>NW_027363160.1:600000-1200000 GCF_046119375.1 Phyllobates terribilis | reverse complement strand
ATCCTTACATAATGCAATAAAGTCCTTATCTAATGCAGCAACTTCCTTAATAATGCAGCAGAGTCCTTAAATAATGCAGCAAAGTACTTAAATAATGCAGCAGAGGCCTTAAATACCGCAGCAGCATACTTAAATAATGCAGCAAAGTCCTTAAATAATGCAGCAGAGTCCTTAAATAATGCAACAAAGTCCTTAAATAATGCAGCAGAATCCTTAAATAATGCAACAAAGTCCTTAAATAATGCACCAGAGTACTTAAATAATGCAGCAAAGTCCTTAAATAATGCAGCAGAGTCCTTAAATAATGCAACAAAGTCCTTAAATAATGCAGCAGAGTCCTTAAATAATGCAACAAAGTCCTTAAATAATGCAGCAGAGTCCTTAAATAATGCAACAAAGTCCTTAAATAATGCAGCAGAGTCCTTAAATAATGCAGCAAAGTCCTTAAATAATGCAGCAGAGTCCTTAAACAATGCAGCACAGTCCTTAAATAATGCAACAAAGTCCTTAAATAATGCAGCAGAGTCCTTAAATAATGCAGCAAAGTTCTTAAATAATGCAGCAGAGTCCTTAAACAATGCAGCACAGTCCTTAAATAATGCAGCAAAGTCCTTAAATAATGCAGCAGAGTCCTTAAATAATGCAGCAAACTCATTAAATAATGCAGCAAAGTACTTAAATAATGCAGCAAATTCCTTAAATAATGCAGCAGAATCCTTAAATAATGCAGCAAAGTCCTTAAATAATGCAGCAGAGTCCTTAAATAATGCAACAAAGTCCTTAAATAATGCAGCAGAGTCCTTAAATAATGCAACAAAGTCCTTAAATAATGCACCAGAGTACTTAAATAATGCAGCAAAGTCCTTAAATAATGCAGCAGAGTCCTTAAATAATGCAACAAAGTCCTTAAATAATGCAGCAGAGTCCTTAAATAATGCAACAAAGTCCTTAAATAATGCAGCAGAGTCCTTAAATAATGCAACAAAGTCCTTAAATAATGCAGCAGAGTCCTTAAATAATGCAGCAAAGTCCTTAAATAATGCAGCAGAGTCCTTAAACAATGCAGCACAGTCCTTAAATAATGCAACAAAGTCCTTAAATAATGCAGCAGAGTCCTTAAATAATGCAGCAAAGTTCTTAAATAATGCAGCAGAGTCCTTAAACAATGCAGCACAGTCCTTAAATAATGCAGCAAAGTCCTTAAATAATGCAGCAGAGTCCTTAAATAATGCAGCAAACTCATTAAATAATGCAGCAAAGTACTTAAATAATGCAGCAAATTCCTTAAATAATGCAGCAGAATCCTTAAATAATGCAATAAAGTCCTTAAATAATGCAGCAGAGTCCTTAAATAATGCAATAAATTCCTTAAATAATACAGCAGAATCCTTAAATAATGCAATAAAGTCAATAAATAATGCAGCAGAGTCCTTAAATACTGCAGCAGAGACCTTAAATAATGCAGCAAAGTCCTTAAATAATGCAGCAGAGTCCTTAAATAATGCAACAAAGTCCTTAAATAATGCAGCAGATTCCTTAAATTCTGCAGCAGCGTCCTTAAATAATGCATCAAAGTCCTTAACCCCTTACTTACCGGGGACGTATTAGTACGCATATCTGCGTACCGCCGGTTCAGTGAGGGCTCCGGCGCTGAGCCCTCACTGAACCGAGCACATGTCAGCTGATTCTTACAGCTGACATGTGCCCGCAACAGCCGCGGGTGGAATCGCGATCCACCCGCGGCTGTTAACCAGTTAAATGCTGCTGTCAATCTATGACAGCAGCATTTAACGCGCGCTTCCGGGTAGCGCGTCATAAGCCCCGCCCACCGGCGACCCCGTCACGTGATCGCGGGTCGCCGATGGGCGTGCATGACAACCCAGGGTCTGCAGCAGACGCCTGTGGTTGTCATGATCTTGTCGCTATGAGCGCCACCAAGTGGTCGGCGCTCATAGCACAGGACCATTTCTGCTGCATGCAGGGGATCTGCTGGTCCCCTGTATGTAGCAGAGGCGATCGGACAGTTGCTGCTTCTAGTCTCCTATGAAGACTATAGAAGCATGCAAAAAGTAAAAAAAAAAAAGTTTTTAAAAATATAAAAAAAAATAAAAAATATAAAAGTTTAAATCACCCCCCTTTCGCCCCATTCAAAATAAAATATATAAAAAAAAACCCCACATACACATATTTGGTATCGCCGCGTTCAGAATCGCCCGATCTATCAAAATAAAAAAAGAATTATTCCGATCGGTAAACGGCGTAGCGAGAAAAAAATTCTAAACGCCAGAATTACGTTTTTTGGTCGCCGCAAAATTGCAATAAAATGCAATAACGGGCGATCAAAACATCGGATCTACCCCAAATGTTATCAATAAAAACGTCAGCCTGGCACGCAAAAAATAAGCCATCAACCAGCCCCAGATCACGAAAAATGGAGACGCTACGGGTCTTAGAAAATGGCGCTATTTTTTTATTTTTTTTTTTACCAAATTTTGGAATTTTTTTTCACCACTTAAATATAAAAGAACCTATACATGTTTGGTGTCTATGAACTCGTAATGACCTGTAGAATAAGAAGGGCAGGTCAGTTTTAGCATTCAGTGAACATGGTAAAAAAAATAAATAAAAAACAACTGGGGTATTGCACTTTTTTTGCAATTTTACCGCACTTGGAATTTTTTTCCTGTTTTCCCGTACAGGATATGATAAAACTAGTTATGGCGATGAAAAGTACAACTCGTCCCGCAAAAAATAAGCCCTCACATGGCCATATTGACCAAAAAATAAAAACGCTATGGCTCTGGGAACAAGGGGAGCAAAAACGAAAATGCAAAAACGAAAAATGCTCCGGGGCTTAAGGGGTTAAATAATGCAGCAGAGTCCTTAAATACCACAGCAGAGTCATTAAATAATGCAGCAGAGTCCTTAAATAATGCAGCATATTCCTTAAATAATGCAGCAGAGTCCTTAAATAATGCAATAAAGTCCTTAAATAATGCAGCAGAGTCCTTAAATAATGCAGCAACGTCCTTAATAATGCAGCTGAGTCCTTAAATAATGCAGCAACATCCTTAAATAATGCAGCAGAGTCCTTAAATACTGCATCAGCGTCCTTAAATAATGCAACAAAGTCCTTAAATACAGCAGCAGAGTCCTTAAATAATTCAGCAAAGTCCTTAAATAATGCAGCAGAGTCCTTAAATAATGCAATAAAGTCCTTATCTAATGCAGCAACGTCCTTACTAATGCAGCAGAGTCCTTAAATAATGCAGCAAAGTACTTAAATAATGCAGCAGAGGCCTTAAATACCGCAGCAGCATACTTAAATAATGCAGCAAAGTCCTTAAATAATGCAGCAGAGTCCTTAAATAATGCAACAAAGTCCTTAAATAATGCAGCAGAGTCCTTAAATAATGCAACAAAGTCCTTAAATAATGCACCAGAGTACTTAAATAATGCAGCAAAGTCCTTAAATAATGCAGCAGAGTCCTTAAATAATGCAACAAAGTCCTTAAATAATGCAGCAGAGTCCTTAAATAATGCAGCAGAGTCCTTAAATAATGCAACAAAGTCCTTAAAAATTCAGCAGAGTCCTTAAATAATGCAACAAAGTCCTTAAATATTGCAGCAGAGTCCTTAAATAATGCAGCAAAGTCCTTAAATAATGCAGCAGAGTACTTAAATAATGCAGCAAATTCCTTAAATAATGCAGCAGAATCCTTAAATAATGCAATAAAGTCCTTAAATAATGCAGCAGAGTCCTTAAATAATGCAGCAGAGTCCTTAAATAATGCAGCAAAGTCCTTAAATAATGCAGCAGAGTCCTTAAATAATGCAGCAAACTCATTAAATAATGCAGCAAAGTACTTAAATAATGCAGCAAATTCCTTAAATAATGCAGCAGAATCCTTAAATAATGCAATAAAGTCCTTAAATAATGCAGCAGAGTCCTTAAATAATGCAATAAATTCCTTAAATAATGCAGCAGAATCCTTAAATAATGCAATAAAGTCATTAAATAATGCAGCAGAGTCCTTAAATACTGCAGCAGAGACCTTAAATAATGCAGCAAAATCCTTAAATAATGCAGCAGAGTCCTTATATAATGCAGCAGAGTCCTAAAATACCGCAGCAAATTCATTAAATAATGCAGCAGAGTCCTTAAATAATGCAACAAAGTCCTTAAATAATGCAGCAGATTCCTTAAATTTCGCAGCAGCGTCCTTAAATAATGCATCAAAGTCCTTAAATAATGCAGCAGAGTCCTAAAATACCGCAGCAGAGTCCTTAAATAATGCAGCAAAGTCCTTAAATAATGCAGCAAATTCATTAAATAATGCAGCAGAGTCCTTAAATAATGCAACAAAGTCCTTAAATAATGCAGCAGATTCCTTAAATTTCGCAGCAGCGTCCTTAAATAATGCATCAAAGTCCTTAAATAATGCAGCAGAGTCCTAAAATACCGCAGCAGAGTCCTTAAATAATGCAGCAAAGTCCTTAAATAATGCAGCAGAGTGCTTACATAATGCAGCAGAGTCCTTAAATTCCGCAGCAGAGTCATTAAATAATGCAGCAGAGTCCTTAAATAATGCAGCAAATTCATTAAATAATGCACAGAGTCATTAAATAATGCAACAAAGTCCTTAAATAATGCAGCAGAGTGCTTAAATAATGCAACAAAGTCCTTAAATAATGCAGCAGAGTCCTTAAATAATGCAACAAACTCATTAAATAATGCAGCAAAGTACTTAAATAATGCAGCAAATTCCTTAAATAATGCAGCAGAATCCTTAAATAATGCAATAAAGTCCTTAAATAATGCAGCAGAGTCCTTAAATAATGCAAAAAATTCCTTAAATAATGCAGCAGAATCCTTAAATAATGCAACAAAGTCCTTAAATAATGCAGCAAAGTCCTTAATAATGCAGCAGAGTCCTTAAATAATGCAGCAAATTCCTTAAATAATGCAGCAGAGGCCTTAAATACCGAAGCAGCGTCCTTAAATAATGCAGCAAAGTCCTTAAATAATGCAGAAGAGTCCTTAAATAATGCAACAAAGTCCTTAAATAATGCAGCAGAGTACTTAAATAAAGCAGCAGAGTGCTTAAATAATGCAGCAGAGTCCTTAAATACCGCAGCAGAGTCATTAAATAATACAGCAGATTCCTTAAATAAAGCAGCAGAGTGCTTAAATAATGCAGCAGAGTCCTTAAATACCGCAGCAGAGTCATTAAATAATACAGCAGAGTCCTTAAATAATGCAGGAAATTCCTTAAATAATGCAGAGTCCTTAAATAATGCACTAAATTCCTTAAATAAAATGCAGCAACGCCCTTAATAATGCAGCTGAGTCCTTAAATAATTCAGCAAAGTCCTTAAATAATGCAGCAGAGTCCTTAAATACCGCAGCAGCGTCCTTAAATAATGCAACAAAGTCCTTAAATAATGCAGCAGAACCCTTAAATAATGCAACAAAGTCCTTAAATAATGCAGCAGACTCCTTAAATAATGCAACAAACTCCTTAAATAATGCAGCAGAGTACTTAAATAATGCAGCAGAGTACTTAAATAATGCAGCAAATTCCTTAAATAATGCAGCAGAATCCTTAAATAATGCAATAAAATCCTTAAATAATGCAGCAACGTCCTTAATAATGCAGCAGAGTCCTTAAATAATACAGCAAAGTCCTTAATTAATGCAGCAGAGGACTTAAATACTGCAGCAGCGTCCTTAAATAATGCAGCAGAGTCCTTAAATAATGCAACAAAGTCCTTAAATAATGCAGCAGAATCCTTAAATAATGCAAAAAATTCCTTAAATAATGCAGAAGAGTACTTAAATAATGCAGAAAAGTTTTTAAATAATGCAGCAAAGTCCTTAAATAATGCAGCAGAGTCCTTAAACATTGCAGCACAGTCCTTAAATAATGCAACAAAGTCCTTAAATAATGCAGCAGAGTCCTTAAATAATGCAGCAAAGTCCTTAAATATTGCAGCAGAGTCCTTAAACAATGCAACACAGTCCTTAAATAATGCAGCAAAGTCCTTAAATAATGCAGCAGAGTCCTTACATACAGCAGCAGCGTCCTTAAATAATTCAGCAAAGTCCTTAAATAATGCAGCAGAGTCCTTAAATAATGCAACAAAATCCTTAAATAATGCAGCAGAGTCCTTAAATAATGCAACAAAGTCCTTAAATAATGCAGCAGAGTCCTTAAATACTGCAGCAGAGTCCTTAAATAATGCAGCAAAGTCCTTAAATAATGCAGCAGAGTCCTTAAATTCCGCAGCAGAGTGATTAAATAATGCAACAAAGTCCTTAATAATGCAGCAGAGTCCTTAAATAATGCAGCAAAGTCCTTAAATAATGCAGCAGAGTACTTAAATAATGCAGCAAATTCCTTAAATAATGCAGCAGAATCCTTAAATAATGCAATAAAGTCCTTAAATAATGCAGCAGAGTCCTTAAATAATGCAGCAGAGTCCTTAAATAATGCAGCAAAGTCCTTAAATAATGCAGCAGAGTCCTTAAATAATGCAGCAAACTCATTAAATAATGCAGCAAAGTACTTAAATAATGCAGCAAATTCCTTAAATAATGCAGCAGAATCCTTAAATAATGCAATAAAGTCCTTAAATAATGCAGCAGAGTCCTTAAATAATGCAATAAATTCCTTAAATAATGCAGCAGAATCCTTAAATAATGCAATAAAGTCATTAAATAATGCAGCAGAGTCCTTAAATACTGCAGCAGAGACCTTAAATAATGCAGCAAAATCCTTAAATAATGCAGCAGAGTCCTTATATAATGCAGCAGAGTCCTAAAATACCGCAGCAGAGTCCTTAAATAATGCAGCAGAGTCCTTAAATAATGCAGCAAATTCATTAAATAATGCAGCAGAGTCCTTAAATAATGCAACAAAGTCCTTAAATAATGCAGCAGATTCCTTAAATTTCGCAGCAGCGTCCTTAAATAATGCATCAAAGTCCTTAAATAATGCAGCAGAGTCCTAAAATACCGCAGCAGAGTCCTTAAATAATGCAGCAAAGTCCTTAAATAATGCAGCAGAGTGCTTACATAATGCAGCAGAGTCCTTAAATTCCGCAGCAGAGTCATTAAATAATGCAGCAGAGTCCTTAAATAATGCAGCAAATTCATTAAATAATGCACAGAGTCATTAAATAATGCAACAAAGTCCTTAAATAATGCAGCACAGTGCTTAAATAATGCAACAAAGTCCTTAAATAATGCAGCAGAGTCCTTAAATAATGCAACAAACTCATTAAATAATGCAGCAAAGTACTTAAATAATGCAGCAAATTCCTTAAATAATGCAGCAGAATCCTTAAATAATGCAATAAAGTCCTTAAATAATGCAGCAGAGTCCTTAAATAATGCAAAAAATTCCTTAAATAATGCAGCAGAATCCTTAAATAATGCAACAAAGTCCTTAAATAATGCAGCAAAGTCCTTAATAATGCAGCAGAGTCCTTAAATAATGCAGCAAATTCCTTAAATAATGCAGCAGAGGCCTTAAATACCGAAGCAGCGTCCTTAAATAATGCAGCAAAGTCCTTAAATAATGCAGAAGAGTCCTTAAATAATGCAACAAAGTCCTTAAATAATGCAGCAGAGTACTTAAATAAAGCAGCAGAGTGCTTAAATAATGCAGCAGAGTCCTTAAATACCGCAGCAGAGTCATTAAATAATACAGCAGATTCCTTAAATAAAGCAGCAGAGTGCTTAAATAATGCAGCAGAGTCCTTAAATACCGCAGCAGAGTCATTAAATAATACAGCAGAGTCCTTAAATAATGCAGGAAATTCCTTAAATAATGCAGAGTCCTTAAATAATGCACTAAATTCCTTAAATAAAATGCAGCAACGCCCTTAATAATGCAGCTGAGTCCTTAAATAATTCAGCAAAGTCCTTAAATAATGCAGCAGAGTCCTTAAATACCGCAGCAGCGTCCTTAAATAATGCAACAAAGTCCTTAAATAATGCAGCAGAACCCTTAAATAATGCAACAAAGTCCTTAAATAATGCAGCAGACTCCTTAAATAATGCAACAAACTCCTTAAATAATGCAGCAGAGTACTTAAATAATGCAGCAGAGTACTTAAATAATGCAGCAAATTCCTTAAATAATGCAGCAGAATCCTTAAATAATGCAATAAAATCCTTAAATAATGCAGCAACGTCCTTAATAATGCAGCAGAGTCCTTAAATAATACAGCAAAGTCCTTAATTAATGCAGCAGAGGACTTAAATACTGCAGCAGCATCCTTAAATAATGCAGCAGAGTCCTTAAATAATGCAACAAAGTCCTTAAATAATGCAGCAGAATCCTTAAATAATGCAAAAAAATCCTTAAATAATGCAGAAGAGTACTTAAATAATGCAGAAAAGTTGTTAAATAATGCAGCAAAGTCCTTAAATAATGCAGCAGAGTCCTTAAACATTGCAGCACAGTCCTTAAATAATGCAACAAAGTCCTTAAATAATGCAGCAGAGTCCTTAAATAATGCAGCAAAGTCCTTAAATATTGCAGCAGAGTCCTTAAACAATGCAACACAGTCCTTAAATAATGCAGCAAAGTCCTTAAATAATTCAGCAAAGTCCTTAAATAATGCAGCAGAGTCCTTAAATAATGCAACAAAATCCTTAAATAATGCAGCAGAGTCCTTAAATAATGCAACAAAGTCCTTAAATAATGCAGCAGAGTCCTTAAATACTGCAGCAGAGTCCTTAAATAATGCAGCAAAGTCCTTAAATAATGCAGCAGAGTCCTTAAATTCCGCAGCAGAGTGATTAAATAATGCAACAAAGTCCTTAATAATGCAGCAGAGTCCTTAAATAATGCAGCAAATTCTTTAAATAATGCAGCAAAATCCTTAAATAATGCAATAAAGTCCTTATCTAATGCAGCAACGTCCTTAATAATGCAGCAGAGTCCTTAAATAATGCAGCAAAGTACTTAAATAATGCAGCAGAGGCCTTAAATACCGCAGCAGCATACTTAAATAATGCAGCAGAGTCCTTAAATAATGCAGCAGAGTCCTTAAATAATGCAACAAAGTCCTTAAATAATGCAGCAGAGTCCTTAAATAATGCAACAAACTCATTAAATAATGCAGCAAAGTACTTAAATAATGCAGCAAATTCCTTAAATAATGCAGCAGAATCCTTAAATAATGCAATAAAGTCCTTAAATAATGCAGCAGAGTCCTTAAATAATGCAAAAAATTCCTTAAATAATGCAGCAGAATCCTTAAATAATGCAACAAAGTCCTTAAATAATGCAGCAACGTCCTTAATAATGCAGCAGAGTCCTTAAATAATGCAGCAAATTCCTTAAATAATGCAGAGTCCTTAAATAATGCACTAAATTCCTTAAATAAAATGCAGCAACGCCCTTAATAATGCAGCTGAGTCCTTAAATAATTCAGCAAAGTCCTTAAATAATGCAGCAGAGTCCTTAAATACCGCAGCAACGTCCTTAAATAATGCAAAAAAGTCCTTAAATAATGCAGCAGAACCCTTAAATAATGCAACAAAGTCCTTAAATAATGCAGCAGACTCCTTAAATAATGCAACAAACTCCTTAAATAATGCAGCAGAGTACTTAAATAATGCAGCAGAGTACTTAAATAATGCAGCAAATTCCTTAAATAATGCAGCAGAATCCTTAAATAATGCAATAAAATCCTTAAATAATGCAGTAACGTCCTTAATAATGCAGCAGAGTCCTTAAATAATACAGCAAAGTCCTTAAATAATGCAGCAGAGGACTTAAATACTGCAGCAGCGTCCTTAAATAATGCAGCAGAGTCCTTAAATAATGCAACAAAGTCCTTAAATAATGCAGCAGAATCCTTAAATAATGCAAAAAATTCCTTAAATAATGCAGAAGAGTACTTAAATAATGCAGAAAATTCGTTAAATAATGCAGCAAAGTCCTTAAATAATGCAGCAGAGTCCTTAAACATTGCAGCACAGTCCTTAAATAATGCAACAAAGTCCTTAAATAATGCAGCAGAGTCCTTAAATAATGCAGCAAAGTCCTTAAATAATGCAGCAGAGTCCTTAAACAATGCAACACAGTCCTTAAATAATGCAGCAAAGTCCTTAAATAATGCAGCAAAGTCCTTAAATAATGCAGCAGAGTCCTTAAATAATGCAACAAAGTCCTTAAATAATGCAGCAGAGTCCTTAAATAATGCAACAAAGTCCATAAATAATGCAGCAGAGTCCTTAAATAATGCAGCAAAGTCCTTAAATACAGCAGCAGCGTCCTTAAATAATTCAGCAAAGTCCTTAAATAATGCAGCAGAGTCCTTAAATAATGCAACAAAGTCCTTAAATAATGCAGCAGAGTCCTTAAATAATGCAACAAAGTCCATAAATAATGCAGCAGAGTCCTTAAATACTGCAGCAGAGTCCTTAAATAATGCAGCAAAGTCCTTAAATAATGCAGCAGAGTCCTTAAATTCCGCAGCAGAGTGATTAAATAATGCAACAAAGTCCTTAATAATGCAGCAGAGTCCTTAAATAATGCAGCAAATTCTTTAAATAATGCAGCAGAATCCTTAAATAATGCAATAAAGTCCTTATCTAATGCAGCAACGTCCTTAATAATGCAGCAGAGTCCTTAAATAATGCAGCAAAGTACTTAAATAATGCAGCAGAGGCCTTAAATACCGCAGCAGCATACTTAAATAATGCAGCAAAGTCCTTAAATAATGCAGCAGAGTCCTTAAATAATGCAACAAAGTCCTTAAATAATGCAGCAGAGTCCTTAAATAATGCAACAAAGTCCTTAAATAATGCACCAGAGTACTTAAATAATGCAGCAAAGTCCTTAAATAATGCAGCAGAGTCCTTAAATAATGCAACAAAGTCCTTAAATAATGCAGCAGAGTCCTTAAATAATGCAACAAAGTCCTTAAATAATGCAGCAGAGTCCTTAAATAATGCAACAAAGTCCTTAAATAATGCAGCAGAGTCCTTAAATAATGCAGCAAAGTCCTTAAATAATGCAGCAGAGTCCTTAAACAATGCAGCACAGTCCTTAAATAATGCAACAAAGTCCTTAAATAATGCAGCAGAGTCCTTAAATAATGCAGCAAAGTTCTTAAATAATGCAGCAGAGTCCTTAAACAATGCAGCACAGTCCTTAAATAATGCAGCAAAGTCCTTAAATAATGCAGCAGAGTCCTTAAATAATGCAGCAAACTCATTAAATAATGCAGCAAAGTACTTAAATAATGCAGCAAATTCCTTAAATAATGCAGCAGAATCCTTAAATAATGCAGCAAAGTCCTTAAATAATGCAGCAGAGTCCTTAAATAATGCAACAAAGTCCTTAAATAATGCAGCAGAGTCCTTAAATAATGCAACAAAGTCCTTAAATAATGCACCAGAGTACTTAAATAATGCAGCAAAGTCCTTAAATAATGCAGCAGAGTCCTTAAATAATGCAACAAAGTCCTTAAATAATGCAGCAGAGTCCTTAAATAATGCAACAAAGTCCTTAAATAATGCAGCAGAGTCCTTAAATAATGCAACAAAGTCCTTAAATAATGCAGCAGAGTCCTTAAATAATGCAGCAAAGTCCTTAAATAATGCAGCAGAGTCCTTAAACAATGCAGCACAGTCCTTAAATAATGCAACAAAGTCCTTAAATAATGCAGCAGAGTCCTTAAATAATGCAGCAAAGTTCTTAAATAATGCAGCAGAGTCCTTAAACAATGCAGCACAGTCCTTAAATAATGCAGCAAAGTCCTTAAATAATGCAGCAGAGTCCTTAAATAATGCAGCAAACTCATTAAATAATGCAGCAAAGTACTTAAATAATGCAGCAAATTCCTTAAATAATGCAGCAGAATCCTTAAATAATGCAATAAAGTCCTTAAATAATGCAGCAGAGTCCTTAAATAATGCAATAAATTCCTTAAATAATGCAGCAGAATCCTTAAATAATGCAATAAAGTCATTAAATAATGCAGCAGAGTCCTTAAATACTGCAGCAGAGACCTTAAATAATGCAGCAAAATCCTTAAATAATGCAGCAGAGTCCTTATATAATGCAGCAGAGTCCTAAAATACTGCAGCAGAGTCCTTAAATAATGCAGCAGAGTCCTTAAATAATGCAGCAAATTCATTAAATAATGCAGCAGAGTCCTTAAATAATGCAACAAAGTCCTTAAATAATGCAGCAGAGTCCTTAAATAATGCAGCAGAGTCCTTAAATAATGCAACAAAGTCCTTAAAAATTCAGCAGAGTCCTTAAATAATGCAACAAAGTCCTTAAATATTGCAGCAGAGTCCTTAAATAATGCAGCAAAGTCCTTAAATAATGCAGCAGAGTACTTAAATAATGCAGCAAATTCCTTAAATAATGCAGCAGAATCCTTAAATAATGCAATAAAGTCCTTAAATAATGCAGCAGAGTCCTTAAATAATGCAGCAGAGTCCTTAAATAATGCAGCAAAGTCCTTAAATAATGCAGCAGAGTCCTTAAATAATGCAGCAAACTCATTAAATAATGCAGCAAAGTACTTAAATAATGCAGCAAATTCCTTAAATAATGCAGCAGAATCCTTAAATAATGCAATAAAGTCCTTAAATAATGCAGCAGAGTCCTTAAATAATGCAATAAATTCCTTAAATAATGCAGCAGAATCCTTAAATAATGCAATAAAGTCATTAAATAATGCAGCAGAGTCCTTAAATACTGCAGCAGAGACCTTAAATAATGCAGCAAAATCCTTAAATAATGCAGCAGAGTCCTTATATAATGCAGCAGAGTCCTAAAATACCGCAGCAGAGTCCTTAAATAATGCAGCAGAGTCCTTAAATAATGCAGCAAATTCATTAAATAATGCAGCAGAGTCCTTAAATAATGCAACAAAGTCCTTAAATAATGCAGCAGATTCCTTAAATTTCGCAGCAGCGTCCTTAAATAATGCATCAAAGTCCTTAAATAATGCAGCAGAGTCCTAAAATACCGCAGCAGAGTCCTTAAATAATGCAGCAAAGTCCTTAAATAATGCAGCAGAGTGCTTACATAATGCAGCAGAGTCCTTAAATTCCGCAGCAGAGTCATTAAATAATGCAGCAGAGTCCTTAAATAATGCAGCAAATTCATTAAATAATGCACAGAGTCATTAAATAATGCAACAAAGTCCTTAAATAATGCAGCAGAGTGCTTAAATAATGCAACAAAGTCCTTAAATAATGCAGCAGAGTCCTTAAATAATGCAACAAACTCATTAAATAATGCAGCAAAGTACTTAAATAATGCAGCAAATTCCTTAAATAATGCAGCAGAATCCTTAAATAATGCAATAAAGTCCTTAAATAATGCAGCAGAGTCCTTAAATAATGCAAAAAATTCCTTAAATAATGCAGCAGAATCCTTAAATAATGCAACAAAGTCCTTAAATAATGCAGCAAAGTCCTTAATAATGCAGCAGAGTCCTTAAATAATACAGCAAAGTCCTTAATTAATGCAGCAGAGGACTTAAATACTGCAGCAGCATCCTTAAATAATGCAGCAGAGTCCTTAAATAATGCAACAAAGTCCTTAAATAATGCAGCAGAATCCTTAAATAATGCAAAAAAATCCTTAAATAATGCAGAAGAGTACTTAAATAATGCAGAAAAGTTGTTAAATAATGCAGCAAAGTCCTTAAATAATGCAGCAGAGTCCTTAAACATTGCAGCACAGTCCTTAAATAATGCAACAAAGTCCTTAAATAATGCAGCAGAGTCCTTAAATAATGCAGCAAAGTCCTTAAATATTGCAGCAGAGTCCTTAAACAATGCAACACAGTCCTTAAATAATGCAGCAAAGTCCTTAAATAATTCAGCAAAGTCCTTAAATAATGCAGCAGAGTCCTTAAATAATGCAACAAAATCCTTAAATAATGCAGCAGAGTCCTTAAATAATGCAACAAAGTCCTTAAATAATGCAGCAGAGTCCTTAAATACTGCAGCAGAGTCCTTAAATAATGCAGCAAAGTCCTTAAATAATGCAGCAGAGTCCTTAAATTCCGCAGCAGAGTGATTAAATAATGCAACAAAGTCCTTAATAATGCAGCAGAGTCCTTAAATAATGCAGCAAATTCTTTAAATAATGCAGCAAAATCCTTAAATAATGCAATAAAGTCCTTATCTAATGCAGCAACGTCCTTAATAATGCAGCAGAGTCCTTAAATAATGCAGCAAAGTACTTAAATAATGCAGCAGAGGCCTTAAATACCGCAGCAGCATACTTAAATAATGCAGCAGAGTCCTTAAATAATGCAGCAGAGTCCTTAAATAATGCAACAAAGTCCTTAAATAATGCAGCAGAGTCCTTAAATAATGCAACAAACTCATTAAATAATGCAGCAAAGTACTTAAATAATGCAGCAAATTCCTTAAATAATGCAGCAGAATCCTTAAATAATGCAATAAAGTCCTTAAATAATGCAGCAGAGTCCTTAAATAATGCAAAAAATTCCTTAAATAATGCAGCAGAATCCTTAAATAATGCAACAAAGTCCTTAAATAATGCAGCAACGTCCTTAATAATGCAGCAGAGTCCTTAAATAATGCAGCAAATTCCTTAAATAATGCAGAGTCCTTAAATAATGCACTAAATTCCTTAAATAAAATGCAGCAACGCCCTTAATAATGCAGCTGAGTCCTTAAATAATTCAGCAAAGTCCTTAAATAATGCAGCAGAGTCCTTAAATACCGCAGCAACGTCCTTAAATAATGCAAAAAAGTCCTTAAATAATGCAGCAGAACCCTTAAATAATGCAACAAAGTCCTTAAATAATGCAGCAGACTCCTTAAATAATGCAACAAACTCCTTAAATAATGCAGCAGAGTACTTAAATAATGCAGCAGAGTACTTAAATAATGCAGCAAATTCCTTAAATAATGCAGCAGAATCCTTAAATAATGCAATAAAATCCTTAAATAATGCAGTAACGTCCTTAATAATGCAGCAGAGTCCTTAAATAATACAGCAAAGTCCTTAAATAATGCAGCAGAGGACTTAAATACTGCAGCAGCGTCCTTAAATAATGCAGCAGAGTCCTTAAATAATGCAACAAAGTCCTTAAATAATGCAGCAGAATCCTTAAATAATGCAAAAAATTCCTTAAATAATGCAGAAGAGTACTTAAATAATGCAGAAAATTCGTTAAATAATGCAGCAAAGTCCTTAAATAATGCAGCAGAGTCCTTAAACATTGCAGCACAGTCCTTAAATAATGCAACAAAGTCCTTAAATAATGCAGCAGAGTCCTTAAATAATGCAGCAAAGTCCTTAAATAATGCAGCAGAGTCCTTAAACAATGCAACACAGTCCTTAAATAATGCAGCAAAGTCCTTAAATAATGCAGCAAAGTCCTTAAATAATGCAGCAGAGTCCTTAAATAATGCAACAAAGTCCTTAAATAATGCAGCAGAGTCCTTAAATAATGCAACAAAGTCCATAAATAATGCAGCAGAGTCCTTAAATAATGCAGCAAAGTCCTTAAATACAGCAGCAGCGTCCTTAAATAATTCAGCAAAGTCCTTAAATAATGCAGCAGAGTCCTTAAATAATGCAACAAAGTCCTTAAATAATGCAGCAGAGTCCTTAAATAATGCAACAAAGTCCATAAATAATGCAGCAGAGTCCTTAAATACTGCAGCAGAGTCCTTAAATAATGCAGCAAAGTCCTTAAATAATGCAGCAGAGTCCTTAAATTCCGCAGCAGAGTGATTAAATAATGCAACAAAGTCCTTAATAATGCAGCAGAGTCCTTAAATAATGCAGCAAATTCTTTAAATAATGCAGCAGAATCCTTAAATAATGCAATAAAGTCCTTATCTAATGCAGCAACGTCCTTAATAATGCAGCAGAGTCCTTAAATAATGCAGCAAAGTACTTAAATAATGCAGCAGAGGCCTTAAATACCGCAGCAGCATACTTAAATAATGCAGCAAAGTCCTTAAATAATGCAGCAGAGTCCTTAAATAATGCAACAAAGTCCTTAAATAATGCAGCAGAGTCCTTAAATAATGCAACAAAGTCCTTAAATAATGCACCAGAGTACTTAAATAATGCAGCAAAGTCCTTAAATAATGCAGCAGAGTCCTTAAATAATGCAACAAAGTCCTTAAATAATGCAGCAGAGTCCTTAAATAATGCAACAAAGTCCTTAAATAATGCAGCAGAGTCCTTAAATAATGCAACAAAGTCCTTAAATAATGCAGCAGAGTCCTTAAATAATGCAGCAAAGTCCTTAAATAATGCAGCAGAGTCCTTAAACAATGCAGCACAGTCCTTAAATAATGCAACAAAGTCCTTAAATAATGCAGCAGAGTCCTTAAATAATGCAGCAAAGTTCTTAAATAATGCAGCAGAGTCCTTAAACAATGCAGCACAGTCCTTAAATAATGCAGCAAAGTCCTTAAATAATGCAGCAGAGTCCTTAAATAATGCAGCAAACTCATTAAATAATGCAGCAAAGTACTTAAATAATGCAGCAAATTCCTTAAATAATGCAGCAGAATCCTTAAATAATGCAGCAAAGTCCTTAAATAATGCAGCAGAGTCCTTAAATAATGCAACAAAGTCCTTAAATAATGCAGCAGAGTCCTTAAATAATGCAACAAAGTCCTTAAATAATGCACCAGAGTACTTAAATAATGCAGCAAAGTCCTTAAATAATGCAGCAGAGTCCTTAAATAATGCAACAAAGTCCTTAAATAATGCAGCAGAGTCCTTAAATAATGCAACAAAGTCCTTAAATAATGCAGCAGAGTCCTTAAATAATGCAACAAAGTCCTTAAATAATGCAGCAGAGTCCTTAAATAATGCAGCAAAGTCCTTAAATAATGCAGCAGAGTCCTTAAACAATGCAGCACAGTCCTTAAATAATGCAACAAAGTCCTTAAATAATGCAGCAGAGTCCTTAAATAATGCAGCAAAGTTCTTAAATAATGCAGCAGAGTCCTTAAACAATGCAGCACAGTCCTTAAATAATGCAGCAAAGTCCTTAAATAATGCAGCAGAGTCCTTAAATAATGCAGCAAACTCATTAAATAATGCAGCAAAGTACTTAAATAATGCAGCAAATTCCTTAAATAATGCAGCAGAATCCTTAAATAATGCAATAAAGTCCTTAAATAATGCAGCAGAGTCCTTAAATAATGCAATAAATTCCTTAAATAATGCAGCAGAATCCTTAAATAATGCAATAAAGTCATTAAATAATGCAGCAGAGTCCTTAAATACTGCAGCAGAGACCTTAAATAATGCAGCAAAATCCTTAAATAATGCAGCAGAGTCCTTATATAATGCAGCAGAGTCCTAAAATACTGCAGCAGAGTCCTTAAATAATGCAGCAGAGTCCTTAAATAATGCAGCAAATTCATTAAATAATGCAGCAGAGTCCTTAAATAATGCAACAAAGTCCTTAAATAATGCAGCAGAGTCCTTAAATAATGCAGCAGAGTCCTTAAATAATGCAACAAAGTCCTTAAAAATTCAGCAGAGTCCTTAAATAATGCAACAAAGTCCTTAAATATTGCAGCAGAGTCCTTAAATAATGCAGCAAAGTCCTTAAATAATGCAGCAGAGTACTTAAATAATGCAGCAAATTCCTTAAATAATGCAGCAGAATCCTTAAATAATGCAATAAAGTCCTTAAATAATGCAGCAGAGTCCTTAAATAATGCAGCAGAGTCCTTAAATAATGCAGCAAAGTCCTTAAATAATGCAGCAGAGTCCTTAAATAATGCAGCAAACTCATTAAATAATGCAGCAAAGTACTTAAATAATGCAGCAAATTCCTTAAATAATGCAGCAGAATCCTTAAATAATGCAATAAAGTCCTTAAATAATGCAGCAGAGTCCTTAAATAATGCAATAAATTCCTTAAATAATGCAGCAGAATCCTTAAATAATGCAATAAAGTCATTAAATAATGCAGCAGAGTCCTTAAATACTGCAGCAGAGACCTTAAATAATGCAGCAAAATCCTTAAATAATGCAGCAGAGTCCTTATATAATGCAGCAGAGTCCTAAAATACCGCAGCAGAGTCCTTAAATAATGCAGCAGAGTCCTTAAATAATGCAGCAAATTCATTAAATAATGCAGCAGAGTCCTTAAATAATGCAACAAAGTCCTTAAATAATGCAGCAGATTCCTTAAATTTCGCAGCAGCGTCCTTAAATAATGCATCAAAGTCCTTAAATAATGCAGCAGAGTCCTAAAATACCGCAGCAGAGTCCTTAAATAATGCAGCAAAGTCCTTAAATAATGCAGCAGAGTGCTTACATAATGCAGCAGAGTCCTTAAATTCCGCAGCAGAGTCATTAAATAATGCAGCAGAGTCCTTAAATAATGCAGCAAATTCATTAAATAATGCACAGAGTCATTAAATAATGCAACAAAGTCCTTAAATAATGCAGCAGAGTGCTTAAATAATGCAACAAAGTCCTTAAATAATGCAGCAGAGTCCTTAAATAATGCAACAAACTCATTAAATAATGCAGCAAAGTACTTAAATAATGCAGCAAATTCCTTAAATAATGCAGCAGAATCCTTAAATAATGCAATAAAGTCCTTAAATAATGCAGCAGAGTCCTTAAATAATGCAAAAAATTCCTTAAATAATGCAGCAGAATCCTTAAATAATGCAACAAAGTCCTTAAATAATGCAGCAAAGTCCTTAATAATGCAGCAGAGTCCTTAAATAATGCAGCAAATTCCTTAAATAATGCAGCAGAGGCCTTAAATACCGAAGCAGCGTCCTTAAATAATGCAGCAAAGTCCTTAAATAATGCAGAAGAGTCCTTAAATAATGCAACAAAGTCCTTAAATAATGCAGCAGAGTACTTAAATAAAGCAGCAGAGTGCTTAAATAATGCAGCAGAGTCCTTAAATACCGCAGCAGAGTCATTAAATAATACAGCAGATTCCTTAAATAAAGCAGCAGAGTGCTTAAATAATGCAGCAGAGTCCTTAAATACCGCAGCAGAGTCATTAAATAATACAGCAGAGTCCTTAAATAATGCAGGAAATTCCTTAAATAATGCAGAGTCCTTAAATAATGCACTAAATTCCTTAAATAAAATGCAGCAACGCCCTTAATAATGCAGCTGAGTCCTTAAATAATTCAGCAAAGTCCTTAAATAATGCAGCAGAGTCCTTAAATACCGCAGCAGCGTCCTTAAATAATGCAACAAAGTCCTTAAATAATGCAGCAGAACCCTTAAATAATGCAACAAAGTCCTTAAATAATGCAGCAGACTCCTTAAATAATGCAACAAACTCCTTAAATAATGCAGCAGAGTACTTAAATAATGCAGCAGAGTACTTAAATAATGCAGCAAATTCCTTAAATAATGCAGCAGAATCCTTAAATAATGCAATAAAATCCTTAAATAATGCAGCAACGTCCTTAATAATGCAGCAGAGTCCTTAAATAATACAGCAAAGTCCTTAATTAATGCAGCAGAGGACTTAAATACTGCAGCAGCGTCCTTAAATAATGCAGCAGAGTCCTTAAATAATGCAACAAAGTCCTTAAATAATGCAGCAGAATCCTTAAATAATGCAAAAAATTCCTTAAATAATGCAGAAGAGTACTTAAATAATGCAGAAAAGTTGTTAAATAATGCAGCAAAGTCCTTAAATAATGCAGCAGAGTCCTTAAACATTGCAGCACAGTCCTTAAATAATGCAACAAAGTCCTTAAATAATGCAGCAGAGTCCTTAAATAATGCAGCAAAGTCCTTAAATATTGCAGCAGAGTCCTTAAACAATGCAACACAGTCCTTAAATAATGCAGCAAAGTCCTTAAATAATGCAGCAGAGTCCTTACATACAGCAGCAGCGTCCTTAAATAATTCAGCAAAGTCCTTAAATAATGCAGCAGAGTCCTTAAATAATGCAACAAAATCCTTAAATAATGCAGCAGAGTCCTTAAATAATGCAACAAAGTCCTTAAATAATGCAGCAGAGTCCTTAAATACTGCAGCAGAGTCCTTAAATAATGCAGCAAAGTCCTTAAATAATGCAGCAGAGTCCTTAAATTCCGCAGCAGAGTGATTAAATAATGCAACAAAGTCCTTAATAATGCAGCAGAGTCCTTAAATAATGCAGCAAATTCTTTAAATAATGCAGCAAAATCCTTAAATAATGCAATAAAGTCCTTATCTAATGCAGCAACGTCCTTAATAATGCAGCAGAGTCCTTAAATAATGCAGCAAAGTACTTAAATAATGCAGCAGAGGCCTTAAATACCGCAGCAGCATACTTAAATAATGCAGCAGAGTCCTTAAATAATGCAGCAGAGTCCTTAAATAATGCAACAAAGTCCTTAAATAATGCAGCAGAGTCCTTAAATAATGCAACAAACTCATTAAATAATGCAGCAAAGTACTTAAATAATGCAGCAAATTCCTTAAATAATGCAGCAGAATCCTTAAATAATGCAATAAAGTCCTTAAATAATGCAGCAGAGTCCTTAAATAATGCAAAAAATTCCTTAAATAATGCAGCAGAATCCTTAAATAATGCAACAAAGTCCTTAAATAATGCAGCAACGTCCTTAATAATGCAGCTGAGTCCTTAAATAATTCAGCAAAGTCCTTAAATAATGCAGCAGAGTCCTTAAATACCGCAGCAGCGTCCTTAAATAATGCAAAAAAGTCCTTAAATAATGCAGCAGAACCCTTAAATAATGCAACAAAGTCCTTAAATAATGCAGCAGACTCCTTAAATAATGCAACAAACTCCTTAAATAATGCAGCAGAGTACTTAAATAATGCAGCAGAGTACTTAAATAATGCAGCAAATTCCTTAAATAATGCAGCAGAATCCTTAAATAATGCAATAAAATCCTTAAATAATGCAGTAACGTCCTTAATAATGCAGCAGAGTCCTTAAATAATACAGCAAAGTCCTTAAATAATGCAGCAGAGGACTTAAATACTGCAGCAGCGTCCTTAAATAATGCAGCAGAGTCCTTAAATAATGCAACAAAGTCCTTAAATAATGCAGCAGAATCCTTAAATAATGCAAAAAATTCCTTAAATAATGCAGAAGAGTACTTAAATAATGCAGACAAGTCCTTAAATAATGCAGCAGAGTCCTTAAACATTGCAGCACAGTCCTTAAATAATGCAACAAAGTCCTTAAATAATGCAGCAGAGTCCTTAAATAATGCAGCAAAGTCCTTAAATAATGCAGCAGAGTCCTTAAACAATGCAACACAGTCCTTAAATAATGCAGCAAAGTCCTTAAATAATGCAGCAAAGTCCTTAAATAATGCAGCAGAGTCCTTAAATAATGCAACAAAGTCCTTAAATAATGCAGCAGAGTCCTTAAATAATGCAACAAAGTCCATAAATAATGCAGCAGAGTCCTTAAATAATGCAGCAAAGTCCTTAAATACAGCAGCAGCGTCCTTAAATAATTCAGCAAAGTCCTTAAATAATGCAGCAGAGTCCTTAAATAATGCAACAAAGTCCTTAAATAATGCAGCAGAGTCCTTAAATAATGCAACAAAGTCCATAAATAATGCAGCAGAGTCCTTAAATACTGCAGCAGAGTCCTTAAATAATGCAACAAAGTCCATAAATAATGCAGCAGAGTCCTTAAATACTGCAGCAGAGTCCTTAAATAATGCAACAAAGTCCTTAAATAATGCAGCAGAGTCCTTAAATAATGCAGCAAAGTCCTTAAATAATGCAGCAGAGTCCTTAAACAATGCAGCACAGTCCTTAAATAATGCAACAAAGTCCTTAAATAATGCAGCAGAGTCCTTAAATAATGCAGCAAAGTTCTTAAATAATGCAGCAGAGTCCTTAAACAATGCAGCACAGTCCTTAAATAATGCAGCAAAGTCCTTAAATAATGCAGCAGAGTCCTTAAATAATGCAGCAAACTCATTAAATAATGCAGCAAAGTACTTAAATAATGCAGCAAATTCCTTAAATAATGCAGCAGAATCCTTAAATAATGCAATAAAGTCCTTAAATAATGCAGCAGAGTCCTTAAATAATGCAATAAATTCCTTAAATAATGCAGCAGAATCCTTAAATAATGCAATAAAGTCATTAAATAATGCAGCAGAGTCCTTAAATACTGCAGCAGAGACCTTAAATAATGCAGCAAAATCCTTAAATAATGCAGCAGAGTCCTTATATAATGCAGCAGAGTCCTAAAATACTGCAGCAGAGTCCTTAAATAATGCAGCAGAGTCCTTAAATAATGCAGCAAATTCATTAAATAATGCAGCAGAGTCCTTAAATAATGCAACAAAGTCCTTAAATAATGCAGCAGAGTCCTTAAATAATGCAGCAGAGTCCTTAAATAATGCAACAAAGTCCTTAAAAATTCAGCAGAGTCCTTAAATAATGCAACAAAGTCCTTAAATATTGCAGCAGAGTCCTTAAATAATGCAGCAAAGTCCTTAAATAATGCAGCAGAGTACTTAAATAATGCAGCAAATTCCTTAAATAATGCAGCAGAATCCTTAAATAATGCAATAAAGTCCTTAAATAATGCAGCAGAGTCCTTAAATAATGCAGCAGAGTCCTTAAATAATGCAGCAAAGTCCTTAAATAATGCAGCAGAGTCCTTAAATAATGCAGCAAACTCATTAAATAATGCAGCAAAGTACTTAAATAATGCAGCAAATTCCTTAAATAATGCAGCAGAATCCTTAAATAATGCAATAAAGTCCTTAAATAATGCAGCAGAGTCCTTAAATAATGCAATAAATTCCTTAAATAATGCAGCAGAATCCTTAAATAATGCAATAAAGTCATTAAATAATGCAGCAGAGTCCTTAAATACTGCAGCAGAGACCTTAAATAATGCAGCAAAATCCTTAAATAATGCAGCAGAGTCCTTATATAATGCAGCAGAGTCCTAAAATACCGCAGCAGAGTCCTTAAATAATGCAGCAGAGTCCTTAAATAATGCAGCAAATTCATTAAATAATGCAGCAGAGTCCTTAAATAATGCAACAAAGTCCTTAAATAATGCAGCAGATTCCTTAAATTTCGCAGCAGCGTCCTTAAATAATGCATCAAAGTCCTTAAATAATGCAGCAGAGTCCTAAAATACCGCAGCAGAGTCCTTAAATAATGCAGCAAAGTCCTTAAATAATGCAGCAGAGTGCTTACATAATGCAGCAGAGTCCTTAAATTCCGCAGCAGAGTCATTAAATAATGCAGCAGAGTCCTTAAATAATGCAGCAAATTCATTAAATAATGCACAGAGTCATTAAATAATGCAACAAAGTCCTTAAATAATGCAGCAGAGTGCTTAAATAATGCAACAAAGTCCTTAAATAATGCAGCAGAGTCCTTAAATAATGCAACAAACTCATTAAATAATGCAGCAAAGTACTTAAATAATGCAGCAAATTCCTTAAATAATGCAGCAGAATCCTTAAATAATGCAATAAAGTCCTTAAATAATGCAGCAGAGTCCTTAAATAATGCAAAAAATTCCTTAAATAATGCAGCAGAATCCTTAAATAATGCAACAAAGTCCTTAAATAATGCAGCAAAGTCCTTAATAATGCAGCAGAGTCCTTAAATAATGCAGCAAATTCCTTAAATAATGCAGCAGAGGCCTTAAATACCGAAGCAGCGTCCTTAAATAATGCAGCAAAGTCCTTAAATAATGCAGAAGAGTCCTTAAATAATGCAACAAAGTCCTTAAATAATGCAGCAGAGTACTTAAATAAAGCAGCAGAGTGCTTAAATAATGCAGCAGAGTCCTTAAATACCGCAGCAGAGTCATTAAATAATACAGCAGATTCCTTAAATAAAGCAGCAGAGTGCTTAAATAATGCAGCAGAGTCCTTAAATACCGCAGCAGAGTCATTAAATAATACAGCAGAGTCCTTAAATAATGCAGGAAATTCCTTAAATAATGCAGAGTCCTTAAATAATGCACTAAATTCCTTAAATAAAATGCAGCAACGCCCTTAATAATGCAGCTGAGTCCTTAAATAATTCAGCAAAGTCCTTAAATAATGCAGCAGAGTCCTTAAATACCGCAGCAGCGTCCTTAAATAATGCAACAAAGTCCTTAAATAATGCAGCAGAACCCTTAAATAATGCAACAAAGTCCTTAAATAATGCAGCAGACTCCTTAAATAATGCAACAAACTCCTTAAATAATGCAGCAGAGTACTTAAATAATGCAGCAGAGTACTTAAATAATGCAGCAAATTCCTTAAATAATGCAGCAGAATCCTTAAATAATGCAATAAAATCCTTAAATAATGCAGCAACGTCCTTAATAATGCAGCAGAGTCCTTAAATAATACAGCAAAGTCCTTAATTAATGCAGCAGAGGACTTAAATACTGCAGCAGCGTCCTTAAATAATGCAGCAGAGTCCTTAAATAATGCAACAAAGTCCTTAAATAATGCAGCAGAATCCTTAAATAATGCAAAAAATTCCTTAAATAATGCAGAAGAGTACTTAAATAATGCAGAAAAGTTGTTAAATAATGCAGCAAAGTCCTTAAATAATGCAGCAGAGTCCTTAAACATTGCAGCACAGTCCTTAAATAATGCAACAAAGTCCTTAAATAATGCAGCAGAGTCCTTAAATAATGCAGCAAAGTCCTTAAATATTGCAGCAGAGTCCTTAAACAATGCAACACAGTCCTTAAATAATGCAGCAAAGTCCTTAAATAATGCAGCAGAGTCCTTACATACAGCAGCAGCGTCCTTAAATAATTCAGCAAAGTCCTTAAATAATGCAGCAGAGTCCTTAAATAATGCAACAAAATCCTTAAATAATGCAGCAGAGTCCTTAAATAATGCAACAAAGTCCTTAAATAATGCAGCAGAGTCCTTAAATACTGCAGCAGAGTCCTTAAATAATGCAGCAAAGTCCTTAAATAATGCAGCAGAGTCCTTAAATTCCGCAGCAGAGTGATTAAATAATGCAACAAAGTCCTTAATAATGCAGCAGAGTCCTTAAATAATGCAGCAAATTCTTTAAATAATGCAGCAAAATCCTTAAATAATGCAATAAAGTCCTTATCTAATGCAGCAACGTCCTTAATAATGCAGCAGAGTCCTTAAATAATGCAGCAAAGTACTTAAATAATGCAGCAGAGGCCTTAAATACCGCAGCAGCATACTTAAATAATGCAGCAGAGTCCTTAAATAATGCAGCAGAGTCCTTAAATAATGCAACAAAGTCCTTAAATAATGCAGCAGAGTCCTTAAATAATGCAACAAACTCATTAAATAATGCAGCAAAGTACTTAAATAATGCAGCAAATTCCTTAAATAATGCAGCAGAATCCTTAAATAATGCAATAAAGTCCTTAAATAATGCAGCAGAGTCCTTAAATAATGCAAAAAATTCCTTAAATAATGCAGCAGAATCCTTAAATAATGCAACAAAGTCCTTAAATAATGCAGCAACGTCCTTAATAATGCAGCAGAGTCCTTAAATAATGCAGCAAATTCCTTAAATAATGCAGAGTCCTTAAATAATGCACTAAATTCCTTAAATAAAATGCAGCAACGCCCTTAATAATGCAGCTGAGTCCTTAAATAATTCAGCAAAGTCCTTAAATAATGCAGCAGAGTCCTTAAATACCGCAGCAGCGTCCTTAAATAATGCAAAAAAGTCCTTAAATAATGCAGCAGAACCCTTAAATAATGCAACAAAGTCCTTAAATAATGCAGCAGACTCCTTAAATAATGCAACAAACTCCTTAAATAATGCAGCAGAGTACTTAAATAATGCAGCAGAGTACTTAAATAATGCAGCAAATTCCTTAAATAATGCAGCAGAATCCTTAAATAATGCAATAAAATCCTTAAATAATGCAGTAACGTCCTTAATAATGCAGCAGAGTCCTTAAATAATACAGCAAAGTCCTTAAATAATGCAGCAGAGGACTTAAATACTGCAGCAGCGTCCTTAAATAATGCAGCAGAGTCCTTAAATAATGCAACAAAGTCCTTAAATAATGCAGCAGAATCCTTAAATAATGCAAAAAATTCCTTAAATAATGCAGAAGAGTACTTAAATAATGCAGACAATTCGTTAAATAATGCAGCAAAGTCCTTAAATAATGCAGCAGAGTCCTTAAACATTGCAGCACAGTCCTTAAATAATGCAACAAAGTCCTTAAATAATGCAGCAGAGTCCTTAAATAATGCAGCAAAGTCCTTAAATAATGCAGCAGAGTCCTTAAACAATGCAACACAGTCCTTAAATAATGCAGCAAAGTCCTTAAATAATGCAGCAAAGTCCTTAAATAATGCAGCAGAGTCCTTAAATAATGCAACAAAGTCCTTAAATAATGCAGCAGAGTCCTTAAATAATGCAACAAAGTCCATAAATAATGCAGCAGAGTCCTTAAATAATGCAGCAAAGTCCTTAAATACAGCAGCAGCGTCCTTAAATAATTCAGCAAAGTCCTTAAATAATGCAGCAGAGTCCTTAAATAATGCAACAAAGTCCTTAAATAATGCAGCAGAGTCCTTAAATAATGCAACAAAGTCCATAAATAATGCAGCAGAGTCCTTAAATACTGCAGCAGAGTCCTTAAATAATGCAGCAAAGTCCTTAAATAATGCAGCAGAGTCCTTAAATTCCGCAGCAGAGTGATTAAATAATGCAACAATGTCCTTAATAATGCAGCAGAGTCCTTAAATAATGCAGCAAATTCTTTAAATAATGCAGCAGAATCCTTAAATAATGCAATAAAGTCCTTATCTAATGCAGCAACGTCCTTAATAATGCAGCAGAGTCCTTAAATAATGCAGCAAAGTACTTAAATAATGCAGCAGAGGCCTTAAATACCGCAGCAGCATACTTAAATAATGCAGCAAAGTCCTTAAATAATGCAGCAGAGTCCTTAAATAATGCAACAAAGTCCTTAAATAATGCAGCAGAGTCCTTAAATAATGCAACAAAGTCCTTAAATAATGCACCAGAGTACTTAAATAATGCAGCAAAGTCCTTAAATAATGCAGCAGAGTCCTTAAATAATGCAACAAAGTCCTTAAATAATGCAGCAGAGTCCTTAAATAATGCAACAAAGTCCTTAAATAATGCAGCAGAGTCCTTAAATAATGCAACAAAGTCCTTAAATAATGCAGCAGAGTCCTTAAATAATGCAGCAAAGTCCTTAAATAATGCAGCAGAGTCCTTAAACAATGCAGCACAGTCCTTAAATAATGCAACAAAGTCCTTAAATAATGCAGCAGAGTCCTTAAATAATGCAGCAAAGTTCTTAAATAATGCAGCAGAGTCCTTAAACAATGCAGCACAGTCCTTAAATAATGCAGCAAAGTCCTTAAATAATGCAGCAGAGTCCTTAAATAATGCAGCAAACTCATTAAATAATGCAGCAAAGTACTTAAATAATGCAGCAAATTCCTTAAATAATGCAGCAGAATCCTTAAATAATGCAGCAAAGTCCTTAAATAATGCAGCAGAGTCCTTAAATAATGCAACAAAGTCCTTAAATAATGCAGCAGAGTCCTTAAATAATGCAACAAAGTCCTTAAATAATGCACCAGAGTACTTAAATAATGCAGCAAAGTCCTTAAATAATGCAGCAGAGTCCTTAAATAATGCAGCAAAGTTCTTAAATAATGCAGCAGAGTCCTTAAACAATGCAGCACAGTCCTTAAATAATGCAGCAAAGTCCTTAAATAATGCAGCAGAGTCCTTAAATAATGCAGCAAACTCATTAAATAATGCAGCAAAGTACTTAAATAATGCAGCAAATTCCTTAAATAATGCAGCAGAATCCTTAAATAATGCAATAAAGTCCTTAAATAATGCAGCAGAGTCCTTAAATAATGCAATAAATTCCTTAAATAATGCAGCAGAGTCCTTAAATAATGCAGCAAAGTCCTTAAATACAGCAGCAGCGTCCTTAAATAATTCAGCAAAGTCCTTAAATAATGCAGCAGAGTCCTTAAATAATGCAACAAAGTCCTTAAATAATGCAGCAGAGTCCTTAAATAATGCAACAAAGTCCATAAATAATGCAGCAGAGTCCTTAAATACTGCAGCAGAGTCCTTAAATAATGCAACAAAGTCCATAAATAATGCAGCAGAGTCCTTAAATACTGCAGCAGAGTCCTTAAATAATGCAACAAAGTCCTTAAATAATGCAGCAGAGTCCTTAAATAATGCAGCAAAGTCCTTAAATAATGCAGCAGAGTCCTTAAACAATGCAGCACAGTCCTTAAATAATGCAACAAAGTCCTTAAATAATGCAGCAGAGTCCTTAAATAATGCAGCAAAGTTCTTAAATAATGCAGCAGAGTCCTTAAACAATGCAGCACAGTCCTTAAATAATGCAGCAAAGTCCTTAAATAATGCAGCAGAGTCCTTAAATAATGCAGCAAACTCATTAAATAATGCAGCAAAGTACTTAAATAATGCAGCAAATTCCTTAAATAATGCAGCAGAATCCTTAAATAATGCAATAAAGTCCTTAAATAATGCAGCAGAGTCCTTAAATAATGCAATAAATTCCTTAAATAATGCAGCAGAATCCTTAAATAATGCAATAAAGTCATTAAATAATGCAGCAGAGTCCTTAAATACTGCAGCAGAGACCTTAAATAATGCAGCAAAATCCTTAAATAATGCAGCAGAGTCCTTATATAATGCAGCAGAGTCCTAAAATACTGCAGCAGAGTCCTTAAATAATGCAGCAGAGTCCTTAAATAATGCAGCAAATTCATTAAATAATGCAGCAGAGTCCTTAAATAATGCAACAAAGTCCTTAAATAATGCAGCAGAGTCCTTAAATAATGCAGCAGAGTCCTTAAATAATGCAACAAAGTCCTTAAAAATTCAGCAGAGTCCTTAAATAATGCAACAAAGTCCTTAAATATTGCAGCAGAGTCCTTAAATAATGCAGCAAAGTCCTTAAATAATGCAGCAGAGTACTTAAATAATGCAGCAAATTCCTTAAATAATGCAGCAGAATCCTTAAATAATGCAATAAAGTCCTTAAATAATGCAGCAGAGTCCTTAAATAATGCAGCAGAGTCCTTAAATAATGCAGCAAAGTCCTTAAATAATGCAGCAGAGTCCTTAAATAATGCAGCAAACTCATTAAATAATGCAGCAAAGTACTTAAATAATGCAGCAAATTCCTTAAATAATGCAGCAGAATCCTTAAATAATGCAATAAAGTCCTTAAATAATGCAGCAGAGTCCTTAAATAATGCAATAAATTCCTTAAATAATGCAGCAGAATCCTTAAATAATGCAATAAAGTCATTAAATAATGCAGCAGAGTCCTTAAATACTGCAGCAGAGACCTTAAATAATGCAGCAAAATCCTTAAATAATGCAGCAGAGTCCTTATATAATGCAGCAGAGTCCTAAAATACCGCAGCAGAGTCCTTAAATAATGCAGCAGAGTCCTTAAATAATGCAGCAAATTCATTAAATAATGCAGCAGAGTCCTTAAATAATGCAACAAAGTCCTTAAATAATGCAGCAGATTCCTTAAATTTCGCAGCAGCGTCCTTAAATAATGCATCAAAGTCCTTAAATAATGCAGCAGAGTCCTAAAATACCGCAGCAGAGTCCTTAAATAATGCAGCAAAGTCCTTAAATAATGCAGCAGAGTGCTTACATAATGCAGCAGAGTCCTTAAATTCCGCAGCAGAGTCATTAAATAATGCAGCAGAGTCCTTAAATAATGCAGCAAATTCATTAAATAATGCACAGAGTCATTAAATAATGCAACAAAGTCCTTAAATAATGCAGCAGAGTGCTTAAATAATGCAACAAAGTCCTTAAATAATGCAGCAGAGTCCTTAAATAATGCAACAAACTCATTAAATAATGCAGCAAAGTACTTAAATAATGCAGCAAATTCCTTAAATAATGCAGCAGAATCCTTAAATAATGCAATAAAGTCCTTAAATAATGCAGCAGAGTCCTTAAATAATGCAAAAAATTCCTTAAATAATGCAGCAGAATCCTTAAATAATGCAACAAAGTCCTTAAATAATGCAGCAAAGTCCTTAATAATGCAGCAGAGTCCTTAAATAATGCAGCAAATTCCTTAAATAATGCAGCAGAGGCCTTAAATACCGAAGCAGCGTCCTTAAATAATGCAGCAAAGTCCTTAAATAATGCAGAAGAGTCCTTAAATAATGCAACAAAGTCCTTAAATAATGCAGCAGAGTACTTAAATAAAGCAGCAGAGTGCTTAAATAATGCAGCAGAGTCCTTAAATACCGCAGCAGAGTCATTAAATAATACAGCAGATTCCTTAAATAAAGCAGCAGAGTGCTTAAATAATGCAGCAGAGTCCTTAAATACCGCAGCAGAGTCATTAAATAATACAGCAGAGTCCTTAAATAATGCAGGAAATTCCTTAAATAATGCAGAGTCCTTAAATAATGCACTAAATTCCTTAAATAAAATGCAGCAACGCCCTTAATAATGCAGCTGAGTCCTTAAATAATTCAGCAAAGTCCTTAAATAATGCAGCAGAGTCCTTAAATACCGCAGCAGCGTCCTTAAATAATGCAACAAAGTCCTTAAATAATGCAGCAGAACCCTTAAATAATGCAACAAAGTCCTTAAATAATGCAGCAGACTCCTTAAATAATGCAACAAACTCCTTAAATAATGCAGCAGAGTACTTAAATAATGCAGCAGAGTACTTAAATAATGCAGCAAATTCCTTAAATAATGCAGCAGAATCCTTAAATAATGCAATAAAATCCTTAAATAATGCAGCAACGTCCTTAATAATGCAGCAGAGTCCTTAAATAATACAGCAAAGTCCTTAATTAATGCAGCAGAGGACTTAAATACTGCAGCAGCGTCCTTAAATAATGCAGCAGAGTCCTTAAATAATGCAACAAAGTCCTTAAATAATGCAGCAGAATCCTTAAATAATGCAAAAAATTCCTTAAATAATGCAGAAGAGTACTTAAATAATGCAGAAAAGTTGTTAAATAATGCAGCAAAGTCCTTAAATAATGCAGCAGAGTCCTTAAACATTGCAGCACAGTCCTTAAATAATGCAACAAAGTCCTTAAATAATGCAGCAGAGTCCTTAAATAATGCAGCAAAGTCCTTAAATATTGCAGCAGAGTCCTTAAACAATGCAACACAGTCCTTAAATAATGCAGCAAAGTCCTTAAATAATGCAGCAGAGTCCTTACATACAGCAGCAGCGTCCTTAAATAATTCAGCAAAGTCCTTAAATAATGCAGCAGAGTCCTTAAATAATGCAACAAAATCCTTAAATAATGCAGCAGAGTCCTTAAATAATGCAACAAAGTCCTTAAATAATGCAGCAGAGTCCTTAAATACTGCAGCAGAGTCCTTAAATAATGCAGCAAAGTCCTTAAATAATGCAGCAGAGTCCTTAAATTCCGCAGCAGAGTGATTAAATAATGCAACAAAGTCCTTAATAATGCAGCAGAGTCCTTAAATAATGCAGCAAATTCTTTAAATAATGCAGCAAAATCCTTAAATAATGCAATAAAGTCCTTATCTAATGCAGCAACGTCCTTAATAATGCAGCAGAGTCCTTAAATAATGCAGCAAAGTACTTAAATAATGCAGCAGAGGCCTTAAATACCGCAGCAGCATACTTAAATAATGCAGCAGAGTCCTTAAATAATGCAGCAGAGTCCTTAAATAATGCAACAAAGTCCTTAAATAATGCAGCAGAGTCCTTAAATAATGCAACAAACTCATTAAATAATGCAGCAAAGTACTTAAATAATGCAGCAAATTCCTTAAATAATGCAGCAGAATCCTTAAATAATGCAATAAAGTCCTTAAATAATGCAGCAGAGTCCTTAAATAATGCAAAAAATTCCTTAAATAATGCAGCAGAATCCTTAAATAATGCAACAAAGTCCTTAAATAATGCAGCAACGTCCTTAATAATGCAGCAGAGTCCTTAAATAATGCAGCAAATTCCTTAAATAATGCAGAGTCCTTAAATAATGCACTAAATTCCTTAAATAAAATGCAGCAACGCCCTTAATAATGCAGCTGAGTCCTTAAATAATTCAGCAAAGTCCTTAAATAATGCAGCAGAGTCCTTAAATACCGCAGCAGCGTCCTTAAATAATGCAAAAAAGTCCTTAAATAATGCAGCAGAACCCTTAAATAATGCAACAAAGTCCTTAAATAATGCAGCAGACTCCTTAAATAATGCAACAAACTCCTTAAATAATGCAGCAGAGTACTTAAATAATGCAGCAGAGTACTTAAATAATGCAGCAAATTCCTTAAATAATGCAGCAGAATCCTTAAATAATGCAATAAAATCCTTAAATAATGCAGTAACGTCCTTAATAATGCAGCAGAGTCCTTAAATAATACAGCAAAGTCCTTAAATAATGCAGCAGAGGACTTAAATACTGCAGCAGCGTCCTTAAATAATGCAGCAGAGTCCTTAAATAATGCAACAAAGTCCTTAAATAATGCAGCAGAATCCTTAAATAATGCAAAAAATTCCTTAAATAATGCAGAAGAGTACTTAAATAATGCAGACAATTCGTTAAATAATGCAGCAAAGTCCTTAAATAATGCAGCAGAGTCCTTAAACATTGCAGCACAGTCCTTAAATAATGCAACAAAGTCCTTAAATAATGCAGCAGAGTCCTTAAATAATGCAGCAAAGTCCTTAAATAATGCAGCAGAGTCCTTAAACAATGCAACACAGTCCTTAAATAATGCAGCAAAGTCCTTAAATAATGCAGCAAAGTCCTTAAATAATGCAGCAGAGACCTTAAATAATGCAACAAAGTCCTTAAATAATGCAGCAGAGTCCTTAAATAATGCAACAAAGTCCATAAATAATGCAGCAGAGTCCTTAAATAATGCAGCAAAGTCCTTAAATACAGCAGCAGCGTCCTTAAATAATTCAGCAAAGTCCTTAAATAATGCAGCAGAGTCCTTAAATAATGCAACAAAGTCCTTAAATAATGCAGCAGAGTCCTTAAATAATGCAACAAAGTCCATAAATAATGCAGCAGAGTCCTTAAATACTGCAGCAGAGTCCTTAAATAATGCAGCAAAGTCCTTAAATAATGCAGCAGAGTCCTTAAATTCCGCAGCAGAGTGATTAAATAATGCAACAATGTCCTTAATAATGCAGCAGAGTCCTTAAATAATGCAGCAAATTCTTTAAATAATGCAGCAGAATCCTTAAATAATGCAATAAAGTCCTTATCTAATGCAGCAACGTCCTTAATAATGCAGCAGAGTCCTTAAATAATGCAGCAAAGTACTTAAATAATGCAGCAGAGGCCTTAAATACCGCAGCAGCATACTTAAATAATGCAGCAAAGTCCTTAAATAATGCAGCAGAGTCCTTAAATAATGCAACAAAGTCCTTAAATAATGCAGCAGAGTCCTTAAATAATGCAACAAAGTCCTTAAATAATGCACCAGAGTACTTAAATAATGCAGCAAAGTCCTTAAATAATGCAGCAGAGTCCTTAAATAATGCAACAAAGTCCTTAAATAATGCAGCAGAGTCCTTAAATAATGCAACAAAGTCCTTAAATAATGCAGCAGAGTCCTTAAATAATGCAACAAAGTCCTTAAATAATGCAGCAGAGTCCTTAAATAATGCAGCAAAGTCCTTAAATAATGCAGCAGAGTCCTTAAACAATGCAGCACAGTCCTTAAATAATGCAACAAAGTCCTTAAATAATGCAGCAGAGTCCTTAAATAATGCAGCAAAGTTCTTAAATAATGCAGCAGAGTCCTTAAACAATGCAGCACAGTCCTTAAATAATGCAGCAAAGTCCTTAAATAATGCAGCAGAGTCCTTAAATAATGCAGCAAACTCATTAAATAATGCAGCAAAGTACTTAAATAATGCAGCAAATTCCTTAAATAATGCAGCAGAATCCTTAAATAATGCAGCAAAGTCCTTAAATAATGCAGCAGAGTCCTTAAATAATGCAACAAAGTCCTTAAATAATGCAGCAGAGTCCTTAAATAATGCAACAAAGTCCTTAAATAATGCACCAGAGTACTTAAATAATGCAGCAAAGTCCTTAAATAATGCAGCAGAGTCCTTAAATAATGCAGCAAAGTTCTTAAATAATGCAGCAGAGTCCTTAAACAATGCAGCACAGTCCTTAAATAATGCAGCAAAGTCCTTAAATAATGCAGCAGAGTCCTTAAATAATGCAGCAAACTCATTAAATAATGCAGCAAAGTACTTAAATAATGCAGCAAATTCCTTAAATAATGCAGCAGAATCCTTAAATAATGCAATAAAGTCCTTAAATAATGCAGCAGAGTCCTTAAATAATGCAATAAATTCCTTAAATAATGCAGCAGAATCCTTAAATAATGCAATAAAGTCAATAAATAATGCAGCAGAGTCCTTAAATACTGCAGCAGAGACCTTAAATAATGCAGCAAAGTCCTTAAATAATGCAGCAGAGTCCTTAAATAATGCAACAAAGTCCTTAAATAATGCAGCAGATTCCTTAAATTCTGCAGCAGCGTCCTTAATTAATGCATCAAAGTCCTTAAATAATGCAGCAGAGTCCTTAAATACCACAGCAGAGTCATTAAATAATGCAGCAGAGTCCTTAAATAATGCAGCATATTCCTTAAATAATGCAGCAGAGTCCTTAAATAATGCAATAAAGTCCTTAAATAATGCAGCAGAGTCCTTAAATAATGCAGCAACGTCCTTAATAATGCAGCTGAGTCCTTAAATAATGCAGCAACATCCTTAAATAATGCAGCAGAGTCCTTAAATACTGCATCAGCGTCCTTAAATAATGCAACAAAGTCCTTAAATACAGCAGCAGAGTCCTTAAATAATTCAGCAAAGTCCTTAAATAATGCAGCAGAGTCCTTAAATAATGCAATAAAGTCCTTATCTAATGCAGCAACGTCCTTAATAATGCAGCAGAGTCCTTAAATAATGCAGCAAAGTACTTAAATAATGCAGCAGAGGCCTTAAATACCGCAGCAGCATACTTAAATAATGCAGCAAAGTCCTTAAATAATGCAGCAGAGTCCTTAAATAATGCAACAAAGTCCTTAAATAATGCAGCAGAGTCCTTAAATAATGCAACAAAGTCCTTAAATAATGCACCAGAGTACTTAAATAATGCAGCAAAGTCCTTAAATAATGCAGCAGAGTCCTTAAATAATGCAACAAAGTCCTTAAATAATGCAGCAGAGTCCTTAAATAATGCAGCAGAGTCCTTAAATAATGCAACAAAGTCCTTAAAAATTCAGCAGAGTCCTTAAATAATGCAACAAAGTCCTTAAATATTGCAGCAGAGTCCTTAAATAATGCAGCAAAGTCCTTAAATAATGCAGCAGAGTACTTAAATAATGCAGCAAATTCCTTAAATAATGCAGCAGAATCCTTAAATAATGCAGTAAAGTCCTTAAATAATGCAGCAGAGTCCTTAAATAATGCAGCAGAGTCCTTAAATAATGCAGCAAAGTCCTTAAATAATGCAGCAGAGTCCTTAAATAATGCAGCAAACTCATTAAATAATGCAGCAAAGTACTTAAATAATGCAGCAAATTCCTTAAATAATGCAGCAGAATCCTTAAATAATGCAATAAAGTCCTTAAATAATGCAGCAGAGTCCTTAAATAATGCAATAAATTCCTTAAATAATGCAGCAGAATCCTTAAATAATGCAATAAAGTCATTAAATAATGCAGCAGAGTCCTTAAATACTGCAGCAGAGACCTTAAATAATGCAGCAAAATCCTTAAATAATGCAGCAGAGTCCTTATATAATGCAGCAGAGTCCTAAAATACCGCAGCAGAGTCCTTAAATAATGCAGCAGAGTCCTTAAATAATGCAGCAAATTCATTAAATAATGCAGCAGAGTCCTTAAATAATGCAACAAAGTCCTTAAATAATGCAGCAGATTCCTTAAATTTCGCAGCAGCGTCCTTAAATAATGCATCAAAGTCCTTAAATAATGCAGCAGAGTCCTAAAATACCGCAGCAGAGTCCTTAAATAATGCAGCAAAGTCCTTAAATAATGCAGCAGAGTGCTTACATAATGCAGCAGAGTCCTTAAATTCCGCAGCAGAGTCATTAAATAATGCAGCAGAGTCCTTAAATAATGCAGCAAATTCATTAAATAATGCACAGAGTCATTAAATAATGCAACAAAGTCCTTAAATAATGCAGCAGAGTGCTTAAATAATGCAACAAAGTCCGTAAATAATGCAGCAGAGTCCTTAAATAATGCAACAAACTCATTAAATAATGCAGCAAAGTACTTAAATAATGCAGCAAATTCCTTAAATAATGCAGCAGAATCCTTAAATAATGCAATAAAGTCCTTAAATAATGCAGCAGAGTCCTTAAATAATGCAAAAAATTCCTTAAATAATGCAGCAGAATCCTTAAATAATGCAACAAAGTCCTTAAATAATGCAGCAAAGTCCTTAATAATGCAGCAGAGTCCTTAAATAATGCAGCAAATTCCTTAAATGATGCAGCAGAGGCCTTAAATACCGAAGCAGCGTCCTTAAATAATGCAGCAAAGTCCTTAAATAATGCAGAAGAGTCCTTAAATAATGCAACAAAGTCCTTAAATAATGCAGCAGAGTACTTAAATAAAGCAGCAGAGTGCTTAAATAATGCAGCAGAGTCCTTAAATACCGCAGCAGAGTCATTAAATAATACAGCAGATTCCTTAAATAAAGCAGCAGAGTGCTTAAATAATGCAGCAGAGTCCTTAAATACCGCAGCAGAGTCATTAAATAATACAGCAGATTCCTTAAATAAAGCAGCAGAGTGCTTAAATAATGCAGCAGAGTCCTTAAATACCGCAGCAGAGTCATTAAATAATACAGCAGAGTCCTTAAATAATGCAGGAAATTCCTTAAATAATGCAGAGTCCTTAAATAATGCACTAAATTCCTTAAATAAAATGCAGCAACGCCCTTAATAATGCAGCTGAGTCCTTAAATAATTCAGCAAAGTCCTTAAATAATGCAGCAGAGTCCTTAAATACCGCAGCAGCGTCCTTAAATAATGCAACAAAGTCCTTAAATAATGCAGCAGAACCCTTAAATAATGCAACAAAGTCCTTAAATAATGCAGCAGACTCCTTAAATAATGCAACAAACTCCTTAAATAATGCAGCAGAGTACTTAAATAATGCAGCAGAGTACTTAAATAATGCAGCAAATTCCTTAAATAATGCAGCAGAATCCTTAAATAATGCAATAAAATCCTTAAATAATGCAGCAACGTCCTTAATAATGCAGCAGAGTCCTTAAATAATACAGCAAAGTCCTTAATTAATGCAGCAGAGGACTTAAATACTGCAGCAGCGTCCTTAAATAATGCAGCAGAGTCCTTAAATAATGCAACAAAGTCCTTAAATAATGCAGCAGAATCCTTAAATAATGCAAAAAATTCCTTAAATAATGCAGAAGAGTACTTAAATAATGCAGAAAAGTTGTTAAATAATGCAGCAAAGTCCTTAAATAATGCAGCAGAGTCCTTAAACATTGCAGCACAGTCCTTAAATAATGCAACAAAGTCCTTAAATAATGCAGCAGAGTCCTTAAATAATGCAGCAAAGTCCTTAAATATTGCAGCAGAGTCCTTAAACAATGCAACACAGTCCTTAAATAATGCAGCAAAGTCCTTAAATAATGCAGCAGAGTCCTTACATACAGCAGCAGCGTCCTTAAATAATTCAGCAAAGTCCTTAAATAATGCAGCAGAGTCCTTAAATAATGCAACAAAATCCTTAAATAATGCAGCAGAGTCCTTAAATAATGCAACAAAGTCCTTAAATAATGCAGCAGAGTCCTTAAATACTGCAGCAGAGTCCTTAAATAATGCAGCAAAGTCCTTAAATAATGCAGCAGAGTCCTTAAATTCCGCAGCAGAGTGATTAAATAATGCAACAAAGTCCTTAATAATGCAGCAGAGTCCTTAAATAATGCAGCAAATTCTTTAAATAATGCAGCAAAATCCTTAAATAATGCAATAAAGTCCTTATCTAATGCAGCAACGTCCTTAATAATGCAGCAGAGTCCTTAAATAATGCAGCAAAGTACTTAAATAATGCAGCAGAGGCCTTAAATACCGCAGCAGCATACTTAAATAATGCAGCAAAGTCCTTAAATAATGCAGCAGAGTCCTTAAATAATGCAACAAAGTCCTTAAATAATGCAGCAGAGTCCTTAAATAATGCAGCAGAGTCCTTAAATAATGCAACAAAGTCCTTAAATAATGCAGCAGAGTCCTTAAATAATGCAACAAAGTCCTTAAATAATGCAGCAGAGTCCTTAAATAATGCAACAAAGTCCTTAAATAATGCAGCAGAGTCCTTAAATAATGCAGCAAAGTCCTTAAATAATGCAGCAGAGTCCTTAAACAATGCAGCACAGTCCTTAAATAATGCAACAAAGTCCTTAAATAATGCAGCAGAGTCCTTAAATAATGCAGCAAAGTCCTTAAATAATGCAGCAGAGTCCTTAAACAATGCAGCACAGTCCTTAAATAATGCAGCAAAGTCCTTAAATAATGCAGCAGAGTCCTTAAATACAGCAGCAGCGTCCTTAAATAATGCAACAAAGTCCTTAAATAATGCAGCAGAGTCCTTAAATAATGCATCAAAGTCCTTAAATAATGCAGCAGAGTCCTTAAATAATGCAACAAACTCATTAAATAATGCAGCAAAGTACTTAAATAATGCAGCAAATTCCTTAAATAATGCAGCAGAATCCTTAAATAATGCAATAAAGTCCTTAAATAATGCAGCAGAGTCCTTAAATAATGCAATCAATTCCTTAAATAATGCAGCAGAATCCTTAAATAATGCAATAAAGTCATTAAATAATGCAGCAGAGTCCTTAAATAATGCAACAAAGTCCTTAAATAATGCAGCAGATTCCTTAAATTCTGCAGCAGCGTCCTTAAATAATGCATCAAAGTCCTTAAATAATGCAGCAGAGTCCTTAAATACCACAGCAGAGTCATTAAATAATGCAGCAGAGTCCTTAAATAATGCAGCATATTCCTTAAATAATGCAGCAGAGTCCTTAAATAATGCAATAAAGTCCTTAAATAATGCAGCAGAGTCCTTAAATAATGCAGCAACGTCCTTAATAATGCAGCTGAGTCCTTAAATAATGCAGCAACATCCTTAAATAATGCAGCAGAGTCCTTAAATACTGCATCAGCGTCCTTAAATAATGCAACAAAGTCCTTAAATAATGCAGCAAAGTCCTTAAATAATGCAGCAGAGTCCTTAAATACAGCAGCAGAGTCCTTAAATAATTCAGCAAAGTCCTTAAATAATGCAGCAGAGTCCTTAAATAATGCAATAAAGTCCTTATCTAATGCAGCAACGTCCTTAATAATGCAGCAGAGTCCTTAAATAATGCAGCAAAGTACTTAAATAATGCAGCAGAGGCCTTAAATACCGCAGCAGCATACTTAAATAATGCAGCAAAGTCCTTAAATAATGCAGCAGAGTCCTTAAATAATGCAACAAAGTCCTTAAATAATGCAGCAGAGTCCTTAAATAATGCAACAAAGTCCTTAAATAATGCACCAGAGTACTTAAATAATGCAACAAAGTCCTTAATAATGCAGCAGAGTCCTTAAATAATGCAGCAAATTCTTTAAATAATGCAGCAGAATCCTTACATAATGCAATAAAGTCCTTATCTAATGCAGCAACTTCCTTAATAATGCAGCAGAGTCCTTAAATAATGCAGCAAAGTACTTAAATAATGCAGCAGAGGCCTTAAATACCGCAGCAGCATACTTAAATAATGCAGCAAAGTCCTTAAATAATGCAGCAGAGTCCTTAAATAATGCAACAAAGTCCTTAAATAATGCAGCAGAATCCTTAAATAATGCAACAAAGTCCTTAAATAATGCACCAGAGTACTTAAATAATGCAGCAAAGTCCTTAAATAATGCAGCAGAGTCCTTAAATAATGCAACAAAGTCCTTAAATAATGCAGCAGAGTCCTTAAATAATGCAACAAAGTCCTTAAATAATGCAGCAGAGTCCTTAAATAATGCAACAAAGTCCTTAAATAATGCAGCAGAGTCCTTAAATAATGCAGCAAAGTCCTTAAATAATGCAGCAGAGTCCTTAAACAATGCAGCACAGTCCTTAAATAATGCAACAAAGTCCTTAAATAATGCAGCAGAGTCCTTAAATAATGCAGCAAAGTTCTTAAATAATGCAGCAGAGTCCTTAAACAATGCAGCACAGTCCTTAAATAATGCAGCAAAGTCCTTAAATAATGCAGCAGAGTCCTTAAATAATGCAGCAAACTCATTAAATAATGCAGCAAAGTACTTAAATAATGCAGCAAATTCCTTAAATAATGCAGCAGAATCCTTAAATAATGCAGCAAAGTCCTTAAATAATGCAGCAGAGTCCTTAAATAATGCAACAAAGTCCTTAAATAATGCAGCAGAGTCCTTAAATAATGCAACAAAGTCCTTAAATAATGCACCAGAGTACTTAAATAATGCAGCAAAGTCCTTAAATAATGCAGCAGAGTCCTTAAATAATGCAACAAAGTCCTTAAATAATGCAGCAGAGTCCTTAAATAATGCAACAAAGTCCTTAAATAATGCAGCAGAGTCCTTAAATAATGCAACAAAGTCCTTAAATAATGCAGCAGAGTCCTTAAATAATGCAGCAAAGTCCTTAAATAATGCAGCAGAGTCCTTAAACAATGCAGCACAGTCCTTAAATAATGCAACAAAGTCCTTAAATAATGCAGCAGAGTCCTTAAATAATGCAGCAAAGTTCTTAAATAATGCAGCAGAGTCCTTAAACAATGCAGCACAGTCCTTAAATAATGCAGCAAAGTCCTTAAATAATGCAGCAGAGTCCTTAAATAATGCAGCAAACTCATTAAATAATGCAGCAAAGTACTTAAATAATGCAGCAAATTCCTTAAATAATGCAGCAGAATCCTTAAATAATGCAATAAAGTCCTTAAATAATGCAGCAGAGTCCTTAAATAATGCAATAAATTCCTTAAATAATGCAGCAGAATCCTTAAATAATGCAATAAAGTCATTAAATAATGCAGCAGAGTCCTTAAATACTGCAGCAGAGACCTTAAATAATGCAGCAAAATCCTTAAATAATGCAGCAGAGTCCTTATATAATGCAGCAGAGTCCTAAAATACCGCAGCAGAGTCCTTAAATAATGCAGCAGAGTCCTTAAATAATGCAGCAAATTCATTAAATAATGCAGCAGAGTCCTTAAATAATGCAACAAAGTCCTTAAATAATGCAGCAGATTCCTTAAATTTCGCAGCAGCGTCCTTAAATAATGCATCAAAGTCCTTAAATAATGCAGCAGAGTCCTAAAATACCGCAGCAGAGTCCTTAAATAATGCAGCAAAGTCCTTAAATAATGCAGCAGAGTGCTTACATAATGCAGCAGAGTCCTTAAATTCCGCAGCAGAGTCATTAAATAATGCAGCAGAGTCCTTAAATAATGCAGCAAATTCATTAAATAATGCACAGAGTCATTAAATAATGCAACAAAGTCCTTAAATAATGCAGCAGAGTGCTTAAATAATGCAACAAAGTCCGTAAATAATGCAGCAGAGTCCTTAAATAATGCAACAAACTCATTAAATAATGCAGCAAAGTACTTAAATAATGCAGCAAATTCCTTAAATAATGCAGCAGAATCCTTAAATAATGCAATAAAGTCCTTAAATAATGCAGCAGAGTCCTTAAATAATGCAAAAAATTCCTTAAATAATGCAGCAGAATCCTTAAATAATGCAACAAAGTCCTTAAATAATGCAGCAAAGTCCTTAATAATGCAGCAGAGTCCTTAAATAATGCAGCAAATTCCTTAAATGATGCAGCAGAGGCCTTAAATACCGAAGCAGCGTCCTTAAATAATGCAGCAAAGTCCTTAAATAATGCAGAAGAGTCCTTAAATAATGCAACAAAGTCCTTAAATAATGCAGCAGAGTACTTAAATAAAGCAGCAGAGTGCTTAAATAATGCAGCAGAGTCCTTAAATACCGCAGCAGAGTCATTAAATAATACAGCAGATTCCTTAAATAAAGCAGCAGAGTGCTTAAATAATGCAGCAGAGTCCTTAAATACCGCAGCAGAGTCATTAAATAATACAGCAGATTCCTTAAATAAAGCAGCAGAGTGCTTAAATAATGCAGCAGAGTCCTTAAATACCGCAGCAGAGTCATTAAATAATACAGCAGAGTCCTTAAATAATGCAGGAAATTCCTTAAATAATGCAGAGTCCTTAAATAATGCACTAAATTCCTTAAATAAAATGCAGCAACGCCCTTAATAATGCAGCTGAGTCCTTAAATAATTCAGCAAAGTCCTTAAATAATGCAGCAGAGTCCTTAAATACCGCAGCAGCGTCCTTAAATAATGCAACAAAGTCCTTAAATAATGCAGCAGAACCCTTAAATAATGCAACAAAGTCCTTAAATAATGCAGCAGACTCCTTAAATAATGCAACAAACTCCTTAAATAATGCAGCAGAGTACTTAAATAATGCAGCAGAGTACTTAAATAATGCAGCAAATTCCTTAAATAATGCAGCAGAATCCTTAAATAATGCAATAAAATCCTTAAATAATGCAGCAACGTCCTTAATAATGCAGCAGAGTCCTTAAATAATACAGCAAAGTCCTTAATTAATGCAGCAGAGGACTTAAATACTGCAGCAGCGTCCTTAAATAATGCAGCAGAGTCCTTAAATAATGCAACAAAGTCCTTAAATAATGCAGCAGAATCCTTAAATAATGCAAAAAATTCCTTAAATAATGCAGAAGAGTACTTAAATAATGCAGAAAAGTTGTTAAATAATGCAGCAAAGTCCTTAAATAATGCAGCAGAGTCCTTAAACATTGCAGCACAGTCCTTAAATAATGCAACAAAGTCCTTAAATAATGCAGCAGAGTCCTTAAATAATGCAGCAAAGTCCTTAAATATTGCAGCAGAGTCCTTAAACAATGCAACACAGTCCTTAAATAATGCAGCAAAGTCCTTAAATAATGCAGCAGAGTCCTTACATACAGCAGCAGCGTCCTTAAATAATTCAGCAAAGTCCTTAAATAATGCAGCAGAGTCCTTAAATAATGCAACAAAATCCATAAATAATGCAGCAGAGTCCTTAAATAATGCAACAAAGTCCTTAAATAATGCAGCAGAGTCCTTAAATACTGCAGCAGAGTCCTTAAATAATGCAGCAAAGTCCTTAAATAATGCAGCAGAGTCCTTAAATTCCGCAGCAGAGTGATTAAATAATGCAACAAAGTCCTTAATAATGCAGCAGAGTCCTTAAATAATGCAGCAAATTCTTTAAATAATGCAGCAAAATCCTTAAATAATGCAATAAAGTCCTTATCTAATGCAGCAACGTCCTTAATAATGCAGCAGAGTCCTTAAATAATGCAGCAAAGTACTTAAATAATGCAGCAGAGGCCTTAAATACCGCAGCAGCATACTTAAATAATGCAGCAAAGTCCTTAAATAATGCAGCAGAGTCCTTAAATAATGCAACAAAGTCCTTAAATAATGCAGCAGAGTCCTTAAATAATGCAGCAGAGTCCTTAAATAATGCAACAAAGTCCTTAAATAATGCAGCAGAGTCCTTAAATAATGCAACAAAGTCCTTAAATAATGCAGCAGAGTCCTTAAATAATGCAACAAAGTCCTTAAATAATGCAGCAGAGTCCTTAAATAATGCAGCAAAGTCCTTAAATAATGCAGCAGAGTCCTTAAACAATGCAGCACAGTCCTTAAATAATGCAACAAAGTCCTTAAATAATGCAGCAGAGTCCTTAAATAATGCAGCAAAGTCCTTAAATAATGCAGCAGAGTCCTTAAACAATGCAGCACAGTCCTTAAATAATGCAGCAAAGTCCTTAAATAATGCAGCAGAGTCCTTAAATACAGCAGCAGCGTCCTTAAATAATGCAACAAAGTCCTTAAATAATGCAGCAGAGTCCTTAAATAATGCAACAAACTCATTAAATAATGCAGCAAAGTACTTAAATAATGCAGCAAATTCCTTAAATAATGCAGCAGAATCCTTAAATAATGCAATAAAGTCCTTAAATAATGCAGCAGAGTCCTTAAATAATGCAATCAATTCCTTAAATAATGCAGCAGAATCCTTAAATAATGCAATAAAGTCATTAAATAATGCAGCAGAGTCCTTAAATAATGCAACAAAGTCCTTAAATAATGCAGCAGATTCCTTAAATTCTGCAGCAGCGTCCTTAAATAATGCATCAAAGTCCTTAAATAATGCAGCAGAGTCCTTAAATACCACAGCAGAGTCATTAAATAATGCAGCAGAGTCCTTAAATAATGCAGCATATTCCTTAAATAATGCAGCAGAGTCCTTAAATAATGCAATAAAGTCCTTAAATAATGCAGCAGAGTCCTTAAATAATGCAGCAACGTCCTTAATAATGCAGCTGAGTCCTTAAATAATGCAGCAACATCCTTAAATAATGCAGCAGAGTCCTTAAATACTGCATCAGCGTCCTTAAATAATGCAACAAAGTCCTTAAATAATGCAGCAAAGTCCTTAAATAATGCAGCAGAGTCCTTAAATACAGCAGCAGAGTCCTTAAATAATTCAGCAAAGTCCTTAAATAATGCAGCAGAGTCCTTAAATAATGCAATAAAGTCCTTATCTAATGCAGCAACGTCCTTAATAATGCAGCAGAGTCCTTAAATAATGCAGCAAAGTACTTAAATAATGCAGCAGAGGCCTTAAATACCGCAGCAGCATACTTAAATAATGCAGCAAAGTCCTTAAATAATGCAGCAGAGTCCTTAAATAATGCAACAAAGTCCTTAAATAATGCAGCAGAGTCCTTAAATAATGCAACAAAGTCCTTAAATAATGCACCAGAGTACTTAAATAATGCAACAAAGTCCTTAATAATGCAGCAGAGTCCTTAAATAATGCAGCAAATTCTTTAAATAATGCAGCAGAATCCTTACATAATGCAATAAAGTCCTTATCTAATGCAGCAACTTCCTTAATAATGCAGCAGAGTCCTTAAATAATGCAGCAAAGTACTTAAATAATGCAGCAGAGGCCTTAAATACCGCAGCAGCATACTTAAATAATGCAGCAAAGTCCTTAAATAATGCAGCAGAGTCCTTAAATAATGCAACAAAGTCCTTAAATAATGCAGCAGAATCCTTAAATAATGCAACAAAGTCCTTAAATAATGCACCAGAGTACTTAAATAATGCAGCAAAGTCCTTAAATAATGCAGCAGAGTCCTTAAATAATGCAACAAAGTCCTTAAATAATGCAGCAGAGTCCTTAAATAATGCAACAAAGTCCTTAAATAATGCAGCAGAGTCCTTAAATAATGCAACAAAGTCCTTAAATAATGCAGCAGAGTCCTTAAATAATGCAGCAAAGTCCTTAAATAATGCAGCAGAGTCCTTAAACAATGCAGCACAGTCCTTAAATAATGCAACAAAGTCCTTAAATAATGCAGCAGAGTCCTTAAATAATGCAGCAAAGTTCTTAAATAATGCAGCAGAGTCCTTAAACAATGCAGCACAGTCCTTAAATAATGCAGCAAAGTCCTTAAATAATGCAGCAGAGTCCTTAAATAATGCAGCAAACTCATTAAATAATGCAGCAAAGTACTTAAATAATGCAGCAAATTCCTTAAATAATGCAGCAGAATCCTTAAATAATGCAGCAAAGTCCTTAAATAATGCAGCAGAGTCCTTAAATAATGCAACAAAGTCCTTAAATAATGCAGCAGAGTCCTTAAATAATGCAACAAAGTCCTTAAATAATGCACCAGAGTACTTAAATAATGCAGCAAAGTCCTTAAATAATGCAGCAGAGTCCTTAAATAATGCAACAAAGTCCTTAAATAATGCAGCAGAGTCCTTAAATAATGCAACAAAGTCCTTAAATAATGCAGCAGAGTCCTTAAATAATGCAACAAAGTCCTTAAATAATGCAGCAGAGTCCTTAAATAATGCAGCAAAGTCCTTAAATAATGCAGCAGAGTCCTTAAACAATGCAGCACAGTCCTTAAATAATGCAACAAAGTCCTTAAATAATGCAGCAGAGTCCTTAAATAATGCAGCAAAGTTCTTAAATAATGCAGCAGAGTCCTTAAACAATGCAGCACAGTCCTTAAATAATGCAGCAAAGTCCTTAAATAATGCAGCAGAGTCCTTAAATAATGCAGCAAACTCATTAAATAATGCAGCAAAGTACTTAAATAATGCAGCAAATTCCTTAAATAATGCAGCAGAATCCTTAAATAATGCAATAAAGTCCTTAAATAATGCAGCAGAGTCCTTAAATAATGCAATAAATTCCTTAAATAATGCAGCAGAATCCTTAAATAATGCAATAAAGTCAATAAATAATGCAGCAGAGTCCTTAAATACTGCAGCAGAGACCTTAAATAATGCAGCAAAGTCCTTAAATAATGCAGCAGAGTCCTTAAATAATGCAACAAAGTCCTTAAATAATGCAGCAGATTCCTTAAATTCTGCAGCAGCGTCCTTAAATAATGCATCAAAGTCCTTAAATAATGCAGCAGAGTCCTTAAATACCACAGCAGAGTCATTAAATAATGCAGCAGAGTCCTTAAATAATGCAGCATATTCCTTAAATAATGCAGCAGAGTCCTTAAATAATGCAATAAAGTCCTTAAATAATGCAGCAGAGTCCTTAAATAATGCAGCAACGTCCTTAATAATGCAGCTGAGTCCTTAAATAATGCAGCAACATCCTTAAATAATGCAGCAGAGTCCTTAAATACTGCATCAGCGTCCTTAAATAATGCAACAAAGTCCTTAAATAATGCAGCAAAGTCCTTAAATAATGCAGCAGAGTCCTTAAATACAGCAGCAGAGTCCTTAAATAATTCAGCAAAGTCCTTAAATAATGCAGCAGAGTCCTTAAATAATGCAATAAAGTCCTTATCTAATGCAGCAACGTCCTTAATAATGCAGCAGAGTCCTTAAATAATGCAGCAAAGTACTTAAATAATGCAGCAGAGGCCTTAAATACCGCAGCAGCATACTTAAATAATGCAGCAAAGTCCTTAAATAATGCAGCAGAGTCCTTAAATAATGCAACAAAGTCCTTAAATAATGCAGCAGAGTCCTTAAATAATGCAACAAAGTCCTTAAATAATGCACCAGAGTACTTAAATAATGCAACAAAGTCCTTAATAATGCAGCAGAGTCCTTAAATAATGCAGCAAATTCTTTAAATAATGCAGCAGAATCCTTACATAATGCAATAAAGTCCTTATCTAATGCAGCAACTTCCTTAATAATGCAGCAGAGTCCTTAAATAATGCAGCAAAGTACTTAAATAATGCAGCAGAGGCCTTAAATACCGCAGCAGCATACTTAAATAATGCAGCAAAGTCCTTAAATAATGCAGCAGAGTCCTTAAATAATGCAACAAAGTCCTTAAATAATGCAGCAGAATCCTTAAATAATGCAACAAAGTCCTTAAATAATGCACCAGAGTACTTAAATAATGCAGCAAAGTCCTTAAATAATGCAGCAGAGTCCTTAAATAATGCAACAAAGTCCTTAAATAATGCAGCAGAGTCCTTAAATAATGCAACAAAGTCCTTAAATAATGCAGCAGAGTCCTTAAATAATGCAACAAAGTCCTTAAATAATGCAGCAGAGTCCTTAAATAATGCAGCAAAGTCCTTAAATAATGCAGCAGAGTCCTTAAACAATGCAGCACAGTCCTTAAATAATGCAACAAAGTCCTTAAATAATGCAGCAGAGTCCTTAAATAATGCAGCAAAGTTCTTAAATAATGCAGCAGAGTCCTTAAACAATGCAGCACAGTCCTTAAATAATGCAGCAAAGTCCTTAAATAATGCAGCAGAGTCCTTAAATAATGCAGCAAACTCATTAAATAATGCAGCAAAGTACTTAAATAATGCAGCAAATTCCTTAAATAATGCAGCAGAATCCTTAAATAATGCAGCAAAGTCCTTAAATAATGCAGCAGAGTCCTTAAATAATGCAACAAAGTCCTTAAATAATGCAGCAGAGTCCTTAAATAATGCAACAAAGTCCTTAAATAATGCACCAGAGTACTTAAATAATGCAGCAAAGTCCTTAAATAATGCAGCAGAGTCCTTAAATAATGCAACAAAGTCCTTAAATAATGCAGCAGAGTCCTTAAATAATGCAACAAAGTCCTTAAATAATGCAGCAGAGTCCTTAAATAATGCAGCAAAGTCCTTAAATAATGCAGCAGAGTCCTTAAACAATGCAGCACAGTCCTTAAATAATGCAACAAAGTCCTTAAATAATGCAGCAGAGTCCTTAAATAATGCAGCAAAGTTCTTAAATAATGCAGCAGAGTCCTTAAACAATGCAGCACAGTCCTTAAATAATGCAGCAAAGTCCTTAAATAATGCAGCAGAGTCCTTAAATAATGCAGCAAACTCATTAAATAATGCAGCAAAGTACTTAAATAATGCAGCAAATTCCTTAAATAATGCAGCAGAATCCTTAAATAATGCAATAAAGTCCTTAAATAATGCAGCAGAGTCCTTAAATAATGCAATAAATTCCTTAAATAATGCAGCAGAATCCTTAAATAATGCAATAAAGTCAATAAATAATGCAGCAGAGTCCTTAAATACTGCAGCAGAGACCTTAAATAATGCAGCAAAGTCCTTAAATAATGCAGCAGAGTCCTTAAATAATGCAACAAAGTCCTTAAATAATGCAGCAGATTCCTTAAATTCTGCAGCAGCGTCCTTAAATAATGCATCAAAGTCCTTAAATAATGCAGCAGAGTCCTTAAATACCACAGCAGAGTCATTAAATAATGCAGCAGAGTCCTTAAATAATGCAGCATATTCCTTAAATAATGCAGCAGAGTCCTTAAATAATGCAATAAAGTCCTTAAATAATGCAGCAGAGTCCTTAAATAATGCAGCAACGTCCTTAATAATGCAGCTGAGTCCTTAAATAATGCAGCAACATCCTTAAATAATGCAGCAGAGTCCTTAAATACTGCATCAGCGTCCTTAAATAATGCAACAAAGTCCTTAAATACAGCAGCAGAGTCCTTAAATAATTCAGCAAAGTCCTTAAATAATGCAGCAGAGTCCTTAAATAATGCAATAAAGTCCTTATCTAATGCAGCAACGTCCTTAATAATGCAGCAGAGTCCTTAAATAATGCAGCAAAGTACTTAAATAATGCAGCAGAGGCCTTAAATACCGCAGCAGCATACTTAAATAATGCAGCAAAGTCCTTAAATAATGCAGCAGAGTCCTTAAATAATGCAACAAAGTCCTTAAATAATGCAGCAGAGTCCTTAAATAATGCAACAAAGTCCTTAAATAATGCACCAGAGTACTTAAATAATGCAGCAAAGTCCTTAAATAATGCAGCAGAGTCCTTAAATAATGCAACAAAGTCCTTAAATAATGCAGCAGAGTCCTTAAATAATGCAGCAGAGTCCTTAAATAATGCAACAAAGTCCTTAAAAATTCAGCAGAGTCCTTAAATAATGCAACAAAGTCCTTAAATATTGCAGCAGAGTCCTTAAATAATGCAGCAAAGTCCTTAAATAATGCAGCAGAGTACTTAAATAATGCAGCAAATTCCTTAAATAATGCAGCAGAATCCTTAAATAATGCAATAAAGTCCTTAAATAATGCAGCAGAGTCCTTAAATAATGCAGCAGAGTCCTTAAATAATGCAGCAAAGTCCTTAAATAATGCAGCAGAGTCCTTAAATAATGCAGCAAACTCATTAAATAATGCAGCAAAGTACTTAAATAATGCAGCAAATTCCTTAAATAATGCAGCAGAATCCTTAAATAATGCAATAAAGTCCTTAAATAATGCAGCAGAGTCCTTAAATAATGCAATAAATTCCTTAAATAATGCAGCAGAATCCTTAAATAATGCAATAAAGTCATTAAATAATGCAGCAGAGTCCTTAAATACTGCAGCAGAGACCTTAAATAATGCAGCAAAATCCTTAAATAATGCAGCAGAGTCCTTATATAATGCAGCAGAGTCCTAAAATACCGCAGCAGAGTCCTTAAATAATGCAGCAGAGTCCTTAAATAATGCAGCAAATTCATTAAATAATGCAGCAGAGTCCTTAAATAATGCAACAAAGTCCTTAAATAATGCAGCAGATTCCTTAAATTTCGCAGCAGCGTCCTTAAATAATGCATCAAAGTCCTTAAATAATGCAGCAGAGTCCTAAAATACCGCAGCAGAGTCCTTAAATAATGCAGCAAAGTCCTTAAATAATGCAGCAGAGTGCTTACATAATGCAGCAGAGTCCTTAAATTCCGCAGCAGAGTCATTAAATAATGCAGCAGAGTCCTTAAATAATGCAGCAAATTCATTAAATAATGCACAGAGTCATTAAATAATGCAACAAAGTCCTTAAATAATGCAGCAGAGTGCTTAAATAATGCAACAAAGTCCTTAAATAATGCAGCAGAGTCCTTAAATAATGCAACAAACTCATTAAATAATGCAGCAAAGTACTTAAATAATGCAGCAAATTCCTTAAATAATGCAGCAGAATCCTTAAATAATGCAATAAAGTCCTTAAATAATGCAGCAGAGTCCTTAAATAATGCAAAAAATTCCTTAAATAATGCAGCAGAATCCTTAAATAATGCAACAAAGTCCTTAAATAATGCAGCAAAGTCCTTAATAATGCAGCAGAGTCCTTAAATAATGCAGCAAATTCCTTAAATAATGCAGCAGAGGCCTTAAATACCGAAGCAGCGTCCTTAAATAATGCAGCAAAGTCCTTAAATAATGCAGAAGAGTCCTTAAATAATGCAACAAAGTCCTTAAATAATGCAGCAGAGTACTTAAATAAAGCAGCAGAGTGCTTAAATAATGCAGCAGAGTCCTTAAATACCGCAGCAGAGTCATTAAATAATACAGCAGATTCCTTAAATAAAGCAGCAGAGTGCTTAAATAATGCAGCAGAGTCCTTAAATACCGCAGCAGAGTCATTAAATAATACAGCAGAGTCCTTAAATAATGCAGGAAATTCCTTAAATAATGCAGAGTCCTTAAATAATGCACTAAATTCCTTAAATAAAATGCAGCAACGCCCTTAATAATGCAGCTGAGTCCTTAAATAATTCAGCAAAGTCCTTAAATAATGCAGCAGAGTCCTTAAATACCGCAGCAGCGTCCTTAAATAATGCAACAAAGTCCTTAAATAATGCAGCAGAACCCTTAAATAATGCAACAAAGTCCTTAAATAATGCAGCAGACTCCTTAAATAATGCAACAAACTCCTTAAATAATGCAGCAGAGTACTTAAATAATGCAGCAAATTCCTTAAATAATGCAGCAGAATCCTTAAATAATGCAATAAAATCCTTAAATAATGCAGCAACGTCCTTAATAATGCAGCAGAGTCCTTAAATAATACAGCAAAGTCCTTAATTAATGCAGCAGAGGACTTAAATACTGCAGCAGCATCCTTAAATAATGCAGCAGAGTCCTTAAATAATGCAACAAAGTCCTTAAATAATGCAGCAGAATCCTTAAATAATGCAAAAAATTCCTTAAATAATGCAGAAGAGTACTTAAATAATGCAGAAAAGTTGTTAAATAATGCAGCAAAGTCCTTAAATAATGCAGCAGAGTCCTTAAACATTGCAGCACAGTCCTTAAATAATGCAACAAAGTCCTTAAATAATGCAGCAGAGTCCTTAAATAATGCAGCAAAGTCCTTAAATATTGCAGCAGAGTCCTTAAACAATGCAACACAGTCCTTAAATAATGCAGCAAAGTCCTTAAATAATGCAGCAGAGTCCTTACATACAGCAGCAGCGTCCTTAAATAATTCAGCAAAGTCCTTAAATAATGCAGCAGAGTCCTTAAATAATGCAACAAAATCCTTAAATAATGCAGCAGAGTCCTTAAATAATGCAACAAAGTCCTTAAATAATGCAGCAGAGTCCTTAAATACTGCAGCAGAGTCCTTAAATAATGCAGCAAAGTCCTTAAATAATGCAGCAGAGTCCTTAAATTCCGCAGCAGAGTGATTAAATAATGCAACAAAGTCCTTAATAATGCAGCAGAGTCCTTAAATAATGCAGCAAATTCTTTAAATAATGCAGCAAAATCCTTAAATAATGCAATAAAGTCCTTATCTAATGCAGCAACGTCCTTAATAATGCAGCAGAGTCCTTAAATAATGCAGCAAAGTACTTAAATAATGCAGCAGAGGCCTTAAATACCGCAGCAGCATACTTAAATAATGCAGCAGAGTCCTTAAATAATGCAGCAGAGTCCTTAAATAATGCAACAAAGTCCTTAAATAATGCAGCAGAGTCCTTAAATAATGCAACAAACTCATTAAATAATGCAGCAAAGTACTTAAATAATGCAGCAAATTCCTTAAATAATGCAGCAGAATCCTTAAATAATGCAATAAAGTCCTTAAATAATGCAGCAGAGTCCTTAAATAATGCAAAAAATTCCTTAAATAATGCAGCAGAATCCTTAAATAATGCAACAAAGTCCTTAAATAATGCAGCAACGTCCTTAATAATGCAGCAGAGTCCTTAAATAATGCAGCAAATTCCTTAAATAATGCAGAGTCCTTAAATAATGCACTAAATTCCTTAAATAAAATGCAGCAACGCCCTTAATAATGCAGCTGAGTCCTTAAATAATTCAGCAAAGTCCTTAAATAATGCAGCAGAGTCCTTAAATACCGCAGCAGCGTCCTTAAATAATGCAAAAAAGTCCTTAAATAATGCAGCAGAACCCTTAAATAATGCAACAAAGTCCTTAAATAATGCAGCAGACTCCTTAAATAATGCAACAAACTCCTTAAATAATGCAGCAGAGTACTTAAATAATGCAGCAGAGTACTTAAATAATGCAGCAAATTCCTTAAATAATGCAGCAGAATCCTTAAATAATGCAATAAAATCCTTAAATAATGCAGTAACGTCCTTAATAATGCAGCAGAGTCCTTAAATAATACAGCAAAGTCCTTAAATAATGCAGCAGAGGACTTAAATACTGCAGCAGCGTCCTTAAATAATGCAGCAGAGTCCTTAAATAATGCAACAAAGTCCTTAAATAATGCAGCAGAATCCTTAAATAATGCAAAAAATTCCTTAAATAATGCAGAAGAGTACTTAAATAATGCAGACAATTCGTTAAATAATGCAGCAAAGTCCTTAAATAATGCAGCAGAGTCCTTAAACATTGCAGCACAGTCCTTAAATAATGCAACAAAGTCCTTAAATAATGCAGCAGAGTCCTTAAATAATGCAGCAAAGTCCTTAAATAATGCAGCAGAGTCCTTAAACAATGCAACACAGTCCTTAAATAATGCAGCAAAGTCCTTAAATAATGCAGCAAAGTCCTTAAATAATGCAGCAGAGTCCTTAAATAATGCAACAAAGTCCTTAAATAATGCAGCAGAGTCCTTAAATAATGCAACAAAGTCCATAAATAATGCAGCAGAGTCCTTAAATAATGCAGCAAAGTCCTTAAATACAGCAGCAGCGTCCTTAAATAATTCAGCAAAGTCCTTAAATAATGCAGCAGAGTCCTTAAATAATGCAACAAAGTCCTTAAATAATGCAGCAGAGTCCTTAAATAATGCAACAAAGTCCATAAATAATGCAGCAGAGTCCTTAAATACTGCAGCAGAGTCCTTAAATAATGCAGCAAAGTCCTTAAATAATGCAGCAGAGTCCTTAAATTCCGCAGCAGAGTGATTAAATAATGCAACAATGTCCTTAATAATGCAGCAGAGTCCTTAAATAATGCAGCAAATTCTTTAAATAATGCAGCAGAATCCTTAAATAATGCAATAAAGTCCTTATCTAATGCAGCAACGTCCTTAATAATGCAGCAGAGTCCTTAAATAATGCAGCAAAGTACTTAAATAATGCAGCAGAGGCCTTAAATACCGCAGCAGCATACTTAAATAATGCAGCAAAGTCCTTAAATAATGCAGCAGAGTCCTTAAATAATGCAACAAAGTCCTTAAATAATGCAGCAGAGTCCTTAAATAATGCAACAAAGTCCTTAAATAATGCACCAGAGTACTTAAATAATGCAGCAAAGTCCTTAAATAATGCAGCAGAGTCCTTAAATAATGCAACAAAGTCCTTAAATAATGCAGCAGAGTCCTTAAATAATGCAGCACAGTCCTTAAATAATGCAACAAAGTCCTTAAATAATGCAGCAGAGTCCTTAAATAATGCAGCAAAGTTCTTAAATAATGCAGCAGAGTCCTTAAATAATGCAGCAGAGTCCTTAAATAATGCAACAAAGTCCTTAAATAATGCAGCAGAGTCCTTAAATAATGCAGCAAAGTCCTTAAATAATGCAGCAGAGTCCTTAAACAATGCAGCACAGTCCTTAAATAATGCAACAAAGTCCTTAAATAATGCAGCAGAGTCCTTAAATAATGCAGCAAAGTTCTTAAATAATGCAGCAGAGTCCTTAAACAATGCAGCACAGTCCTTAAATAATGCAGCAAAGTCCTTAAATAATGCAGCAGAGTCCTTAAATAATGCAGCAAACTCATTAAATAATGCAGCAAAGTACTTAAATAATGCAGCAAATTCCTTAAATAATGCAGCAGAATCCTTAAATAATGCAGCAAAGTCCTTAAATAATGCAGCAGAGTCCTTAAATAATGCAACAAAGTCCTTAAATAATGCAGCAGAGTCCTTAAATAATGCAACAAAGTCCTTAAATAATGCACCAGAGTACTTAAATAATGCAGCAAAGTCCTTAAATAATGCAGCAGAGTCCTTAAATAATGCAGCAAAGTTCTTAAATAATGCAGCAGAGTCCTTAAACAATGCAGCACAGTCCTTAAATAATGCAGCAAAGTCCTTAAATAATGCAGCAGAGTCCTTAAATAATGCAGCAAACTCATTAAATAATGCAGCAAAGTACTTAAATAATGCAGCAAATTCCTTAAATAATGCAGCAGAATCCTTAAATAATGCAATAAAGTCCTTAAATAATGCAGCAGAGTCCTTAAATAATGCAATAAATTCCTTAAATAATGCAGCAGAATCCTTAAATAATGCAATAAAGTCAATAAATAATGCAGCAGAGTCCTTAAATACTGCAGCAGAGACCTTAAATAATGCAGCAAAGTCCTTAAATAATGCAGCAGAGTCCTTAAATAATGCAACAAAGTCCTTAAATAATGCAGCAGATTCCTTAAATTCTGCAGCAGCGTCCTTAATTAATGCATCAAAGTCCTTAAATAATGCAGCAGAGTCCTTAAATACCACAGCAGAGTCATTAAATAATGCAGCAGAGTCCTTAAATAATGCAGCATATTCCTTAAATAATGCAGCAGAGTCCTTAAATAATGCAATAAAGTCCTTAAATAATGCAGCAGAGTCCTTAAATAATGCAGCAACGTCCTTAATAATGCAGCTGAGTCCTTAAATAATGCAGCAACATCCTTAAATAATGCAGCAGAGTCCTTAAATACTGCATCAGCGTCCTTAAATAATGCAACAAAGTCCTTAAATACAGCAGCAGAGTCCTTAAATAATTCAGCAAAGTCCTTAAATAATGCAGCAGAGTCCTTAAATAATGCAATAAAGTCCTTATCTAATGCAGCAACGTCCTTAATAATGCAGCAGAGTCCTTAAATAATGCAGCAAAGTACTTAAATAATGCAGCAGAGGCCTTAAATACCGCAGCAGCATACTTAAATAATGCAGCAAAGTCCTTAAATAATGCAGCAGAGTCCTTAAATAATGCAACAAAGTCCTTAAATAATGCAGCAGAGTCCTTAAATAATGCAACAAAGTCCTTAAATAATGCACCAGAGTACTTAAATAATGCAGCAAAGTCCTTAAATAATGCAGCAGAGTCCTTAAATAATGCAACAAAGTCCTTAAATAATGCAGCAGAGTCCTTAAATAATGCAGCAGAGTCCTTAAATAATGCAACAAAGTCCTTAAAAATTCAGCAGAGTCCTTAAATAATGCAACAAAGTCCTTAAATATTGCAGCAGAGTCCTTAAATAATGCAGCAAAGTCCTTAAATAATGCAGCAGAGTACTTAAATAATGCAGCAAATTCCTTAAATAATGCAGCAGAATCCTTAAATAATGCAGTAAAGTCCTTAAATAATGCAGCAGAGTCCTTAAATAATGCAGCAAAGTCCTTAAATAATGCAGCAGAGTCCTTAAATAATGCAGCAAACTCATTAAATAATGCAGCAAAGTACTTAAATAATGCAGCAAATTCCTTAAATAATGCAGCAGAATCCTTAAATAATGCAATAAAGTCCTTAAATAATGCAGCAGAGTCCTTAAATAATGCAATAAATTCCTTAAATAATGCAGCAGAATCCTTAAATAATGCAATAAAGTCATTAAATAATGCAGCAGAGTCCTTAAATACTGCAGCAGAGACCTTAAATAATGCAGCAAAATCCTTAAATAATGCAGCAGAGTCCTTATATAATGCAGCAGAGTCCTAAAATACCGCAGCAGAGTCCTTAAATAATGCAGCAGAGTCCTTAAATAATGCAGCAAATTCATTAAATAATGCAGCAGAGTCCTTAAATAATGCAACAAAGTCCTTAAATAATGCAGCAGATTCCTTAAATTTCGCAGCAGCGTCCTTAAATAATGCATCAAAGTCCTTAAATAATGCAGCAGAGTCCTAAAATACCGCAGCAGAGTCCTTAAATAATGCAGCAAAGTCCTTAAATAATGCAGCAGAGTGCTTACATAATGCAGCAGAGTCCTTAAATTCCGCAGCAGAGTCATTAAATAATGCAGCAGAGTCCTTAAATAATGCAGCAAATTCATTAAATAATGCACAGAGTCATTAAATAATGCAACAAAGTCCTTAAATAATGCAGCAGAGTGCTTAAATAATGCAACAAAGTCCGTAAATAATGCAGCAGAGTCCTTAAATAATGCAACAAACTCATTAAATAATGCAGCAAAGTACTTAAATAATGCAGCAAATTCCTTAAATAATGCAGCAGAATCCTTAAATAATGCAATAAAGTCCTTAAATAATGCAGCAGAGTCCTTAAATAATGCAAAAAATTCCTTAAATAATGCAGCAGAATCCTTAAATAATGCAACAAAGTCCTTAAATAATGCAGCAAAGTCCTTAATAATGCAGCAGAGTCCTTAAATAATGCAGCAAATTCCTTAAATGATGCAGCAGAGGCCTTAAATACCGAAGCAGCGTCCTTAAATAATGCAGCAAAGTCCTTAAATAATGCAGAAGAGTCCTTAAATAATGCAACAAAGTCCTTAAATAATGCAGCAGAGTACTTAAATAAAGCAGCAGAGTGCTTAAATAATGCAGCAGAGTCCTTAAATACCGCAGCAGAGTCATTAAATAATACAGCAGATTCCTTAAATAAAGCAGCAGAGTGCTTAAATAATGCAGCAGAGTCCTTAAATACCGCAGCAGAGTCATTAAATAATACAGCAGATTCCTTAAATAAAGCAGCAGAGTGCTTAAATAATGCAGCAGAGTCCTTAAATACCGCAGCAGAGTCATTAAATAATACAGCAGAGTCCTTAAATAATGCAGGAAATTCCTTAAATAATGCAGAGTCCTTAAATAATGCACTAAATTCCTTAAATAAAATGCAGCAACGCCCTTAATAATGCAGCTGAGTCCTTAAATAATTCAGCAAAGTCCTTAAATAATGCAGCAGAGTCCTTAAATACCGCAGCAGCGTCCTTAAATAATGCAAAAAAGTCCTTAAATAATGCAGCAGAACCCTTAAATAATGCAACAAAGTCCTTAAATAATGCAGCAGACTCCTTAAATAATGCAACAAACTCCTTAAATAATGCAGCAGAGTACTTAAATAATGCAGCAGAGTACTTAAATAATGCAGCAAATTCCTTAAATAATGCAGCAGAATCCTTAAATAATGCAATAAAATCCTTAAATAATGCAGTAACGTCCTTAATAATGCAGCAGAGTCCTTAAATAATACAGCAAAGTCCTTAAATAATGCAGCAGAGGACTTAAATACTGCAGCAGCGTCCTTAAATAATGCAGCAGAGTCCTTAAATAATGCAACAAAGTCCTTAAATAATGCAGCAGAATCCTTAAATAATGCAAAAAATTCCTTAAATAATGCAGAAGAGTACTTAAATAATGCAGACAATTCGTTAAATAATGCAGCAAAGTCCTTAAATAATGCAGCAGAGTCCTTAAACATTGCAGCACAGTCCTTAAATAATGCAACAAAGTCCTTAAATAATGCAGCAGAGTCCTTAAATAATGCAGCAAAGTCCTTAAATAATGCAGCAGAGTCCTTAAACAATGCAACACAGTCCTTAAATAATGCAGCAAAGTCCTTAAATAATGCAGCAAAGTCCTTAAATAATGCAGCAGAGTCCTTAAATAATGCAACAAAGTCCTTAAATAATGCAGCAGAGTCCTTAAATAATGCAACAAAGTCCATAAATAATGCAGCAGAGTCCTTAAATAATGCAGCAAAGTCCTTAAATACAGCAGCAGCGTCCTTAAATAATTCAGCAAAGTCCTTAAATAATGCAGCAGAGTCCTTAAATAATGCAACAAAGTCCTTAAATAATGCAGCAGAGTCCTTAAATAATGCAACAAAGTCCATAAATAATGCAGCAGAGTCCTTAAATACTGCAGCAGAGTCCTTAAATAATGCAGCAAAGTCCTTAAATAATGCAGCAGAGTCCTTAAATTCCGCAGCAGAGTGATTAAATAATGCAACAATGTCCTTAATAATGCAGCAGAGTCCTTAAATAATGCAGCAAATTCTTTAAATAATGCAGCAGAATCCTTAAATAATGCAATAAAGTCCTTATCTAATGCAGCAACGTCCTTAATAATGCAGCAGAGTCCTTAAATAATGCAGCAAAGTACTTAAATAATGCAGCAGAGGCCTTAAATACCGCAGCAGCATACTTAAATAATGCAGCAAAGTCCTTAAATAATGCAGCAGAGTCCTTAAATAATGCAACAAAGTCCTTAAATAATGCAGCAGAGTCCTTAAATAATGCAACAAAGTCCTTAAATAATGCACCAGAGTACTTAAATAATGCAGCAAAGTCCTTAAATAATGCAGCAGAGTCCTTAAATAATGCAACAAAGTCCTTAAATAATGCAGCAGAGTCCTTAAATAATGCAACAAAGTCCTTAAATAATGCAGCAGAGTCCTTAAATAATGCAACAAAGTCCTTAAATAATGCAGCAGAGTCCTTAAATAATGCAGCAAAGTCCTTAAATAATGCAGCAGAGTCCTTAAACAATGCAGCACAGTCCTTAAATAATGCAACAAAGTCCTTAAATAATGCAGCAGAGTCCTTAAATAATGCAGCAAAGTTCTTAAATAATGCAGCAGAGTCCTTAAACAATGCAGCACAGTCCTTAAATAATGCAGCAAAGTCCTTAAATAATGCAGCAGAGTCCTTAAATAATGCAGCAAACTCATTAAATAATGCAGCAAAGTACTTAAATAATGCAGCAAATTCCTTAAATAATGCAGCAGAATCCTTAAATAATGCAGCAAAGTCCTTAAATAATGCAGCAGAGTCCTTAAATAATGCAACAAAGTCCTTAAATAATGCAGCAGAGTCCTTAAATAATGCAACAAAGTCCTTAAATAATGCACCAGAGTACTTAAATAATGCAGCAAAGTCCTTAAATAATGCAGCAGAGTCCTTAAATAATGCAGCAAAGTTCTTAAATAATGCAGCAAAGTCCTTAAATAATGCAGCAGAGTCCTTAAATAATGCAGCAAACTCATTAAATAATGCAGCAAAGTACTTAAATAATGCAGCAAATTCCTTAAATAATGCAGCAGAATCCTTAAATAATGCAATAAAGTCCTTAAATAATGCAGCAGAGTCCTTAAATAATGCAATAAATTCCTTAAATAATGCAGCAGAATCCTTAAATAATGCAATAAAGTCAATAAATAATGCAGCAGAGTCCTTAAATACTGCAGCAGAGACCTTAAATAATGCAGCAAAGTCCTTAAATAATGCAGCAGAGTCCTTAAATAATGCAACAAAGTCCTTAAATAATGCAGCAGATTCCTTAAATTCTGCAGCAGCGTCCTTAATTAATGCATCAAAGTCCTTAAATAATGCAGCAGAGTCCTTAAATACCACAGCAGAGTCATTAAATAATGCAGCAGAGTCCTTAAATAATGCAGCATATTCCTTAAATAATGCAGCAGAGTCCTTAAATAATGCAATAAAGTCCTTAAATAATGCAGCAGAGTCCTTAAATAATGCAGCAACGTCCTTAATAATGCAGCTGAGTCCTTAAATAATGCAGCAACATCCTTAAATAATGCAGCAGAGTCCTTAAATACTGCATCAGCGTCCTTAAATAATGCAACAAAGTCCTTAAATACAGCAGCAGAGTCCTTAAATAATTCAGCAAAGTCCTTAAATAATGCAGCAGAGTCCTTAAATAATGCAATAAAGTCCTTATCTAATGCAGCAACGTCCTTAATAATGCAGCAGAGTCCTTAAATAATGCAGCAAAGTACTTAAATAATGCAGCAGAGGCCTTAAATACCGCAGCAGCATACTTAAATAATGCAGCAAAGTCCTTAAATAATGCAGCAGAGTCCTTAAATAATGCAACAAAGTCCTTAAATAATGCAGCAGAGTCCTTAAATAATGCAACAAAGTCCTTAAATAATGCACCAGAGTACTTAAATAATGCAGCAAAGTCCTTAAATAATGCAGCAGAGTCCTTAAATAATGCAACAAAGTCCTTAAATAATGCAGCAGAGTCCTTAAATAATGCAGCAGAGTCCTTAAATAATGCAACAAAGTCCTTAAAAATTCAGCAGAGTCCTTAAATAATGCAACAAAGTCCTTAAATATTGCAGCAGAGTCCTTAAATAATGCAGCAAAGTCCTTAAATAATGCAGCAGAGTACTTAAATAATGCAGCAAATTCCTTAAATAATGCAGCAGAATCCTTAAATAATGCAGTAAAGTCCTTAAATAATGCAGCAGAGTCCTTAAATAATGCAGCAAAGTCCTTAAATAATGCAGCAGAGTCCTTAAATAATGCAGCAAACTCATTAAATAATGCAGCAAAGTACTTAAATAATGCAGCAAATTCCTTAAATAATGCAGCAGAATCCTTAAATAATGCAATAAAGTCCTTAAATAATGCAGCAGAGTCCTTAAATAATGCAATAAATTCCTTAAATAATGCAGCAGAATCCTTAAATAATGCAATAAAGTCATTAAATAATGCAGCAGAGTCCTTAAATACTGCAGCAGAGACCTTAAATAATGCAGCAAAATCCTTAAATAATGCAGCAGAGTCCTTATATAATGCAGCAGAGTCCTAAAATACCGCAGCAGAGTCCTTAAATAATGCAGCAGAGTCCTTAAATAATGCAGCAAATTCATTAAATAATGCAGCAGAGTCCTTAAATAATGCAACAAAGTCCTTAAATAATGCAGCAGATTCCTTAAATTTCGCAGCAGCGTCCTTAAATAATGCATCAAAGTCCTTAAATAATGCAGCAGAGTCCTAAAATACCGCAGCAGAGTCCTTAAATAATGCAGCAAAGTCCTTAAATAATGCAGCAGAGTGCTTACATAATGCAGCAGAGTCCTTAAATTCCGCAGCAGAGTCATTAAATAATGCAGCAGAGTCCTTAAATAATGCAGCAAATTCATTAAATAATGCACAGAGTCATTAAATAATGCAACAAAGTCCTTAAATAATGCAGCAGAGTGCTTAAATAATGCAACAAAGTCCGTAAATAATGCAGCAGAGTCCTTAAATAATGCAACAAACTCATTAAATAATGCAGCAAAGTACTTAAATAATGCAGCAAATTCCTTAAATAATGCAGCAGAATCCTTAAATAATGCAATAAAGTCCTTAAATAATGCAGCAGAGTCCTTAAATAATGCAAAAAATTCCTTAAATAATGCAGCAGAATCCTTAAATAATGCAACAAAGTCCTTAAATAATGCAGCAAAGTCCTTAATAATGCAGCAGAGTCCTTAAATAATGCAGCAAATTCCTTAAATGATGCAGCAGAGGCCTTAAATACCGAAGCAGCGTCCTTAAATAATGCAGCAAAGTCCTTAAATAATGCAGAAGAGTCCTTAAATAATGCAACAAAGTCCTTAAATAATGCAGCAGAGTACTTAAATAAAGCAGCAGAGTGCTTAAATAATGCAGCAGAGTCCTTAAATACCGCAGCAGAGTCATTAAATAATACAGCAGATTCCTTAAATAAAGCAGCAGAGTGCTTAAATAATGCAGCAGAGTCCTTAAATACCGCAGCAGAGTCATTAAATAATACAGCAGATTCCTTAAATAAAGCAGCAGAGTGCTTAAATAATGCAGCAGAGTCCTTAAATACCGCAGCAGAGTCATTAAATAATACAGCAGAGTCCTTAAATAATGCAGGAAATTCCTTAAATAATGCAGAGTCCTTAAATAATGCACTAAATTCCTTAAATAAAATGCAGCAACGCCCTTAATAATGCAGCTGAGTCCTTAAATAATTCAGCAAAGTCCTTAAATAATGCAGCAGAGTCCTTAAATACCGCAGCAGCGTCCTTAAATAATGCAACAAAGTCCTTAAATAATGCAGCAGAACCCTTAAATAATGCAACAAAGTCCTTAAATAATGCAGCAGACTCCTTAAATAATGCAACAAACTCCTTAAATAATGCAGCAGAGTACTTAAATAATGCAGCAGAGTACTTAAATAATGCAGCAAATTCCTTAAATAATGCAGCAGAATCCTTAAATAATGCAATAAAATCCTTAAATAATGCAGCAACGTCCTTAATAATGCAGCAGAGTCCTTAAATAATACAGCAAAGTCCTTAATTAATGCAGCAGAGGACTTAAATACTGCAGCAGCGTCCTTAAATAATGCAGCAGAGTCCTTAAATAATGCAACAAAGTCCTTAAATAATGCAGCAGAATCCTTAAATAATGCAAAAAATTCCTTAAATAATGCAGAAGAGTACTTAAATAATGCAGAAAAGTTGTTAAATAATGCAGCAAAGTCCTTAAATAATGCAGCAGAGTCCTTAAACATTGCAGCACAGTCCTTAAATAATGCAACAAAGTCCTTAAATAATGCAGCAGAGTCCTTAAATAATGCAGCAAAGTCCTTAAATATTGCAGCAGAGTCCTTAAACAATGCAACACAGTCCTTAAATAATGCAGCAAAGTCCTTAAATAATGCAGCAGAGTCCTTACATACAGCAGCAGCGTCCTTAAATAATTCAGCAAAGTCCTTAAATAATGCAGCAGAGTCCTTAAATAATGCAACAAAATCCTTAAATAATGCAGCAGAGTCCTTAAATAATGCAACAAAGTCCTTAAATAATGCAGCAGAGTCCTTAAATACTGCAGCAGAGTCCTTAAATAATGCAGCAAAGTCCTTAAATAATGCAGCAGAGTCCTTAAATTCCGCAGCAGAGTGATTAAATAATGCAACAAAGTCCTTAATAATGCAGCAGAGTCCTTAAATAATGCAGCAAATTCTTTAAATAATGCAGCAAAATCCTTAAATAATGCAATAAAGTCCTTATCTAATGCAGCAACGTCCTTAATAATGCAGCAGAGTCCTTAAATAATGCAGCAAAGTACTTAAATAATGCAGCAGAGGCCTTAAATACCGCAGCAGCATACTTAAATAATGCAGCAAAGTCCTTAAATAATGCAGCAGAGTCCTTAAATAATGCAACAAAGTCCTTAAATAATGCAGCAGAGTCCTTAAATAATGCAGCAGAGTCCTTAAATAATGCAACAAAGTCCTTAAATAATGCAGCAGAGTCCTTAGATAATGCAACAAAGTCCTTAAATAATGCAGCAGATTCCTTAAATAATGCAACAAAGTCCTTAAATAATGCAGCAGAGTCCTTAAATAATGCAGCAAAGTCCTTAAATAATGCAGCAGAGTCCTTAAACAATGCAGCACAGTCCTTAAATAATGCAACAAAGTCCTTAAATAATGCAGCAGAGTCCTTAAATAATGCAGCAAAGTCCTTAAATAATGCAGCAGAGTCCTTAAACAATGCAGCACAGTCCTTAAATAATGCAGCAAAGTCCTTAAATAATGCAGCAGAGTCCTTAAATACAGCAGCAGCGTCCTTAAATAATGCAACAAAGTCCTTAAATAATGCAGCAGAGTCCTTAAATAATGCATCAAAGTCCTTAAATAATGCAGCAGAGTCCTTAAATAATGCAACAAACTCATTAAATAATGCAGCAAAGTACTTAAATAATGCAGCAAATTCCTTAAATAATGCAGCAGAATCCTTAAATAATGCAATAAAGTCCTTAAATAATGCAGCAGAGTCCTTAAATAATGCAATCAATTCCTTAAATAATGCAGCAGAATCCTTAAATAATGCAATAAAGTCATTAAATAATGCAGCAGAGTCCTTAAATAATGCAACAAAGTCCTTAAATAATGCAGCAGATTCCTTAAATTCTGCAGCAGCGTCCTTAAATAATGCATCAAAGTCCTTAAATAATGCAGCAGAGTCCTTAAATACCACAGCAGAGTCATTAAATAATGCAGCAGAGTCCTTAAATAATGCAGCATATTCCTTAAATAATGCAGCAGAGTCCTTAAATAATGCAATAAAGTCCTTAAATAATGCAGCAGAGTCCTTAAATAATGCAGCAACGTCCTTAATAATGCAGCTGAGTCCTTAAATAATGCAGCAACATCCTTAAATAATGCAGCAGAGTCCTTAAATACTGCATCAGCGTCCTTAAATAATGCAACAAAGTCCTTAAATAATGCAGCAAAGTCCTTAAATAATGCAGCAGAGTCCTTAAATACAGCAGCAGAGTCCTTAAATAATTCAGCAAAGTCCTTAAATAATGCAGCAGAGTCCTTAAATAATGCAATAAAGTCCTTATCTAATGCAGCAACGTCCTTAATAATGCAGCAGAGTCCTTAAATAATGCAGCAAAGTACTTAAATAATGCAGCAGAGGCCTTAAATACCGCAGCAGCATACTTAAATAATGCAGCAAAGTCCTTAAATAATGCAGCAGAGTCCTTAAATAATGCAACAAAGTCCTTAAATAATGCAGCAGAGTCCTTAAATAATGCAACAAAGTCCTTAAATAATGCACCAGAGTACTTAAATAATGCAACAAAGTCCTTAATAATGCAGCAGAGTCCTTAAATAATGCAGCAAATTCTTTAAATAATGCAGCAGAATCCTTACATAATGCAATAAAGTCCTTATCTAATGCAGCAACTTCCTTAATAATGCAGCAGAGTCCTTAAATAATGCAGCAAAGTACTTAAATAATGCAGCAGAGGCCTTAAATACCGCAGCAGCATACTTAAATAATGCAGCAAAGTCCTTAAATAATGCAGCAGAGTCCTTAAATAATGCAACAAAGTCCTTAAATAATGCAGCAGAATCCTTAAATAATGCAACAAAGTCCTTAAATAATGCACCAGAGTACTTAAATAATGCAGCAAAGTCCTTAAATAATGCAGCAGAGTCCTTAAATAATGCAACAAAGTCCTTAAATAATGCAGCAGAGTCCTTAAATAATGCAACAAAGTCCTTAAATAATGCAGCAGAGTCCTTAAATAATGCAACAAAGTCCTTAAATAATGCAGCAGAGTCCTTAAATAATGCAGCAAAGTCCTTAAATAATGCAGCAGAGTCCTTAAACAATGCAGCACAGTCCTTAAATAATGCAACAAAGTCCTTAAACAATGCAGCAGAGTCCTTAAATAATGCAGCAAAGTTCTTAAATAATGCAGCAGAGTCCTTAAACAATGCAGCACAGTCCTTAAATAATGCAGCAAAGTCCTTAAATAATGCAGCAGAGTCCTTAAATAATGCAGCAAACTCATTAAATAATGCAGCAAAGTACTTAAATAATGCAGCAAATTCCTTAAATAATGCAGCAGAATCCTTAAATAATGCAGCAAAGTCCTTAAATAATGCAGCAGAGTCCTTAAATAATGCAACAAAGTCCTTAAATAATGCAGCAGAGTCCTTAAATAATGCAACAAAGTCCTTAAATAATGCACCAGAGTACTTAAATAATGCAGCGAAGTCCTTAAATAATGCAGCAGAGTCCTTAAATAATGCAACAAAGTCCTTAAATAATGCAGCAGAGTCCTTAAATAATGCAACAAAGTCCTTAAATAATGCAGCAGAGTCCTTAAATAATGCAACAAAGTCCTTAAATAATGCAGCAGAGTCCTTAAATAATGCAGCAAAGTCCTTAAATAATGCAGCAGAGTCCTTAAACAATGCAGCACAGTCCTTAAATAATGCAACAAAGTCCTTAAATAATGCAGCAGAGTCCTTAAATAATGCAGCAAAGTTCTTAAATAATGCAGCAGAGTCCTTAAACAATGCAGCACAGTCCTTAAATAATGCAGCAAAGTCCTTAAATAATGCAGCAGAGTCCTTAAATAATGCAGCAAACTCATTAAATAATGCAGCAAAGTACTTAAATAATGCAGCAAATTCCTTAAATAATGCAGCAGAATCCTTAAATAATGCAATAAAGTCCTTAAATAATGCAGCAGAGTCCTTAAATAATGCAATAAATTCCTTAAATAATGCAGCAGAATCCTTAAATAATGCAATAAAGTCAATAAATAATGCAGCAGAGTCCTTAAATACTGCAGCAGAGACCTTAAATAATGCAGCAAAGTCCTTAAATAATGCAGCAGAGTCCTTAAATAATGCAACAAAGTCCTTAAATAATGCAGCAGATTCCTTAAATTCTGCAGCAGCGTCCTTAAATAATGCATCAAAGTCCTTAAATAATGCAGCAGAGTCCTTAAATACCACAGCAGAGTCATTAAATAATGCAGCAGAGTCCTTAAATAATGCAGCATATTCCTTAAATAATGCAGCAGAGTCCTTAAATAATGCAATAAAGTCCTTAAATAATGCAGCAGAGTCCTTAAATAATGCAGCAACGTCCTTAATAATGCAGCTGAGTCCTTAAATAATGCAGCAACATCCTTAAATAATGAAGCAGAGTCCTTAAATACTGCATCAGCGTCCTTAAATAATGCAACAAAGTCCTTAAATAATGCAGCAAAGTCCTTAAATAATGCAGCAGAGTACTTAAATAATGCAGCAGAGTACTTAAATAATGCAGCAAATTCCTTAAATAATGCAGCAGAATCCTTAAATAATGCAATAAAATCCTTAAATAATGCAGCAACGTCCTTAATAATGCAGCAGAGTCCTTAAATAATACAGCAAAGTCCTTAATTAATGCAGCAGAGGACTTAAATACTGCAGCAGCGTCCTTAAATAATGCAGCAGAGTCCTTAAATAATGCAACAAAGTCCTTAAATAATGCAGCAGAATCCTTAAATAATGCAAAAAATTCCTTAAATAATGCAGAAGAGTACTTAAATAATGCAGAAAAGTTGTTAAATAATGCAGCAAAGTCCTTAAATAATGCAGCAGAGTCCTTAAACATTGCAGCACAGTCCTTAAATAATGCAACAAAGTCCTTAAATAATGCAGCAGAGTCCTTAAATAATGCAGCAAAGTCCTTAAATATTGCAGCAGAGTCCTTAAACAATGCAACACAGTCCTTAAATAATGCAGCAAAGTCCTTAAATAATGCAGCAGAGTCCTTACATACAGCAGCAGCGTCCTTAAATAATTCAGCAAAGTCCTTAAATAATGCAGCAGAGTCCTTAAATAATGCAACAAAATCCTTAAATAATGCAGCAGAGTCCTTAAATAATGCAACAAAGTCCTTAAATAATGCAGCAGAGTCCTTAAATACTGCAGCAGAGTCCTTAAATAATGCAGCAAAGTCCTTAAATAATGCAGCAGAGTCCTTAAATTCCGCAGCAGAGTGATTAAATAATGCAACAAAGTCCTTAATAATGCAGCAGAGTCCTTAAATAATGCAGCAAATTCTTTAAATAATGCAGCAAAATCCTTAAATAATGCAATAAAGTCCTTATCTAATGCAGCAACGTCCTTAATAATGCAGCAGAGTCCTTAAATAATGCAGCAAAGTACTTAAATAATGCAGCAGAGGCCTTAAATACCGCAGCAGCATACTTAAATAATGCAGCAGAGTCCTTAAATAATGCAGCAGAGTCCTTAAATAATGCAACAAAGTCCTTAAATAATGCAGCAGAGTCCTTAAATAATGCAACAAACTCATTAAATAATGCAGCAAAGTACTTAAATAATGCAGCAAATTCCTTAAATAATGCAGCAGAATCCTTAAATAATGCAATAAAGTCCTTAAATAATGCAGCAGAGTCCTTAAATAATGCAAACAATTCCTTAAATAATGCAGCAGAATCCTTAAATAATGCAACAAAGTCCTTAAATAATGCAGCAACGTCCTTAATAATGCAGCAGAGTCCTTAAATAATGCAGCAAATTCCTTAAATAATGCAGAGTCCTTAAATAATGCACTAAATTCCTTAAATAAAATGCAGCAACGCCCTTAATAATGCAGCTGAGTCCTTAAATAATTCAGCAAAGTCCTTAAATAATGCAGCAGAGTCCTTAAATACCGCAGCAGCGTCCTTAAATAATGCAAAAAAGTCCTTAAATAATGCAGCAGAACCCTTAAATAATGCAACAAAGTCCTTAAATAATGCAGCAGACTCCTTAAATAATGCAACAAACTCCTTAAATAATGCAGCAGAGTACTTAAATAATGCAGCAGAGTACTTAAATAATGCAGCAAATTCCTTAAATAATGCAGCAGAATCCTTAAATAATGCAATAAAATCCTTAAATAATGCAGTAACGTCCTTAATAATGCAGCAGAGTCCTTAAATAATACAGCAAAGTCCTTAAATAATGCAGCAGAGGACTTAAATACTGCAGCAGCGTCCTTAAATAATGCAGCAGAGTCCTTAAATAATGCAACAAAGTCCTTAAATAATGCAGCAGAATCCTTAAATAATGCAAAAAATTCCTTAAATAATGCAGAAGAGTACTTAAATAATGCAGACAATTCGTTAAATAATGCAGCAAAGTCCTTAAATAATGCAGCAGAGTCCTTAAACATTGCAGCACAGTCCTTAAATAATGCAACAAAGTCCTTAAATAATGCAGCAGAGTCCTTAAATAATGCAGCAAAGTCCTTAAATAATGCAGCAGAGTCCTTAAACAATGCAACACAGTCCTTAAATAATGCAGCAAAGTCCTTAAATAATGCAGCAAAGTCCTTAAATAATGCAGCAGAGTCCTTAAATAATGCAACAAAGTCCTTAAATAATGCAGCAGAGTCCTTAAATAATGCAACAAAGTCCATAAATAATGCAGCAGAGTCCTTAAATAATGCAGCAAAGTCCTTAAATACAGCAGCAGCGTCCTTAAATAATTCAGCAAAGTCCTTAAATAATGCAGCAGAGTCCTTAAATAATGCAACAAAGTCCTTAAATAATGCAGCAGAGTCCTTAAATAATGCAACAAAGTCCATAAATAATGCAGCAGAGTCCTTAAATACTGCAGCAGAGTCCTTAAATAATGCAGCAAAGTCCTTAAATAATGCAGCAGAGTCCTTAAATTCCGCAGCAGAGTGATTAAATAATGCAACAATGTCCTTAATAATGCAGCAGAGTCCTTAAATAATGCAGCAAATTCTTTAAATAATGCAGCAGAATCCTTAAATAATGCAATAAAGTCCTTATCTAATGCAGCAACGTCCTTAATAATGCAGCAGAGTCCTTAAATAATGCAGCAAAGTACTTAAATAATGCAGCAGAGGCCTTAAATACCGCAGCAGCATACTTAAATAATGCAGCAAAGTCCTTAAATAATGCAGCAGAGTCCTTAAATAATGCAACAAAGTCCTTAAATAATGCAGCAGAGTCCTTAAATAATGCAACAAAGTCCTTAAATAATGCACCAGAGTACTTAAATAATGCAGCAAAGTCCTTAAATAATGCAGCAGAGTCCTTAAATAATGCAACAAAGTCCTTAAATAATGCAGCAGAGTCCTTAAATAATGCAACAAAGTCCTTAAATAATGCAGCAGAGTCCTTAAATAATGCAACAAAGTCCTTAAATAATGCAGCAGAGTCCTTAAATAATGCAGCAAAGTCCTTAAATAATGCAGCAGAGTCCTTAAACAATGCAGCACAGTCCTTAAATAATGCAACAAAGTCCTTAAATAATGCAGCAGAGTCCTTAAATAATGCAGCAAAGTTCTTAAATAATGCAGCAGAGTCCTTAAACAATGCAGCACAGTCCTTAAATAATGCAGCAAAGTCCTTAAATAATGCAGCAGAGTCCTTAAATAATGCAGCAAACTCATTAAATAATGCAGCAAAGTACTTAAATAATGCAGCAAATTCCTTAAATAATGCAGCAGAATCCTTAAATAATGCAGCAAAGTCCTTAAATAATGCAGCAGAGTCCTTAAATAATGCAACAAAGTCCTTAAATAATGCAGCAGAGTCCTTAAATAATGCAACAAAGTCCTTAAATAATGCACCAGAGTACTTAAATAATGCAGCAAAGTCCTTAAATAATGCAGCAGAGTCCTTAAATAATGCAGCAAAGTTCTTAAATAATGCAGCAGAGTCCTTAAACAATGCAGCACAGTCCTTAAATAATGCAGCAAAGTCCTTAAATAATGCAGCAGAGTCCTTAAATAATGCAGCAAACTCATTAAATAATGCAGCAAAGTACTTAAATAATGCAGCAAATTCCTTAAATAATGCAGCAGAATCCTTAAATAATGCAATAAAGTCCTTAAATAATGCAGCAGAGTCCTTAAATAATGCAATAAATTCCTTAAATAATGCAGCAGAATCCTTAAATAATGCAATAAAGTCAATAAATAATGCAGCAGAGTCCTTAAATACTGCAGCAGAGACCTTAAATAATGCAGCAAAGTCCTTAAATAATGCAGCAGAGTCCTTAAATAATGCAACAAAGTCCTTAAATAATGCAGCAGATTCCTTAAATTCTGCAGCAGCGTCCTTAATTAATGCATCAAAGTCCTTAAATAATGCAGCAGAGTCCTTAAATACCACAGCAGAGTCATTAAATAATGCAGCAGAGTCCTTAAATAATGCAGCATATTCCTTAAATAATGCAGCAGAGTCCTTAAATAATGCAATAAAGTCCTTAAATAATGCAGCAGAGTCCTTAAATAATGCAGCAACGTCCTTAATAATGCAGCTGAGTCCTTAAATAATGCAGCAACATCCTTAAATAATGCAGCAGAGTCCTTAAATACTGCATCAGCGTCCTTAAATAATGCAACAAAGTCCTTAAATACAGCAGCAGAGTCCTTAAATAATTCAGCAAAGTCCTTAAATAATGCAGCAGAGTCCTTAAATAATGCAATAAAGTCCTTATCTAATGCAGCAACGTCCTTAATAATGCAGCAGAGTCCTTAAATAATGCAGCAAAGTACTTAAATAATGCAGCAGAGGCCTTAAATACCGCAGCAGCATACTTAAATAATGCAGCAAAGTCCTTAAATAATGCAGCAGAGTCCTTAAATAATGCAACAAAGTCCTTAAATAATGCAGCAGAGTCCTTAAATAATGCAACAAAGTCCTTAAATAATGCACCAGAGTACTTAAATAATGCAGCAAAGTCCTTAAATAATGCAGCAGAGTCCTTAAATAATGCAACAAAGTCCTTAAATAATGCAGCAGAGTCCTTAAATAATGCAGCAGAGTCCTTAAATAATGCAACAAAGTCCTTAAAAATTCAGCAGAGTCCTTAAATAATGCAACAAAGTCCTTAAATATTGCAGCAGAGTCCTTAAATAATGCAGCAAAGTCCTTAAATAATGCAGCAGAGTACTTAAATAATGCAGCAAATTCCTTAAATAATGCAGCAGAATCCTTAAATAATGCAGTAAAGTCCTTAAATAATGCAGCAGAGTCCTTAAATAATGCAGCAAAGTCCTTAAATAATGCAGCAGAGTCCTTAAATAATGCAGCAAACTCATTAAATAATGCAGCAAAGTACTTAAATAATGCAGCAAATTCCTTAAATAATGCAGCAGAATCCTTAAATAATGCAATAAAGTCCTTAAATAATGCAGCAGAGTCCTTAAATAATGCAATAAATTCCTTAAATAATGCAGCAGAATCCTTAAATAATGCAATAAAGTCATTAAATAATGCAGCAGAGTCCTTAAATACTGCAGCAGAGACCTTAAATAATGCAGCAAAATCCTTAAATAATGCAGCAGAGTCCTTATATAATGCAGCAGAGTCCTAAAATACCGCAGCAGAGTCCTTAAATAATGCAGCAGAGTCCTTAAATAATGCAGCAAATTCATTAAATAATGCAGCAGAGTCCTTAAATAATGCAACAAAGTCCTTAAATAATGCAGCAGATTCCTTAAATTTCGCAGCAGCGTCCTTAAATAATGCATCAAAGTCCTTAAATAATGCAGCAGAGTCCTAAAATACCGCAGCAGAGTCCTTAAATAATGCAGCAAAGTCCTTAAATAATGCAGCAGAGTGCTTACATAATGCAGCAGAGTCCTTAAATTCCGCAGCAGAGTCATTAAATAATGCAGCAGAGTCCTTAAATAATGCAGCAAATTCATTAAATAATGCACAGAGTCATTAAATAATGCAACAAAGTCCTTAAATAATGCAGCAGAGTGCTTAAATAATGCAACAAAGTCCGTAAATAATGCAGCAGAGTCCTTAAATAATGCAACAAACTCATTAAATAATGCAGCAAAGTACTTAAATAATGCAGCAAATTCCTTAAATAATGCAGCAGAATCCTTAAATAATGCAATAAAGTCCTTAAATAATGCAGCAGAGTCCTTAAATAATGCAAAAAATTCCTTAAATAATGCAGCAGAATCCTTAAATAATGCAACAAAGTCCTTAAATAATGCAGCAAAGTCCTTAATAATGCAGCAGAGTCCTTAAATAATGCAGCAAATTCCTTAAATGATGCAGCAGAGGCCTTAAATACCGAAGCAGCGTCCTTAAATAATGCAGCAAAGTCCTTAAATAATGCAGAAGAGTCCTTAAATAATGCAACAAAGTCCTTAAATAATGCAGCAGAGTACTTAAATAAAGCAGCAGAGTGCTTAAATAATGCAGCAGAGTCCTTAAATACCGCAGCAGAGTCATTAAATAATACAGCAGATTCCTTAAATAAAGCAGCAGAGTGCTTAAATAATGCAGCAGAGTCCTTAAATACCGCAGCAGAGTCATTAAATAATACAGCAGATTCCTTAAATAAAGCAGCAGAGTGCTTAAATAATGCAGCAGAGTCCTTAAATACCGCAGCAGAGTCATTAAATAATACAGCAGAGTCCTTAAATAATGCAGGAAATTCCTTAAATAATGCAGAGTCCTTAAATAATGCACTAAATTCCTTAAATAAAATGCAGCAACGCCCTTAATAATGCAGCTGAGTCCTTAAATAATTCAGCAAAGTCCTTAAATAATGCAGCAGAGTCCTTAAATACCGCAGCAGCGTCCTTAAATAATGCAACAAAGTCCTTAAATAATGCAGCAGAACCCTTAAATAATGCAACAAAGTCCTTAAATAATGCAGCAGACTCCTTAAATAATGCAACAAACTCCTTAAATAATGCAGCAGAGTACTTAAATAATGCAGCAGAGTACTTAAATAATGCAGCAAATTCCTTAAATAATGCAGCAGAATCCTTAAATAATGCAATAAAATCCTTAAATAATGCAGCAACGTCCTTAATAATGCAGCAGAGTCCTTAAATAATACAGCAAAGTCCTTAATTAATGCAGCAGAGGACTTAAATACTGCAGCAGCGTCCTTAAATAATGCAGCAGAGTCCTTAAATAATGCAACAAAGTCCTTAAATAATGCAGCAGAATCCTTAAATAATGCAAAAAATTCCTTAAATAATGCAGAAGAGTACTTAAATAATGCAGAAAAGTTGTTAAATAATGCAGCAAAGTCCTTAAATAATGCAGCAGAGTCCTTAAACATTGCAGCACAGTCCTTAAATAATGCAACAAAGTCCTTAAATAATGCAGCAGAGTCCTTAAATAATGCAGCAAAGTCCTTAAATATTGCAGCAGAGTCCTTAAACAATGCAACACAGTCCTTAAATAATGCAGCAAAGTCCTTAAATAATGCAGCAGAGTCCTTACATACAGCAGCAGCGTCCTTAAATAATTCAGCAAAGTCCTTAAATAATGCAGCAGAGTCCTTAAATAATGCAACAAAATCCTTAAATAATGCAGCAGAGTCCTTAAATAATGCAACAAAGTCCTTAAATAATGCAGCAGAGTCCTTAAATACTGCAGCAGAGTCCTTAAATAATGCAGCAAAGTCCTTAAATAATGCAGCAGAGTCCTTAAATTCCGCAGCAGAGTGATTAAATAATGCAACAAAGTCCTTAATAATGCAGCAGAGTCCTTAAATAATGCAGCAAATTCTTTAAATAATGCAGCAAAATCCTTAAATAATGCAATAAAGTCCTTATCTAATGCAGCAACGTCCTTAATAATGCAGCAGAGTCCTTAAATAATGCAGCAAAGTACTTAAATAATGCAGCAGAGGCCTTAAATACCGCAGCAGCATACTTAAATAATGCAGCAAAGTCCTTAAATAATGCAGCAGAGTCCTTAAATAATGCAACAAAGTCCTTAAATAATGCAGCAGAGTCCTTAAATAATGCAGCAGAGTCCTTAAATAATGCAACAAAGTCCTTAAATAATGCAGCAGAGTCCTTAGATAATGCAACAAAGTCCTTAAATAATGCAGCAGAGTCCTTAAATAATGCAACAAAGTCCTTAAATAATGCAGCAGAGTCCTTAAATAATGCAGCAAAGTCCTTAAATAATGCAGCAGAGTCCTTAAACAATGCAGCACAGTCCTTAAATAATGCAACAAAGTCCTTAAATAATGCAGCAGAGTCCTTAAATAATGCAGCAAAGTCCTTAAATAATGCAGCAGAGTCCTTAAACAATGCAGCACAGTCCTTAAATAATGCAGCAAAGTCCTTAAATAATGCAGCAGAGTCCTTAAATACAGCAGCAGCGTCCTTAAATAATGCAACAAAGTCCTTAAATAATGCAGCAGAGTCCTTAAATAATGCATCAAAGTCCTTAAATAATGCAGCAGAGTCCTTAAATAATGCAACAAACTCATTAAATAATGCAGCAAAGTACTTAAATAATGCAGCAAATTCCTTAAATAATGCAGCAGAATCCTTAAATAATGCAATAAAGTCCTTAAATAATGCAGCAGAGTCCTTAAATAATGCAATCAATTCCTTAAATAATGCAGCAGAATCCTTAAATAATGCAATAAAGTCATTAAATAATGCAGCAGAGTCCTTAAATAATGCAACAAAGTCCTTAAATAATGCAGCAGATTCCTTAAATTCTGCAGCAGCGTCCTTAAATAATGCATCAAAGTCCTTAAATAATGCAGCAGAGTCCTTAAATACCACAGCAGAGTCATTAAATAATGCAGCAGAGTCCTTAAATAATGCAGCATATTCCTTAAATAATGCAGCAGAGTCCTTAAATAATGCAATAAAGTCCTTAAATAATGCAGCAGAGTCCTTAAATAATGCAGCAACGTCCTTAATAATGCAGCTGAGTCCTTAAATAATGCAGCAACATCCTTAAATAATGCAGCAGAGTCCTTAAATACTGCATCAGCGTCCTTAAATAATGCAACAAAGTCCTTAAATAATGCAGCAAAGTCCTTAAATAATGCAGCAGAGTCCTTAAATACAGCAGCAGAGTCCTTAAATAATTCAGCAAAGTCCTTAAATAATGCAGCAGAGTCCTTAAATAATGCAATAAAGTCCTTATCTAATGCAGCAACGTCCTTAATAATGCAGCAGAGTCCTTAAATAATGCAGCAAAGTACTTAAATAATGCAGCAGAGGCCTTAAATACCGCAGCAGCATACTTAAATAATGCAGCAAAGTCCTTAAATAATGCAGCAGAGTCCTTAAATAATGCAACAAAGTCCTTAAATAATGCAGCAGAGTCCTTAAATAATGCAACAAAGTCCTTAAATAATGCACCAGAGTACTTAAATAATGCAACAAAGTCCTTAATAATGCAGCAGAGTCCTTAAATAATGCAGCAAATTCTTTAAATAATGCAGCAGAATCCTTACATAATGCAATAAAGTCCTTATCTAATGCAGCAACTTCCTTAATAATGCAGCAGAGTCCTTAAATAATGCAGCAAAGTACTTAAATAATGCAGCAGAGGCCTTAAATACCGCAGCAGCATACTTAAATAATGCAGCAAAGTCCTTAAATAATGCAGCAGAGTCCTTAAATAATGCAACAAAGTCCTTAAATAATGCAGCAGAATCCTTAAATAATGCAACAAAGTCCTTAAATAATGCACCAGAGTACTTAAATAATGCAGCAAAGTCCTTAAATAATGCAGCAGAGTCCTTAAATAATGCAACAAAGTCCTTAAATAATGCAGCAGAGTCCTTAAATAATGCAACAAAGTCCTTAAATAATGCAGCAGAGTCCTTAAATAATGCAACAAAGTCCTTAAATAATGCAGCAGAGTCCTTAAATAATGCAGCAAAGTCCTTAAATAATGCAGCAGAGTCCTTAAACAATGCAGCACAGTCCTTAAATAATGCAACAAAGTCCTTAAATAATGCAGCAGAGTCCTTAAATAATGCAGCAAAGTTCTTAAATAATGCAGCAGAGTCCTTAAACAATGCAGCACAGTCCTTAAATAATGCAGCAAAGTCCTTAAATAATGCAGCAGAGTCCTTAAATAATGCAGCAAACTCATTAAATAATGCAGCAAAGTACTTAAATAATGCAGCAAATTCCTTAAATAATGCAGCAGAATCCTTAAATAATGCAGCAAAGTCCTTAAATAATGCAGCAGAGTCCTTAAATAATGCAAGAAAGTCCTTAAATAATGCAGCAGAGTCCTTAAATAATGCAACAAAGTCCTTAAATAATGCACCAGAGTACTTAAATAATGCAGCAAAGTCCTTAAATAATGCAGCAGAGTCCTTAAATAATGCAACAAAGTCCTTAAATAATGCAGCAGAGTCCTTAAATAATGCAACAAAGTCCTTAAATAATGCAGCAGAGTCCTTAAATAATGCAACAAAGTCCTTAAATAATGCAGCAGAGTCCTTAAATAATGCAGCAAAGTCCTTAAATAATGCAGCAGAGTCCTTAAACAATGCAGCACAGTCCTTAAATAATGCAACAAAGTCCTTAAATAATGCAGCAGAGTCCTTAAATAATGCAGCAAAGTTCTTAAATAATGCAGCAGAGTCCTTAAACAATGCAGCACAGTCCTTAAATAATGCAGCAAAGTCCTTAAATAATGCAGCAGAGTCCTTAAATAATGCAGCAAACTCATTAAATAATGCAGCAAAGTACTTAAATAATGCAGCAAATTCCTTAAATAATGCAGCAGAATCCTTAAATAATGCAATAAAGTCCTTAAATAATGCAGCAGAGTCCTTAAATAATGCAATAAATTCCTTAAATAATGCAGCAGAATCCTTAAATAATGCAATAAAGTCAATAAATAATGCAGCAGAGTCCTTAAATACTGCAGCAGAGACCTTAAATAATGCAGCAAAGTCCTTAAATAATGCAGCAGAGTCCTTAAATAATGCAACAAAGTCCTTAAATAATGCAGCAGATTCCTTAAATTCTGCAGCAGCGTCCTTAAATAATGCATCAAAGTCCTTAAATAATGCAGCAGAGTCCTTAAATACCACAGCAGAGTCATTAAATAATGCAGCAGAGTCCTTAAATAATGCAGCATATTCCTTAAATAATGCAGCAGAGTCCTTAAATAATGCAATAAAGTCCTTAAATAATGCAGCAGAGTCCTTAAATAATGCAGCAACGTCCTTAATAATGCAGCTGAGTCCTTAAATAATGCAGCAACATCCTTAAATAATGAAGCAGAGTCCTTAAATACTGCATCAGCGTCCTTAAATAATGCAACAAAGTCCTTAAATAATGCAGCAAAGTCCTTAAATAATGCAGCAGAGTCCTTAAATACAGCAGCAGAGTCCTTAAATAATTCAGCAAAGTCCTTAAATAATGCAGCAGAGTCCTTAAATAATGCAATAAAGTCCTTATCTAATGCAGCAACGTCCTTAATAATGCAGCAGAGTCCTTAAATAATGCAGCAAAGTACTTAAATAATGCAGCAGAGGCCTTAAATACCGCAGCAGCATACTTAAATAATGCAGCAAAGTCCTTAAATAATGCAGCAGAGTCCTTAAATAATGCAACAAAGTCCTTAAATAATGCAGCAGAGTCCTTAAATAATGCAACAAAGTCCTTAAATAATGCACCAGAGTACTTAAATAATGCAACAAAGTCCTTAATAATGCAGCAGAGTCCTTAAATAATGCAGCAAATTCTTTAAATAATGCAGCAGAATCCTTACATAATGCAATAAAGTCCTTATCTAATGCAGCAACTTCCTTAATAATGCAGCAGAGTCCTTAAATAATGCAGCAAAGTACTTAAATAATGCAGCAGAGGCCTTAAATACCGCAGCAGCATACTTAAATAATGCAGCAAAGTCCTTAAATAATGCAGCAGAGTCCTTAAATAATGCAACAAAGTCCTTAAATAATGCAGCAGAATCCTTAAATAATGCAACAAAGTCCTTAAATAATGCACCAGAGTACTTAAATAATGCAGCAAAGTCCTTAAATAATGCAGCAGAGTCCTTAAATAATGCAACAAAGTCCTTAAATAATGCAGCAGAGTCCTTAAATAATGCAACAAAGTCCTTAAATAATGCAGCAGAGTCCTTAAATAATGCAACAAAGTCCTTAAATAATGCAGCAGAGTCCTTAAATAATGCAGCAAAGTCCTTAAATAATGCAGCAGAGTCCTTAAACAATGCAGCACAGTCCTTAAATAATGCAACAAAGTCCTTAAATAATGCAGCAGAGTCCTTAAATAATGCAGCAAAGTTCTTAAATAATGCAGCAGAGTCCTTAAACAATGCAGCACAGTCCTTAAATAATGCAGCAAAGTCCTTAAATAATGCAGCAGAGTCCTTAAATAATGCAGCAAACTCATTAAATAATGCAGCAAAGTACTTAAATAATGCAGCAAATTCCTTAAATAATGCAGCAGAATCCTTAAATAATGCAGCAAAGTCCTTAAATAATGCAGCAGAGTCCTTAAATAATGCAACAAAGTCCTTAAATAATGCAGCAGAGCCCTTAAATAATGCAGCAGAGTCCTTAAATAATGCAGCAAAGTCCTTAAATAATGCAGCAGAGTCCTTAAACAATGCAGCACAGTCCTTAAATAATGCAACAAAGTCCTTAAATAATGCAGCAGAGTCCTTAAATAATGCAGCAAAGTTCTTAAATAATGCAGCAGAGTCCTTAAACAATGCAGCACAGTCCTTAAATAATGCAGCAAAGTCCTTAAATAATGCAGCAGAGTCCTTAAATAATGCAGCAAACTCATTAAATAATGCAGCAAAGTACTTAAATAATGCAGCAAATTCCTTAAATAATGCAGCAGAATCCTTAAATAATGCAATAAAGTCCTTAAATAATGCAGCAGAGTCCTTAAATAATGCAATAAATTCCTTAAATAATGCAGCAGAATCCTTAAATAATGCAATAAAGTCAATAAATAATGCAGCAGAGTCCTTAAATACTGCAGCAGAGACCTTAAATAATGCAGCAAAGTCCTTAAATAATGCAGCAGAGTCCTTAAATAATGCAACAAAGTCCTTAAATAATGCAGCAGATTCCTTAAATTCTGCAGCAGCGTCCTTAAATAATGCATCAAAGTCCTTAAATAATGCAGCAGAGTCCTTAAATACCACAGCAGAGTCATTAAATAATGCAGCAGAGTCCTTAAATAATGCAGCATATTCCTTAAATAATGCAGCAGAGTCCTTAAATAATGCAATAAAGTCCTTAAATAATGCAGCAGAGTCCTTAAATAATGCAGCAACGTCCTTAATAATGCAGCTGAGTCCTTAAATAATGCAGCAACATCCTTAAATAATGCAGCAGAGTCCTTAAATACTGCATCAGCGTCCTTAAATAATGCAACAAAGTCCTTAAATACAGCAGCAGAGTCCTTAAATAATTCAGCAAAGTCCTTAAATAATGCAGCAGAGTCCTTAAATAATGCAATAAAGTCCTTATCTAATGCAGCAACGTCCTTAATAATGCAGCAGAGTCCTTAAATAATGCAGCAAAGTACTTAAATAATGCAGCAGAGGCCTTAAATACCGCAGCAGCATACTTAAATAATGCAGCAAAGTCCTTAAATAATGCAGCAGAGTCCTTAAATAATGCAACAAAGTCCTTAAATAATGCAGCAGAGTCCTTAAATAATGCAACAAAGTCCTTAAATAATGCACCAGAGTACTTAAATAATGCAGCAAAGTCCTTAAATAATGCAGCAGAGTCCTTAAATAATGCAACAAAGTCCTTAAATAATGCAGCAGAGTCCTTAAATAATGCAGCAGAGTCCTTAAATAATGCAACAAAGTCCTTAAAAATTCAGCAGAGTCCTTAAATAATGCAACAAAGTCCTTAAATATTGCAGCAGAGTCCTTAAATAATGCAGCAAAGTCCTTAAATAATGCAGCAGAGTACTTAAATAATGCAGCAAATTCCTTAAATAATGCAGCAGAATCCTTAAATAATGCAATAAAGTCCTTAAATAATGCAGCAGAGTCCTTAAATAATGCAGCAGAGTCCTTAAATAATGCAGCAAAGTCCTTAAATAATGCAGCAGAGTCCTTAAATAATGCAGCAAACTCATTAAATAATGCAGCAAAGTACTTAAATAATGCAGCAAATTCCTTAAATAATGCAGCAGAATCCTTAAATAATGCAATAAAGTCCTTAAATAATGCAGCAGAGTCCTTAAATAATGCAATAAATTCCTTAAATAATGCAGCAGAATCCTTAAATAATGCAATAAAGTCATTAAATAATGCAGCAGAGTCCTTAAATACTGCAGCAGAGACCTTAAATAATGCAGCAAAATCCTTAAATAATGCAGCAGAGTCCTTATATAATGCAGCAGAGTCCTAAAATACCGCAGCAGAGTCCTTAAATAATGCAGCAGAGTCCTTAAATAATGCAGCAAATTCATTAAATAATGCAGCAGAGTCCTTAAATAATGCAACAAAGTCCTTAAATAATGCAGCAGATTCCTTAAATTTCGCAGCAGCGTCCTTAAATAATGCATCAAAGTCCTTAAATAATGCAGCAGAGTCCTAAAATACCGCAGCAGAGTCCTTAAATAATGCAGCAAAGTCCTTAAATAATGCAGCAGAGTGCTTACATAATGCAGCAGAGTCCTTAAATTCCGCAGCAGAGTCATTAAATAATGCAGCAGAGTCCTTAAATAATGCAGCAAATTCATTAAATAATGCACAGAGTCATTAAATAATGCAACAAAGTCCTTAAATAATGCAGCAGAGTGCTTAAATAATGCAACAAAGTCCTTAAATAATGCAGCAGAGTCCTTAAATAATGCAACAAACTCATTAAATAATGCAGCAAAGTACTTAAATAATGCAGCAAATTCCTTAAATAATGCAGCAGAATCCTTAAATAATGCAATAAAGTCCTTAAATAATGCAGCAGAGTCCTTAAATAATGCAAAAAATTCCTTAAATAATGCAGCAGAATCCTTAAATAATGCAACAAAGTCCTTAAATAATGCAGCAAAGTCCTTAATAATGCAGCAGAGTCCTTAAATAATGCAGCAAATTCCTTAAATAATGCAGCAGAGGCCTTAAATACCGAAGCAGCGTCCTTAAATAATGCAGCAAAGTCCTTAAATAATGCAGAAGAGTCCTTAAATAATGCAACAAAGTCCTTAAATAATGCAGCAGAGTACTTAAATAAAGCAGCAGAGTGCTTAAATAATGCAGCAGAGTCCTTAAATACCGCAGCAGAGTCATTAAATAATACAGCAGATTCCTTAAATAAAGCAGCAGAGTGCTTAAATAATGCAGCAGAGTCCTTAAATACCGCAGCAGAGTCATTAAATAATACAGCAGAGTCCTTAAATAATGCAGGAAATTCCTTAAATAATGCAGAGTCCTTAAATAATGCACTAAATTCCTTAAATAAAATGCAGCAACGCCCTTAATAATGCAGCTGAGTCCTTAAATAATTCAGCAAAGTCCTTAAATAATGCAGCAGAGTCCTTAAATACCGCAGCAGCGTCCTTAAATAATGCAACAAAGTCCTTAAATAATGCAGCAGAACCCTTAAATAATGCAACAAAGTCCTTAAATAATGCAGCAGACTCCTTAAATAATGCAACAAACTCCTTAAATAATGCAGCAGAGTACTTAAATAATGCAGCAGAGTACTTAAATAATGCAGCAGAGTCCTTAAATAATGCAGCAAACTCATTAAATAATGCAGCAAAGTACTTAAATAATGCAGCAAATTCCTTAAATAATGCAGCAGAATCCTTAAATAATGCAGCAAAGTCCTTAAATAATGCAGCAGAGTCCTTAAATAATGCAACAAAGTCCTTAAATAATGCAGCAGAGTCCTTAAATAATGCAACAAAGTCCTTAAATAATGCACCAGAGTACTTAAATAATGCAGCAAAGTCCTTAAATAATGCAGCAGAGTCCTTAAATAATGCAACAAAGTCCTTAAATAATGCAGCAGAGTCCTTAAATAATGCAACAAAGTCCTTAAATAATGCAGCAGAGTCCTTAAATAATGCAACAAAGTCCTTAAATAATGCAGCAGAGTCCTTAAATAATGCAGCAAAGTCCTTAAATAATGCAGCAGAGTCCTTAAACAATGCAGCACAGTCCTTAAATAATGCAACAAAGTCCTTAAATAATGCAGCAGAGTCCTTAAATAATGCAGCAAAGTTCTTAAATAATGCAGCAGAGTCCTTAAACAATGCAGCACAGTCCTTAAATAATGCAGCAAAGTCCTTAAATAATGCAGCAGAGTCCTTAAATAATGCAGCAAACTCATTAAATAATGCAGCAAAGTACTTAAATAATGCAGCAAATTCCTTAAATAATGCAGCAGAATCCTTAAATAATGCAATAAAGTCCTTAAATAATGCAGCAGAGTCCTTAAATAATGCAATAAATTCCTTAAATAATGCAGCAGAATCCTTAAATAATGCAATAAAGTCAATAAATAATGCAGCAGAGTCCTTAAATACTGCAGCAGAGACCTTAAATAATGCAGCAAAGTCCTTAAATAATGCAGCAGAGTCCTTAAATAATGCAACAAAGTCCTTAAATAATGCAGCAGATTCCTTAAATTCTGCAGCAGCGTCCTTAAATAATGCATCAAAGTCCTTAAATAATGCAGCAGAGTCCTTAAATACCACAGCAGAGTCATTAAATAATGCAGCAGAGTCCTTAAATAATGCAGCATATTCCTTAAATAATGCAGCAGAGTCCTTAAATAATGCAATAAAGTCCTTAAATAATGCAGCAGAGTCCTTAAATAATGCAGCAACGTCCTTAATAATGCAGCTGAGTCCTTAAATAATGCAGCAACATCCTTAAATAATGAAGCAGAGTCCTTAAATACTGCATCAGCGTCCTTAAATAATGCAACAAAGTCCTTAAATAATGCAGCAAAGTCCTTAAATAATGCAGCAGAGTCCTTAAATACAGCAGCAGAGTCCTTAAATAATTCAGCAAAGTCCTTAAATAATGCAGCAGAGTCCTTAAATAATGCAATAAAGTCCTTATCTAATGCAGCAACGTCCTTAATAATGCAGCAGAGTCCTTAAATAATGCAGCAAAGTACTTAAATAATGCAGCAGAGGCCTTAAATACCGCAGCAGCATACTTAAATAATGCAGCAAAGTCCTTAAATAATGCAGCAGAGTCCTTAAATAATGCAACAAAGTCCTTAAATAATGCAGCAGAGTCCTTAAATAATGCAACAAAGTCCTTAAATAATGCACCAGAGTACTTAAATAATGCAACAAAGTCCTTAATAATGCAGCAGAGTCCTTAAATAATGCAGCAAATTCTTTAAATAATGCAGCAGAATCCTTACATAATGCAATAAAGTCCTTATCTAATGCAGCAACTTCCTTAATAATGCAGCAGAGTCCTTAAATAATGCAGCAAAGTACTTAAATAATGCAGCAGAGGCCTTAAATACCGCAGCAGCATACTTAAATAATGCAGCAAAGTCCTTAAATAATGCAGCAGAGTCCTTAAATAATGCAACAAAGTCCTTAAATAATGCAGCAGAATCCTTAAATAATGCAACAAAGTCCTTAAATAATGCACCAGAGTACTTAAATAATGCAGCAAAGTCCTTAAATAATGCAGCAGAGTCCTTAAATAATGCAACAAAGTCCTTAAATAATGCAGCAGAGTCCTTAAATAATGCAACAAAGTCCTTAAATAATGCAGCAGAGTCCTTAAATAATGCAACAAAGTCCTTAAATAATGCAGCAGAGTCCTTAAATAATGCAGCAAAGTCCTTAAATAATGCAGCAGAGTCCTTAAACAATGCAGCACAGTCCTTAAATAATGCAACAAAGTCCTTAAATAATGCAGCAGAGTCCTTAAATAATGCAGCAAAGTTCTTAAATAATGCAGCAGAGTCCTTAAACAATGCAGCACAGTCCTTAAATAATGCAGCAAAGTCCTTAAATAATGCAGCAGAGTCCTTAAATAATGCAGCAAACTCATTAAATAATGCAGCAAAGTACTTAAATAATGCAGCAAATTCCTTAAATAATGCAGCAGAATCCTTAAATAATGCAGCAAAGTCCTTAAATAATGCAGCAGAGTCCTTAAATAATGCAACAAAGTCCTTAAATAATGCAGCAGAGTCCTTAAATAATGCAACAAAGTCCTTAAATAATGCACCAGAGTACTTAAATAATGCAGCAAAGTCCTTAAATAATGCAGCAGAGTCCTTAAATAATGCAACAAAGTCCTTAAATAATGCAGCAGAGTCCTTAAATAATGCAACAAAGTCCTTAAATAATGCAGCAGAGTCCTTAAATAATGCAACAAAGTCCTTAAATAATGCAGCAGAGTCCTTAAATAATGCAGCAAAGTCCTTAAATAATGCAGCAGAGTCCTTAAACAATGCAGCACAGTCCTTAAATAATGCAACAAAGTCCTTAAATAATGCAGCAGAGTCCTTAAATAATGCAGCAAAGTTCTTAAATAATGCAGCAGAGTCCTTAAACAATGCAGCACAGTCCTTAAATAATGCAGCAAAGTCCTTAAATAATGCAGCAGAGTCCTTAAATAATGCAGCAAACTCATTAAATAATGCAGCAAAGTACTTAAATAATGCAGCAAATTCCTTAAATAATGCAGCAGAATCCTTAAATAATGCAATAAAGTCCTTAAATAATGCAGCAGAGTCCTTAAATAATGCAATAAATTCCTTAAATAATGCAGCAGAATCCTTAAATAATGCAATAAAGTCAATAAATAATGCAGCAGAGTCCTTAAATACTGCAGCAGAGACCTTAAATAATGCAGCAAAGTCCTTAAATAATGCAGCAGAGTCCTTAAATAATGCAACAAAGTCCTTAAATAATGCAGCAGATTCCTTAAATTCTGCAGCAGCGTCCTTAAATAATGCATCAAAGTCCTTAAATAATGCAGCAGAGTCCTTAAATACCACAGCAGAGTCATTAAATAATGCAGCAGAGTCCTTAAATAATGCAGCATATTCCTTAAATAATGCAGCAGAGTCCTTAAATAATGCAATAAAGTCCTTAAATAATGCAGCAGAGTCCTTAAATAATGCAGCAACGTCCTTAATAATGCAGCTGAGTCCTTAAATAATGCAGCAACATCCTTAAATAATGCAGCAGAGTCCTTAAATACTGCATCAGCGTCCTTAAATAATGCAACAAAGTCCTTAAATACAGCAGCAGAGTCCTTAAATAATTCAGCAAAGTCCTTAAATAATGCAGCAGAGTCCTTAAATAATGCAATAAAGTCCTTATCTAATGCAGCAACGTCCTTAATAATGCAGCAGAGTCCTTAAATAATGCAGCAAAGTACTTAAATAATGCAGCAGAGGCCTTAAATACCGCAGCAGCATACTTAAATAATGCAGCAAAGTCCTTAAATAATGCAGCAGAGTCCTTAAATAATGCAACAAAGTCCTTAAATAATGCAGCAGAGTCCTTAAATAATGCAACAAAGTCCTTAAATAATGCACCAGAGTACTTAAATAATGCAGCAAAGTCCTTAAATAATGCAGCAGAGTCCTTAAATAATGCAACAAAGTCCTTAAATAATGCAGCAGAGTCCTTAAATAATGCAACAAAGTCCTTAAAAATTCAGCAGATTCCTTAAATAATGCAACAAAGTCCTTAAATATTGCAGCAGAGTCCTTAAATAATGCAGCAAAGTCCTTAAATAATGCAGCAGAGTCCTTAAATAATGCAACAAAGTCCTTAAATAATGCAGCAGAGTCCTTAAATAATGCAACAAAGTCCTTAAATAATGCAGCAGAGTCCTTAAATAATGCAACAAAGTCCTTAAATAATGCAGCAGAGTCCTTAAATAATGCAGCAAAGTCCTTAAATAATGCAGCAGAGTCCTTAAACAATGCAGCACAGTCCTTAAATAATGCAACAAAGTCCTTAAATAATGCAGCAGAGTCCTTAAATAATGCAGCAAAGTTCTTAAATAATGCAGCAGAGTCCTTAAACAATGCAGCACAGTCCTTAAATAATGCAGCAAAGTCCTTAAATAATGCAGCAGAGTCCTTAAATAATGCAGCAAACTCATTAAATAATGCAGCAAAGTACTTAAATAATGCAGCAAATTCCTTAAATAATGCAGCAGAATCCTTAAATAATGCAATAAAGTCCTTAAATAATGCAGCAGAGTCCTTAAATAATGCAATAAATTCCTTAAATAATGCAGCAGAATCCTTAAATAATGCAATAAAGTCAATAAATAATGCAGCAGAGTCCTTAAATACTGCAGCAGAGACCTTAAATAATGCAGCAAAGTCCTTAAATAATGCAGCAGAGTCCTTAAATAATGCAACAAAGTCCTTAAATAATGCAGCAGATTCCTTAAATTCTGCAGCAGCGTCCTTAAATAATGCATCAAAGTCCTTAAATAATGCAGCAGAGTCCTTAAATACCACAGCAGAGTCATTAAATAATGCAGCAGAGTCCTTAAATAATGCAGCATATTCCTTAAATAATGCAGCAGAGTCCTTAAATAATGCAATAAAGTCCTTAAATAATGCAGCAGAGTCCTTAAATAATGCAGCAACGTCCTTAATAATGCAGCTGAGTCCTTAAATAATGCAGCAACATCCTTAAATAATGCAGCAGAGTCCTTAAATACTGCATCAGCGTCCTTAAATAATGCAACAAAGTCCTTAAATACAGCAGCAGAGTCCTTAAATAATTCAGCAAAGTCCTTAAATAATGCAGCAGAGTCCTTAAATAATGCAATAAAGTCCTTAAATAATGCAGCAGAGTCCTTAAATAATGCAAAAAATTCCTTAAATAATGCAGCAGAATCCTTAAATAATGCAACAAAGTCCTTAAATAATGCAGCAAAGTCCTTAATAATGCAGCAGAGTCCTTAAATAATGCAGCAAATTCCTTAAATAATGCAGCAGAGGCCTTAAATACCGAAGCAGCGTCCTTAAATAATGCAGCAAAGTCCTTAAATAATGCAGAAGAGTCCTTAAATAATGCAACAAAGTCCTTAAATAATGCAGCAGAGTACTTAAATAAAGCAGCAGAGTGCTTAAATAATGCAGCAGAGTCCTTAAATACCGCAGCAGAGTCATTAAATAATACAGCAGATTCCTTAAATAAAGCAGCAGAGTGCTTAAATAATGCAGCAGAGTCCTTAAATACCGCAGCAGAGTCATTAAATAATACAGCAGAGTCCTTAAATAATGCAGGAAATTCCTTAAATAATGCAGAGTCCTTAAATAATGCACTAAATTCCTTAAATAAAATGCAGCAACGCCCTTAATAATGCAGCTGAGTCCTTAAATAATTCAGCAAAGTCCTTAAATAATGCAGCAGAGTCCTTAAATACCGCAGCAGCGTCCTTAAATAATGCAACAAAGTCCTTAAATAATGCAGCAGAACCCTTAAATAATGCAACAAAGTCCTTAAATAATGCAGCAGACTCCTTAAATAATGCAACAAACTCCTTAAATAATGCAGCAGAGTACTTAAATAATGCAGCAGAGTACTTAAATAATGCAGCAGAGTCCTTAAATAATGCAGCAAACTCATTAAATAATGCAGCAAAGTACTTAAATAATGCAGCAAATTCCTTAAATAATGCAGCAGAATCCTTAAATAATGCAGCAAAGTCCTTAAATAATGCAGCAGAGTCCTTAAATAATGCAACAAAGTCCTTAAATAATGCAGCAGAGTCCTTAAATAATGCAACAAAGTCCTTAAATAATGCACCAGAGTACTTAAATAATGCAGCAAAGTCCTTAAATAATGCAGCAGAGTCCTTAAATAATGCAACAAAGTCCTTAAATAATGCAGCAGAGTCCTTAAATAATGCAACAAAGTCCTTAAATAATGCAGCAGAGTCCTTAAATAATGCAACAAAGTCCTTAAATAATGCAGCAGAGTCCTTAAATAATGCAGCAAAGTCCTTAAATAATGCAGCAGAGTCCTTAAACAATGCAGCACAGTCCTTAAATAATGCAACAAAGTCCTTAAATAATGCAGCAGAGTCCTTAAATAATGCAGCAAAGTTCTTAAATAATGCAGCAGAGTCCTTAAACAATGCAGCACAGTCCTTAAATAATGCAGCAAAGTCCTTAAATAATGCAGCAGAGTCCTTAAATAATGCAGCAAACTCATTAAATAATGCAGCAAAGTACTTAAATAATGCAGCAAATTCCTTAAATAATGCAGCAGAATCCTTAAATAATGCAATAAAGTCCTTAAATAATGCAGCAGAGTCCTTAAATAATGCAATAAATTCCTTAAATAATGCAGCAGAATCCTTAAATAATGCAATAAAGTCAATAAATAATGCAGCAGAGTCCTTAAATACTGCAGCAGAGACCTTAAATAATGCAGCAAAGTCCTTAAATAATGCAGCAGAGTCCTTAAATAATGCAACAAAGTCCTTAAATAATGCAGCAGATTCCTTAAATTCTGCAGCAGCGTCCTTAAATAATGCATCAAAGTCCTTAAATAATGCAGCAGAGTCCTTAAATACCACAGCAGAGTCATTAAATAATGCAGCAGAGTCCTTAAATAATGCAGCATATTCCTTAAATAATGCAGCAGAGTCCTTAAATAATGCAATAAAGTCCTTAAATAATGCAGCAGAGTCCTTAAATAATGCAGCAACGTCCTTAATAATGCAGCTGAGTCCTTAAATAATGCAGCAACATCCTTAAATAATGAAGCAGAGTCCTTAAATACTGCATCAGCGTCCTTAAATAATGCAACAAAGTCCTTAAATAATGCAGCAAAGTCCTTAAATAATGCAGCAGAGTCCTTAAATACAGCAGCAGAGTCCTTAAATAATTCAGCAAAGTCCTTAAATAATGCAGCAGAGTCCTTAAATAATGCAATAAAGTCCTTATCTAATGCAGCAACGTCCTTAATAATGCAGCAGAGTCCTTAAATAATGCAGCAAAGTACTTAAATAATGCAGCAGAGGCCTTAAATACCGCAGCAGCATACTTAAATAATGCAGCAAAGTCCTTAAATAATGCAGCAGAGTCCTTAAATAATGCAACAAAGTCCTTAAATAATGCAGCAGAGTCCTTAAATAATGCAACAAAGTCCTTAAATAATGCACCAGAGTACTTAAATAATGCAACAAAGTCCTTAATAATGCAGCAGAGTCCTTAAATAATGCAGCAAATTCTTTAAATAATGCAGCAGAATCCTTACATAATGCAATAAAGTCCTTATCTAATGCAGCAACTTCCTTAATAATGCAGCAGAGTCCTTAAATAATGCAGCAAAGTACTTAAATAATGCAGCAGAGGCCTTAAATACCGCAGCAGCATACTTAAATAATGCAGCAAAGTCCTTAAATAATGCAGCAGAGTCCTTAAATAATGCAACAAAGTCCTTAAATAATGCAGCAGAATCCTTAAATAATGCAACAAAGTCCTTAAATAATGCACCAGAGTACTTAAATAATGCAGCAAAGTCCTTAAATAATGCAGCAGAGTCCTTAAATAATGCAACAAAGTCCTTAAATAATGCAGCAGAGTCCTTAAATAATGCAACAAAGTCCTTAAATAATGCAGCAGAGTCCTTAAATAATGCAACAAAGTCCTTAAATAATGCAGCAGAGTCCTTAAATAATGCAGCAAAGTCCTTAAATAATGCAGCAGAGTCCTTAAACAATGCAGCACAGTCCTTAAATAATGCAACAAAGTCCTTAAATAATGCAGCAGAGTCCTTAAATAATGCAGCAAAGTTCTTAAATAATGCAGCAGAGTCCTTAAACAATGCAGCACAGTCCTTAAATAATGCAGCAAAGTCCTTAAATAATGCAGCAGAGTCCTTAAATAATGCAGCAAACTCATTAAATAATGCAGCAAAGTACTTAAATAATGCAGCAAATTCCTTAAATAATGCAGCAGAATCCTTAAATAATGCAGCAAAGTCCTTAAATAATGCAGCAGAGTCCTTAAATAATGCAACAAAGTCCTTAAATAATGCAGCAGAGTCCTTAAATAATGCAACAAAGTCCTTAAATAATGCACCAGAGTACTTAAATAATGCAGCAAAGTCCTTAAATAATGCAGCAGAGTCCTTAAATAATGCAACAAAGTCCTTAAATAATGCAGCAGAGTCCTTAAATAATGCAACAAAGTCCTTAAATAATGCAGCAGAGTCCTTAAATAATGCAACAAAGTCCTTAAATAATGCAGCAGAGTCCTTAAATAATGCAGCAAAGTCCTTAAATAATGCAGCAGAGTCCTTAAACAATGCAGCACAGTCCTTAAATAATGCAACAAAGTCCTTAAATAATGCAGCAGAGTCCTTAAATAATGCAGCAAAGTTCTTAAATAATGCAGCAGAGTCCTTAAACAATGCAGCACAGTCCTTAAATAATGCAGCAAAGTCCTTAAATAATGCAGCAGAGTCCTTAAATAATGCAGCAAACTCATTAAATAATGCAGCAAAGTACTTAAATAATGCAGCAAATTCCTTAAATAATGCAGCAGAATCCTTAAATAATGCAATAAAGTCCTTAAATAATGCAGCAGAGTCCTTAAATAATGCAATAAATTCCTTAAATAATGCAGCAGAATCCTTAAATAATGCAATAAAGTCAATAAATAATGCAGCAGAGTCCTTAAATACTGCAGCAGAGACCTTAAATAATGCAGCAAAGTCCTTAAATAATGCAGCAGAGTCCTTAAATAATGCAACAAAGTCCTTAAATAATGCAGCAGATTCCTTAAATTCTGCAGCAGCGTCCTTAAATAATGCATCAAAGTCCTTAAATAATGCAGCAGAGTCCTTAAATACCACAGCAGAGTCATTAAATAATGCAGCAGAGTCCTTAAATAATGCAGCATATTCCTTAAATAATGCAGCAGAGTCCTTAAATAATGCAATAAAGTCCTTAAATAATGCAGCAGAGTCCTTAAATAATGCAGCAACGTCCTTAATAATGCAGCTGAGTCCTTAAATAATGCAGCAACATCCTTAAATAATGCAGCAGAGTCCTTAAATACTGCATCAGCGTCCTTAAATAATGCAACAAAGTCCTTAAATACAGCAGCAGAGTCCTTAAATAATTCAGCAAAGTCCTTAAATAATGCAGCAGAGTCCTTAAATAATGCAATAAAGTCCTTATCTAATGCAGCAACGTCCTTAATAATGCAGCAGAGTCCTTAAATAATGCAGCAAAGTACTTAAATAATGCAGCAGAGGCCTTAAATACCGCAGCAGCATACTTAAATAATGCAGCAAAGTCCTTAAATAATGCAGCAGAGTCCTTAAATAATGCAACAAAGTCCTTAAATAATGCAGCAGAGTCCTTAAATAATGCAACAAAGTCCTTAAATAATGCACCAGAGTACTTAAATAATGCAGCAAAGTCCTTAAATAATGCAGCAGAGTCCTTAAATAATGCAACAAAGTCCTTAAATAATGCAGCAGAGTCCTTAAATAATGCAACAAAGTCCTTAAAAATTCAGCAGATTCCTTAAATAATGCAACAAAGTCCTTAAATATTGCAGCAGAGTCCTTAAATAATGCAGCAAAGTCCTTAAATAATGCAGCAGAGTCCTTAAATAATGCAACAAAGTCCTTAAATAATGCAGCAGAGTCCTTAAATAATGCAACAAAGTCCTTAAATAATGCAGCAGAGTCCTTAAATAATGCAACAAAGTCCTTAAATAATGCAGCAGAGTCCTTAAATAATGCAGCAAAGTCCTTAAATAATGCAGCAGAGTCCTTAAACAATGCAGCACAGTCCTTAAATAATGCAACAAAGTCCTTAAATAATGCAGCAGAGTCCTTAAATAATGCAGCAAAGTTCTTAAATAATGCAGCAGAGTCCTTAAACAATGCAGCACAGTCCTTAAATAATGCAGCAAAGTCCTTAAATAATGCAGCAGAGTCCTTAAATAATGCAGCAAACTCATTAAATAATGCAGCAAAGTACTTAAATAATGCAGCAAATTCCTTAAATAATGCAGCAGAATCCTTAAATAATGCAATAAAGTCCTTAAATAATGCAGCAGAGTCCTTAAATAATGCAATAAATTCCTTAAATAATGCAGCAGAATCCTTAAATAATGCAATAAAGTCAATAAATAATGCAGCAGAGTCCTTAAATACTGCAGCAGAGACCTTAAATAATGCAGCAAAGTCCTTAAATAATGCAGCAGAGTCCTTAAATAATGCAACAAAGTCCTTAAATAATGCAGCAGATTCCTTAAATTCTGCAGCAGCGTCCTTAAATAATGCATCAAAGTCCTTAAATAATGCAGCAGAGTCCTTAAATACCACAGCAGAGTCATTAAATAATGCAGCAGAGTCCTTAAATAATGCAGCATATTCCTTAAATAATGCAGCAGAGTCCTTAAATAATGCAATAAAGTCCTTAAATAATGCAGCAGAGTCCTTAAATAATGCAGCAACGTCCTTAATAATGCAGCTGAGTCCTTAAATAATGCAGCAACATCCTTAAATAATGCAGCAGAGTCCTTAAATACTGCATCAGCGTCCTTAAATAATGCAACAAAGTCCTTAAATACAGCAGCAGAGTCCTTAAATAATTCAGCAAAGTCCTTAAATAATGCAGCAGAGTCCTTAAATAATGCAATAAAGTCCTTATCTAATGCAGCAACGTCCTTAATAATGCAGCAGAGTCCTTAAATAATGCAGCAAAGTACTTAAATAATGCAGCAGAGGCCTTAAATACCGCAGCAGCATACTTAAATAATGCAGCAAAGTCCTTAAATAATGCAGCAGAGTCCTTAAATAATGCAACAAAGTCCTTAAATAATGCAGCAGAGTCCTTAAATAATGCAACAAAGTCCTTAAATAATGCACCAGAGTACTTAAATAATGCAGCAAAGTCCTTAAATAATGCAGCAGAGTCCTTAAATAATGCAACAAAGTCCTTAAATAATGCAGCAGAGTCCTTAAATAATGCAGCAGAGTCCTTAAATAATGCAACAAAGTCCTTAAAAATTCAGCAGAGTCCTTAAATAATGCAACAAAGTCCTTAAATATTGCAGCAGAGTCCTTAAATAATGCAGCAAAGTCCTTAAATAATGCAGCAGAGTACTTAAATAATGCAGCAAATTCCTTAAATAATGCAGCAGAATCCTTAAATAATGCAATAAAGTCCTTAAATAATGCAGCAGAGTCCTTAAATAATGCAGCAGAGTCCTTAAATAATGCAGCAAAGTCCTTAAATAATGCAGCAGAGTCCTTAAATAATGCAGCAAACTCATTAAATAATGCAGCAAAGTACTTAAATAATGCAGCAAATTCCTTAAATAATGCAGCAGAATCCTTAAATAATGCAATAAAGTCCTTAAATAATGCAGCAGAGTCCTTAAATAATGCAATAAATTCCTTAAATAATGCAGCAGAATCCTTAAATAATGCAATAAAGTCATTAAATAATGCAGCAGAGTCCTTAAATACTGCAGCAGAGACCTTAAATAATGCAGCAAAATCCTTAAATAATGCAGCAGAGTCCTTATATAATGCAGCAGAGTCCTAAAATACCGCAGCAGAGTCCTTAAATAATGCAGCAGAGTCCTTAAATAATGCAGCAAATTCATTAAATAATGCAGCAGAGTCCTTAAATAATGCAACAAAGTCCTTAAATAATGCAGCAGATTCCTTAAATTTCGCAGCAGCGTCCTTAAATAATGCATCAAAGTCCTTAAATAATGCAGCAGAGTCCTAAAATACCGCAGCAGAGTCCTTAAATAATGCAGCAAAGTCCTTAAATAATGCAGCAGAGTGCTTACATAATGCAGCAGAGTCCTTAAATTCCGCAGCAGAGTCATTAAATAATGCAGCAGAGTCCTTAAATAATGCAGCAAATTCATTAAATAATGCACAGAGTCATTAAATAATGCAACAAAGTCCTTAAATAATGCAGCAGAGTGCTTAAATAATGCAACAAAGTCCTTAAATAATGCAGCAGAGTCCTTAAATAATGCAACAAACTCATTAAATAATGCAGCAAAGTACTTAAATAATGCAGCAAATTCCTTAAATAATGCAGCAGAATCCTTAAATAATGCAATAAAGTCCTTAAATAATGCAGCAGAGTCCTTAAATAATGCAAAAAATTCCTTAAATAATGCAGCAGAATCCTTAAATAATGCAACAAAGTCCTTAAATAATGCAGCAAAGTCCTTAATAATGCAGCAGAGTCCTTAAATAATGCAGCAAATTCCTTAAATAATGCAGCAGAGGCCTTAAATACCGAAGCAGCGTCCTTAAATAATGCAGCAAAGTCCTTAAATAATGCAGAAGAGTCCTTAAATAATGCAACAAAGTCCTTAAATAATGCAGCAGAGTACTTAAATAAAGCAGCAGAGTGCTTAAATAATGCAGCAGAGTCCTTAAATACCGCAGCAGAGTCATTAAATAATACAGCAGATTCCTTAAATAAAGCAGCAGAGCGCTTAAATAATGCAGCAGAGTCCTTAAATACCGCAGCAGAGTCATTAAATAATACAGCAGAGTCCTTAAATAATGCAGGAAATTCCTTAAATAATGCAGAGTCCTTAAATAATGCACTAAATTCCTTAAATAAAATGCAGCAACGCCCTTAATAATGCAGCTGAGTCCTTAAATAATTCAGCAAAGTCCTTAAATAATGCAGCAGAGTCCTTAAATACCGCAGCAGCGTCCTTAAATAATGCAACAAAGTCCTTAAATAATGCAGCAGAACCCTTAAATAATGCAACAAAGTCCTTAAATAATGCAGCAGACTCCTTAAATAATGCAACAAACTCCTTAAATAATGCAGCAGAGTACTTAAATAATGCAGCAGAGTACTTAAATAATGCAGCAAATTCCTTAAATAATGCAGCAGAATCCTTAAATAATGCAATAAAATCCTTAAATAATGCAGCAACGTCCTTAATAATGCAGCAGAGTCCTTAAATAATACAGCAAAGTCCTTAATTAATGCAGCAGAGGACTTAAATACTGCAGCAGCGTCCTTAAATAATGCAGCAGAGTCCTTAAATAATGCAACAAAGTCCTTAAATAATGCAGCAGAATCCTTAAATAATGCAAAAAATTCCTTAAATAATGCAGAAGAGTACTTAAATAATGCAGAAAAGTTGTTAAATAATGCAGCAAAGTCCTTAAATAATGCAGCAGAGTCCTTAAACATTGCAGCACAGTCCTTAAATAATGCAACAAAGTCCTTAAATAATGCAGCAGAGTCCTTAAATAATGCAGCAAAGTCCTTAAATATTGCAGCAGAGTCCTTAAACAATGCAACACAGTCCTTAAATAATGCAGCAAAGTCCTTAAATAATGCAGCAGAGTCCTTACATACAGCAGCAGCGTCCTTAAATAATTCAGCAAAGTCCTTAAATAATGCAGCAGAGTCCTTAAATAATGCAACAAAATCCTTAAATAATGCAGCAGAGTCCTTAAATAATGCAACAAAGTCCTTAAATAATGCAGCAGAGTCCTTAAATACTGCAGCAGAGTCCTTAAATAATGCAGCAAAGTCCTTAAATAATGCAGCAGAGTCCTTAAATTCCGCAGCAGAGTGATTAAATAATGCAACAAAGTCCTTAATAATGCAGCAGAGTCCTTAAATAATGCAGCAAATTCTTTAAATAATGCAGCAAAATCCTTAAATAATGCAATAAAGTCCTTATCTAATGCAGCAACGTCCTTAATAATGCAGCAGAGTCCTTAAATAATGCAGCAAAGTACTTAAATAATGCAGCAGAGGCCTTAAATACCGCAGCAGCATACTTAAATAATGCAGCAGAGTCCTTAAATAATGCAGCAGAGTCCTTAAATAATGCAACAAAGTCCTTAAATAATGCAGCAGAGTCCTTAAATAATGCAACAAACTCATTAAATAATGCAGCAAAGTACTTAAATAATGCAGCAAATTCCTTAAATAATGCAGCAGAATCCTTAAATAATGCAATAAAGTCCTTAAATAATGCAGCAGAGTCCTTAAATAATGCAAAAAATTCCTTAAATAATGCAGCAGAATCCTTAAATAATGCAACAAAGTCCTTAAATAATGCAGCAACGTCCTTAATAATGCAGCAGAGTCCTTAAATAATGCAGCAAATTCCTTAAATAATGCAGAGTCCTTAAATAATGCACTAAATTCCTTAAATAAAATGCAGCAACGCCCTTAATAATGCAGCTGAGTCCTTAAATAATTCAGCAAAGTCCTTAAATAATGCAGCAGAGTCCTTAAATACCGCAGCAGCGTCCTTAAATAATGCAAAAAAGTCCTTAAATAATGCAGCAGAACCCTTAAATAATGCAACAAAGTCCTTAAATAATGCAGCAGACTCCTTAAATAATGCAACAAACTCCTTAAATAATGCAGCAGAGTACTTAAATAATGCAGCAGAGTACTTAAATAATGCAGCAAATTCCTTAAATAATGCACAGAGTCATTAAATAATGCAACAAAGTCCTTAAATAATGCAGCAGAGTGCTTAAATAATGCAACAAAGTCCTTAAATAATGCAGCAGAGTCCTTAAATAATGCAACAAACTCATTAAATAATGCAGCAAAGTACTTAAATAATGCAGCAAATTCCTTAAATAATGCAGCAGAATCCTTAAATAATGCAATAAAGTCCTTAAATAATGCAGCAGAGTCCTTAAATAATGCAAAAAATTCCTTAAATAATGCAGCAGAATCCTTAAATAATGCAACAAAGTCCTTAAATAATGCAGCAAAGTCCTTAATAATGCAGCAGAGTCCTTAAATAATGCAGCAAATTCCTTAAATAATGCAGCAGAGGCCTTAAATACCGAAGCAGCGTCCTTAAATAATGCAGCAAAGTCCTTAAATAATGCAGAAGAGTCCTTAAATAATGCAACAAAGTCCTTAAATAATGCAGCAGAGTACTTAAATAAAGCAGCAGAGTGCTTAAATAATGCAGCAGAGTCCTTAAATACCGCAGCAGAGTCATTAAATAATACAGCAGATTCCTTAAATAAAGCAGCAGAGCGCTTAAATAATGCAGCAGAGTCCTTAAATACCGCAGCAGAGTCATTAAATAATACAGCAGAGTCCTTAAATAATGCAGGAAATTCCTTAAATAATGCAGAGTCCTTAAATAATGCACTAAATTCCTTAAATAAAATGCAGCAACGCCCTTAATAATGCAGCTGAGTCCTTAAATAATTCAGCAAAGTCCTTAAATAATGCAGCAGAGTCCTTAAATACCGCAGCAGCGTCCTTAAATAATGCAACAAAGTCCTTAAATAATGCAGCAGAACCCTTAAATAATGCAACAAAGTCCTTAAATAATGCAGCAGACTCCTTAAATAATGCAACAAACTCCTTAAATAATGCAGCAGAGTACTTAAATAATGCAGCAGAGTACTTAAATAATGCAGCAAATTCCTTAAATAATGCAGCAGAATCCTTAAATAATGCAATAAAATCCTTAAATAATGCAGCAACGTCCTTAATAATGCAGCAGAGTCCTTAAATAATACAGCAAAGTCCTTAATTAATGCAGCAGAGGACTTAAATACTGCAGCAGCGTCCTTAAATAATGCAGCAGAGTCCTTAAATAATGCAACAAAGTCCTTAAATAATGCAGCAGAATCCTTAAATAATGCAAAAAATTCCTTAAATAATGCAGAAGAGTACTTAAATAATGCAGAAAAGTTGTTAAATAATGCAGCAAAGTCCTTAAATAATGCAGCAGAGTCCTTAAACATTGCAGCACAGTCCTTAAATAATGCAACAAAGTCCTTAAATAATGCAGCAGAGTCCTTAAATAATGCAGCAAAGTCCTTAAATATTGCAGCAGAGTCCTTAAACAATGCAACACAGTCCTTAAATAATGCAGCAAAGTCCTTAAATAATGCAGCAGAGTCCTTACATACAGCAGCAGCGTCCTTAAATAATTCAGCAAAGTCCTTAAATAATGCAGCAGAGTCCTTAAATAATGCAACAAAATCCTTAAATAATGCAGCAGAGTCCTTAAATAATGCAACAAAGTCCTTAAATAATGCAGCAGAGTCCTTAAATACTGCAGCAGAGTCCTTAAATAATGCAGCAAAGTCCTTAAATAATGCAGCAGAGTCCTTAAATTCCGCAGCAGAGTGATTAAATAATGCAACAAAGTCCTTAATAATGCAGCAGAGTCCTTAAATAATGCAGCAAATTCTTTAAATAATGCAGCAAAATCCTTAAATAATGCAATAAAGTCCTTATCTAATGCAGCAACGTCCTTAATAATGCAGCAGAGTCCTTAAATAATGCAGCAAAGTACTTAAATAATGCAGCAGAGGCCTTAAATACCGCAGCAGCATACTTAAATAATGCAGCAGAGTCCTTAAATAATGCAGCAGAGTCCTTAAATAATGCAACAAAGTCCTTAAATAATGCAGCAGAGTCCTTAAATAATGCAACAAACTCATTAAATAATGCAGCAAAGTACTTAAATAATGCAGCAAATTCCTTAAATAATGCAGCAGAATCCTTAAATAATGCAATAAAGTCCTTAAATAATGCAGCAGAGTCCTTAAATAATGCAAAAAATTCCTTAAATAATGCAGCAGAATCCTTAAATAATGCAACAAAGTCCTTAAATAATGCAGCAACGTCCTTAATAATGCAGCAGAGTCCTTAAATAATGCAGCAAATTCCTTAAATAATGCAGAGTCCTTAAATAATGCACTAAATTCCTTAAATAAAATGCAGCAACGCCCTTAATAATGCAGCTGAGTCCTTAAATAATTCAGCAAAGTCCTTAAATAATGCAGCAGAGTCCTTAAATACCGCAGCAGCGTCCTTAAATAATGCAAAAAAGTCCTTAAATAATGCAGCAGAACCCTTAAATAATGCAACAAAGTCCTTAAATAATGCAGCAGACTCCTTAAATAATGCAACAAACTCCTTAAATAATGCAGCAGAGTACTTAAATAATGCAGCAGAGTACTTAAATAATGCAGCAAATTCCTTAAATAATGCAGCAGAATCCTTAAATAATGCAATAAAATCCTTAAATAATGCAGTAACGTCCTTAATAATGCAGCAGAGTCCTTAAATAATACAGCAAAGTCCTTAAATAATGCAGCAGAGGACTTAAATACTGCAGCAGCGTCCTTAAATAATGCAGCAGAGTCCTTAAATAATGCAACAAAGTCCTTAAATAATGCAGCAGAATCCTTAAATAATGCAAAAAATTCCTTAAATAATGCAGAAGAGTACTTAAATAATGCAGAAAATTCGTTAAATAATGCAGCAAAGTCCTTAAATAATGCAGCAGAGTCCTTAAACATTGCAGCACAGTCCTTAAATAATGCAACAAAGTCCTTAAATAATGCAGCAGAGTCCTTAAATAATGCAGCAAAGTCCTTAAATAATGCAGCAGAGTCCTTAAACAATGCAACACAGTCCTTAAATAATGCAGCAAAGTCCTTAAATAATGCAGCAAAGTCCTTAAATAATGCAGCAGAGTCCTTAAATAATGCAACAAAGTCCTTAAATAATGCAGCAGAGTCCTTAAATAATGCAACAAAGTCCATAAATAATGCAGCAGAGTCCTTAAATAATGCAGCAAAGTCCTTAAATACAGCAGCAGCGTCCTTAAATAATTCAGCAAAGTCCTTAAATAATGCAGCAGAGTCCTTAAATAATGCAACAAAGTCCTTAAATAATGCAGCAGAGTCCTTAAATAATGCAACAAAGTCCATAAATAATGCAGCAGAGTCCTTAAATACTGCAGCAGAGTCCTTAAATAATGCAGCAAAGTCCTTAAATAATGCAGCAGAGTCCTTAAATTCCGCAGCAGAGTGATTAAATAATGCAACAAAGTCCTTAATAATGCAGCAGAGTCCTTAAATAATGCAGCAAATTCTTTAAATAATGCAGCAGAATCCTTAAATAATGCAATAAAGTCCTTATCTAATGCAGCAACGTCCTTAATAATGCAGCAGAGTCCTTAAATAATGCAGCAAAGTACTTAAATAATGCAGCAGAGGCCTTAAATACCGCAGCAGCATACTTAAATAATGCAGCAGAGTCCTTAAATAATGCAGCAGAGTCCTTAAATAATGCAACAAAGTCCTTAAATAATGCAGCAGAGTCCTTAAATAATGCAACAAACTCATTAAATAATGCAGCAAAGTACTTAAATAATGCAGCAAATTCCTTAAATAATGCAGCAGAATCCTTAAATAATGCAATAAAGTCCTTAAATAATGCAGCAGAGTCCTTAAATAATGCAAAAAATTCCTTAAATAATGCAGCAGAATCCTTAAATAATGCAACAAAGTCCTTAAATAATGCAGCAACGTCCTTAATAATGCAGCAGAGTCCTTAAATAATGCAGCAAATTCCTTAAATAATGCAGAGTCCTTAAATAATGCACTAAATTCCTTAAATAAAATGCAGCAACGCCCTTAATAATGCAGCTGAGTCCTTAAATAATTCAGCAAAGTCCTTAAATAATGCAGCAGAGTCCTTAAATACCGCAGCAGCGTCCTTAAATAATGCAAAAAAGTCCTTAAATAATGCAGCAGAACCCTTAAATAATGCAACAAAGTCCTTAAATAATGCAGCAGACTCCTTAAATAATGCAACAAACTCCTTAAATAATGCAGCAGAGTACTTAAATAATGCAGCAGAGTACTTAAATAATGCAGCAAATTCCTTAAATAATGCAGCAGAATCCTTAAATAATGCAATAAAATCCTTAAATAATGCAGTAACGTCCTTAATAATGCAGCAGAGTCCTTAAATAATACAGCAAAGTCCTTAAATAATGCAGCAGAGGACTTAAATACTGCAGCAGCGTCCTTAAATAATGCAGCAGAGTCCTTAAATAATGCAACAAAGTCCTTAAATAATGCAGCAGAATCCTTAAATAATGCAAAAAATTCCTTAAATAATGCAGAAGAGTACTTAAATAATGCAGAAAATTCGTTAAATAATGCAGCAAAGTCCTTAAATAATGCAGCAGAGTCCTTAAACATTGCAGCACAGTCCTTAAATAATGCAACAAAGTCCTTAAATAATGCAGCAGAGTCCTTAAATAATGCAGCAAAGTCCTTAAATAATGCAGCAGAGTCCTTAAACAATGCAACACAGTCCTTAAATAATGCAGCAAAGTCCTTAAATAATGCAGCAAAGTCCTTAAATAATGCAGCAGAGTCCTTAAATAATGCAACAAAGTCCTTAAATAATGCAGCAGAGTCCTTAAATAATGCAACAAAGTCCATAAATAATGCAGCAGAGTCCTTAAATAATGCAGCAAAGTCCTTAAATACAGCAGCAGCGTCCTTAAATAATTCAGCAAAGTCCTTAAATAATGCAGCAGAGTCCTTAAATAATGCAACAAAGTCCTTAAATAATGCAGCAGAGTCCTTAAATAATGCAACAAAGTCCATAAATAATGCAGCAGAGTCCTTAAATACTGCAGCAGAGTCCTTAAATAATGCAGCAAAGTCCTTAAATAATGCAGCAGAGTCCTTAAATTCCGCAGCAGAGTGATTAAATAATGCAACAAAGTCCTTAATAATGCAGCAGAGTCCTTAAATAATGCAGCAAATTCTTTAAATAATGCAGCAGAATCCTTAAATAATGCAATAAAGTCCTTATCTAATGCAGCAACGTCCTTAATAATGCAGCAGAGTCCTTAAATAATGCAGCAAAGTACTTAAATAATGCAGCAGAGGCCTTAAATACCGCAGCAGCATACTTAAATAATGCAGCAAAGTCCTTAAATAATGCAGCAGAGTCCTTAAATAATGCAACAAAGTCCTTAAATAATGCAGCAGAGTCCTTAAATAATGCAACAAAGTCCTTAAATAATGCACCAGAGTACTTAAATAATGCAGCAAAGTCCTTAAATAATGCAGCAGAGTCCTTAAATAATGCAACAAAGTCCTTAAATAATGCAGCAGAGTCCTTAAATAATGCAACAAAGTCCTTAAATAATGCAGCAGAGTCCTTAAATAATGCAACAAAGTCCTTAAATAATGCAGCAGAGTCCTTAAATAATGCAGCAAAGTCCTTAAATAATGCAGCAGAGTCCTTAAACAATGCAGCACAGTCCTTAAATAATGCAACAAAGTCCTTAAATAATGCAGCAGAGTCCTTAAATAATGCAGCAAAGTTCTTAAATAATGCAGCAGAGTCCTTAAACAATGCAGCACAGTCCTTAAATAATGCAGCAAAGTCCTTAAATAATGCAGCAGAGTCCTTAAATAATGCAGCAAACTCATTAAATAATGCAGCAAAGTACTTAAATAATGCAGCAAATTCCTTAAATAATGCAGCAGAATCCTTAAATAATGCAGCAAAGTCCTTAAATAATGCAGCAGAGTCCTTAAATAATGCAACAAAGTCCTTAAATAATGCAGCAGAGTCCTTAAATAATGCAACAAAGTCCTTAAATAATGCACCAGAGTACTTAAATAATGCAGCAAAGTCCTTAAATAATGCAGCAGAGTCCTTAAATAATGCAACAAAGTCCTTAAATAATGCAGCAGAGTCCTTAAATAATGCAACAAAGTCCTTAAATAATGCAGCAGAGTCCTTAAATAATGCAACAAAGTCCTTAAATAATGCAGCAGAGTCCTTAAATAATGCAGCAAAGTCCTTAAATAATGCAGCAGAGTCCTTAAACAATGCAGCACAGTCCTTAAATAATGCAACAAAGCCCTTAAATAATGCAGCAGAGTCCTTAAATAATGCAGCAAAGTTCTTAAATAATGCAGCAGAGTCCTTAAACAATGCAGCACAGTCCTTAAATAATGCAGCAAAGTCCTTAAATAATGCAGCAGAGTCCTTAAATAATGCAGCAAACTCATTAAATAATGCAGCAAAGTACTTAAATAATGCAGCAAAGTCCTTAAATAATGCAGCAGAATCCTTAAATAATGCAATAAAGTCCTTAAATAATGCAGCAGAGTCCTTAAATAATGCAATAAATTCCTTAAATAATGCAGCAGAATCCTTAAATAATGCAATAAAGTCATTAAATAATGCAGCAGAGTCCTTAAATACTGCAGCAGAGACCTTAAATAATGCAGCAAAATCCTTAAATAATGCAGCAGAGTCCTTATATAATGCAGCAGAGTCCTAAAATACTGCAGCAGAGTCCTTAAATAATGCAGCAGAGTCCTTAAATAATGCAGCAAATTCATTAAATAATGCAGCAGAGTCCTTAAATAATGCAACAAAGTCCTTAAATAATGCAGCAGAGTCCTTAAATAATGCAGCAGAGTCCTTAAATAATGCAACAAAGTCCTTAAAAATTCAGCAGAGTCCTTAAATAATGCAACAAAGTCCTTAAATATTGCAGCAGAGTCCTTAAATAATGCAGCAAAGTCCTTAAATAATGCAGCAGAGTACTTAAATAATGCAGCAAATTCCTTAAATAATGCAGCAGAATCCTTAAATAATGCAATAAAGTCCTTAAATAATGCAGCAGAGTCCTTAAATAATGCAGCAGAGTCCTTAAATAATGCAGCAAAGTCCTTAAATAATGCAGCAGAGTCCTTAAATAATGCAGCAAACTCATTAAATAATGCAGCAAAGTACTTAAATAATGCAGCAAATTCCTTAAATAATGCAGCAGAATCCTTAAATAATGCAATAAAGTCCTTAAATAATGCAGCAGAGTCCTTAAATAATGCAATAAATTCCTTAAATAATGCAGCAGAATCCTTAAATAATGCAATAAAGTCATTAAATAATGCAGCAGAGTCCTTAAATACTGCAGCAGAGACCTTAAATAATGCAGCAAAATCCTTAAATAATGCAGCAGAGTCCTTATATAATGCAGCAGAGTCCTAAAATACCGCAGCAGAGTCCTTAAATAATGCAGCAGAGTCCTTAAATAATGCAGCAAATTCATTAAATAATGCAGCAGAGTCCTTAAATAATGCAACAAAGTCCTTAAATAATGCAGCAGATTCCTTAAATTTCGCAGCAGCGTCCTTAAATAATGCATCAAAGTCCTTAAATAATGCAGCAGAGTCCTAAAATACCGCAGCAGAGTCCTTAAATAATGCAGCAAAGTCCTTAAATAATGCAGCAGAGTGCTTACATAATGCAGCAGAGTCCTTAAATTCCGCAGCAGAGTCATTAAATAATGCAGCAGAGTCCTTAAATAATGCAGCAAATTCATTAAATAATGCACAGAGTCATTAAATAATGCAACAAAGTCCTTAAATAATGCAGCAGAGTGCTTAAATAATGCAACAAAGTCCTTAAATAATGCAGCAGAGTCCTTAAATAATGCAACAAACTCATTAAATAATGCAGCAAAGTACTTAAATAATGCAGCAAATTCCTTAAATAATGCAGCAGAATCCTTAAATAATGCAATAAAGTCCTTAAATAATGCAGCAGAGTCCTTAAATAATGCAAAAAATTCCTTAAATAATGCAGCAGAATCCTTAAATAATGCAACAAAGTCCTTAAATAATGCAGCAAAGTCCTTAATAATGCAGCAGAGTCCTTAAATAATGCAGCAAATTCATTAAATAATGCAGCAGAGGCCTTAAATACCGAAGCAGCGTCCTTAAATAATGCAGCAAAGTCCTTAAATAATGCAGAAGAGTCCTTAAATAATGCAACAAAGTCCTTAAATAATGCAGCAGAGTACTTAAATAAAGCAGCAGAGTGCTTAAATAATGCAGCAGAGTCCTTAAATACCGCAGCAGAGTCATTAAATAATACAGCAGATTCCTTAAATAAAGCAGCAGAGTGCTTAAATAATGCAGCAGAGTCCTTAAATACCGCAGCAGAGTCATTAAATAATACAGCAGAGTCCTTAAATAATGCAGGAAATTCCTTAAATAATGCAGAGTCCTTAAATAATGCACTAAATTCCTTAAATAAAATGCAGCAACGCCCTTAATAATGCAGCTGAGTCCTTAAATAATTCAGCAAAGTCCTTAAATAATGCAGCAGAGTCCTTAAATACCGCAGCAGCGTCCTTAAATAATGAAACAAAGTCCTTAAATAATGCAGCAGAACCCTTAAATAATGCAACAAAGTCCTTAAATAATGCAGCAGACTCCTTAAATAATGCAACAAACTCCTTAAATAATGCAGCAGAGTACTTAAATAATGCAGCAGAGTACTTAAATAATGCAGCAAATTCCTTAAATAATGCAGCAGAATCCTTAAATAATGCAATAAAATCCTTAAATAATGCAGCAACGTCCTTAATAATGCAGCAGAGTCCTTAAATAATACAGCAAAGTCCTTAATTAATGCAGCAGAGGACTTAAATACTGCAGCAGCGTCCTTAAATAATGCAGCAGAGTCCTTAAATAATGCAACAAAGTCCTTAAATAATGCAGCAGAATCCTTAAATAATGCAAAAAATTCCTTAAATAATGCAGAAGAGTACTTAAATAATGCAGAAAAGTTGTTAAATAATGCAGCAAAGTCCTTAAATAATGCAGCAGAGTCCTTAAACATTGCAGCACAGTCCTTAAATAATGCAACAAAGTCCTTAAATAATGCAGCAGAGTCCTTAAATAATGCAGCAAAGTCCTTAAATATTGCAGCAGAGTCCTTAAACAATGCAACACAGTCCTTAAATAATGCAGCAAAGTCCTTAAATAATGCAGCAGAGTCCTTACATACAGCAGCAGCGTCCTTAAATAATTCAGCAAAGTCCTTAAATAATGCAGCAGAGTCCTTAAATAATGCAACAAAATCCTTAAATAATGCAGCAGAGTCCTTAAATAATGCAACAAAGTCCTTAAATAATGCAGCAGAGTCCTTAAATACTGCAGCAGAGTCCTTAAATAATGCAGCAAAGTCCTTAAATAATGCAGCAGAGTCCTTAAATTCCGCAGCAGAGTGATTAAATAATGCAACAAAGTCCTTAATAATGCAGCAGAGTCCTTAAATAATGCAGCAAATTCTTTAAATAATGCAGCAAAATCCTTAAATAATGCAATAAAGTCCTTATCTAATGCAGCAACGTCCTTAATAATGCAGCAGAGTCCTTAAATAATGCAGCAAAGTACTTAAATAATGCAGCAGAGGCCTTAAATACCGCAGCAGCATACTTAAATAATGCAGCAGAGTAATTAAATAATGCAGCAGAGTCCTTAAATAATGCAACAAAGTCCTTAAATAATGCAGCAGAGTCCTTAAATAATGCAACAAACTCATTAAATAATGCAGCAAAGTACTTAAATAATGCAGCAAATTCCTTAAATAATGCAGCAGAATCCTTAAATAATGCAATAAAGTCCTTAAATAATGCAGCAGAGTCCTTAAATAATGCAAAAAATTCCTTAAATAATGCAGCAGAATCCTTAAATAATGCAACAAAGTCCTTAAATAATGCAGCAACGTCCTTAATAATGCAGCAGAGTCCTTAAATAATGCAGCAAATTCCTTAAATAATGCAGAGTCCTTAAATAATGCACTAAATTCCTTAAATAAAATGCAGCAACGCCCTTAATAATGCAGCTGAGTCCTTAAATAATTCAGCAAAGTCCTTAAATAATGCAGCAGAGTCCTTAAATACCGCAGCAGCGTCCTTAAATAATGCAAAAAAGTCCTTAAATAATGCAGCAGAACCCTTAAATAATGCAACAAAGTCCTTAAATAATGCAGCAGACTCCTTAAATAATGCAACAAACTCCTTAAATAATGCAGCAGAGTACTTAAATAATGCAGCAGAGTACTTAAATAATGCAGCAAATTCCTTAAATAATGCAGCAGAATCCTTAAATAATGCAATAAAATCCTTAAATAATGCAGTAACGTCCTTAATAATGCAGCAGAGTCCTTAAATAATACAGCAAAGTCCTTAAATAATGCAGCAGAGGACTTAAATACTGCAGCAGCGTCCTTAAATAATGCAGCAGAGTCCTTAAATAATGCAACAAAGTCCTTAAATAATGCAGCAGAATCCTTAAATAATGCAAAAAATTCCTTAAATAATGCAGAAGAGTACTTAAATAATGCAGAAAATTCGTTAAATAATGCAGCAAAGTCCTTAAATAATGCAGCAGAGTCCTTAAACATTGCAGCACAGTCCTTAAATAATGCAACAAAGTCCTTAAATAATGCAGCAGAGTCCTTAAATAATGCAGCAAAGTCCTTAAATAATGCAGCAGAGTCCTTAAACAATGCAACACAGTCCTTAAATAATGCAGCAAAGTCCTTAAATAATGCAGCAAAGTCCTTAAATAATGCAGCAGAGTCCTTAAATAATGCAACAAAGTCCTTAAATAATGCAGCAGAGTCCTTAAATAATGCAACAAAGTCCATAAATAATGCAGCAGAGTCCTTAAATAATGCAGCAAAGTCCTTAAATACAGCAGCAGCGTCCTTAAATAATTCAGCAAAGTCCTTAAATAATGCAGCAGAGTCCTTAAATAATGCAACAAAGTCCTTAAATAATGCAGCAGAGTCCTTAAATAATGCAACAAAGTCCATAAATAATGCAGCAGAGTCCTTAAATACTGCAGCAGAGTCCTTAAATAATGCAGCAAAGTCCTTAAATAATGCAGCAGAGTCCTTAAATTCCGCAGCAGAGTGATTAAATAATGCAACAAAGTCCTTAATAATGCAGCAGAGTCCTTAAATAATGCAGCAAATTCTTTAAATAATGCAGCAGAATCCTTAAATAATGCAATAAAGTCCTTATCTAATGCAGCAACGTCCTTAATAATGCAGCAGAGTCCTTAAATAATGCAGCAAAGTACTTAAATAATGCAGCAGAGGCCTTAAATACCGCAGCAGCATACTTAAATAATGCAGCAAAGTCCTTAAATAATGCAGCAGAGTCCTTAAATAATGCAACAAAGTCCTTAAATAATGCAGCAGAGTCCTTAAATAATGCAACAAAGTCCTTAAATAATGCACCAGAGTACTTAAATAATGCAGCAAAGTCCTTAAATAATGCAGCAGAGTCCTTAAATAATGCAACAAAGTCCTTAAATAATGCAGCAGAGTCCTTAAATAATGCAACAAAGTCCTTAAATAATGCAGCAGAGTCCTTAAATAATGCAACAAAGTCCTTAAATAATGCAGCAGAGTCCTTAAATAATGCAGCAAAGTCCTTAAATAATGCAGCAGAGTCCTTAAACAATGCAGCACAGTCCTTAAATAATGCAACAAAGTCCTTAAATAATGCAGCAGAGTCCTTAAATAATGCAGCAAAGTTCTTAAATAATGCAGCAGAGTCCTTAAACAATGCAGCACAGTCCTTAAATAATGCAGCAAAGTCCTTAAATAATGCAGCAGAGTCCTTAAATAATGCAGCAAACTCATTAAATAATGCAGCAAAGTACTTAAATAATGCAGCAAATTCCTTAAATAATGCAGCAGAATCCTTAAATAATGCAGCAAAGTCCTTAAATAATGCAGCAGAGTCCTTAAATAATGCAACAAAGTCCTTAAATAATGCAGCAGAGTCCTTAAATAATGCAACAAAGTCCTTAAATAATGCACCAGAGTACTTAAATAATGCAGCAAAGTCCTTAAATAATGCAGCAGAGTCCTTAAATAATGCAACAAAGTCCTTAAATAATGCAGCAGAGTCCTTAAATAATGCAACAAAGTCCTTAAATAATGCAGCAGAGTCCTTAAATAATGCAACAAAGTCCTTAAATAATGCAGCAGAGTCCTTAAATAATGCAGCAAAGTCCTTAAATAATGCAGCAGAGTCCTTAAACAATGCAGCACAGTCCTTAAATAATGCAACAAAGTCCTTAAATAATGCAGCAGAGTCCTTAAATAATGCAGCAAAGTTCTTAAATAATGCAGCAGAGTCCTTAAACAATGCAGCACAGTCCTTAAATAATGCAGCAAAGTCCTTAAATAATGCAGCAGAGTCCTTAAATAATGCAGCAAACTCATTAAATAATGCAGCAAAGTACTTAAATAATGCAGCAAATTCCTTAAATAATGCAGCAGAATCCTTAAATAATGCAATAAAGTCATTAAATAATGCAGCAGAGTCCTTAAATACTGCAGCAGAGACCTTAAATAATGCAGCAAAATCCTTAAATAATGCAGCAGAGTCCTTATATAATGCAGCAGAGTCCTAAAATACCGCAGCAGAGTCCTTAAATAATGCAGCAGAGTCCTTAAATAATGCAGCAAATTCATTAAATAATGCAGCAGAGTCCTTAAATAATGCAACAAAGTCCTTAAATAATGCAGCAGATTCCTTAAATTTCGCAGCAGCGTCCTTAAATAATGCATCAAAGTCCTTAAATAATGCAGCAGAGTCCTAAAATACCGCAGCAGAGTCCTTAAATAATGCAGCAAAGTCCTTAAATAATGCAGCAGAGTGCTTACATAATGCAGCAGAGTCCTTAAATTCCGCAGCAGAGTCATTAAATAATGCAGCAGAGTCCTTAAATAATGCAGCAAATTCATTAAATAATGCACAGAGTCATTAAATAATGCAACAAAGTCCTTAAATAATGCAGCAGAGTGCTTAAATAATGCAACAAAGTCCTTAAATAATGCAGCAGAGTCCTTAAATAATGCAACAAACTCATTAAATAATGCAGCAAAGTACTTAAATAATGCAGCAAATTCCTTAAATAATGCAGCAGAATCCTTAAATAATGCAATAAAGTCCTTAAATAATGCAGCAGAGTCCTTAAATAATGCAAAAAATTCCTTAAATAATGCAGCAGAATCCTTAAATAATGCAACAAAGTCCTTAAATAATGCAGCAAAGTCCTTAATAATGCAGCAGAGTCCTTAAATAATGCAGCAAATTCATTAAATAATGCAGCAGAGGCCTTAAATACCGAAGCAGCGTCCTTAAATAATGCAGCAAAGTCCTTAAATAATGCAGAAGAGTCCTTAAATAATGCAAAAAAGTCCTTAAATAATGCAGCAGAGTACTTAAATAAAGCAGCAGAGTGCTTAAATAATGCAGCAGAGTCCTTAAATACCGCAGCAGAGTCATTAAATAATACAGCAGATTCCTTAAATAAAGCAGCAGAGTGCTTAAATAATGCAGCAGAGTCCTTAAATACCGCAGCAGAGTCATTAAATAATACAGCAGAGTCCTTAAATAATGCAGGAAATTCCTTAAATAATGCAGAGTCCTTAAATAATGCACTAAATTCCTTAAATAAAATGCAGCAACGCCCTTAATAATGCAGCTGAGTCCTTAAATAATTCAGCAAAGTCCTTAAATAATGCAGCAGAGTCCTTAAATACCGCAGCAGCGTCCTTAAATAATGCAACAAAGTCCTTAAATAATGCAGCAGAACCCTTAAATAATGCAACAAAGTCCTTAAATAATGCAGCAGACTCCTTAAATAATGCAACAAACTCCTTAAATAATGCAGCAGAGTACTTAAATAATGCAGCAGAGTACTTAAATAATGCAGCAAATTCCTTAAATAATGCAGCAGAATCCTTAAATAATGCAATAAAATCCTTAAATAATGCAGCAACGTCCTTAATAATGCAGCAGAGTCCTTAAATAATACAGCAAAGTCCTTAATTAATGCAGCAGAGGACTTAAATACTGCAGCAGCGTCCTTAAATAATGCAGCAGAGTCCTTAAATAATGCAACAAAGTCCTTAAATAATGCAGCAGAATCCTTAAATAATGCAAAAAATTCCTTAAATAATGCAGAAGAGTACTTAAATAATGCAGAAAAGTTGTTAAATAATGCAGCAAAGTCCTTAAATAATGCAGCAGAGTCCTTAAACATTGCAGCACAGTCCTTAAATAATGCAACAAAGTCCTTAAATAATGCAGCAGAGTCCTTAAATAATGCAGCAAAGTCCTTAAATATTGCAGCAGAGTCCTTAAACAATGCAACACAGTCCTTAAATAATGCAGCAAAGTCCTTAAATAATGCAGCAGAGTCCTTACATACAGCAGCAGCGTCCTTAAATAATTCAGCAAAGTCCTTAAATAATGCAGCAGAGTCCTTAAATAATGCAACAAAATCCTTAAATAATGCAGCAGAGTCCTTAAATAATGCAACAAAGTCCTTAAATAATGCAGCAGAGTCCTTAAATACTGCAGCAGAGTCCTTAAATAATGCAGCAAAGTCCTTAAATAATGCAGCAGAGTCCTTAAATTCCGCAGCAGAGTGATTAAATAATGCAACAAAGTCCTTAATAATGCAGCAGAGTCCTTAAATAATGCAGCAAATTCTTTAAATAATGCAGCAAAATCCTTAAATAATGCAATAAAGTCCTTATCTAATGCAGCAACGTCCTTAATAATGCAGCAGAGTCCTTAAATAATGCAGCAAAGTACTTAAATAATGCAGCAGAGGCCTTAAATACCGCAGCAGCATACTTAAATAATGCAGCAGAGTAATTAAATAATGCAGCAGAGTCCTTAAATAATGCAACAAAGTCCTTAAATAATGCAGCAGAGTCCTTAAATAATGCAACAAACTCATTAAATAATGCAGCAAAGTACTTAAATAATGCAGCAAATTCCTTAAATAATGCAGCAGAATCCTTAAATAATGCAATAAAGTCCTTAAATAATGCAGCAGAGTCCTTAAATAATGCAAAAAATTCCTTAAATAATGCAGCAGAATCCTTAAATAATGCAACAAAGTCCTTAAATAATGCAGCAACGTCCTTAATAATGCAGCAGAGTCCTTAAATAATGCAGCAAATTCCTTAAATAATGCAGAGTCCTTAAATAATGCACTAAATTCCTTAAATAAAATGCAGCAACGCCCTTAATAATGCAGCTGAGTCCTTAAATAATTCAGCAAAGTCCTTAAATAATGCAGCAGAGTCCTTAAATACCGCAGCAGCGTCCTTAAATAATGCAAAAAAGTCCTTAAATAATGCAGCAGAACCCTTAAATAATGCAACAAAGTCCTTAAATAATGCAGCAGACTCCTTAAATAATGCAACAAACTCCTTAAATAATGCAGCAGAGTACTTAAATAATGCAGCAGAGTACTTAAATAATGCAGCAAATTCCTTAAATAATGCAGCAGAATCCTTAAATAATGCAATAAAATCCTTAAATAATGCAGTAACGTCCTTAATAATGCAGCAGAGTCCTTAAATAATACAGCAAAGTCCTTAAATAATGCAGCAGAGGACTTAAATACTGCAGCAGCGTCCTTAAATAATGCAGCAGAGTCCTTAAATAATGCAACAAAGTCCTTAAATAATGCAGCAGAATCCTTAAATAATGCAAAAAATTCCTTAAATAATGCAGAAGAGTACTTAAATAATGCAGAAAATTCGTTAAATAATGCAGCAAAGTCCTTAAATAATGCAGCAGAGTCCTTAAACATTGCAGCACAGTCCTTAAATAATGCAACAAAGTCCTTAAATAATGCAGCAGAGTCCTTAAATAATGCAGCAAAGTCCTTAAATAATGCAGCAGAGTCCTTAAACAATGCAACACAGTCCTTAAATAATGCAGCAAAGTCCTTAAATAATGCAGCAAAGTCCTTAAATAATGCAGCAGAGTCCTTAAATAATGCAACAAAGTCCTTAAATAATGCAGCAGAGTCCTTAAATAATGCAACAAAGTCCATAAATAATGCAGCAGAGTCCTTAAATAATGCAGCAAAGTCCTTAAATACAGCAGCAGCGTCCTTAAATAATTCAGCAAAGTCCTTAAATAATGCAGCAGAGTCCTTAAATAATGCAACAAAGTCCTTAAATAATGCAGCAGAGTCCTTAAATAATGCAACAAAGTCCATAAATAATGCAGCAGAGTCCTTAAATACTGCAGCAGAGTCCTTAAATAATGCAGCAAAGTCCTTAAATAATGCAGCAGAGTCCTTAAATTCCGCAGCAGAGTGATTAAATAATGCAACAAAGTCCTTAATAATGCAGCAGAGTCCTTAAATAATGCAGCAAATTCTTTAAATAATGCAGCAGAATCCTTAAATAATGCAATAAAGTCCTTATCTAATGCAGCAACGTCCTTAATAATGCAGCAGAGTCCTTAAATAATGCAGCAAAGTACTTAAATAATGCAGCAGAGGCCTTAAATACCGCAGCAGCATACTTAAATAATGCAGCAAAGTCCTTAAATAATGCAGCAGAGTCCTTAAATAATGCAACAAAGTCCTTAAATAATGCAGCAGAGTCCTTAAATAATGCAACAAAGTCCTTAAATAATGCACCAGAGTACTTAAATAATGCAGCAAAGTCCTTAAATAATGCAGCAGAGTCCTTAAATAATGCAACAAAGTCCTTAAATAATGCAGCAGAGTCCTTAAATAATGCAACAAAGTCCTTAAATAATGCAGCAGAGTCCTTAAATAATGCAACAAAGTCCTTAAATAATGCAGCAGAGTCCTTAAATAATGCAGCAAAGTCCTTAAATAATGCAGCAGAGTCCTTAAACAATGCAGCACAGTCCTTAAATAATGCAACAAAGTCCTTAAATAATGCAGCAGAGTCCTTAAATAATGCAGCAAAGTTCTTAAATAATGCAGCAGAGTCCTTAAACAATGCAGCACAGTCCTTAAATAATGCAGCAAAGTCCTTAAATAATGCAGCAGAGTCCTTAAATAATGCAGCAAACTCATTAAATAATGCAGCAAAGTACTTAAATAATGCAGCAAATTCCTTAAATAATGCAGCAGAATCCTTAAATAATGCAGCAAAGTCCTTAAATAATGCAGCAGAGTCCTTAAATAATGCAACAAAGTCCTTAAATAATGCAGCAGAGTCCTTAAATAATGCAACAAAGTCCTTAAATAATGCACCAGAGTACTTAAATAATGCAGCAAAGTCCTTAAATAATGCAGCAGAGTCCTTAAATAATGCAACAAAGTCCTTAAATAATGCAGCAGAGTCCTTAAATAATGCAACAAAGTCCTTAAATAATGCAGCAGAGTCCTTAAATAATGCAACAAAGTCCTTAAATAATGCAGCAGAGTCCTTAAATAATGCAGCAAAGTCCTTAAATAATGCAGCAGAGTCCTTAAACAATGCAGCACAGTCCTTAAATAATGCAACAAAGTCCTTAAATAATGCAGCAGAGTCCTTAAATAATGCAGCAAAGTTCTTAAATAATGCAGCAGAGTCCTTAAACAATGCAGCACAGTCCTTAAATAATGCAGCAAAGTCCTTAAATAATGCAGCAGAGTCCTTAAATAATGCAGCAAACTCATTAAATAATGCAGCAAAGTACTTAAATAATGCAGCAAATTCCTTAAATAATGCAGCAGAATCCTTAAATAATGCAATAAAGTCCTTAAATAATGCAGCAGAGTCCTTAAATAATGCAATAAATTCCTTAAATAATGCAGCAGAATCCTTAAATAATGCAATAAAGTCATTAAATAATGCAGCAGAGTCCTTAAATACTGCAGCAGAGACCTTAAATAATGCAGCAAAAACCTTAAATAATGCAGCAGAGTCCTTATATAATGCAGCAGAGTCCTAAAATACCGCAGCAGAGTCCTTAAATAATGCAGCAGAGTCCTTAAATAATGCAGCAAATTCATTAAATAATGCAGCAGAGTCCTTAAATAATGCAACAAAGTCCTTAAATAATGCAGCAGATTCCTTAAATTTCGCAGCAGCGTCCTTAAATAATGCATCAAAGTCCTTAAATAATGCAGCAGAGTCCTAAAATACCGCAGCAGAGTCCTTAAATAATGCAGCAAAGTCCTTAAATAATGCAGCAGAGTGCTTACATAATGCAGCAGAGTCCTTAAATTCCGCAGCAGAGTCATTAAATAATGCAGCAGAGTCCTTAAATAATGCAGCAAATTCATTAAATAATGCACAGAGTCATTAAATAATGCAACAAAGTCCTTAAATAATGCAGCAGAGTCCTTAAATAATGCAACAAAGTCCTTAAATAATGCAGCAGATTCCTTAAATAAAGCAGCAGAGTGCTTAAATAATGCAGCAGAGTCCTTAAATACCGCAGCAGAGTCATTAAATAATACAGCAGAGTCCTTAAATAATGCAGCAAATTCCTTAAATAATGCAGAGTCCTTAAATAATGCACTAAATTCCTTAAATAAAATGCAGCAACGCCCTTAATAATGCAGCAGAGTCCTTAAATAATTCAGCAAAGTCCTTAAATAATGCAGCAGAGTCCTTAAATACCGCAGCAGCGTCCTTAAATAATGCAACAAAGTCCTTAAATAATGCAGCTGAACCCTTAAATAATGCAACAAAGTCCTTAAATAATGCAGCAGACTCCTTAAATAATGCAACAAACTCCTTAAATAATGCAGCAGAGTACTTAAATAATGCAGCAGAGTACTTAAATAATGCAGCAAATTCCTTAAATAATGCAGCAGAATCCTTAAATAATGCAATAAAATCCTTAAATAATGCAGCAACGTCCATAATAATGCAGCAGAGTCCTTAAATAATACAGCAAAGTTCTTAAATAATGCAGCAGAGGACTTAAATACTGCAGCATCGTCCTTAAATAATGCAGCAGAGTCCTTAAATAATGCAACAAAGTCCTTAAATAATGCAGCAGAATCCTTAAATAATGCAAAAAATTCCTTAAATAATGCAGAAGAGTACTTAAATAATGCAGAAAAGTTGTTAAATAATGCAGCAAAGTCCTTAAATAATGCAGCAGAGTCCTTAAACATTGCAGCACAGTCCTTAAATAATGCAACAAAGTCCTTAAATAATGCAGCAGAGTCCTTAAATAATGCAGCAAAGTCCTTAAAAAATGCAGCAGAGTCCTTAAACAATGCAACACAGTCCTTAAATAATGCAGCAGAGTCCTTAAATACTGCAGCAGAGTCCTTAAATAATGCAGCAAAGTCCTTAAATAATGCAGCAGAGTCCTTAAATATTGCAGCAGAGTCCTTAAATAATGCAGCAAAGTCCTTAAATAATGCAGCAGAGTCCTTAAATTCCGCAGCAGAGTGATTAAATAATGCAACAAAGTCCTTAATAATGCAGCAGAGTCCTTAAATAATGCAGCAAATTCTTTAAATAATGCAGCAGAATCCTTAAATAATGCAATAAAGTCCTTATCTAATGCAGCAACGTCCTTAATAATGCAGCAGAGTCCTTAAATAATGCAGCAAAGTACTTAAATAATGCAGCAGAGGCCTTAAATACCGCAGCAGCATACTTAAATAATGCAGCAAAGTCCTTAAATAATGCAGCAGAGTCCTTAAATAATGCAACAAAGTCCTTAAATAATGCAGCAGAGTCCTTAAATAATGCAGCAAAGTCCTTAAATAATGCAGCAGAGTCCTTAAATAATGCAACAAAGTCCTTAAATAATGCAGCAGAGTCCTTAAATAATGCAACAAAGTCCTTAAATAATGCAGCAGAGTCCTTAAATAATGCAACAAAGTCCTTAAATAATGCAGCAGAGTCCTTAAATAATGCAACAAAGTCCTTAAATAATGCAGCAGAGTCCTTAAATAATGCAGCAAAGTCCTTAAATAATGCAGCAGAGTCCTTAAACAATGCAGCACAGTCCTTAAATAATGCAACAAAGTCCTTAAATAATGCAGCAGAGTCCTTAAATAATGCAGCAAAGTCCTTAAATAATGCAGCAGAGTCCTTAAACAATGCAGCACAGTCCTTAAATAATGCAGCAAAGTCCTTAAATAATGCAGCAGAGTCCTTAAATACAGCAGCAGCGTCCTTAAATAATGCAACAAAGTCCTTAAATAATGCAGCAGAGTCCTTAAATAATGCATCAAAGTCCTTAAATAATGCAGCAGAGTCCTTAAATAATGCAACAAACTCATTAAATAATGCAGCAAAGTACTTAAATAATGCAGCAAATTCCTTAAATAATGCAGCAGAATCCTTAAATAATGCAATAAAGTCCTTAAATAATGCAGCAGAGTCCTTAAATAATGCAATCAATTCCTTAAATAATGCAGCAGAATCCTTAAATAATGCAATAAAGTCATTAAATAATGCAGCAGAGTCCTTAAATAATGCAACAAAGTCCTTAAATAATGCAGCAGATTCCTTAAATTCTGCAGCAGCGTCCTTAAATAATGCATCAAAGTCCTTAAATAATGCAGCAGAGTCCTTAAATACCACAGCAGAGTCATTAAATAATGCAGCAGAGTCCTTAAATAATGCAGCATATTCCTTAAATAATGCAGCAGAGTCCTTAAATAATGCAATAAAGTCCTTAAATAATGCAGCAGAGTCCTTAAATAATGCAGCAACGTCCTTAATAATGCAGCTGAGTCCTTAAATAATGCAGCAACATCCTTAAATAATGCAGCAGAGTCCTTAAATACTGCATCAGCGTCCTTAAATAATGCAACAAAGTCCTTAAATAATGCAGCAAAGTCCTTAAATAATGCAGCAGAGTCCTTAAATACAGCAGCAGAGTCCTTAAATAATTCAGCAAAGTCCTTAAATAATGCAGCAGAGTCCTTAAATAATGCAATAAAGTCCTTATCTAATGCAGCAACGTCCTTAATAATGCAGCAGAGTCCTTAAATAATGCAGCAAAGTACTTAAATAATGCAGCAGAGGCCTTAAATACCGCAGCAGCATACTTAAATAATGCAGCAAAGACCTTAAATAATGCAGCAGAGTCCTTAAATAATGCAACAAAGTCCTTAAATAATGCAGCAGAGTCCTTAAATAATGCAACAAAGTCCTTAAATAATGCACCAGAGTACTTAAATAATGCAACAAAGTCCTAAATAATGCAGCAGAGTCCTTAAATAATGCAGCAAATTCTTTAAATAATGCAGCAGAATCCTTAAATAATGCAATAAAGTCCTTATCTAATGCAGCAACGTCCATAATAATGCAGCAGAGTCCTTAAATAATGCAGCAAAGTACTTAAATAATGCAGCAGAGGCCTTAAATACCGCAGCAGCATACTTAAATAATGCAGCAAAGTCCTTAAATAATGCAGCAGAGTCCTTAAATAATGCAACAAAGTCCTTAAATAATGCAGCAGAGTCCTTAAATAATGCAACAAAGTCCTTAAATAATGCACCAGAGTACTTAAATAATGCAGCAAAGTCCTTAAATAATGCAGCAGAGTCCTTAAATAATGCAACAAAGTCCTTAAATAATGCAGCAGAGTCCTTAAATAATGCAACAAAGTCCTTAAATAATGCAGCAGAGTCCTTAAATAATGCAACAAAGTCCTTAAATAATGCAGCAGAGTCCTTAAATAATGCAGCAAAGTCCTTAAATAATGCAGCAGAGTCCTTAAACAATGCAGCACAGTCCTTAAATAATGCAACAAAGTCCTTAAATAATGCAGCAGAGTCCTTAAATAATGCAGCAAAGTTCTTAAATAATGCAGCAGAGTCCTTAAACAATGCAGCACAGTCCTTAAATAATGCAGCAAAGTCCTTAAATAATGCAGCAGAGTCCTTAAATAATGCAGCAAACTCATTAAATAATGCAGCAAAGTACTTAAATAATGCAGCAAATTCCTTAAATAATGCAGCAGAATCCTTAAATAATGCAGCAAAGTCCTTAAATAATGCAGGAGAGTCCTTAAATAATGCAACAAAGTCCTTAAATAAAATGCAGCAACGCCCTTAATAATGCAGCTGAGTCCTTAAATAATTCAGCAAAGTCCTTAAATAATGCAGCAGAGTCCTTAAATACCGCAGCAGCGTCCTTAAATAATGCAACAAAGTCCTTAAATAATGCAGCAGAACCCTTAAATAATGCAACAAAGTCCTTAAATAATGCAGCAGACTCCTTAAATAATGCAACAAACTCCTTAAATAATGCAGCAGAGTACTTAAATAATGCAGCAGAGTACTTAAATAATGCAGCAAATTCCTTAAATAATGCAGCAGAATCCTTAAATAATGCAATAAAATCCTTAAATAATGCAGCAACGTCCTTAATAATGCAGCAGAGTCCTTAAATAATACAGCAAAGTCCTTAAATAATGCAGCAGAGGACTTAAATACTGCAGCAGCGTCCTTAAATAATGCAGCAGAGTCCTTAAATAATGCAACAAAGTCCTTAAATAATGCAGCAGAATCCTTAAATAATGCAAAAAATTCCTTAAATAATGCAGAAGAGTACTTAAATAATGCAGAAAAGTTGTTAAATAATGCAGCAAAGTCCTTAAATAATGCAGCAGAGTCCTTAAACATTGCAGCACAGTCCTTAAATAATGCAACAAAGTCCTTAAATAATGCAGCAGAGTCCTTAAATAATGCAGCAAAGTCCTTAAATATTGCAGCAGAGTCCTTAAACAATGCAACACAGTCCTTAAATAATGCAGCAAAGTCCTTAAATAATGCAGCAGAGTCCTTACATACAGCAGCAGCGTCCTTAAATAATTCAGCAAAGTCCTTAAATAATGCAGCAGAGTCCTTAAATAATGCAACAAAATCCTTAAATAATGCAGCAGAGTCCTTAAATAATGCAACAAAGTCCTTAAATAATGCAGCAGAGTCCTTAAATACTGCAGCAGAGTCCTTAAATAATGCAGCAAAGTCCTTAAATAATGCAGCAGAGTCCTTAAATTCCGCAGCAGAGTGATTAAATAATGCAACAAAGTCCTTAATAATGCAGCAGAGTCCTTAAATAATGCAGCAAATTCTTTAAATAATGCAGCAAAATCCTTAAATAATGCAATAAAGTCCTTATCTAATGCAGCAACGTCCTTAATAATGCAGCAGAGTCCTTAAATAATGCAGCAAAGTACTTAAATAATGCAGCAGAGGCCTTAAATACCGCAGCAGCATACTTAAATAATGCAGCAAAGTCCTTAAATAATGCAGCAGAGTCCTTAAATAATGCAACAAAGTCCTTAAATAATGCAGCAGAGTCCTTAAATAATGCAACAAACTCATTAAATAATGCAGCAAAGTACTTAAATAATGCAGCAAATTCCTTAAATAATGCAGCAGAATCCTTAAATAATGCAATAAAGTCCTTAAATAATGCAGCAGAGTCCTTAAATAATGCAAAAAATTCCTTAAATAATGCAGCAGAATCCTTAAATAATGCAACAAAGTCCTTAAATAATGCAGCAACGTCCTTAATAATGCAGCAGAGTCCTTAAATAATGCAGCAAATTCCTTAAATAATGCAGAGTCCTTAAATAATGCACTAAATTCCTTAAATAAAATGCAGCAACGCCCTTAATAATGCAGCTGAGTCCTTAAATAATTCAGCAAAGTCCTTAAATAATGCAGCAGAGTCCTTAAATACCGCAGCAGCGTCCTTAAATAATGCAAAAAAGTCCTTAAATAATGCAGCAGAACCCTTAGATAATGCAACAAAGTCCTTAAATAATGCAGCAGACTCCTTAAATAATGCAACAAACTCCTTAAATAATGCAGCAGAGTACTTAAATAATGCAGCAGAGTACTTAAATAATGCAGCAAATTCCTTAAATTATGCAGCAGAATCCTTAAATAATGCAATAAAATCCTTAAATAATGCAGTAACGTCCTTAATAATGCAGCAGAGTCCTTAAATAATACAGCAAAGTCCTTAAATAATGCAGCAGAGGACTTAAATACTGCAGCAGCGTCCTTAAATAATGCAGCAGAGTCCTTAAATAATGCAACAAAGTCCTTAAATAATGCAGCAGAATCCTTAAATAATGCAAAAAATTCCTTAAATAATGCAGAAGAGTACTTAAATAATGCAGAAAAGTCGTTAAATAATGCAGCAAAGTCCTTAAATAATGCAGCAGAGTCCTTAAATTCCGCAGCAGAGTGATTAAATAATGCAACAAAGTCCTTAATAATGCAGCAGAGTCCTTAAATAATGCAGCAAATTCTTTAAATAATGCTGCAGAATCCTTAAATAATGCAATAAAGTCCTTATCTAATGCAGCAACGTCCTTAATAATGCAGCAGAGTCCTTAAATAATGCAGCAAAGTACTTAAATAATGCAGCAGAGGCCTTAAATACCGCAGCAGCATACTTAAATAATGCAGCAAAGTCCTTAAATAATGCAGCAGAGTCCTTAAATAATGCAACAAAGTCCTTAAATAATGCAGCAGAGTCCTTAAATAATGCAACAAAGTCCTTAAATAATGCACCAGAGTACTTAAATAATGCAGCAAAGTCCTTAAATAATGCAGCAGAGTCCTTAAATAATGCAACAAAGTCCTTAAATAATGCAGCAGAGTCCTTAAATAATGCAACAAAGTCCTTAAATAATGCAGCAGAGTCCTTAAATAATGCAACAAAGTCCTTAAATAATGCAGCAGAGTCCTTAAATAATGCAGCAAAGTCCTTAAATAATGCAGCAGAGTCCTTAAACAATGCAGCACAGTCCTTAAATAATGCAACAAAGTCCTTAAATAATGCAGCAGAGTCCTTAAATAATGCAGCAAAGTTCTTAAATAATGCAGCAGAGTCCTTAAACAATGCAGCACAGTCCTTAAATAATGCAGCAAAGTCCTTAAATAATGCAGCAGAGTCCTTAAATAATGCAGCAAACTCATTAAATAATGCAGCAAAGTACTTAATAATGCAGCAAATTCCTTAAATAATGCAGCAGAATCCTTAAATAATGCAGCAAAGTCCTTAAATAATGCAGCAGAGTCCTTAAATAATGCAACAAAGTCCTTAAATAATGCAGCAGAGTCCTTAAATAATGCAACAAAGTCCTTAAATAATGCACCAGAGTACTTAAATAATGCAGCAAAGTCCTTAAATAATGCAGCAGAGTCCTTAAATAATGCAACAAAGTCCTTAAATAATGCAGCAGAGTCCTTAAATAATGCAACAAAGTCCTTAAATAATGCAGCAGAGTCCTTAAATAATGCAACAAAGTCCTTAAATAATGCAGCAGAGTCCTTAAATAATGCAGCAAAGTCCTTAAATAATGCAGCAGAGTCCTTAAACAATGCAGCACAGTCCTTAAATAATGCAACAAAGTCCTTAAATAATGCAGCAGAGTCCTTAAATAATGCAGCAAAGTTCTTAAATAATGCAGCAGAGTCCTTAAACAATGCAGCACAGTCCTTAAATAATGCAGCAAAGTCCTTAAATAATGCAGCAGAGTCCTTAAATAATGCAGCAAACTCATTAAATAATGCAGCAAAGTACTTAAATAATGCAGCAAATTCCTTAAATAATGCAGCAGAATCCTTAAATAATGCAATAAAGTCCTTAAATAATGCAGCAGAGTCCTTAAATAATGCAATAAATTCCTTAAATAATGCAGCAGAATAATTAAATAATGCAATAAAGTCATTAAATAATGCAGCAGAGTCCTTAAATACTGCAGCAGAGACCTTAAATAATGCAGCAAAATCCTTAAATAATGCAGCAGAGTCCTTAAACAATGCAGCACAGTCCTTAAATAATGCAACAAAGTCCTTAAATAATGCAGCAGAGTCCTTAAATAATGCAGCAAAGTTCTTAAATAATGCAGCAGAGTCCTTAAACAATGCAGCACAGTCCTTAAATAATGCAGCAAAGTCCTTAAATAATGCAGCAGAGTCCTTAAATAATGCAGCAAACTCATTAAATAATGCAGCAAAGTACTTAAATAATGCAGCAAATTCCTTAAATAATGCAGCAGAATCCTTAAATAATGCAGCAAAGTCCTTAAATAATGCAGGAGAGTCCTTAAATAATGCAACAAAGTCCTTAAATAAAATGCAGCAACGCCCTTAATAATGCAGCTGAGTCCTTAAATAATTCAGCAAAGTCCTTAAATAATGCAGCAGAGTCCTTAAATACCGCAGCAGCGTCCTTAAATAATGCAACAAAGTCCTTAAATAATGCAGCAGAACCCTTAAATAATGCAACAAAGTCCTTAAATAATGCAGCAGACTCCTTAAATAATGCAACAAACTCCTTAAATAATGCAGCAGAGTACTTAAATAATGCAGCAGAGTACTTAAATAATGCAGCAAATTCCTTAAATAATGCAGCAGAATCCTTAAATAATGCAATAAAATCCTTAAATAATGCAGCAACGTCCTTAATAATGCAGCAGAGTCGTTAAATAATACAGCAAAGTCCTTAAATAATGCAGCAGAGGACTTAAATACTGCAGCAGCGTCCTTAAATAATGCAGCAGAGTCCTTAAATAATGCAACAAAGTCCTTAAATAATGCAGCAGAATCCTTAAATAATGCAAAAAATTCCTTAAATAATGCAGAAGAGTACTTAAATAATGCAGAAAAGTTGTTAAATAATGCAGCAAAGTCCTTAAATAATGCAGCAGAGTCCTTAAACATTGCAGCACAGTCCTTAAATAATGCAACAAAGTCCTTAAATAATGCAGCAGAGTCCTTAAATAATGCAGCAAAGTCCTTAAATATTGCAGCAGAGTCCTTAAACAATGCAACACAGTCCTTAAATAATGCAGCAAAGTCCTTAAATAATGCAGCAGAGTCCTTACATACAGCAGCAGCGTCCTTAAATAATTCAGCAAAGTCCTTAAATAATGCAGCAGAGTCCTTAAATAATGCAACAAAATCCTTAAATAATGCAGCAGAGTCCTTAAATAATGCAACAAAGTCCTTAAATAATGCAGCAGAGTCCTTAAATATTGCAGCAGAGTCCTTAAATAATGCAGCAAAGTCCTTAAATAATGCAGCAGAGTCCTTAAATTCCGCAGCAGAGTGATTAAATAATGCAACAAAGTCCTTAATAATGCAGCAGAGTCCTTAAATAATGCAGCAAATTCTTTAAATAATGCAGCAGAATCCTTAAATAATGCAATAAAGTCCTTATCTAATGCAGCAACGTCCTTAATAATGCAGCAGAGTCCTTAAATAATGCAGCAAAGTACTTAAATAATGCAGCAGAGGCCTTAAATACCGCAGCAGCATACTTAAATAATGCAGCAAAGTCCTTAAATAATGCAGCAGAGTCCTTAAATAATGCAACAAAGTCCTTAAATAATGCAGCAGAGTCCTTAAATAATGCAGCAAAGTCCTTAAATAATGCAGCAGAGTCCTTAAATAATGCAACAAAGTCCTTAAATAATGCAGCAGAGTCCTTAAATAATGCAACAAAGTCCTTAAATAATGCAGCAGAGTCCTTAAATAATGCAACAAAGTCCTTAAATAATGCAGCAGAGTCCTTAAATAATGCAACAAAGTCCTTAAATAATGCAGCAGAGTCCTTAAATAATGCAGCAAAGTCCTTAAATAATGCAGCAGAGTCCTTAAACAATGCAGCACAGTCCTTAAATAATGCAACAAAGTCCTTAAATAATGCAGCAGTCCTTAAATAATGCAGCAAAGTCCTTAAATAATGCAGCAGAGTCCTTAAACAATGCAGCACAGTCCTTAAATAATGCAGCAAAGTCCTTAAATAATGCAGCAGAGTCCTTAAATACAGCAGCAGCGTCCTTAAATAATGCAACAAAGTCCTTAAATAATGCAGCAGAGTCCTTAAATAATGCATCAAAGTCCTTAAATAATGCAGCAGAGTCCTTAAATAATGCAACAAACTCATTAAATAATGCAGCAAAGTACTTAAATAATGCAGCAAATTCCTTAAATAATGCAGCAGAATCCTTAAATAATGCAATAAAGTCCTTAAATAATGCAGCAGAGTCCTTAAATAATGCAATCAATTCCTTAAATAATGCAGCAGAATCCTTAAATAATGCAATAAAGTCATTAAATAATGCAGCAGAGTCCTTAAATAATGCAACAAAGTCCTTAAATAATGCAGCAGATTCCTTAAATTCTGCAGCAGCGTCCTTAAATAATGCATCAAAGTCCTTAAATAATGCAGCAGAGTCCTTAAATACCACAGCAGAGTCATTAAATAATGCAGCAGAGTCCTTAAATAATGCAGCATATTCCTTAAATAATGCAGCAGAGTCCTTAAATAATGCAATAAAGTCCTTAAATAATGCAGCAGAGTCCTTAAATAATGCAGCAACGTCCTTAATAATGCAGCTGAGTCCTTAAATAATGCAGCAACATCCTTAAATAATGCAGCAGAGTCCTTAAATACTGCATCAGCGTCCTTAAATAATGCAACAAAGTCCTTAAATAATGCAGCAAAGTCCTTAAATAATGCAGCAGAGTCCTTAAATACAGCAGCAGAGTCCTTAAATAATTCAGCAAAGTCCTTAAATAATGCAGCAGAGTCCTTAAATAATGCAATAAAGTCCTTATCTAATGCAGCAACGTCCTTAATAATGCAGCAGAGTCCTTAAATAATGCAGCAAAGTACTTAAATAATGCAGCAGAGGCCTTAAATACCGCAGCAGCATACTTAAATAATGCAGCAAAGACCTTAAATAATGCAGCAGAGTCCTTAAATAATGCAACAAAGTCCTTAAATAATGCAGCAGAGTCCTTAAATAATGCAACAAAGTCCTTAAATAATGCACCAGAGTACTTAAATAATGCAACAAAGTCCTAAATAATGCAGCAGAGTCCTTAAATAATGCAGCAAATTCTTTAAATAATGCAGCAGAATCCTTAAATAATGCAATAAAGTCCTTATCTAATGCAGCAACGTCCATAATAATGCAGCAGAGTCCTTAAATAATGCAGCAAAGTACTTAAATAATGCAGCAGAGGCCTTAAATACCGCAGCAGCATACTTAAATAATGCAGCAAAGTCCTTAAATAATGCAGCAGAGTCCTTAAATAATGCAACAAAGTCCTTAAATAATGCAGCAGAGTCCTTAAATAATGCAACAAAGTCCTTAAATAATGCACCAGAGTACTTAAATAATGCAGCAAAGTCCTTAAATAATGCAGCAGAGTCCTTAAATAATGCAACAAAGTCCTTAAATAATGCAGCAGAGTCCTTAAATAATGCAACAAAGTCCTTAAATAATGCAGCAGAGTCCTTAAATAATGCAACAAAGTCCTTAAATAATGCAGCAGAGTCCTTAAATAATGCAGCAAAGTCCTTAAATAATGCAGCAGAGTCCTTAAACAATGCAGCACAGTCCTTAAATAATGCAACAAAGTCCTTAAATAATGCAGCAGAGTCCTTAAATAATGCAGCAAAGTTCTTAAATAATGCAGCAGAGTCCTTAAACAATGCAGCACAGTCCTTAAATAATGCAGCAAAGTCCTTAAATAATGCAGCAGAGTCCTTAAATAATGCAGCAAACTCATTAAATAATGCAGCAAAGTACTTAAATAATGCAGCAAATTCCTTAAATAATGCAGCAGAATCCTTAAATAATGCAGCAAAGTCCTTAAATAATGCAGGAGAGTCCTTAAATAATGCAACAAAGTCCTTAAATAAAATGCAGCAACGCCCTTAATAATGCAGCTGAGTCCTTAAATAATTCAGCAAAGTCCTTAAATAATGCAGCAGAGTCCTTAAATACCGCAGCAGCGTCCTTAAATAATGCAACAAAGTCCTTAAATAATGCAGCAGAACCCTTAAATAATGCAACAAAGTCCTTAAATAATGCAGCAGACTCCTTAAATAATGCAACAAACTCCTTAAATAATGCAGCAGAGTACTTAAATAATGCAGCAGAGTACTTAAATAATGCAGCAAATTCCTTAAATAATGCAGCAGAATCCTTAAATAATGCAATAAAATCCTTAAATAATGCAGCAACGTCCTTAATAATGCAGCAGAGTCCTTAAATAATACAGCAAAGTCCTTAAATAATGCAGCAGAGGACTTAAATACTGCAGCAGCGTCCTTAAATAATGCAGCAGAGTCCTTAAATAATGCAACAAAGTCCTTAAATAATGCAGCAGAATCCTTAAATAATGCAAAAAATTCCTTAAATAATGCAGAAGAGTACTTAAATAATGCAGAAAAGTTGTTAAATAATGCAGCAAAGTCCTTAAATAATGCAGCAGAGTCCTTAAACATTGCAGCACAGTCCTTAAATAATGCAACAAAGTCCTTAAATAATGCAGCAGAGTCCTTAAATAATGCAGCAAAGTCCTTAAATATTGCAGCAGAGTCCTTAAACAATGCAACACAGTCCTTAAATAATGCAGCAAAGTCCTTAAATAATGCAGCAGAGTCCTTACATACAGCAGCAGCGTCCTTAAATAATTCAGCAAAGTCCTTAAATAATGCAGCAGAGTCCTTAAATAATGCAACAAAATCCTTAAATAATGCAGCAGAGTCCTTAAATAATGCAACAAAGTCCTTAAATAATGCAGCAGAGTCCTTAAATACTGCAGCAGAGTCCTTAAATAATGCAGCAAAGTCCTTAAATAATGCAGCAGAGTCCTTAAATTCCGCAGCAGAGTGATTAAATAATGCAACAAAGTCCTTAATAATGCAGCAGAGTCCTTAAATAATGCAGCAAATTCTTTAAATAATGCAGCAAAATCCTTAAATAATGCAATAAAGTCCTTATCTAATGCAGCAACGTCCTTAATAATGCAGCAGAGTCCTTAAATAATGCAGCAAAGTACTTAAATAATGCAGCAGAGGCCTTAAATACCGCAGCAGCATACTTAAATAATGCAGCAAAGTCCTTAAATAATGCAGCAGAGTCCTTAAATAATGCAACAAAGTCCTTAAATAATGCAGCAGAGTCCTTAAATAATGCAACAAACTCATTAAATAATGCAGCAAAGTACTTAAATAATGCAGCAAATTCCTTAAATAATGCAGCAGAATCCTTAAATAATGCAATAAAGTCCTTAAATAATGCAGCAGAGTCCTTAAATAATGCAAAAAATTCCTTAAATAATGCAGCAGAATCCTTAAATAATGCAACAAAGTCCTTAAATAATGCAGCAACGTCCTTAATAATGCAGCAGAGTCCTTAAATAATGCAGCAAATTCCTTAAATAATGCAGAGTCCTTAAATAATGCACTAAATTCCTTAAATAAAATGCAGCAACGCCCTTAATAATGCAGCTGAGTCCTTAAATAATTCAGCAAAGTCCTTAAATAATGCAGCAGAGTCCTTAAATACCGCAGCAGCGTCCTTAAATAATGCAAAAAAGTCCTTAAATAATGCAGCAGAACCCTTAGATAATGCAACAAAGTCCTTAAATAATGCAGCAGACTCCTTAAATAATGCAACAAACTCCTTAAATAATGCAGCAGAGTACTTAAATAATGCAGCAGAGTACTTAAATAATGCAGCAAATTCCTTAAATTATGCAGCAGAATCCTTAAATAATGCAATAAAATCCTTAAATAATGCAGTAACGTCCTTAATAATGCAGCAGAGTCCTTAAATAATACAGCAAAGTCCTTAAATAATGCAGCAGAGGACTTAAATACTGCAGCAGCGTCCTTAAATAATGCAGCAGAGTCCTTAAATAATGCAACAAAGTCCTTAAATAATGCAGCAGAATCCTTAAATAATGCAAAAAATTCCTTAAATAATGCAGAAGAGTACTTAAATAATGCAGAAAAGTCGTTAAATAATGCAGCAAAGTCCTTAAATAATGCAGCAGAGTCCTTAAATTCCGCAGCAGAGTGATTAAATAATGCAACAAAGTCCTTAATAATGCAGCAGAGTCCTTAAATAATGCAGCAAATTCTTTAAATAATGCTGCAGAATCCTTAAATAATGCAATAAAGTCCTTATCTAATGCAGCAACGTCCTTAATAATGCAGCAGAGTCCTTAAATAATGCAGCAAAGTACTTAAATAATGCAGCAGAGGCCTTAAATACCGCAGCAGCATACTTAAATAATGCAGCAAAGTCCTTAAATAATGCAGCAGAGTCCTTAAATAATGCAACAAAGTCCTTAAATAATGCAGCAGAGTCCTTAAATAATGCAACAAAGTCCTTAAATAATGCACCAGAGTACTTAAATAATGCAGCAAAGTCCTTAAATAATGCAGCAGAGTCCTTAAATAATGCAACAAAGTCCTTAAATAATGCAGCAGAGTCCTTAAATAATGCAACAAAGTCCTTAAATAATGCAGCAGAGTCCTTAAATAATGCAACAAAGTCCTTAAATAATGCAGCAGAGTCCTTAAATAATGCAGCAAAGTCCTTAAATAATGCAGCAGAGTCCTTAAACAATGCAGCACAGTCCTTAAATAATGCAACAAAGTCCTTAAATAATGCAGCAGAGTCCTTAAATAATGCAGCAAAGTTCTTAAATAATGCAGCAGAGTCCTTAAACAATGCAGCACAGTCCTTAAATAATGCAGCAAAGTCCTTAAATAATGCAGCAGAGTCCTTAAATAATGCAGCAAACTCATTAAATAATGCAGCAAAGTACTTAATAATGCAGCAAATTCCTTAAATAATGCAGCAGAATCCTTAAATAATGCAGCAAAGTCCTTAAATAATGCAGCAGAGTCCTTAAATAATGCAACAAAGTCCTTAAATAATGCAGCAGAGTCCTTAAATAATGCAACAAAGTCCTTAAATAATGCACCAGAGTACTTAAATAATGCAGCAAAGTCCTTAAATAATGCAGCAGAGTCCTTAAATAATGCAACAAAGTCCTTAAATAATGCAGCAGAGTCCTTAAATAATGCAACAAAGTCCTTAAATAATGCAGCAGAGTCCTTAAATAATGCAACAAAGTCCTTAAATAATGCAGCAGAGTCCTTAAATAATGCAGCAAAGTCCTTAAATAATGCAGCAGAGTCCTTAAACAATGCAGCACAGTCCTTAAATAATGCAACAAAGTCCTTAAATAATGCAGCAGAGTCCTTAAATAATGCAGCAAACTCATTAAATAATGCAGCAGAGTCCTTAAATAATGCAACAAACTCATTAAATAATGCAGCAAAGTACTTAAATAATGCAGCAAATTCCTTAAATAATGCAGCAGAATCCTTAAATAATGCAATAAAGTCCTTAAATAATGCAGCAGAGTCCTTAAATAATGCAAAAAATTCCTTAAATAATGCAGCAGAATCCTTAAATAATGCAACAAAGTCCTTAAATAATGCAGCAACGTCCTTAATAATGCAGCAGAGTCCTTAAATAATGCAGCAAATTCCTTAAATAATGCAGAGTCCTTAAATAATGCACTAAATTCCTTAAATAAAATGCAGCAACGCCCTTAATAATGCAGCTGAGTCCTTAAATAATTCAGCAAAGTCCTTAAATAATGCAGCAGAGTCCTTAAATACCGCAGCAGCGTCCTTAAATAATGCAAAAAAGTCCTTAAATAATGCAGCAGAACCCTTAGATAATGCAACAAAGTCCTTAAATAATGCAGCAGACTCCTTAAATAATGCAACAAACTCCTTAAATAATGCAGCAGAGTACTTAAATAATGCAGCAGAGTACTTAAATAATGCAGCAAATTCCTTAAATTATGCAGCAGAATCCTTAAATAATGCAATAAAATCCTTAAATAATGCAGTAACGTCCTTAATAATGCAGCAGAGTCCTTAAATAATACAGCAAAGTCCTTAAATAATGCAGCAGAGGACTTAAATACTGCAGCAGCGTCCTTAAATAATGCAGCAGAGTCCTTAAATAATGCAACAAAGTCCTTAAATAATGCAGCAGAATCCTTAAATAATGCAAAAAATTCCTTAAATAATGCAGAAGAGTACTTAAATAATGCAGAAAAGTCGTTAAATAATGCAGCAAAGTCCTTAAATAATGCAGCAGAGTCCTTAAATTCCGCAGCAGAGTGATTAAATAATGCAACAAAGTCCTTAATAATGCAGCAGAGTCCTTAAATAATGCAGCAAATTCTTTAAATAATGCTGCAGAATCCTTAAATAATGCAATAAAGTCCTTATCTAATGCAGCAACGTCCTTAATAATGCAGCAGAGTCCTTAAATAATGCAGCAAAGTACTTAAATAATGCAGCAGAGGCCTTAAATACCGCAGCAGCATACTTAAATAATGCAGCAAAGTCCTTAAATAATGCAGCAGAGTCCTTAAATAATGCAACAAAGTCCTTAAATAATGCAGCAGAGTCCTTAAATAATGCAACAAAGTCCTTAAATAATGCACCAGAGTACTTAAATAATGCAGCAAAGTCCTTAAATAATGCAGCAGAGTCCTTAAATAATGCAACAAAGTCCTTAAATAATGCAGCAGAGTCCTTAAATAATGCAACAAAGTCCTTAAATAATGCAGCAGAGTCCTTAAATAATGCAACAAAGTCCTTAAATAATGCAGCAGAGTCCTTAAATAATGCAGCAAAGTCCTTAAATAATGCAGCAGAGTCCTTAAACAATGCAGCACAGTCCTTAAATAATGCAACAAAGTCCTTAAATAATGCAGCAGAGTCCTTAAATAATGCAGCAAAGTTCTTAAATAATGCAGCAGAGTCCTTAAACAATGCAGCACAGTCCTTAAATAATGCAGCAAAGTCCTTAAATAATGCAGCAGAGTCCTTAAATAATGCAGCAAACTCATTAAATAATGCAGCAAAGTACTTAATAATGCAGCAAATTCCTTAAATAATGCAGCAGAATCCTTAAATAATGCAGCAAAGTCCTTAAATAATGCAGCAGAGTCCTTAAATAATGCAGCAAAGTTCTTAAATAATGCAGCAGAGTCCTTAAACAATGCAGCACAGTCCTTAAATAATGCAGCAAAGTCCTTAAATAATGCAGCAGAGTCCTTAAATAATGCAGCAAACTCATTAAATAATGCAGCAAAGTACTTAAATAATGCAGCAAATTCCTTAAATAATGCAGCAGAATCCTTAAATAATGCAATAAAGTCCTTAAATAATGCAGCAGAGTCCTTAAATAATGCAATAAATTCCTTAAATAATGCAGCAGAATAATTAAATAATGCAATAAAGTCATTAAATAATGCAGCAGAGTCCTTAAATACTGCAGCAGAGACCTTAAATAATGCAGCAAAATCCTTAAATAATGCAGCAGAGTCCTTAAACAATGCAGCACAGTCCTTAAATAATGCAACAAAGTCCTTAAATAATGCAGCAGAGTCCTTAAATAATGCAGCAAAGTTCTTAAATAATGCAGCAGAGTCCTTAAACAATGCAGCACAGTCCTTAAATAATGCAGCAAAGTCCTTAAATAATGCAGCAGAGTCCTTAAATAATGCAGCAAACTCATTAAATAATGCAGCAAAGTACTTAAATAATGCAGCAAATTCCTTAAATAATGCAGCAGAATCCTTAAATAATGCAGCAAAGTCCTTAAATAATGCAGGAGAGTCCTTAAATAATGCAACAAAGTCCTTAAATAAAATGCAGCAACGCCCTTAATAATGCAGCTGAGTCCTTAAATAATTCAGCAAAGTCCTTAAATAATGCAGCAGAGTCCTTAAATACCGCAGCAGCGTCCTTAAATAATGCAACAAAGTCCTTAAATAATGCAGCAGAACCCTTAAATAATGCAACAAAGTCCTTAAATAATGCAGCAGACTCCTTAAATAATGCAACAAACTCCTTAAATAATGCAGCAGAGTACTTAAATAATGCAGCAGAGTACTTAAATAATGCAGCAAATTCCTTAAATAATGCAGCAGAATCCTTAAATAATGCAATAAAATCCTTAAATAATGCAGCAACGTCCTTAATAATGCAGCAGAGTCGTTAAATAATACAGCAAAGTCCTTAAATAATGCAGCAGAGGACTTAAATACTGCAGCAGCGTCCTTAAATAATGCAGCAGAGTCCTTAAATAATGCAACAAAGTCCTTAAATAATGCAGCAGAATCCTTAAATAATGCAAAAAATTCCTTAAATAATGCAGAAGAGTACTTAAATAATGCAGAAAAGTTGTTAAATAATGCAGCAAAGTCCTTAAATAATGCAGCAGAGTCCTTAAACATTGCAGCACAGTCCTTAAATAATGCAACAAAGTCCTTAAATAATGCAGCAGAGTCCTTAAATAATGCAGCAAAGTCCTTAAATATTGCAGCAGAGTCCTTAAACAATGCAACACAGTCCTTAAATAATGCAGCAAAGTCCTTAAATAATGCAGCAGAGTCCTTACATACAGCAGCAGCGTCCTTAAATAATTCAGCAAAGTCCTTAAATAATGCAGCAGAGTCCTTAAATAATGCAACAAAATCCTTAAATAATGCAGCAGAGTCCTTAAATAATGCAACAAAGTCCTTAAATAATGCAGCAGAGTCCTTAAATATTGCAGCAGAGTCCTTAAATAATGCAGCAAAGTCCTTAAATAATGCAGCAGAGTCCTTAAATTCCGCAGCAGAGTGATTAAATAATGCAACAAAGTCCTTAATAATGCAGCAGAGTCCTTAAATAATGCAGCAAATTCTTTAAATAATGCAGCAGAATCCTTAAATAATGCAATAAAGTCCTTATCTAATGCAGCAACGTCCTTAATAATGCAGCAGAGTCCTTAAATAATGCAGCAAAGTACTTAAATAATGCAGCAGAGGCCTTAAATACCGCAGCAGCATACTTAAATAATGCAGCAAAGTCCTTAAATAATGCAGCAGAGTCCTTAAATAATGCAACAAAGTCCTTAAATAATGCAGCAGAGTCCTTAAATAATGCAGCAAAGTCCTTAAATAATGCAGCAGAGTCCTTAAATAATGCAACAAAGTCCTTAAATAATGCAGCAGAGTCCTTAAATAATGCAACAAAGTCCTTAAATAATGCAGCAGAGTCCTTAAATAATGCAACAAAGTCCTTAAATAATGCAGCAGAGTCCTTAAATAATGCAACAAAGTCCTTAAATAATGCAGCAGAGTCCTTAAATAATGCAGCAAAGTCCTTAAATAATGCAGCAGAGTCCTTAAACAATGCAGCACAGTCCTTAAATAATGCAACAAAGTCCTTAAATAATGCAGCAGAGTCCTTAAATAATGCAGCAAAGTCCTTAAATAATGCAGCAGAGTCCTTAAACAATGCAGCACAGTCCTTAAATAATGCAGCAAAGTCCTTAAATAATGCAGCAGAGTCCTTAAATACAGCAGCAGCGTCCTTAAATAATGCAACAAAGTCCTTAAATAATGCAGCAGAGTCCTTAAATAATGCATCAAAGTCCTTAAATAATGCAGCAGAGTCCTTAAATAATGCAACAAACTCATTAAATAATGCAGCAAAGTACTTAAATAATGCAGCAAATTCCTTAAATAATGCAGCAGAATCCTTAAATAATGCAATAAAGTCCTTAAATAATGCAGCAGAGTCCTTAAATAATGCAATCAATTCCTTAAATAATGCAGCAGAATCCTTAAATAATGCAATAAAGTCATTAAATAATGCAGCAGAGTCCTTAAATAATGCAACAAAGTCCTTAAATAATGCAGCAGATTCCTTAAATTCTGCAGCAGCGTCCTTAAATAATGCATCAAAGTCCTTAAATAATGCAGCAGAGTCCTTAAATACCACAGCAGAGTCATTAAATAATGCAGCAGAGTCCTTAAATAATGCAGCATATTCCTTAAATAATGCAGCAGAGTCCTTAAATAATGCAATAAAGTCCTTAAATAATGCAGCAGAGTCCTTAAATAATGCAGCAACGTCCTTAATAATGCAGCTGAGTCCTTAAATAATGCAGCAACATCCTTAAATAATGCAGCAGAGTCCTTAAATACTGCATCAGCGTCCTTAAATAATGCAACAAAGTCCTTAAATAATGCAGCAAAGTCCTTAAATAATGCAGCAGAGTCCTTAAATACAGCAGCAGAGTCCTTAAATAATTCAGCAAAGTCCTTAAATAATGCAGCAGAGTCCTTAAATAATGCAATAAAGTCCTTATCTAATGCAGCAACGTCCTTAATAATGCAGCAGAGTCCTTAAATAATGCAGCAAAGTACTTAAATAATGCAGCAGAGGCCTTAAATACCGCAGCAGCATACTTAAATAATGCAGCAAAGACCTTAAATAATGCAGCAGAGTCCTTAAATAATGCAACAAAGTCCTTAAATAATGCAGCAGAGTCCTTAAATAATGCAACAAAGTCCTTAAATAATGCACCAGAGTACTTAAATAATGCAACAAAGTCCTAAATAATGCAGCAGAGTCCTTAAATAATGCAGCAAATTCTTTAAATAATGCAGCAGAATCCTTAAATAATGCAATAAAGTCCTTATCTAATGCAGCAACGTCCATAATAATGCAGCAGAGTCCTTAAATAATGCAGCAAAGTACTTAAATAATGCAGCAGAGGCCTTAAATACCGCAGCAGCATACTTAAATAATGCAGCAAAGTCCTTAAATAATGCAGCAGAGTCCTTAAATAATGCAACAAAGTCCTTAAATAATGCAGCAGAGTCCTTAAATAATGCAACAAAGTCCTTAAATAATGCACCAGAGTACTTAAATAATGCAGCAAAGTCCTTAAATAATGCAGCAGAGTCCTTAAATAATGCAACAAAGTCCTTAAATAATGCAGCAGAGTCCTTAAATAATGCAACAAAGTCCTTAAATAATGCAGCAGAGTCCTTAAATAATGCAACAAAGTCCTTAAATAATGCAGCAGAGTCCTTAAATAATGCAGCAAAGTCCTTAAATAATGCAGCAGAGTCCTTAAACAATGCAGCACAGTCCTTAAATAATGCAACAAAGTCCTTAAATAATGCAGCAGAGTCCTTAAATAATGCAGCAAAGTTCTTAAATAATGCAGCAGAGTCCTTAAACAATGCAGCACAGTCCTTAAATAATGCAGCAAAGTCCTTAAATAATGCAGCAGAGTCCTTAAATAATGCAGCAAACTCATTAAATAATGCAGCAAAGTACTTAAATAATGCAGCAAATTCCTTAAATAATGCAGCAGAATCCTTAAATAATGCAGCAAAGTCCTTAAATAATGCAGGAGAGTCCTTAAATAATGCAACAAAGTCCTTAAATAAAATGCAGCAACGCCCTTAATAATGCAGCTGAGTCCTTAAATAATTCAGCAAAGTCCTTAAATAATGCAGCAGAGTCCTTAAATACCGCAGCAGCGTCCTTAAATAATGCAACAAAGTCCTTAAATAATGCAGCAGAACCCTTAAATAATGCAACAAAGTCCTTAAATAATGCAGCAGACTCCTTAAATAATGCAACAAACTCCTTAAATAATGCAGCAGAGTACTTAAATAATGCAGCAGAGTACTTAAATAATGCAGCAAATTCCTTAAATAATGCAGCAGAATCCTTAAATAATGCAATAAAATCCTTAAATAATGCAGCAACGTCCTTAATAATGCAGCAGAGTCCTTAAATAATACAGCAAAGTCCTTAAATAATGCAGCAGAGGACTTAAATACTGCAGCAGCGTCCTTAAATAATGCAGCAGAGTCCTTAAATAATGCAACAAAGTCCTTAAATAATGCAGCAGAATCCTTAAATAATGCAAAAAATTCCTTAAATAATGCAGAAGAGTACTTAAATAATGCAGAAAAGTTGTTAAATAATGCAGCAAAGTCCTTAAATAATGCAGCAGAGTCCTTAAACATTGCAGCACAGTCCTTAAATAATGCAACAAAGTCCTTAAATAATGCAGCAGAGTCCTTAAATAATGCAGCAAAGTCCTTAAATATTGCAGCAGAGTCCTTAAACAATGCAACACAGTCCTTAAATAATGCAGCAAAGTCCTTAAATAATGCAGCAGAGTCCTTACATACAGCAGCAGCGTCCTTAAATAATTCAGCAAAGTCCTTAAATAATGCAGCAGAGTCCTTAAATAATGCAACAAAATCCTTAAATAATGCAGCAGAGTCCTTAAATAATGCAACAAAGTCCTTAAATAATGCAGCAGAGTCCTTAAATACTGCAGCAGAGTCCTTAAATAATGCAGCAAAGTCCTTAAATAATGCAGCAGAGTCCTTAAATTCCGCAGCAGAGTGATTAAATAATGCAACAAAGTCCTTAATAATGCAGCAGAGTCCTTAAATAATGCAGCAAATTCTTTAAATAATGCAGCAAAATCCTTAAATAATGCAATAAAGTCCTTATCTAATGCAGCAACGTCCTTAATAATGCAGCAGAGTCCTTAAATAATGCAGCAAAGTACTTAAATAATGCAGCAGAGGCCTTAAATACCGCAGCAGCATACTTAAATAATGCAGCAAAGTCCTTAAATAATGCAGCAGAGTCCTTAAATAATGCAACAAAGTCCTTAAATAATGCAGCAGAGTCCTTAAATAATGCAACAAACTCATTAAATAATGCAGCAAAGTACTTAAATAATGCAGCAAATTCCTTAAATAATGCAGCAGAATCCTTAAATAATGCAATAAAGTCCTTAAATAATGCAGCAGAGTCCTTAAATAATGCAAAAAATTCCTTAAATAATGCAGCAGAATCCTTAAATAATGCAACAAAGTCCTTAAATAATGCAGCAACGTCCTTAATAATGCAGCAGAGTCCTTAAATAATGCAGCAAATTCCTTAAATAATGCAGAGTCCTTAAATAATGCACTAAATTCCTTAAATAAAATGCAGCAACGCCCTTAATAATGCAGCTGAGTCCTTAAATAATTCAGCAAAGTCCTTAAATAATGCAGCAGAGTCCTTAAATACCGCAGCAGCGTCCTTAAATAATGCAAAAAAGTCCTTAAATAATGCAGCAGAACCCTTAGATAATGCAACAAAGTCCTTAAATAATGCAGCAGACTCCTTAAATAATGCAACAAACTCCTTAAATAATGCAGCAGAGTACTTAAATAATGCAGCAGAGTACTTAAATAATGCAGCAAATTCCTTAAATTATGCAGCAGAATCCTTAAATAATGCAATAAAATCCTTAAATAATGCAGTAACGTCCTTAATAATGCAGCAGAGTCCTTAAATAATACAGCAAAGTCCTTAAATAATGCAGCAGAGGACTTAAATACTGCAGCAGCGTCCTTAAATAATGCAGCAGAGTCCTTAAATAATGCAACAAAGTCCTTAAATAATGCAGCAGAATCCTTAAATAATGCAAAAAATTCCTTAAATAATGCAGAAGAGTACTTAAATAATGCAGAAAAGTCGTTAAATAATGCAGCAAAGTCCTTAAATAATGCAGCAGAGTCCTTAAATTCCGCAGCAGAGTGATTAAATAATGCAACAAAGTCCTTAATAATGCAGCAGAGTCCTTAAATAATGCAGCAAATTCTTTAAATAATGCTGCAGAATCCTTAAATAATGCAATAAAGTCCTTATCTAATGCAGCAACGTCCTTAATAATGCAGCAGAGTCCTTAAATAATGCAGCAAAGTACTTAAATAATGCAGCAGAGGCCTTAAATACCGCAGCAGCATACTTAAATAATGCAGCAAAGTCCTTAAATAATGCAGCAGAGTCCTTAAATAATGCAACAAAGTCCTTAAATAATGCAGCAGAGTCCTTAAATAATGCAACAAAGTCCTTAAATAATGCACCAGAGTACTTAAATAATGCAGCAAAGTCCTTAAATAATGCAGCAGAGTCCTTAAATAATGCAACAAAGTCCTTAAATAATGCAGCAGAGTCCTTAAATAATGCAACAAAGTCCTTAAATAATGCAGCAGAGTCCTTAAATAATGCAACAAAGTCCTTAAATAATGCAGCAGAGTCCTTAAATAATGCAGCAAAGTCCTTAAATAATGCAGCAGAGTCCTTAAACAATGCAGCACAGTCCTTAAATAATGCAACAAAGTCCTTAAATAATGCAGCAGAGTCCTTAAATAATGCAGCAAAGTTCTTAAATAATGCAGCAGAGTCCTTAAACAATGCAGCACAGTCCTTAAATAATGCAGCAAAGTCCTTAAATAATGCAGCAGAGTCCTTAAATAATGCAGCAAACTCATTAAATAATGCAGCAAAGTACTTAATAATGCAGCAAATTCCTTAAATAATGCAGCAGAATCCTTAAATAATGCAGCAAAGTCCTTAAATAATGCAGCAGAGTCCTTAAATAATGCAACAAAGTCCTTAAATAATGCAGCAGAGTCCTTAAATAATGCAACAAAGTCCTTAAATAATGCACCAGAGTACTTAAATAATGCAGCAAAGTCCTTAAATAATGCAGCAGAGTCCTTAAATAATGCAACAAAGTCCTTAAATAATGCAGCAGAGTCCTTAAATAATGCAACAAAGTCCTTAAATAATGCAGCAGAGTCCTTAAATAATGCAACAAAGTCCTTAAATAATGCAGCAGAGTCCTTAAATAATGCAGCAAAGTCCTTAAATAATGCAGCAGAGTCCTTAAACAATGCAGCACAGTCCTTAAATAATGCAACAAAGTCCTTAAATAATGCAGCAGAGTCCTTAAATAATGCAGCAAAGTTCTTAAATAATGCAGCAGAGTCCTTAAACAATGCAGCACAGTCCTTAAATAATGCAGCAAAGTCCTTAAATAATGCAGCAGAGTCCTTAAATAATGCAGCAAACTCATTAAATAATGCAGCAAAGTACTTAAATAATGCAGCAAATTCCTTAAATAATGCAGCAGAATCCTTAAATAATGCAATAAAGTCCTTAAATAATGCAGCAGAGTCCTTAAATAATGCAATAAATTCCTTAAATAATGCAGCAGAATAATTAAATAATGCAATAAAGTCATTAAATAATGCAGCAGAGTCCTTAAATACTGCAGCAGAGACCTTAAATAATGCAGCAAAATCCTTAAATAATGCAGCAGAGTCCTTAAACAATGCAGCACAGTCCTTAAATAATGCAACAAAGTCCTTAAATAATGCAGCAGAGTCCTTAAATAATGCAGCAAAGTTCTTAAATAATGCAGCAGAGTCCTTAAACAATGCAGCACAGTCCTTAAATAATGCAGCAAAGTCCTTAAATAATGCAGCAGAGTCCTTAAATAATGCAGCAAACTCATTAAATAATGCAGCAAAGTACTTAAATAATGCAGCAAATTCCTTAAATAATGCAGCAGAATCCTTAAATAATGCAGCAAAGTCCTTAAATAATGCAGGAGAGTCCTTAAATAATGCAACAAAGTCCTTAAATAAAATGCAGCAACGCCCTTAATAATGCAGCTGAGTCCTTAAATAATTCAGCAAAGTCCTTAAATAATGCAGCAGAGTCCTTAAATACCGCAGCAGCGTCCTTAAATAATGCAACAAAGTCCTTAAATAATGCAGCAGAACCCTTAAATAATGCAACAAAGTCCTTAAATAATGCAGCAGACTCCTTAAATAATGCAACAAACTCCTTAAATAATGCAGCAGAGTACTTAAATAATGCAGCAGAGTACTTAAATAATGCAGCAAATTCCTTAAATAATGCAGCAGAATCCTTAAATAATGCAATAAAATCCTTAAATAATGCAGCAACGTCCTTAATAATGCAGCAGAGTCGTTAAATAATACAGCAAAGTCCTTAAATAATGCAGCAGAGGACTTAAATACTGCAGCAGCGTCCTTAAATAATGCAGCAGAGTCCTTAAATAATGCAACAAAGTCCTTAAATAATGCAGCAGAATCCTTAAATAATGCAAAAAATTCCTTAAATAATGCAGAAGAGTACTTAAATAATGCAGAAAAGTTGTTAAATAATGCAGCAAAGTCCTTAAATAATGCAGCAGAGTCCTTAAACATTGCAGCACAGTCCTTAAATAATGCAACAAAGTCCTTAAATAATGCAGCAGAGTCCTTAAATAATGCAGCAAAGTCCTTAAATATTGCAGCAGAGTCCTTAAACAATGCAACACAGTCCTTAAATAATGCAGCAAAGTCCTTAAATAATGCAGCAGAGTCCTTACATACAGCAGCAGCGTCCTTAAATAATTCAGCAAAGTCCTTAAATAATGCAGCAGAGTCCTTAAATAATGCAACAAAATCCTTAAATAATGCAGCAGAGTCCTTAAATAATGCAACAAAGTCCTTAAATAATGCAGCAGAGTCCTTAAATACTGCAGCAGAGTCCTTAAATAATGCAGCAAAGTCCTTAAATAATGCAGCAGAGTCCTTAAATTCCGCAGCAGAGTGATTAAATAATGCAACAAAGTCCTTAATAATGCAGCAGAGTCCTTAAATAATGCAGCAAATTCTTTAAATAATGCAGCAAAATCCTTAAATAATGCAATAAAGTCCTTATCTAATGCAGCAACGTCCTTAATAATGCAGCAGAGTCCTTAAATAATGCAGCAAAGTACTTAAATAATGCAGCAGAGGCCTTAAATACCGCAGCAGCATACTTAAATAATGCAGCAAAGTCCTTAAATAATGCAGCAGAGTCCTTAAATAATGCAACAAAGTCCTTAAATAATGCAGCAGAGTCCTTAAATAATGCAACAAACTCATTAAATAATGCAGCAAAGTACTTAAATAATGCAGCAAATTCCTTAAATAATGCAGCAGAATCCTTAAATAATGCAATAAAGTCCTTAAATAATGCAGCAGAGTCCTTAAATAATGCAAAAAATTCCTTAAATAATGCAGCAGAATCCTTAAATAATGCAACAAAGTCCTTAAATAATGCAGCAACGTCCTTAATAATGCAGCAGAGTCCTTAAATAATGCAGCAAATTCCTTAAATAATGCAGAGTCCTTAAATAATGCACTAAATTCCTTAAATAAAATGCAGCAACGCCCTTAATAATGCAGCTGAGTCCTTAAATAATTCAGCAAAGTCCTTAAATAATGCAGCAGAGTCCTTAAATACCGCAGCAGCGTCCTTAAATAATGCAAAAAAGTCCTTAAATAATGCAGCAGAACCCTTAGATAATGCAACAAAGTCCTTAAATAATGCAGCAGACTCCTTAAATAATGCAACAAACTCCTTAAATAATGCAGCAGAGTACTTAAATAATGCAGCAGAGTACTTAAATAATGCAGCAAATTCCTTAAATAATGCAGCAGAATCCTTAAATAATGCAATAAAATCCTTAAATAATGCAGTAACGTCCTTAATAATGCAGCAGAGTCCTTAAATAATACAGCAAAGTCCTTAAATAATGCAGCAGAGGACTTAAATACTGCAGCAGCGTCCTTAAATAATGCAGCAGAGTCCTTAAATAATGCAACAAAGTCCTTAAATAATGCAGCAGAATCCTTAAATAATGCAAAAAATTCCTTAAATAATGCAGAAGAGTACTTAAATAATGCAGAAAAGTCGTTAAATAATGCAGCAAAGTCCTTAAATAATGCAGCAGAGTCCTTAAATTCCGCAGCAGAGTGATTAAATAATGCAACAAAGTCCTTAATAATGCAGCAGAGTCCTTAAATAATGCAGCAAATTCTTTAAATAATGCTGCAGAATCCTTAAATAATGCAATAAAGTCCTTATCTAATGCAGCAACGTCCTTAATAATGCAGCAGAGTCCTTAAATAATGCAGCAAAGTACTTAAATAATGCAGCAGAGGCCTTAAATACCGCAGCAGCATACTTAAATAATGCAGCAAAGTCCTTAAATAATGCAGCAGAGTCCTTAAATAATGCAACAAAGTCCTTAAATAATGCAGCAGAGTCCTTAAATAATGCAACAAAGTCCTTAAATAATGCACCAGAGTACTTAAATAATGCAGCAAAGTCCTTAAATAATGCAGCAGAGTCCTTAAATAATGCAACAAAGTCCTTAAATAATGCAGCAGAGTCCTTAAATAATGCAACAAAGTCCTTAAATAATGCAGCAGAGTCCTTAAATAATGCAACAAAGTCCTTAAATAATGCAGCAGAGTCCTTAAATAATGCAACAAAGTCCTTAAATAATGCAGCAGAGTCCTTAAATAATGCAGCAAAGTCCTTAAATAATGCAGCAGAGTCCTTAAACAATGCAGCACAGTCCTTAAATAATGCAACAAAGTCCTTAAATAATGCAGCAGAGTCCTTAAATAATGCAGCAAAGTTCTTAAATAATGCAGCAGAGTCCTTAAACAATGCAGCACAGTCCTTAAATAATGCAGCAAAGTCCTTAAATAATGCAGCAGAGTCCTTAAATAATGCAGCAAACTCATTAAATAATGCAGCAAAGTACTTAATAATGCAGCAAATTCCTTAAATAATGCAGCAGAATCCTTAAATAATGCAGCAAAGTCCTTAAATAATGCAGCAGAGTCCTTAAATAATGCAACAAAGTCCTTAAATAATGCAGCAGAGTCCTTAAATAATGCAACAAAGTCCTTAAATAATGCACCAGAGTACTTAAATAATGCAGCAAAGTCCTTAAATAATGCAGCAGAGTCCTTAAATAATGCAACAAAGTCCTTAAATAATGCAGCAGAGTCCTTAAATAATGCAACAAAGTCCTTAAATAATGCAGCAGAGTCCTTAAATAATGCAACAAAGTCCTTAAATAATGCAGCAGAGTCCTTAAATAATGCAGCAAAGTCCTTAAATAATGCAGCAGAGTCCTTAAACAATGCAGCACAGTCCTTAAATAATGCAACAAAGTCCTTAAATAATGCAGCAGAGTCCTTAAATAATGCAGCAAAGTTCTTAAATAATGCAGCAGAGTCCTTAAACAATGCAGCACAGTCCTTAAATAATGCAGCAAAGTCCTTAAATAATGCAGCAGAGTCCTTAAATAATGCAGCAAACTCATTAAATAATGCAGCAAAGTACTTAAATAATGCAGCAAATTCCTTAAATAATGCAGCAGAATCCTTAAATAATGCAATAAAGTCCTTAAATAATGCAGCAGAGTCCTTAAATAATGCAATAAATTCCTTAAATAATGCAGCAGAATAATTAAATAATGCAATAAAGTCATTAAATAATGCAGCAGAGTCCTTAAATACTGCAGCAGAGACCTTAAATAATGCAGCAAAATCCTTAAATAATGCAGCAGAGTCCTTATATAATGCAGCAGAGTCCTAAAATACCGCAGCAGAGTCCTTAAATAATGCAGCAGAGTCCTTAAATAATGCAGCAGAGTCCTTAAATAATGCAACAAAGTCCTTAAATAATGCAGCAGATTCCTTAAATTTCGCAGCAGCGTCCTTAAATAATGCATCAAAGTCCTTAAATAATGCAGCAGAGTCCTAAAATACCGCAGCAGAGTCCTTAAATAATGCAGCAAAGTCCTTAAATAATGCAGCAGAGTGCTTACATAATGCAGCAGAGTCCTTAAATTCCGCAGCAGAGTCATTAAATAATGCAGCAGAGTCCTTAAATAATGCAGCAAATTCATTAAATAATGCACAGAGTCATTAAATAATGCAACAAAGTCCTTAAATAATGCAGCAGAGTCCTTAAATAATGCAACAAAGTCCTTAAATAATGCAGCAGATTCCTTAAATAAAGCAGCAGAGTGCTTAAATAATGCAGCAGAGTCCTTAAATACCGCAGCAGAGTCATTAAATAATACAGCAGAGTCCTTAAATAATGCAGCAAATTCCTTAAATAATGCAGAGTCCTTAAATAATGCACTAAATTCCTTAAATAAAATGCAGCAACGCCCTTAATAATGCAGCAGAGTCCTTAAATAATTCAGCAAAGTCCTTAAATAATGCAGCAGAGTCCTTAAATACCGCAGCAGCGTCCTTAAATAATGCAACAAAGTCCTTAAATAATGCAGCAGACTCCTTAAATAATGCAACAAACTCCTTAAATAATGCAGCAGAGTACTTAAATAATGCAGCAGAGTACTTAAATAATGCAGCAAATTCCTTAAATAATGCAGCAGAATCCTTAAATAATGCAATAAAATCCTTAAATAATGCAGCAACGTCCATAATAATGCAGCAGAGTCCTTAAATAATACAGCAAAGTTCTTAAATAATGCAGCAGAGGACTTAAATACTGCAGCAGCGTCCTTAAATAATGCAGCAGAGTCCTTAAATAATGCAACAAAGTCCTTAAATAATGCAGCAGAATCCTTAAATAATGCAAAAAATTCCTTAAATAATGCAGAAGAGTACTTAAATAATGCAGAAAAGTTGTTAAATAATGCAGCAAAGTCCTTAAATAATGCAGCAGAGTCCTTAAACATTGCAGCACAGTCCTTAAATAATGCAACAAAGTCCTTAAATAATGCAGCAGAGTCCTTAAATAATGCAGCAAAGTCCTTAAAAAATGCAGCAGAGTCCTTAAACAATGCAACACAGTCCTTAAATAATGCAGCAGAGTCCTTAAATACTGCAGCAGAGTCCTTAAATAATGCAGCAAAGTCCTTAAATAATGCAGCAGAGTCCTTAAATATTGCAGCAGAGTCCTTAAATAATGCAGCAAAGTCCTTAAATAATGCAGCAGAGTCCTTAAATTCCGCAGCAGAGTGATTAAATAATGCAACAAAGTCCTTAATAATGCAGCAGAGTCCTTAAATAATGCAGCAAATTCTTTAAATAATGCAGCAGAATCCTTAAATAATGCAATAAAGTCCTTATCTAATGTAGCAACGTCCTTAATAATGCAGCAGAGTCCTTAAATAATGCAGCAAAGTACTTAAATAATGCAGCAGAGGCCTTAAATACCGCAGCAGCATACTTAAATAATGCAGCAAAGTCCTTAAATAATGCAGCAGAGTCCTTAAATAATGCAACAAAGTCCTTAAATAATGCAGCAGAGTCCTTAAATAATGCAGCAAAGTCCTTAAATAATGCAGCAGAGTCCTTAAATAATGCAACAAAGTCCTTAAATAATGCAGCAGAGTCCTTAAATAATGCAGCAGAGTCCTTAAATAATGCAACAAAGTCCTTAAATAATGCAGCAGAGTCCTTAAATAATGCAACAAAGTCCTTAAATAATGCAGCAGAGTCCTTAAATAATGCAACAAAGTCCTTAAATAATGCAGCAGAGTCCTTAAATAATGCAGCAAAGTCCTTAAATAATGCAGCAGAGTCCTTAAACAATGCAGCACAGTCCTTAAATAATGCAACAAAGTCCTTAAATAATGCAGCAGAGTCCTTAAATAATGCAGCAAAGTCCTTAAATAATGCAGCAGAGTCCTTAAACAATGCAGCACAGTCCTTAAATAATGCAGCAAAGTCCTTAAATAATGCAGCAGAGTCCTTAAATACAGCAGCAGCGTCCTTAAATAATGCAACAAAGTCCTTAAATAATGCAGCAGAGTCCTTAAATAATGCATCAAAGTCCTTAAATAATGCAGCAGAGTCCTTAAATAATGCAACAAACTCATTAAATAATGCAGCAAAGTACTTAAATAATGCAGCAAATTCCTTAAATAATGCAGCAGAATCCTTAAATAATGCAATAAAGTCCTTAAATAATGCAGCAGAGTCCTTAAATAATGCAATCAATTCCTTAAATAATGCAGCAGAATCCTTAAATAATGCAATAAAGTCATTAAATAATGCAGCAGAGTCCTTAAATAATGCAACAAAGTCCTTAAATAATGCAGCAGATTCCTTAAATTCTGCAGCAGCGTCCTTAAATAATGCATCAAAGTCCTTAAATAATGCAGCAGAGTCCTTAAATACCACAGCAGAGTCATTAAATAATGCAGCAGAGTCCTTAAATAATGCAGCATATTCCTTAAATAATGCAGCAGAGTCCTTAAATAATGCAATAAAGTCCTTAAATAATGCAGCAGAGTCCTTAAATAATGCAGCAACGTCCTTAATAATGCAGCTGAGTCCTTAAATAATGCAGCAACATCCTTAAATAATGCAGCAGAGTCCTTAAATACTGCATCAGCGTCCTTAAATAATGCAACAAAGTCCTTAAATAATGCAGCAAAGTCCTTAAATAATGCAGCAGAGTCCTTAAATACAGCAGCAGAGTCCTTAAATAATTCAGCAAAGTCCTTAAATAATGCAGCAGAGTCCTTAAATAATGCAATAAAGTCCTTATCTAATGCAGCAACGTCCTTAATAATGCAGCAGAGTCCTTAAATAATGCAGCAAAGTACTTAAATAATGCAGCAGAGGCCTTAAATACCGCAGCAGCATACTTAAATAATGCAGCAAAGTCCTTAAATAATGCAGCAGAGTCCTTAAATAATGCAACAAAGTCCTTAAATAATGCAGCAGAGTCCTTAAATAATGCAACAAAGTCCTTAAATAATGCACCAGAGTACTTAAATAATGCAACAAAGTCCTTAATAATGCAGCAGAGTCCTTAAATAATGCAGCAAATTCTTTAAATAATGCAGCAGAATCCTTAAATAATGCAATAAAGTCCTTATCTAATGCAGCAACGTCCTTAATAATGCAGCAGAGTCCTTAAATAATGCAGCAAAGTACTTAAATAATGCAGCAGAGGCCTTAAATACCGCAGCAGCATACTTAAATAATGCAGCAAAGTCCTTAAATAATGCAGCAGAGTCCTTAAATAATGCAACAAAGTCCTTAAATAATGCAGCAGAGTCCTTAAATAATGCAACAAAGTCCTTAAATAATGCACCAGAGTACTTAAATAATGCAGCAAAGTCCTTAAATAATGCAGCAGAGTCCTTAAATAATGCAACAAAGTCCTTAAATAATGCAGCAGAGTCCTTAAATAATGCAGCAAAGTCCTTAAATAATGCAGCAGAGTCCTTAAACAATGCAGCACAGTCCTTAAATAATGCAACAAAGTCCTTAAATAATGCAGCAGAGTCCTTAAATAATGCAGCAAAGTTCTTAAATAATGCAGCAGAGTCCTTAAACAATGCAGCACAGTCCTTAAATAATGCAGCAAAGTCCTTAAATAATGCAGCAGAGTCCTTAAATAATGCAGCAAACTCATTAAATAATGCAGCAAAGTACTTAATAATGCAGCAAATTCCTTAAATAATGCAGCAGAATCCTTAAATAATGCAGCAAAGTCCTTAAATAATGCAGCAGAGTCCTTAAATAATGCAACAAAGTCCTTAAATAATGCAGCAGAGTCCTTAAATAATGCAACAAAGTCCTTAAATAATGCACCAGAGTACTTAAATAATGCAGCAAAGTCCTTAAATAATGCAGCAGAGTCCTTAAATAATGCAACAAAGTCCTTAAATAATGCAGCAGAGTCCTTAAATAATGCAACAAAGTCCTTAAATAATGCAGCAGAGTCCTTAAATAATGCAACAAAGTCCTTAAATAATGCAGCAGAGTCCTTAAATAATGCAGCAAAGTCCTTAAATAATGCAGCAGAGTCCTTAAACAATGCAGCACAGTCCTTAAATAATGCAACAAAGTCCTTAAATAATGCAGCAGAGTCCTTAAATAATGCAGCAAAGTTCTTAAATAATGCAGCAGAGTCCTTAAACAATGCAGCACAGTCCTTAAATAATGCAGCAAAGTCCTTAAATAATGCAGCAGAGTCCTTAAATAATGCAGCAAACTCATTAAATAATGCAGCAAAGTACTTAAATAATGCAGCAAATTCCTTAAATAATGCAGCAGAATCCTTAAATAATGCAATAAAGTCCTTAAATAATGCAGCAGAGTCCTTAAATAATGCAATAAATTCCTTAAATAATGCAGCAGAATAATTAAATAATGCAATAAAGTCATTAAATAATGCAGCAGAGTCCTTAAATACTGCAGCAGAGACCTTAAATAATGCAGCAAAATCCTTAAATAATGCAGCAGAGTCCTTAAACAATGCAGCACAGTCCTTAAATAATGCAACAAAGTCCTTAAATAATGCAGCAGAGTCCTTAAATAATGCAGCAAAGTTCTTAAATAATGCAGCAGAGTCCTTAAACAATGCAGCACAGTCCTTAAATAATGCAGCAAAGTCCTTAAATAATGCAGCAGAGTCCTTAAATAATGCAGCAAACTCATTAAATAATGCAGCAAAGTACTTAAATAATGCAGCAAATTCCTTAAATAATGCAGCAGAATCCTTAAATAATGCAGCAAAGTCCTTAAATAATGCAGGAGAGTCCTTAAATAATGCAACAAAGTCCTTAAATAAAATGCAGCAACGCCCTTAATAATGCAGCTGAGTCCTTAAATAATTCAGCAAAGTCCTTAAATAATGCAGCAGAGTCCTTAAATACCGCAGCAGCGTCCTTAAATAATGCAACAAAGTCCTTAAATAATGCAGCAGAACCCTTAAATAATGCAACAAAGTCCTTAAATAATGCAGCAGACTCCTTAAATAATGCAACAAACTCCTTAAATAATGCAGCAGAGTACTTAAATAATGCAGCAGAGTACTTAAATAATGCAGCAAATTCCTTAAATAATGCAGCAGAATCCTTAAATAATGCAATAAAATCCTTAAATAATGCAGCAACGTCCTTAATAATGCAGCAGAGTCGTTAAATAATACAGCAAAGTCCTTAAATAATGCAGCAGAGGACTTAAATACTGCAGCAGCGTCCTTAAATAATGCAGCAGAGTCCTTAAATAATGCAACAAAGTCCTTAAATAATGCAGCAGAATCCTTAAATAATGCAAAAAATTCCTTAAATAATGCAGAAGAGTACTTAAATAATGCAGAAAAGTTGTTAAATAATGCAGCAAAGTCCTTAAATAATGCAGCAGAGTCCTTAAACATTGCAGCACAGTCCTTAAATAATGCAACAAAGTCCTTAAATAATGCAGCAGAGTCCTTAAATAATGCAGCAAAGTCCTTAAATATTGCAGCAGAGTCCTTAAACAATGCAACACAGTCCTTAAATAATGCAGCAAAGTCCTTAAATAATGCAGCAGAGTCCTTACATACAGCAGCAGCGTCCTTAAATAATTCAGCAAAGTCCTTAAATAATGCAGCAGAGTCCTTAAATAATGCAACAAAATCCTTAAATAATGCAGCAGAGTCCTTAAATAATGCAACAAAGTCCTTAAATAATGCAGCAGAGTCCTTAAATACTGCAGCAGAGTCCTTAAATAATGCAGCAAAGTCCTTAAATAATGCAGCAGAGTCCTTAAATTCCGCAGCAGAGTGATTAAATAATGCAACAAAGTCCTTAATAATGCAGCAGAGTCCTTAAATAATGCAGCAAATTCTTTAAATAATGCAGCAAAATCCTTAAATAATGCAATAAAGTCCTTATCTAATGCAGCAACGTCCTTAATAATGCAGCAGAGTCCTTAAATAATGCAGCAAAGTACTTAAATAATGCAGCAGAGGCCTTAAATACCGCAGCAGCATACTTAAATAATGCAGCAAAGTCCTTAAATAATGCAGCAGAGTCCTTAAATAATGCAACAAAGTCCTTAAATAATGCAGCAGAGTCCTTAAATAATGCAACAAACTCATTAAATAATGCAGCAAAGTACTTAAATAATGCAGCAAATTCCTTAAATAATGCAGCAGAATCCTTAAATAATGCAATAAAGTCCTTAAATAATGCAGCAGAGTCCTTAAATAATGCAAAAAATTCCTTAAATAATGCAGCAGAATCCTTAAATAATGCAACAAAGTCCTTAAATAATGCAGCAACGTCCTTAATAATGCAGCAGAGTCCTTAAATAATGCAGCAAATTCCTTAAATAATGCAGAGTCCTTAAATAATGCACTAAATTCCTTAAATAAAATGCAGCAACGCCCTTAATAATGCAGCTGAGTCCTTAAATAATTCAGCAAAGTCCTTAAATAATGCAGCAGAGTCCTTAAATACCGCAGCAGCGTCCTTAAATAATGCAAAAAAGTCCTTAAATAATGCAGCAGAACCCTTAGATAATGCAACAAAGTCCTTAAATAATGCAGCAGACTCCTTAAATAATGCAACAAACTCCTTAAATAATGCAGCAGAGTACTTAAATAATGCAGCAGAGTACTTAAATAATGCAGCAAATTCCTTAAATAATGCAGCAGAATCCTTAAATAATGCAATAAAATCCTTAAATAATGCAGTAACGTCCTTAATAATGCAGCAGAGTCCTTAAATAATACAGCAAAGTCCTTAAATAATGCAGCAGAGGACTTAAATACTGCAGCAGCGTCCTTAAATAATGCAGCAGAGTCCTTAAATAATGCAACAAAGTCCTTAAATAATGCAGCAGAATCCTTAAATAATGCAAAAAATTCCTTAAATAATGCAGAAGAGTACTTAAATAATGCAGAAAAGTCGTTAAATAATGCAGCAAAGTCCTTAAATAATGCAGCAGAGTCCTTAAATTCCGCAGCAGAGTGATTAAATAATGCAACAAAGTCCTTAATAATGCAGCAGAGTCCTTAAATAATGCAGCAAATTCTTTAAATAATGCTGCAGAATCCTTAAATAATGCAATAAAGTCCTTATCTAATGCAGCAACGTCCTTAATAATGCAGCAGAGTCCTTAAATAATGCAGCAAAGTACTTAAATAATGCAGCAGAGGCCTTAAATACCGCAGCAGCATACTTAAATAATGCAGCAAAGTCCTTAAATAATGCAGCAGAGTCCTTAAATAATTCAACAAAGTCCTTAAATAATGCAGCAGAGTCCTTAAATAATGCAACAAAGTCCTTAAATAATGCACCAGAGTACTTAAATAATGCAGCAAAGTCCTTAAATAATGCAGCAGAGTCCTTAAATAATGCAACAAAGTCCTTAAATAATGCAGCAGAGTCCTTAAATAATGCAACAAAGTCCTTAAATAATGCAGCAGAGTCCTTAAATAATGCAACAAAGTCCTTAAATAATGCAGCAGAGTCCTTAAATAATGCAACAAAGTCCTTAAATAATGCAGCAGAGTCCTTAAATAATGCAGCAAAGTCCTTAAATAATGCAGCAGAGTCCTTAAACAATGCAGCACAGTCCTTAAATAATGCAACAAAGTCCTTAAATAATGCAGCAGAGTCCTTAAATAATGCAGCAAAGTTCTTAAATAATGCAGCAGAGTCCTTAAACAATGCAGCACAGTCCTTAAATAATGCAGCAAAGTCCTTAAATAATGCAGCAGAGTCCTTAAATAATGCAGCAAACTCATTAAATAATGCAGCAAAGTACTTAATAATGCAGCAAATTCCTTAAATAATGCAGCAGAATCCTTAAATAATGCAGCAAAGTCCTTAAATAATGCAGCAGAGTCCTTAAATAATGCAACAAAGTCCTTAAATAATGCAGCAGAGTCCTTAAATAATGCAACAAAGTCCTTAAATAATGCACCAGAGTACTTAAATAATGCAGCAAAGTCCTTAAATAATGCAGCAGAGTCCTTAAATAATGCAACAAAGTCCTTAAATAATGCAGCAGAGTCCTTAAATAATGCAACAAAGTCCTTAAATAATGCAGCAGAGTCCTTAAATAATGCAACAAAGTCCTTAAATAATGCAGCAGAGTCCTTAAATAATGCAGCAAAGTCCTTAAATAATGCAGCAGAGTCCTTAAACAATGCAGCACAGTCCTTAAATAATGCAACAAAGTCCTTAAATAATGCAGCAGAGTCCTTAAATAATGCAGCAAAGTTCTTAAATAATGCAGCAGAGTCCTTAAACAATGCAGCACAGTCCTTAAATAATGCAGCAAAGTCCTTAAATAATGCAGCAGAGTCCTTAAATAATGCAGCAAACTCATTAAATAATGCAGCAAAGTACTTAAATAATGCAGCAAATTCCTTAAATAATGCAGCAGAATCCTTAAATAATGCAATAAAGTCCTTAAATAATGCAGCAGAGTCCTTAAATAATGCAATAAATTCCTTAAATAATGCAGCAGAATAATTAAATAATGCAATAAAGTCATTAAATAATGCAGCAGAGTCCTTAAATACTGCAGCAGAGACCTTAAATAATGCAGCAAAATCCTTAAATAATGCAGCAGAGTCCTTATATAATGCAGCAGAGTCCTAAAATACCGCAGCAGAGTCCTTAAATAATGCAGCAGAGTCCTTAAATAATGCAGCAGAGTCCTTAAATAATGCAACAAAGTCCTTAAATAATGCAGCAGATTCCTTAAATTTCGCAGCAGCGTCCTTAAATAATGCATCAAAGTCCTTAAATAATGCAGCAGAGTCCTAAAATACCGCAGCAGAGTCCTTAAATAATGCAGCAAAGTCCTTAAATAATGCAGCAGAGTGCTTACATAATGCAGCAGAGTCCTTAAATTCCGCAGCAGAGTCATTAAATAATGCAGCAGAGTCCTTAAATAATGCAGCAAATTCATTAAATAATGCACAGAGTCATTAAATAATGCAACAAAGTCCTTAAATAATGCAGCAGAGTCCTTAAATAATGCAACAAAGTCCTTAAATAATGCAGCAGATTCCTTAAATAAAGCAGCAGAGTGCTTAAATAATGCAGCAGAGTCCTTAAATACCGCAGCAGAGTCATTAAATAATACAGCAGAGTCCTTAAATAATGCAGCAAATTCCTTAAATAATGCAGAGTCCTTAAATAATGCACTAAATTCCTTAAATAAAATGCAGCAACGCCCTTAATAATGCAGCAGAGTCCTTAAATAATTCAGCAAAGTCCTTAAATAATGCAGCAGAGTCCTTAAATACCGCAGCAGCGTCCTTAAATAATGCAACAAAGTCCTTAAATAATGCAGCAGACTCCTTAAATAATGCAACAAACTCCTTAAATAATGCAGCAGAGTACTTAAATAATGCAGCAGAGTACTTAAATAATGCAGCAAATTCCTTAAATAATGCAGCAGAATCCTTAAATAATGCAATAAAATCCTTAAATAATGCAGCAACGTCCATAATAATGCAGCAGAGTCCTTAAATAATACAGCAAAGTTCTTAAATAATGCAGCAGAGGACTTAAATACTGCAGCAGCGTCCTTAAATAATGCAGCAGAGTCCTTAAATAATGCAACAAAGTCCTTAAATAATGCAGCAGAATCCTTAAATAATGCAAAAAATTCCTTAAATAATGCAGAAGAGTACTTAAATAATGCAGAAAAGTTGTTAAATAATGCAGCAAAGTCCTTAAATAATGCAGCAGAGTCCTTAAACATTGCAGCACAGTCCTTAAATAATGCAACAAAGTCCTTAAATAATGCAGCAGAGTCCTTAAATAATGCAGCAAAGTCCTTAAAAAATGCAGCAGAGTCCTTAAACAATGCAACACAGTCCTTAAATAATGCAGCAGAGTCCTTAAATACTGCAGCAGAGTCCTTAAATAATGCAGCAAAGTCCTTAAATAATGCAGCAGAGTCCTTAAATATTGCAGCAGAGTCCTTAAATAATGCAGCAAAGTCCTTAAATAATGCAGCAGAGTCCTTAAATTCCGCAGCAGAGTGATTAAATAATGCAACAAAGTCCTTAATAATGCAGCAGAGTCCTTAAATAATGCAGCAAATTCTTTAAATAATGCAGCAGAATCCTTAAATAATGCAATAAAGTCCTTATCTAATGTAGCAACGTCCTTAATAATGCAGCAGAGTCCTTAAATAATGCAGCAAAGTACTTAAATAATGCAGCAGAGGCCTTAAATACCGCAGCAGCATACTTAAATAATGCAGCAAAGTCCTTAAATAATGCAGCAGAGTCCTTAAATAATGCAACAAAGTCCTTAAATAATGCAGCAGAGTCCTTAAATAATGCAGCAAAGTCCTTAAATAATGCAGCAGAGTCCTTAAATAATGCAACAAAGTCCTTAAATAATGCAGCAGAGTCCTTAAATAATGCAGCAGAGTCCTTAAATAATGCAACAAAGTCCTTAAATAATGCAGCAGAGTCCTTAAATAATGCAACAAAGTCCTTAAATAATGCAGCAGAGTCCTTAAATAATGCAACAAAGTCCTTAAATAATGCAGCAGAGTCCTTAAATAATGCAGCAAAGTCCTTAAATAATGCAGCAGAGTCCTTAAACAATGCAGCACAGTCCTTAAATAATGCAACAAAGTCCTTAAATAATGCAGCAGAGTCCTTAAATAATGCAGCAAAGTCCTTAAATAATGCAGCAGAGTCCTTAAACAATGCAGCACAGTCCTTAAATAATGCAGCAAAGTCCTTAAATAATGCAGCAGAGTCCTTAAATACAGCAGCAGCGTCCTTAAATAATGCAACAAAGTCCTTAAATAATGCAGCAGAGTCCTTAAATAATGCATCAAAGTCCTTAAATAATGCAGCAGAGTCCTTAAATAATGCAACAAACTCATTAAATAATGCAGCAAAGTACTTAAATAATGCAGCAAATTCCTTAAATAATGCAGCAGAATCCTTAAATAATGCAATAAAGTCCTTAAATAATGCAGCAGAGTCCTTAAATAATGCAATCAATTCCTTAAATAATGCAGCAGAATCCTTAAATAATGCAATAAAGTCATTAAATAATGCAGCAGAGTCCTTAAATAATGCAACAAAGTCCTTAAATAATGCAGCAGATTCCTTAAATTCTGCAGCAGCGTCCTTAAATAATGCATCAAAGTCCTTAAATAATGCAGCAGAGTCCTTAAATACCACAGCAGAGTCATTAAATAATGCAGCAGAGTCCTTAAATAATGCAGCATATTCCTTAAATAATGCAGCAGAGTCCTTAAATAATGCAATAAAGTCCTTAAATAATGCAGCAGAGTCCTTAAATAATGCAGCAACGTCCTTAATAATGCAGCTGAGTCCTTAAATAATGCAGCAACATCCTTAAATAATGCAGCAGAGTCCTTAAATACTGCATCAGCGTCCTTAAATAATGCAACAAAGTCCTTAAATAATGCAGCAAAGTCCTTAAATAATGCAGCAGAGTCCTTAAATACAGCAGCAGAGTCCTTAAATAATTCAGCAAAGTCCTTAAATAATGCAGCAGAGTCCTTAAATAATGCAATAAAGTCCTTATCTAATGCAGCAACGTCCTTAATAATGCAGCAGAGTCCTTAAATAATGCAGCAAAGTACTTAAATAATGCAGCAGAGGCCTTAAATACCGCAGCAGCATACTTAAATAATGCAGCAAAGTCCTTAAATAATGCAGCAGAGTCCTTAAATAATGCAACAAAGTCCTTAAATAATGCAGCAGAGTCCTTAAATAATGCAACAAAGTCCTTAAATAATGCACCAGAGTACTTAAATAATGCAACAAAGTCCTTAATAATGCAGCAGAGTCCTTAAATAATGCAGCAAATTCTTTAAATAATGCAGCAGAATCCTTAAATAATGCAATAAAGTCCTTATCTAATGCAGCAACGTCCTTAATAATGCAGCAGAGTCCTTAAATAATGCAGCAAAGTACTTAAATAATGCAGCAGAGGCCTTAAATACCGCAGCAGCATACTTAAATAATGCAGCAAAGTCCTTAAATAATGCAGCAGAGTCCTTAAATAATGCAACAAAGTCCTTAAATAATGCAGCAGAGTCCTTAAATAATGCAACAAAGTCCTTAAATAATGCACCAGAGTACTTAAATAATGCAGCAAAGTCCTTAAATAATGCAGCAGAGTCCTTAAATAATGCAACAAAGTCCTTAAATAATGCAGCAGAGTCCTTAAATAATGCAACAAAGTCCTTAAATAATGCAGCAGAGTCCTTAAATAATGCAACAAAGTCCTTAAATAATGCAGCAGAGTCCTTAAATAATGCAGCAAAGTCCTTAAATAATGCAGCAGAGTCCTTAAACAATGCAGCACAGTCCTTAAATAATGCAACAAAGTCCTTAAATAATGCAGCAGAGTCCTTAAATAATGCAGCAAAGTTCTTAAATAATGCAGCAGAGTCCTTAAACAATGCAGCACAGTCCTTAAATAATGCAGCAAAGTCCTTAAATAATGCAGCAGAGTCCTTAAATAATGCAGCAAACTCATTAAATAATGCAGCAAAGTACTTAAATAATGCAGCAAATTCCTTAAATAATGCAGCAGAATCCTTAAATAATGCAGCAAAGTCCTTAAATAATGCAGCAGAGTCCTTAAATAATGCAACAAAGTCCTTAAATAAAATGCAGCAACGCCCTTAATAATGCAGCTGAGTCCTTAAATAATTCAGCAAAGTCCTTAAATAATGCAGCAGAGTCCTTAAATACCGCAGCAGCGTCCTTAAATAATGCAACAAAGTCCTTAAATAATGCAGCAGAACCCTTAAATAATGCAACAAAGTCCTTAAATAATGCAGCAGACTCCTTAAATAATGCAACAAACTCCTTAAATAATGCAGCAGAGTACTTAAATAATGCAGCAGAGTACTTAAATAATGCAGCAAATTCCTTAAATAATGCAGCAGAATCCTTAAATAATGCAATAAAATCCTTAAATAATGCAGCAACGTCCTTAATAATGCAGCAGAGTCCTTAAATAATACAGCAAAGTCCTTAAATAATGCAGCAGAGGACTTAAATACTGCAGCAGCGTCCTTAAATAATGCAGCAGAGTCCTTAAATAATGCAACAAAGTCCTTAAATAATGCAGCAGAATCCTTAAATAATGCAAAAAATTCCTTAAATAATGCAGAAGAGTACTTAAATAATGCAGAAAAGTTGTTAAATAATGCAGCAAAGTCCTTAAATAATGCAGCAGAGTCCTTAAACATTGCAGCACAGTCCTTAAATAATGCAACAAAGTCCTTAAATAATGCAGCAGAGTCCTTAAATAATGCAGCAAAGTCCTTAAATATTGCAGCAGAGTCCTTAAACAATGCAACACAGTCCTTAAATAATGCAGCAAAGTCCTTAAATAATGCAGCAGAGTCCTTACATACAGCAGCAGCGTCCTTAAATAATTCAGCAAAGTCCTTAAATAATGCAGCAGAGTCCTTAAATAATGCAACAAAATCCTTAAATAATGCAGCAGAGTCCTTAAATAATGCAACAAAGTCCTTAAATAATGCAGCAGAGTCCTTAAATACTGCAGCAGAGTCCTTAAATAATGCAGCAAAGTCCTTAAATAATGCAGCAGAGTCCTTAAATTCCGCAGCAGAGTGATTAAATAATGCAACAAAGTCCTTAATAATGCAGCAGAGTCCTTAAATAATGCAGCAAATTCTTTAAATAATGCAGCAAAATCCTTAAATAATGCAATAAAGTCCTTATCTAATGCAGCAACGTCCTTAATAATGCAGCAGAGTCCTTAAATAATGCAGCAAAGTACTTAAATAATGCAGCAGAGGCCTTAAATACCGCAGCAGCATACTTAAATAATGCAGCAAAGTCCTTAAATAATGCAGCAGAGTCCTTAAATAATGTAACAAAGTCCTTAAATAATGCAGCAGAGTCCTTAAATAATGCAACAAACTCATTAAATAATGCAGCAAAGTACTTAAATAATGCAGCAAATTCCTTAAATAATGCAGCAGAATCCTTAAATAATGCAATAAAGTCCTTAAATAATGTAGCAGAGTCCTTAAATAATGCAAAAAATTTCTTAAATAATGCAGCAGAATCCTTAAATAATGCAACAAAGTCCTTAAATAATGCAGCAACGTCCTTAATAATGCAGCAGAGTCCTTAAATAATGCAGCAAATTCCTTAAATAATGCAGAGTCCTTAAATAATGCACTAAATTCCTTAAATAAAATGCAGCAACGCCCTTAATAATGCAGCTGAGTCCTTAAATAATTCAGCAAAGTCCTTAAATAATGCAGCAGAGTCCTTAAATACCGCAGCAGCGTCCTTAAATAATGCAAAAAAGTCCTTAAATAATGCAGCAGAACCCTTAAATAATGCAACAAAGTCCTTAAATAATGCAGCAGACTCCTTAAATAATGCAACAAACTCCTTAAATAATGCAGCAGAGTACTTAAATAATGCAGCAGAGTACTTAAATAATGCAGCAAATTCCTTAAATAATGCAGCAGAATCCTTAAATAATGCAATAAAATCCTTAAATAATGCAGTAACGTCCTTAATAATGCAGCAGAGTCCTTAAATAATACAGCAAAGTCCTTAAATAATGCAGCAGAGGACTTAAATACTGCAGCAGCGTCCTTAAATAATGCAGCAGAGTCCTTAAATAATGCAACAAAGTCCTTAAATAATGCAGCAGAATCCTTAAATAATGCAAAAAATTCCTTAAATAATGCAGAAGAGTACTTAAATAATGCAGAAAAGTCGTTAAATAATGCAGCAAAGTCCTTAAATAATGCAGCAGAGTCCTTAAACATTGCAGCACAGTCCTTAAATAATGCAACAAAGTCCTTAAATAATGCAGCAGAGTCCTTAAATAATGCAGCAAAGTCCTTAAATAGTGCAGCAGAGTCCTTAAACAATGCAACACAGTCCTTAAATAATGCAGCAAAGTCCTTAAATAATGCAGCAGAGTCCTTAAATACAGCAGCAGCGTCCTTAAATAATTCAGCAAAGTCCTTAAATAATGCAGCAGAGTCCTTAAATAATGCAACAAAGTCCTTAAATAATGCAGCAGAGTCCTTAAATAATGCAACAAAGTCCATAAATAATGCAGCAGAGTCCTTAAATACTGCAGCAGAGTCCTTAAATAATGCAGCAAAGTCCATAAATAATGCAGCAGAGTCCTTAAATTCCGCAGCAGAGTGATTAAATAATGCAACAAAGTCCTTAATAATGCAGCAGAGTCCTTAAATAATGCAGCAAATTCTTTAAATAATGCAGCAGAATCCTTAAATAATGCAATAAAGTCCTTATCTAATGCAGCAACGTCCTTAATAATGCAGCAGAGTCCTTAAATAATGCAGCAAAGTACTTAAATAATGCAGCAGAGGCCTTAAATACCGCAGCAGCATACTTAAATAATGCAGCAAAGTCCTTAAATAATGCAGCAGAGTCCTTAAATAATGCAACAAAGTCCTTAAATAATGCAGCAGAGTCCTTAAATAATGCAACAAAGTCCTTAAATAATGCACCAGAGTACTTAAATAATGCAGCAAAGTCCTTAAATAATGCAGCAGAGTCCTTAAATAATGCAACAAAGTCCTTAAATAATGCAGCAGAGTCCTTAAATAATGCAACAAAGTCCTTAAATAATGCAGCAGAGTCCTTAAATAATGCAACAAAGTCCTTAAATAATGCAGCAGAGTCCTTAAATAATGCAGCAAAGTCCTTAAATAATGCAGCAGAGTCCTTAAACAATGCAGCACAGTCCTTAAATAATGCAACAAAGTCCTTAAATAATGCAGCAGAGTCCTTAAATAATGCAGCAAAGTTCTTAAATAATGCAGCAGAGTCCTTAAACAATGCAGCACAGTCCTTAAATAATGCAGCAAAGTCCTTAAATAATGCAGCAGAGTCCTTAAATAATGCAGCAAACTCATTAAATAATGCAGCAAAGTACTTAATAATGCAGCAAATTCCTTAAATAATGCAGCAGAATCCTTAAATAATGCAGCAAAGTCCTTAAATAATGCAGCAGAGTCCTTAAATAATGCAACAAAGTCCTTAAATAATGCAGCAGAGTCCTTAAATAATGCAACAAAGTCCTTAAATAATGCACCAGAGTACTTAAATAATGCAGCAAAGTCCTTAAATAATGCAGCAGAGTCCTTAAATAATGCAACAAAGTCCTTAAATAATGCAGCAGAGTCCTTAAATAATGCAACAAAGTCCTTAAATAATGCAGCAGAGTCCTTAAATAATGCAACAAAGTCCTTAAATAATGCAGCAGAGTCCTTAAATAATGCAGCAAAGTCCTTAAATAATGCAGCAGAGTCCTTAAACAATGCAGCACAGTCCTTAAATAATGCAACAAAGTCCTTAAATAATGCAGCAGAGTCCTTAAATAATGCAGCAAAGTTCTTAAATAATGCAGCAGAGTCCTTAAACAATGCAGCACAGTCCTTAAATAATGCAGCAAAGTCCTTAAATAATGCAGCAGAGTCCTTAAATAATGCAGCAAACTCATTAAATAATGCAGCAAAGTACTTAAATAATGCAGCAAATTCCTTAAATAATGCAGCAGAATCCTTAAATAATGCAATAAAGTCCTTAAATAATGCAGCAGAGTCCTTAAATAATGCAATAAATTCCTTAAATAATGCAGCAGAATAATTAAATAATGCAATAAAGTCATTAAATAATGCAGCAGAGTCCTTAAATACTGCAGCAGAGACCTTAAATAATGCAGCAAAATCCTTAAATAATGCAGCAGAGTCCTTATATAATGCAGCAGAGTCCTAAAATACCGCAGCAGAGTCCTTAAATAATGCAGCAGAGTCCTTAAATAATGCAGCAGAGTCCTTAAATAATGCAACAAAGTCCTTAAATAATGCAGCAGATTCCTTAAATTTCGCAGCAGCGTCCTTAAATAATGCATCAAAGTCCTTAAATAATGCAGCAGAGTCCTAAAATACCGCAGCAGAGTCCTTAAATAATGCAGCAAAGTCCTTAAATAATGCAGCAGAGTGCTTACATAATGCAGCAGAGTCCTTAAATTCCGCAGCAGAGTCATTAAATAATGCAGCAGAGTCCTTAAATAATGCAGCAAATTCATTAAATAATGCACAGAGTCATTAAATAATGCAACAAAGTCCTTAAATACCGCAGCAGCGTCCTTAAATAATGCAACAAAGTCCTTAAATAATGCAGCTGAACCCTTAAATAATGCAACAAAGTCCTTAAATAATGCAGCAGACTCCTTAAATAATGCAACAAACTCCTTAAATAATGCAGCAGAGTACTTAAATAATGCAGCAGAGTACTTAAATAATGCAGCAAATTCCTTAAATAATGCAGCAGAATCCTTAAATAATGCAATAAAATCCTTAAATAATGCAGCAACGTCCATAATAATGCAGCAGAGTCCTTAAATAATACAGCAAAGTTCTTAAATAATGCAGCAGAGGACTTAAATACTGCAGCAGCGTCCTTAAATAATGCAGCAGAGTCCTTAAATAATGCAACAAAGTCCTTAAATAATGCAGCAGAATCCTTAAATAATGCAAAAAATTCCTTAAATAATGCAGAAGAGTACTTAAATAATGCAGAAAAGTTGTTAAATAATGCAGCAAAGTCCTTAAATAATGCAGCAGAGTCCTTAAACATTGCAGCACAGTCCTTAAATAATGCAACAAAGTCCTTAAATAATGCAGCAGAGTCCTTAAATAATGCAGCAAAGTCCTTAAAAAATGCAGCAGAGTCCTTAAACAATGCAACACAGTCCTTAAATAATGCAGCAGAGTCCTTAAATACTGCAGCAGAGTCCTTAAATAATGCAGCAAAGTCCTTAAATAATGCAGCAGAGTCCTTAAATATTGCAGCAGAGTCCTTAAATAATGCAGCAAAGTCCTTAAATAATGCAGCAGAGTCCTTAAATTCCGCAGCAGAGTGATTAAATAATGCAACAAAGTCCTTAATAATGCAGCAGAGTCCTTAAATAATGCAGCAAATTCTTTAAATAATGCAGCAGAATCCTTAAATAATGCAATAAAGTCCTTATCTAATGTAGCAACGTCCTTAATAATGCAGCAGAGTCCTTAAATAATGCAGCAAAGTACTTAAATAATGCAGCAGAGGCCTTAAATACCGCAGCAGCATACTTAAATAATGCAGCAAAGTCCTTAAATAATGCAGCAGAGTCCTTAAATAATGCAACAAAGTCCTTAAATAATGCAGCAGAGTCCTTAAATAATGCAGCAAAGTCCTTAAATAATGCAGCAGAGTCCTTAAATAATGCAACAAAGTCCTTAAATAATGCAGCAGAGTCCTTAAATAATGCAACAAAGTCCTTAAATAATGCAGCAGAGTCCTTAAATAATGCAACAAAGTCCTTAAATAATGCAGCAGAGTCCTTAAATAATGCAACAAAGTCCTTAAATAATGCAGCAGAGTCCTTAAATAATGCAGCAAAGTCCTTAAATAATGCAGCAGAGTCCTTAAACAATGCAGCACAGTCCTTAAATAATGCAACAAAGTCCTTAAATAATGCAGCAGAGTCCTTAAATAATGCAGCAAAGTCCTTAAATAATGCAGCAGAGTCCTTAAACAATGCAGCACAGTCCTTAAATAATGCAGCAAAGTCCTTAAATAATGCAGCAGAGTCCTTAAATACAGCAGCAGCGTCCTTAAATAATGCAACAAAGTCCTTAAATAATGCAGCAGAGTCCTTAAATAATGCATCAAAGTCCTTAAATAATGCAGCAGAGTCCTTAAATAATGCAACAAACTCATTAAATAATGCAGCAAAGTACTTAAATAATGCAGCAAATTCCTTAAATAATGCAGCAGAATCCTTAAATAATGCAATAAAGTCCTTAAATAATGCAGCAGAGTCCTTAAATAATGCAATCAATTCCTTAAATAATGCAGCAGAATCCTTAAATAATGCAATAAAGTCATTAAATAATGCAGCAGAGTCCTTAAATAATGCAACAAAGTCCTTAAATAATGCAGCAGATTCCTTAAATTCTGCAGCAGCGTCCTTAAATAATGCATCAAAGTCCTTAAATAATGCAGCAGAGTCCTTAAATACCACAGCAGAGTCATTAAATAATGCAGCAGAGTCCTTAAATAATGCAGCATATTCCTTAAATAATGCAGCAGAGTCCTTAAATAATGCAATAAAGTCCTTAAATAATGCAGCAGAGTCCTTAAATAATGCAGCAACGTCCTTAATAATGCAGCTGAGTCCTTAAATAATGCAGCAACATCCTTAAATAATGCAGCAGAGTCCTTAAATACTGCATCAGCGTCCTTAAATAATGCAACAAAGTCCTTAAATAATGCAGCAAAGTCCTTAAATAATGCAGCAGAGTCCTTAAATACAGCAGCAGAGTCCTTAAATAATTCAGCAAAGTCCTTAAATAATGCAGCAGAGTCCTTAAATAATGCAATAAAGTCCTTATCTAATGCAGCAACGTCCTTAATAATGCAGCAGAGTCCTTAAATAATGCAGCAAAGTACTTAAATAATGCAGCAGAGGCCTTAAATACCGCAGCAGCATACTTAAATAATGCAGCAAAGTCCTTAAATAATGCAGCAGAGTCCTTAAATAATGCAACAAAGTCCTTAAATAATGCAGCAGAGTCCTTAAATAATGCAACAAAGTCCTTAAATAATGCACCAGAGTACTTAAATAATGCAACAAAGTCCTTAATAATGCAGCAGAGTCCTTAAATAATGCAGCAAATTCTTTAAATAATGCAGCAGAATCCTTAAATAATGCAATAAAGTCCTTATCTAATGCAGCAACGTCCTTAATAATGCAGCAGAGTCCTTAAATAATGCAGCAAAGTACTTAAATAATGCAGCAGAGGCCTTAAATACCGCAGCAGCATACTTAAATAATGCAGCAAAGTCCTTAAATAATGCAGCAGAGTCCTTAAATAATGCAACAAAGTCCTTAAATAATGCAGCAGAGTCCTTAAATAATGCAACAAAGTCCTTAAATAATGCACCAGAGTACTTAAATAATGCAGCAAAGTCCTTAAATAATGCAGCAGAGTCCTTAAATAATGCAACAAAGTCCTTAAATAATGCAGCAGAGTCCTTAAATAATGCAACAAAGTCCTTAAATAATGCAGCAGAGTCCTTAAATAATGCAACAAAGTCCTTAAATAATGCAGCAGAGTCCTTAAATAATGCAGCAAAGTCCTTAAATAATGCAGCAGAGTCCTTAAACAATGCAGCACAGTCCTTAAATAATGCAACAAAGTCCTTAAATAATGCAGCAGAGTCCTTAAATAATGCAGCAAAGTTCTTAAATAATGCAGCAGAGTCCTTAAACAATGCAGCACAGTCCTTAAATAATGCAGCAAAGTCCTTAAATAATGCAGCAGAGTCCTTAAATAATGCAGCAAACTCATTAAATAATGCAGCAAAGTACTTAAATAATGCAGCAAATTCCTTAAATAATGCAGCAGAATCCTTAAATAATGCAGCAAAGTCCTTAAATAATGCAGCAGAGTCCTTAAATAATGCAACAAAGTCCTTAAATAAAATGCAGCAACGCCCTTAATAATGCAGCTGAGTCCTTAAATAATTCAGCAAAGTCCTTAAATAATGCAGCAGAGTCCTTAAATACCGCAGCAGCGTCCTTAAATAATGCAACAAAGTCCTTAAATAATGCAGCAGAACCCTTAAATAATGCAACAAAGTCCTTAAATAATGCAGCAGACTCCTTAAATAATGCAACAAACTCCTTAAATAATGCAGCAGAGTACTTAAATAATGCAGCAGAGTACTTAAATAATGCAGCAAATTCCTTAAATAATGCAGCAGAATCCTTAAATAATGCAATAAAATCCTTAAATAATGCAGCAACGTCCTTAATAATGCAGCAGAGTCCTTAAATAATACAGCAAAGTCCTTAAATAATGCAGCAGAGGACTTAAATACTGCAGCAGCGTCCTTAAATAATGCAGCAGAGTCCTTAAATAATGCAACAAAGTCCTTAAATAATGCAGCAGAATCCTTAAATAATGCAAAAAATTCCTTAAATAATGCAGAAGAGTACTTAAATAATGCAGAAAAGTTGTTAAATAATGCAGCAAAGTCCTTAAATAATGCAGCAGAGTCCTTAAACATTGCAGCACAGTCCTTAAATAATGCAACAAAGTCCTTAAATAATGCAGCAGAGTCCTTAAATAATGCAGCAAAGTCCTTAAATATTGCAGCAGAGTCCTTAAACAATGCAACACAGTCCTTAAATAATGCAGCAAAGTCCTTAAATAATGCAGCAGAGTCCTTACATACAGCAGCAGCGTCCTTAAATAATTCAGCAAAGTCCTTAAATAATGCAGCAGAGTCCTTAAATAATGCAACAAAATCCTTAAATAATGCAGCAGAGTCCTTAAATAATGCAACAAAGTCCTTAAATAATGCAGCAGAGTCCTTAAATACTGCAGCAGAGTCCTTAAATAATGCAGCAAAGTCCTTAAATAATGCAGCAGAGTCCTTAAATTCCGCAGCAGAGTGATTAAATAATGCAACAAAGTCCTTAATAATGCAGCAGAGTCCTTAAATAATGCAGCAAATTCTTTAAATAATGCAGCAAAATCCTTAAATAATGCAATAAAGTCCTTATCTAATGCAGCAACGTCCTTAATAATGCAGCAGAGTCCTTAAATAATGCAGCAAAGTACTTAAATAATGCAGCAGAGGCCTTAAATACCGCAGCAGCATACTTAAATATTGCAGCAAAGTCCTTAAATAATGCAGCAGAGTCCTTAAATAATGCAACAAAGTCCTTAAATAATGCAGCAGAGTCCTTAAATAATGCAACAAACTCATTAAATAATGCAGCAAAGTACTTAAATAATGCAGCAAATTCCTTAAATAATGCAGCAGAATCCTTAAATAATGCAATAAAGTCCTTAAATAATGTAGCAGAGTCCTTAAATAATGCAAAAAATTTCTTAAATAATGCAGCAGAATCCTTAAATAATGCAACAAAGTCCTTAAATAATGCAGCAACGTCCTTAATAATGCAGCAGAGTCCTTAAATAATGCAGCAAATTCCTTAAATAATGCAGAGTCCTTAAATAATGCACTAAATTCCTTAAATAAAATGCAGCAACGCCCTTAATAATGCAGCTGAGTCCTTAAATAATTCAGCAAAGTCCTTAAATAATGCAGCAGAGTCCTTAAATACCGCAGCAGCGTCCTTAAATAATGCAAAAAAGTCCTTAAATAATGCAGCAGAACCCTTAAATAATGCAACAAAGTCCTTAAATAATGCAGCAGACTCCTTAAATAATGCAACAAACTCCTTAAATAATGCAGCAGAGTACTTAAATAATGCAGCAAATTCCTTAAATAATGCAGCAGAATCCTTAAATAATGCAATAAAATCCTTAAATAATGCAGTAACGTCCTTAATAATGCAGCAGAGTCCTTAAATAATACAGCAAAGTCCTTAAATAATGCAGCAGAGGACTTAAATACTGCAGCAGCGTCCTTAAATAATGCAGCAGAGTCCTTAAATAATGCAACAAAGTCCTTAAATAATGCAGCAGAATCCTTAAATAATGCAAAAAATTCCTTAAATAATGCAGAAGAGTACTTAAATAATGCAGAAAAGTCGTTAAATAATGCAGCAAAGTCCTTAAATAATGCAGCAGAGTCCTTAAACATTGCAGCACAGTCCTTAAATAATGCAACAAAGTCCTTAAATAATGCAGCAGAGTCCTTAAATAATGCAGCAAAGTCCTTAAATAGTGCAGCAGAGTCCTTAAACAATGCAACACAGTCCTTAAATAATGCAGCAAAGTCCTTAAATAATGCAGCAGAGTCCTTAAATACAGCAGCAGCGTCCTTAAATAATTCAGCAAAGTCCTTAAATAATGCAGCAGAGTCCTTAAATAATGCAACAAAGTCCTTAAATAATGCAGCAGAGTCCTTAAATAATGCAACAAAGTCCATAAATAATGCAGCAGAGTCCTTAAATACTGCAGCAGAGTCCTTAAATAATGCAGCAAAGTCCTTAAATAATGCAGCAGAGTCCTTAAATTCCGCAGCAGAGTGATTAAATAATGCAACAAAGTCCTTAATAATGCAGCAGAGTCCTTAAATAATGCAGCAAATTCTTTAAATAATGCAGCAGAATCCTTAAATAATGCAATAAAGTCCTTATCTAATGCAGCAACGTCCTTAATAATGCAGCAGAGTCCTTAAATAATGCAGCAAAGTACTTAAATAATGCAGCAGAGGCCTTAAATACCGCAGCAGCATACTTAAATAATGCAGCAAAGTCCTTAAATAATGCAGCAGAGTCCTTAAATAATGCAACAAAGTCCTTAAATAATGCAGCAGAGTCCTTAAATAATGCAACAAAGTCCTTAAATAATGCACCAGAGTACTTAAATAATGCAGCAAAGTCCTTAAATAATGCAGCAGAGTCCTTAAATAATGCAACAAAGTCCTTAAATAATGCAGCAGAGTCCTTAAATAATGCAACAAAGTCCTTAAATAATGCAGCAGAGTCCTTAAATAATGCAACAAAGTCCTTAAATAATGCAGCAGAGTCCTTAAATAATGCAGCAAAGTCCTTAAATAATGCAGCAGAGTCCTTAAACAATGCAGCACAGTCCTTAAATAATGCAACAAAGTCCTTAAATAATGCAGCAGAGTCCTTAAATAATGCAGCAAAGTTCTTAAATAATGCAGCAGAGTCCTTAAACAATGCAGCACAGTCCTTAAATAATGCAGCAAAGTCCTTAAATAATGCAGCAGAGTCCTTAAATAATGCAGCAAACTCATTAAATAATGCAGCAAAGTACTTAATAATGCAGCAAATTCCTTAAATAATGCAGCAGAATCCTTAAATAATGCAGCAAAGTCCTTAAATAATGCAGCAGAGTCCTTAAATAATGCAACAAAGTCCTTAAATAATGCAGCAGAGTCCTTAAATAATGCAACAAAGTCCTTAAATAATGCACCAGAGTACTTAAATAATGCAGCAAAGTCCTTAAATAATGCAGCAGAGTCCTTAAATAATGCAACAAAGTCCTTAAATAATGCAGCAGAGTCCTTAAATAATGCAACAAAGTCCTTAAATAATGCAGCAGAGTCCTTAAATAATGCAGCAGAGTCCTTAAATAATGCAACAAAGTCCTTAAATAATGCAGCAGAGTCCTTAAATAATGCAGCAAAGTCCTTAAATAATGCAGCAGAGTCCTTAAACAATGCAGCACAGTCCTTAAATAATGCAACAAAGTCCTTAAATAATGCAGCAGAGTCCTTAAATAATGCAGCAAAGTTCTTAAATAATGCAGCAGAGTCCTTAAACAATGCAGCACAGTCCTTAAATAATGCAGCAAAGTCCTTAAATAATGCAGCAGAGTCCTTAAATAATGCAGCAAACTCATTAAATAATGCAGCAAAGTACTTAATAATGCAGCAAATTCCTTAAATAATGCAGCAGAATCCTTAAATAATGCAATAAAATCCTTAAATAATGCAGTAACGTCCTTAATAATGCAGCAGAGTCCTTAAATAATACAGCAAAGTCCTTAAATAATGCAGCAGAGGACTTAAATACTGCAGCAGCGTCCTTAAATAATGCAGCAGAGTCCTTAAATAATGCAACAAAGTCCTTAAATAATGCAGCAGAATCCTTAAATAATGCAAAAAATTCCTTAAATAATGCAGAAGAGTACTTAAATAATGCAGAAAAGTCGTTAAATAATGCAGCAAAGTCCTTAAATAATGCAGCAGAGTCCTTAAACATTGCAGCACAGTCCTTAAATAATGCAACAAAGTCCTTAAATAATGCAGCAGAGTCCTTAAATAATGCAGCAAAGTCCTTAAATAGTGCAGCAGAGTCCTTAAACAATGCAACACAGTCCTTAAATAATGCAGCAAAGTCCTTAAATAATGCAGCAGAGTCCTTAAATACAGCAGCAGCGTCCTTAAATAATTCAGCAAAGTCCTTAAATAATGCAGCAGAGTCCTTAAATAATGCAACAAAGTCCTTAAATAATGCAGCAGAGTCCTTAAATAATGCAACAAAGTCCATAAATAATGCAGCAGAGTCCTTAAATACTGCAGCAGAGTCCTTAAATAATGCAGCAAAGTCCTTAAATAATGCAGCAGAGTCCTTAAATTCCGCAGCAGAGTGATTAAATAATGCAACAAAGTCCTTAATAATGCAGCAGAGTCCTTAAATAATGCAGCAAATTCTTTAAATAATGCAGCAGAATCCTTAAATAATGCAATAAAGTCCTTATCTAATGCAGCAACGTCCTTAATAATGCAGCAGAGTCCTTAAATAATGCAGCAAAGTACTTAAATAATGCAGCAGAGGCCTTAAATACCGCAGCAGCATACTTAAATAATGCAGCAAAGTCCTTAAATAATGCAGCAGAGTCCTTAAATAATGCAACAAAGTCCTTAAATAATGCAGCAGAGTCCTTAAATAATGCAACAAAGTCCTTAAATAATGCACCAGAGTACTTAAATAATGCAGCAAAGTCCTTAAATAATGCAGCAGAGTCCTTAAATAATGCAACAAAGTCCTTAAATAATGCAGCAGAGTCCTTAAATAATGCAACAAAGTCCTTAAATAATGCAGCAGAGTCCTTAAATAATGCAACAAAGTCCTTAAATAATGCAGCAGAGTCCTTAAATAATGCAGCAAAGTCCTTAAATAATGCAGCAGAGTCCTTAAACAATGCAGCACAGTCCTTAAATAATGCAACAAAGTCCTTAAATAATGCAGCAGAGTCCTTAAATAATGCAGCAAAGTTCTTAAATAATGCAGCAGAGTCCTTAAACAATGCAGCACAGTCCTTAAATAATGCAGCAAAGTCCTTAAATAATGCAGCAGAGTCCTTAAATAATGCAGCAAACTCATTAAATAATGCAGCAAAGTACTTAATAATGCAGCAAATTCCTTAAATAATGCAGCAGAATCCTTAAATAATGCAGCAAAGTCCTTAAATAATGCAGCAGAGTCCTTAAATAATGCAACAAAGTCCTTAAATAATGCAGCAGAGTCCTTAAATAATGCAACAAAGTCCTTAAATAATGCACCAGAGTACTTAAATAATGCAGCAAAGTCCTTAAATAATGCAGCAGAGTCCTTAAATAATGCAACAAAGTCCTTAAATAATGCAGCAGAGTCCTTAAATAATGCAACAAAGTCCTTAAATAATGCAGCAGAGTCCTTAAATAATGCAGCAGAGTCCTTAAATAATGCAACAAAGTCCTTAAATAATGCAGCAGAGTCCTTAAATAATGCAGCAAAGTCCTTAAATAATGCAGCAGAGTCCTTAAACAATGCAGCACAGTCCTTAAATAATGCAACAAAGTCCTTAAATAATGCAGCAGAGTCCTTAAATAATGCAGCAAAGTTCTTAAATAATGCAGCAGAGTCCTTAAACAATGCAGCACAGTCCTTAAATAATGCAGCAAAGTCCTTAAATAATGCAGCAGAGTCCTTAAATAATGCAGCAAACTCATTAAATAATGCAGCAAAGTACTTAAATAATGCAGCAAATTCCTTAAATAATGCAGCAGAATCCTTAAATAATGCAATAAAGTCCTTAAATAATGCAGCAGAGTCCTTAAATAATGCAATAAATTCCTTAAATAATGCAGCAGAATAATTAAATAATGCAATAAAGTCATTAAATAATGCAGCAGAGTCCTTAAATACTGCAGCAGAGACCTTAAATAATGCAGCAAAATCCTTAAATAATGCAGCAGAGTCCTTATATAATGCAGCAGAGTCCTAAAATACCGCAGCAGAGTCCTTAAATAATGCAGCAGAGTCCTTAAATAATGCAGCAGAGTCCTTAAATAATGCAACAAAGTCCTTAAATAATGCAGCAGATTCCTTAAATTTCGCAGCAGCGTCCTTAAATAATGCATCAAAGTCCTTAAATAATGCAGCAGAGTCCTAAAATACCGCAGCAGAGTCCTTAAATAATGCAGCAAAGTCCTTAAATAATGCAGCAGAGTGCTTACATAATGCAGCAGAGTCCTTAAATTCCGCAGCAGAGTCATTAAATAATGCAGCAGAGTCCTTAAATAATGCAGCAAATTCATTAAATAATGCACAGAGTCATTAAATAATGCAACAAAGTCCTTAAATAATGCAGCAGAGTCCTTAAATAATGCAACAAAGTCCTTAAATAATGCAGCAGATTCCTTAAATAAAGCAGCAGAGTGCTTAAATAATGCAGCAGAGTCCTTAAATACCGCAGCAGAGTCATTAAATAATACAGCAGAGTCCTTAAATAATGCAGCAAATTCCTTAAATAATGCAGAGTCCTTAAATAATGCACTAAATTCCTTAAATAAAATGCAGCAACGCCCTTAATAATGCAGCAGAGTCCTTAAATAATTCAGCAAAGTCCTTAAATAATGCAGCAGAGTCCTTAAATACCGCAGCAGCGTCCTTAAATAATGCAACAAAGTCCTTAAATAATGCAGCTGAACCCTTAAATAATGCAACAAAGTCCTTAAATAATGCAGCAGACTCCTTAAATAATGCAACAAACTCCTTAAATAATGCAGCAGAGTACTTAAATAATGCAGCAGAGTACTTAAATAATGCAGCAAATTCCTTAAATAATGCAGCAGAATCCTTAAATAATGCAATAAAATCCTTAAATAATGCAGCAACGTCCATAATAATGCAGCAGAGTCCTTAAATAATACAGCAAAGTTCTTAAATAATGCAGCAGAGGACTTAAATACTGCAGCAGCGTCCTTAAATAATGCAGCAGAGTCCTTAAATAATGCAACAAAGTCCTTAAATAATGCAGCAGAATCCTTAAATAATGCAAAAAATTCCTTAAATAATGCAGAAGAGTACTTAAATAATGCAGAAAAGTTGTTAAATAATGCAGCAAAGTCCTTAAATAATGCAGCAGAGTCCTTAAACATTGCAGCACAGTCCTTAAATAATGCAACAAAGTCCTTAAATAATGCAGCAGAGTCCTTAAATAATGCAGCAAAGTCCTTAAAAAATGCAGCAGAGTCCTTAAACAATGCAACACAGTCCTTAAATAATGCAGCAGAGTCCTTAAATACTGCAGCAGAGTCCTTAAATAATGCAGCAAAGTCCTTAAATAATGCAGCAGAGTCCTTAAATATTGCAGCAGAGTCCTTAAATAATGCAGCAAAGTCCTTAAATAATGCAGCAGAGTCCTTAAATTCCGCAGCAGAGTGATTAAATAATGCAACAAAGTCCTTAATAATGCAGCAGAGTCCTTAAATAATGCAGCAAATTCTTTAAATAATGCAGCAGAATCCTTAAATAATGCAATAAAGTCCTTATCTAATGCAGCAACGTCCTTAATAATGCAGCAGAGTCCTTAAATAATGCAGCAAAGTACTTAAATAATGCAGCAGAGGCCTTAAATACCGCAGCAGCATACTTAAATAATGCAGCAAAGTCCTTAAATAATGCAGCAGAGTCCTTAAATAATGCAACAAAGTCCTTAAATAATGCAGCAGAGTCCTTAAATAATGCAGCAAAGTCCTTAAATAATGCAGCAGAGTCCTTAAATAATGCAACAAAGTCCTTAAATAATGCAGCAGAGTCCTTAAATAATGCAACAAAGTCCTTAAATAATGCAGCAGAGTCCTTAAATAATGCAACAAAGTCCTTAAATAATGCAGCAGAGTCCTTAAATAATGCAACAAAGTCCTTAAATAATGCAGCAGAGTCCTTAAATAATGCAACAAAGTCCTTAAATAATGCAGCAGAGTCCTTAAACAATGCAACAAACTCATTAAATAATGCAGCAAAGTACTTAAATAATGCAGCAAATTCCTTAAATAATGCAGCAGAATCCTTAAATAATGCAATAAAGTCCTTAAATAATGTAGCAGAGTCCTTAAATAATGCAAAAAATTTCTTAAATAATGCAGCAGAATCCTTAAATAATGCAACAAAGTCCTTAAATAATGCAGCAACGTCCTTAATAATGCAGCAGAGTCCTTAAATAATGCAGCAAATTCCTTAAATAATGCAGAGTCCTTAAATAATGCACTAAATTCCTTAAATAAAATGCAGCAACGCCCTTAATAATGCAGCTGAGTCCTTAAATAATTCAGCAAAGTCCTTAAATAATGCAGCAGAGTCCTTAAATACCGCAGCAGCGTCCTTAAATAATGCAAAAAAGTCCTTAAATAATGCAGCAGAACCCTTAAATAATGCAACAAAGTCCTTAAATAATGCAGCAGACTCCTTAAATAATGCAACAAACTCCTTAAATAATGCAGCAGAGTACTTAAATAATGCAGCAGAGTACTTAAATAATGCAGCAAATTCCTTAAATAATGCAGCAGAATCCTTAAATAATGCAATAAAATCCTTAAATAATGCAGTAACGTCCTTAATAATGCAGCAGAGTCCTTAAATAATACAGCAAAGTCCTTAAATAATGCAGCAGAGGACTTAAATACTGCAGCAGCGTCCTTAAATAATGCAGCAGAGTCCTTAAATAATGCAACAAAGTCCTTAAATAATGCAGCAGAATCCTTAAATAATGCAAAAAATTCCTTAAATAATGCAGAAGAGTACTTAAATAATGCAGAAAAGTCGTTAAATAATGCAGCAAAGTCCTTAAATAATGCAGCAGAGTCCTTAAACATTGCAGCACAGTCCTTAAATAATGCAACAAAGTCCTTAAATAATGCAGCAGAGTCCTTAAATAATGCAGCAAAGTCCTTAAATAGTGCAGCAGAGTCCTTAAACAATGCAACACAGTCCTTAAATAATGCAGCAAAGTCCTTAAATAATGCAGCAGAGTCCTTAAATACAGCAGCAGCGTCCTTAAATAATTCAGCAAAGTCCTTAAATAATGCAGCAGAGTCCTTAAATAATGCAACAAAGTCCTTAAATAATGCAGCAGAGTCCTTAAATAATGCAACAAAGTCCATAAATAATGCAGCAGAGTCCTTAAATACTGCAGCAGAGTCCTTAAATAATGCAGCAAAGTCCTTAAATAATGCAGCAGAGTCCTTAAATTCCGCAGCAGAGTGATTAAATAATGCAACAAAGTCCTTAATAATGCAGCAGAGTCCTTAAATAATGCAGCAAATTCTTTAAATAATGCAGCAGAATCCTTAAATAATGCAATAAAGTCCTTATCTAATGCAGCAACGTCCTTAATAATGCAGCAGAGTCCTTAAATAATGCAGCAAAGTACTTAAATAATGCAGCAGAGGCCTTAAATACCGCAGCAGCATACTTAAATAATGCAGCAAAGTCCTTAAATAATGCAGCAGAGTCCTTAAATAATGCAACAAAGTCCTTAAATAATGCAGCAGAGTCCTTAAATAATGCAACAAAGTCCTTAAATAATGCACCAGAGTACTTAAATAATGCAGCAAAGTCCTTAAATAATGCAGCAGAGTCCTTAAATAATGCAACAAAGTCCTTAAATAATGCAGCAGAGTCCTTAAATAATGCAACAAAGTCCTTAAATAATGCAGCAGAGTCCTTAAATAATGCAACAAAGTCCTTAAATAATGCAGCAGAGTCCTTAAATAATGCAGCAAAGTCCTTAAATAATGCAGCAGAGTCCTTAAACAATGCAGCACAGTCCTTAAATAATGCAACAAAGTCCTTAAATAATGCAGCAGAGTCCTTAAATAATGCAGCAAAGTTCTTAAATAATGCAGCAGAGTCCTTAAACAATGCAGCACAGTCCTTAAATAATGCAGCAAAGTCCTTAAATAATGCAGCAGAGTCCTTAAATAATGCAGCAAACTCATTAAATAATGCAGCAAAGTACTTAATAATGCAGCAAATTCCTTAAATAATGCAGCAGAATCCTTAAATAATGCAGCAAAGTCCTTAAATAATGCAGCAGAGTCCTTAAATAATGCAACAAAGTCCTTAAATAATGCAGCAGAGTCCTTAAATAATGCAACAAAGTCCTTAAATAATGCACCAGAGTACTTAAATAATGCAGCAAAGTCCTTAAATAATGCAGCAGAGTCCTTAAATAATGCAACAAAGTCCTTAAATAATGCAGCAGAGTCCTTAAATAATGCAACAAAGTCCTTAAATAATGCAGCAGAGTCCTTAAATAATGCAGCAGAGTCCTTAAATAATGCAACAAAGTCCTTAAATAATGCAGCAGAGTCCTTAAATAATGCAGCAAAGTCCTTAAATAATGCAGCAGAGTCCTTAAACAATGCAGCACAGTCCTTAAATAATGCAACAAAGTCCTTAAATAATGCAGCAGAGTCCTTAAATAATGCAGCAAAGTTCTTAAATAATGCAGCAGAGTCCTTAAACAATGCAGCACAGTCCTTAAATAATGCAACAAAGTCCTTAAATAATGCAGCAGAGTCCTTAAATAATGCAGCAAAGTTCTTAAATAATGCAGCAGAGTCCTTAAACAATGCAGCACAGTCCTTAAATAATGCAGCAAAGTCCTTAAATAATGCAGCAGAGTCCTTAAATAATGCAGCAAACTCATTAAATAATGCAGCAAAGTACTTAAATAATGCAGCAAATTCCTTAAATAATGCAGCAGAATCCTTAAATAATGCAATAAAGTCCTTAAATAATGCAGCAGAGTCCTTAAATAATGCAATAAATTCCTTAAATAATGCAGCAGAATAATTAAATAATGCAATAAAGTCATTAAATAATGCAGCAGAGTCCTTAAATACTGCAGCAGAGACCTTAAATAATGCAGCAAAATCCTTAAATAATGCAGCAGAGTCCTTATATAATGCAGCAGAGTCCTAAAATACCGCAGCAGAGTCCTTAAATAATGCAGCAGAGTCCTTAAATAATGCAGCAGAGTCCTTAAATAATGCAACAAAGTCCTTAAATAATGCAGCAGATTCCTTAAATTTCGCAGCAGCGTCCTTAAATAATGCATCAAAGTCCTTAAATAATGCAGCAGAGTCCTAAAATACCGCAGCAGAGTCCTTAAATAATGCAGCAAAGTCCTTAAATAATGCAGCAGAGTGCTTACATAATGCAGCAGAGTCCTTAAATTCCGCAGCAGAGTCATTAAATAATGCAGCAGAGTCCTTAAATAATGCAGCAAATTCATTAAATAATGCACAGAGTCATTAAATAATGCAACAAAGTCCTTAAATAATGCAGCAGAGTCCTTAAATAATGCAACAAAGTCCTTAAATAATGCAGCAGATTCCTTAAATAAAGCAGCAGAGTGCTTAAATAATGCAGCAGAGTCCTTAAATACCGCAGCAGAGTCATTAAATAATACAGCAGAGTCCTTAAATAATGCAGCAAATTCCTTAAATAATGCAGAGTCCTTAAATAATGCACTAAATTCCTTAAATAAAATGCAGCAACGCCCTTAATAATGCAGCAGAGTCCTTAAATAATTCAGCAAAGTCCTTAAATAATGCAGCAGAGTCCTTAAATACCGCAGCAGCGTCCTTAAATAATGCAACAAAGTCCTTAAATAATGCAGCTGAACCCTTAAATAATGCAACAAAGTCCTTAAATAATGCAGCAGACTCCTTAAATAATGCAACAAACTCCTTAAATAATGCAGCAGAGTACTTAAATAATGCAGCAGAGTACTTAAATAATGCAGCAAATTCCTTAAATAATGCAGCAGAATCCTTAAATAATGCAATAAAATCCTTAAATAATGCAGCAACGTCCATAATAATGCAGCAGAGTCCTTAAATAATACAGCAAAGTTCTTAAATAATGCAGCAGAGGACTTAAATACTGCAGCAGCGTCCTTAAATAATGCAGCAGAGTCCTTAAATAATGCAACAAAGTCCTTAAATAATGCAGCAGAATCCTTAAATAATGCAAAAAATTCCTTAAATAATGCAGAAGAGTACTTAAATAATGCAGAAAAGTTGTTAAATAATGCAGCAAAGTCCTTAAATAATGCAGCAGAGTCCTTAAACATTGCAGCACAGTCCTTAAATAATGCAACAAAGTCCTTAAATAATGCAGCAGAGTCCTTAAATAATGCAGCAAAGTCCTTAAAAAATGCAGCAGAGTCCTTAAACAATGCAACACAGTCCTTAAATAATGCAGCAGAGTCCTTAAATACTGCAGCAGAGTCCTTAAATAATGCAGCAAAGTCCTTAAATAATGCAGCAGAGTCCTTAAATATTGCAGCAGAGTCCTTAAATAATGCAGCAAAGTCCTTAAATAATGCAGCAGAGTCCTTAAATTCCGCAGCAGAGTGATTAAATAATGCAACAAAGTCCTTAATAATGCAGCAGAGTCCTTAAATAATGCAGCAAATTCTTTAAATAATGCAGCAGAATCCTTAAATAATGCAATAAAGTCCTTATCTAATGCAGCAACGTCCTTAATAATGCAGCAGAGTCCTTAAATAATGCAGCAAAGTACTTAAATAATGCAGCAGAGGCCTTAAATACCGCAGCAGCATACTTAAATAATGCAGCAAAGTCCTTAAATAATGCAGCAGAGTCCTTAAATAATGCAACAAAGTCCTTAAATAATGCAGCAGAGTCCTTAAATAATGCAGCAAAGTCCTTAAATAATGCAGCAGAGTCCTTAAATAATGCAACAAAGTCCTTAAATAATGCAGCAGAGTCCTTAAATAATGCAACAAAGTCCTTAAATAATGCAGCAGAGTCCTTAAATAATGCAACAAAGTCCTTAAATAATGCAGCAGAGTCCTTAAATAATGCAACAAAGTCCTTAAATAATGCAGCAGAGTCCTTAAATAATGCAACAAAGTCCTTAAATAATGCAGCAGAGTCCTTAAATAATGCAACAAACTCATTAAATAATGCAGCAAAGTACTTAAATAATGCAGCAAATTCCTTAAATAATGCAGCAGAATCCTTAAATAATGCAATAAAGTCCTTAAATAATGTAGCAGAGTCCTTAAATAATGCAAAAAATTTCTTAAATAATGCAGCAGAATCCTTAAATAATGCAACAAAGTCCTTAAATAATGCAGCAACGTCCTTAATAATGCAGCAGAGTCCTTAAATAATGCAGCAAATTCCTTAAATAATGCAGAGTCCTTAAATAATGCACTAAATTCCTTAAATAAAATGCAGCAACGCCCTTAATAATGCAGCTGAGTCCTTAAATAATTCAGCAAAGTCCTTAAATAATGCAGCAGAGTCCTTAAATACCGCAGCAGCGTCCTTAAATAATGCAAAAAAGTCCTTAAATAATGCAGCAGAACCCTTAAATAATGCAACAAAGTCCTTAAATAATGCAGCAGACTCCTTAAATAATGCAACAAACTCCTTAAATAATGCAGCAGAGTACTTAAATAATGCAGCAGAGTACTTAAATAATGCAGCAAATTCCTTAAATAATGCAGCAGAATCCTTAAATAATGCAATAAAATCCTTAAATAATGCAGTAACGTCCTTAATAATGCAGCAGAGTCCTTAAATAATACAGCAAAGTCCTTAAATAATGCAGCAGAGGACTTAAATACTGCAGCAGCGTCCTTAAATAATGCAGCAGAGTCCTTAAATAATGCAACAAAGTCCTTAAATAATGCAGCAGAATCCTTAAATAATGCAAAAAATTCCTTAAATAATGCAGAAGAGTACTTAAATAATGCAGAAAAGTCGTTAAATAATGCAGCAAAGTCCTTAAATAATGCAGCAGAGTCCTTAAACATTGCAGCACAGTCCTTAAATAATGCAACAAAGTCCTTAAATAATGCAGCAGAGTCCTTAAATAATGCAGCAAAGTCCTTAAATAGTGCAGCAGAGTCCTTAAACAATGCAACACAGTCCTTAAATAATGCAGCAAAGTCCTTAAATAATGCAGCAGAGTCCTTAAATACAGCAGCAGCGTCCTTAAATAATTCAGCAAAGTCCTTAAATAATGCAGCAGAGTCCTTAAATAATGCAACAAAGTCCTTAAATAATGCAGCAGAGTCCTTAAATAATGCAACAAAGTCCATAAATAATGCAGCAGAGTCCTTAAATACTGCAGCAGAGTCCCTAAATAATGCAGCAAAGTCCTTAAATAATGCAGCAGAGTCCTTAAATTCCGCAGCAGAGTGATTAAATAATGCAACAAAGTCCTTAATAATGCAGCAGAGTCCTTAAATAATGCAGCAAATTCTTTAAATAATGCAGCAGAATCCTTAAATAATGCAATAAAGTCCTTATCTAATGCAGCAACGTCCTTAATAATGCAGCAGAGTCCTTAAATAATGCAGCAAAGTACTTAAATAATGCAGCAGAGGCCTTAAATACCGCAGCAGCATACTTAAATAATGCAGCAAAGTCCTTAAATAATGCAGCAGAGTCCTTAAATAATGCAACAAAGTCCTTAAATAATGCAGCAGAGTCCTTAAATAATGCAACAAAGTCCTTAAATAATGCACCAGAGTACTTAAATAATGCAGCAAAGTCCTTAAATAATGCAGCAGAGTCCTTAAATAATGCAACAAAGTCCTTAAATAATGCAGCAGAGTCCTTAAATAATGCAACAAAGTCCTTAAATAATGCAGCAGAGTCCTTAAATAATGCAACAAAGTCCTTAAATAATGCAGCAGAGTCCTTAAATAATGCAGCAAAGTCCTTAAATAATGCAGCAGAGTCCTTAAACAATGCAGCACAGTCCTTAAATAATGCAACAAAGTCCTTAAATAATGCAGCAGAGTCCTTAAATAATGCAGCAAAGTTCTTAAATAATGCAGCAGAGTCCTTAAACAATGCAGCACAGTCCTTAAATAATGCAGCAAAGTCCTTAAATAATGCAGCAGAGTCCTTAAATAATGCAGCAAACTCATTAAATAATGCAGCAAAGTACTTAATAATGCAGCAAATTCCTTAAATAATGCAGCAGAATCCTTAAATAATGCAGCAAAGTCCTTAAATAATGCAGCAGAGTCCTTAAATAATGCAACAAAGTCCTTAAATAATGCAGCAGAGTCCTTAAATAATGCAACAAAGTCCTTAAATAATGCACCAGAGTACTTAAATAATGCAGCAAAGTCCTTAAATAATGCAGCAGAGTCCTTAAATAATGCAACAAAGTCCTTAAATAATGCAGCAGAGTCCTTAAATAATGCAACAAAGTCCTTAAATAATGCAGCAGAGTCCTTAAATAATGCAGCAGAGTCCTTAAATAATGCAACAAAGTCCTTAAATAATGCAGCAGAGTCCTTAAATAATGCAGCAAAGTCCTTAAATAATGCAGCAGAGTCCTTAAACAATGCAGCACAGTCCTTAAATAATGCAACAAAGTCCTTAAATAATGCAGCAGAGTCCTTAAATAATGCAGCAAAGTTCTTAAATAATGCAGCAGAGTCCTTAAACAATGCAGCACAGTCCTTAAATAATGCAGCAAAGTCCTTAAATAATGCAGCAGAGTCCTTAAATAATGCAGCAAACTCATTAAATAATGCAGCAAAGTACTTAAATAATGCAGCAAATTCCTTAAATAATGCAGCAGAATCCTTAAATAATGCAATAAAGTCCTTAAATAATGCAGCAGAGTCCTTAAATAATGCAATAAATTCCTTAAATAATGCAGCAGAATAATTAAATAATGCAATAAAGTCATTAAATAATGCAGCAGAGTCCTTAAATACTGCAGCAGAGACCTTAAATAATGCAGCAAAATCCTTAAATAATGCAGCAGAGTCCTTATATAATGCAGCAGAGTCCTAAAATACCGCAGCAGAGTCCTTAAATAATGCAGCAGAGTCCTTAAATAATGCAGCAGAGTCCTTAAATAATGCAACAAAGTCCTTAAATAATGCAGCAGATTCCTTAAATTTCGCAGCAGCGTCCTTAAATAATGCATCAAAGTCCTTAAATAATGCAGCAGAGTCCTAAAATACCGCAGCAGAGTCCTTAAATAATGCAGCAAAGTCCTTAAATAATGCAGCAGAGTGCTTACATAATGCAGCAGAGTCCTTAAATTCCGCAGCAGAGTCATTAAATAATGCAGCAGAGTCCTTAAATAATGCAGCAAATTCATTAAATAATGCACAGAGTCATTAAATAATGCAACAAAGTCCTTAAATAATGCAGCAGAGTCCTTAAATAATGCAACAAAGTCCTTAAATAATGCAGCAGATTCCTTAAATAAAGCAGCAGAGTGCTTAAATAATGCAGCAGAGTCCTTAAATACCGCAGCAGAGTCATTAAATAATACAGCAGAGTCCTTAAATAATGCAGCAAATTCCTTAAATAATGCAGAGTCCTTAAATAATGCACTAAATTCCTTAAATAAAATGCAGCAACGCCCTTAATAATGCAGCAGAGTCCTTAAATAATTCAGCAAAGTCCTTAAATAATGCAGCAGAGTCCTTAAATACCGCAGCAGCGTCCTTAAATAATGCAACAAAGTCCTTAAATAATGCAGCTGAACCCTTAAATAATGCAACAAAGTCCTTAAATAATGCAGCAGACTCCTTAAATAATGCAACAAACTCCTTAAATAATGCAGCAGAGTACTTAAATAATGCAGCAGAGTACTTAAATAATGCAGCAAATTCCTTAAATAATGCAGCAGAATCCTTAAATAATGCAATAAAATCCTTAAATAATGCAGTAACGTCCTTAATAATGCAGCAGAGTCCTTAAATAATACAGCAAAGTCCTTAAATAATGCAGCAGAGGACTTAAATACTGCAGCAGCGTCCTTAAATAATGCAGCAGAGTCCTTAAATAATGCAACAAAGTCCTTAAATAATGCAGCAGAATCCTTAAATAATGCAAAAAATTCCTTAAATAATGCAGAAGAGTACTTAAATAATGCAGAAAAGTCGTTAAATAATGCAGCAAAGTCCTTAAATAATGCAGCAGAGTCCTTAAACATTGCAGCACAGTCCTTAAATAATGCAACAAAGTCCTTAAATAATGCAGCAGAGTCCTTAAATAATGCAGCAAAGTCCTTAAATAGTGCAGCAGAGTCCTTAAACAATGCAACACAGTCCTTAAATAATGCAGCAAAGTCCTTAAATAATGCAGCAGAGTCCTTAAATACAGCAGCAGCGTCCTTAAATAATTCAGCAAAGTCCTTAAATAATGCAGCAGAGTCCTTAAATAATGCAACAAAGTCCTTAAATAATGCAGCAGAGTCCTTAAATAATGCAACAAAGTCCATAAATAATGCAGCAGAGTCCTTAAATACTGCAGCAGAGTCCTTAAATAATGCAGCAAAGTCCTTAAATAATGCAGCAGAGTCCTTAAATTCCGCAGCAGAGTGATTAAATAATGCAACAAAGTCCTTAATAATGCAGCAGAGTCCTTAAATAATGCAGCAAATTCTTTAAATAATGCAGCAGAATCCTTAAATAATGCAATAAAGTCCTTATCTAATGCAGCAACGTCCTTAATAATGCAGCAGAGTCCTTAAATAATGCAGCAAAGTACTTAAATAATGCAGCAGAGGCCTTAAATACCGCAGCAGCATACTTAAATAATGCAGCAAAGTCCTTAAATAATGCAGCAGAGTCCTTAAATAATGCAACAAAGTCCTTAAATAATGCAGCAGAGTCCTTAAATAATGCAGCAAAGTCCTTAAATAATGCAGCAGAGTCCTTAAATAATGCAACAAAGTCCTTAAATAATGCAGCAGAGTCCTTAAATAATGCAACAAAGTCCTTAAATAATGCAGCAGAGTCCTTAAATAATGCAACAAAGTCCTTAAATAATGCAGCAGAGTCCTTAAATAATGCAACAAAGTCCTTAAATAATGCAGCAGAGTCCTTAAATAATGCAACAAAGTCCTTAAATAATGCAGCAGAGTCCTTAAATAATGCAACAAACTCATTAAATAATGCAGCAAAGTACTTAAATAATGCAGCAAATTCCTTAAATAATGCAGCAGAATCCTTAAATAATGCAATAAAGTCCTTAAATAATGTAGCAGAGTCCTTAAATAATGCAAAAAATTTCTTAAATAATGCAGCAGAATCCTTAAATAATGCAACAAAGTCCTTAAATAATGCAGCAACGTCCTTAATAATGCAGCAGAGTCCTTAAATAATGCAGCAAATTCCTTAAATAATGCAGAGTCCTTAAATAATGCACTAAATTCCTTAAATAAAATGCAGCAACGCCCTTAATAATGCAGCTGAGTCCTTAAATAATTCAGCAAAGTCCTTAAATAATGCAGCAGAGTCCTTAAATACCGCAGCAGCGTCCTTAAATAATGCAAAAAAGTCCTTAAATAATGCAGCAGAACCCTTAAATAATGCAACAAAGTCCTTAAATAATGCAGCAGACTCCTTAAATAATGCAACAAACTCCTTAAATAATGCAGCAGAGTACTTAAATAATGCAGCAGAGTACTTAAATAATGCAGCAAATTCCTTAAATAATGCAGCAGAATCCTTAAATAATGCAATAAAATCCTTAAATAATGCAGTAACGTCCTTAATAATGCAGCAGAGTCCTTAAATAATACAGCAAAGTCCTTAAATAATGCAGCAGAGGACTTAAATACTGCAGCAGCGTCCTTAAATAATGCAGCAGAGTCCTTAAATAATGCAACAAAGTCCTTAAATAATGCAGCAGAATCCTTAAATAATGCAAAAAATTCCTTAAATAATGCAGAAGAGTACTTAAATAATGCAGAAAAGTCGTTAAATAATGCAGCAAAGTCCTTAAATAATGCAGCAGAGTCCTTAAACATTGCAGCACAGTCCTTAAATAATGCAACAAAGTCCTTAAATAATGCAGCAGAGTCCTTAAATAATGCAGCAAAGTCCTTAAATAGTGCAGCAGAGTCCTTAAACAATGCAACACAGTCCTTAAATAATGCAGCAAAGTCCTTAAATAATGCAGCAGAGTCCTTAAATACAGCAGCAGCGTCCTTAAATAATTCAGCAAAGTCCTTAAATAATGCAGCAGAGTCCTTAAATAATGCAACAAAGTCCTTAAATAATGCAGCAGAGTCCTTAAATAATGCAACAAAGTCCATAAATAATGCAGCAGAGTCCTTAAATACTGCAGCAGAGTCCTTAAATAATGCAGCAAAGTCCTTAAATAATGCAGCAGAGTCCTTAAATTCCGCAGCAGAGTGATTAAATAATGCAACAAAGTCCTTAATAATGCAGCAGAGTCCTTAAATAATGCAGCAAATTCTTTAAATAATGCAGCAGAATCCTTAAATAATGCAATAAAGTCCTTATCTAATGCAGCAACGTCCTTAATAATGCAGCAGAGTCCTTAAATAATGCAGCAAAGTACTTAAATAATGCAGCAGAGGCCTTAAATACCGCAGCAGCATACTTAAATAATGCAGCAAAGTCCTTAAATAATGCAGCAGAGTCCTTAAATAATGCAACAAAGTCCTTAAATAATGCAGCAGAGTCCTTAAATAATGCAACAAAGTCCTTAAATAATGCACCAGAGTACTTAAATAATGCAGCAAAGTCCTTAAATAATGCAGCAGAGTCCTTAAATAATGCAACAAAGTCCTTAAATAATGCAGCAGAGTCCTTAAATAATGCAACAAAGTCCTTAAATAATGCAGCAGAGTCCTTAAATAATGCAACAAAGTCCTTAAATAATGCAGCAGAGTCCTTAAATAATGCAGCAAAGTCCTTAAATAATGCAGCAGAGTCCTTAAACAATGCAGCACAGTCCTTAAATAATGCAACAAAGTCCTTAAATAATGCAGCAGAGTCCTTAAATAATGCAGCAAAGTTCTTAAATAATGCAGCAGAGTCCTTAAACAATGCAGCACAGTCCTTAAATAATGCAGCAAAGTCCTTAAATAATGCAGCAGAGTCCTTAAATAATGCAGCAAACTCATTAAATAATGCAGCAAAGTACTTAATAATGCAGCAAATTCCTTAAATAATGCAGCAGAATCCTTAAATAATGCAGCAAAGTCCTTAAATAATGCAGCAGAGTCCTTAAATAATGCAACAAAGTCCTTAAATAATGCAGCAGAGTCCTTAAATAATGCAACAAAGTCCTTAAATAATGCACCAGAGTACTTAAATAATGCAGCAAAGTCCTTAAATAATGCAGCAGAGTCCTTAAATAATGCAACAAAGTCCTTAAATAATGCAGCAGAGTCCTTAAATAATGCAACAAAGTCCTTAAATAATGCAGCAGAGTCCTTAAATAATGCAGCAGAGTCCTTAAATAATGCAACAAAGTCCTTAAATAATGCAGCAGAGTCCTTAAATAATGCAGCAAAGTCCTTAAATAATGCAGCAGAGTCCTTAAACAATGCAGCACAGTCCTTAAATAATGCAACAAAGTCCTTAAATAATGCAGCAGAGTCCTTAAATAATGCAGCAAAGTTCTTAAATAATGCAGCAGAGTCCTTAAACAATGCAGCACAGTCCTTAAATAATGCAGCAAAGTCCTTAAATAATGCAGCAGAGTCCTTAAATAATGCAGCAAACTCATTAAATAATGCAGCAAAGTACTTAAATAATGCAGCAAATTCCTTAAATAATGCAGCAGAATCCTTAAATAATGCAATAAAGTCCTTAAATAATGCAGCAGAGTCCTTAAATAATGCAATAAATTCCTTAAATAATGCAGCAGAATAATTAAATAATGCAATAAAGTCATTAAATAATGCAGCAGAGTCCTTAAATACTGCAGCAGAGACCTTAAATAATGCAGCAAAATCCTTAAATAATGCAGCAGAGTCCTTATATAATGCAGCAGAGTCCTAAAATACCGCAGCAGAGTCCTTAAATAATGCAGCAGAGTCCTTAAATAATGCAGCAGAGTCCTTAAATAATGCAACAAAGTCCTTAAATAATGCAGCAGATTCCTTAAATTTCGCAGCAGCGTCCTTAAATAATGCATCAAAGTCCTTAAATAATGCAGCAGAGTCCTAAAATACCGCAGCAGAGTCCTTAAATAATGCAGCAAAGTCCTTAAATAATGCAGCAGAGTGCTTACATAATGCAGCAGAGTCCTTAAATTCCGCAGCAGAGTCATTAAATAATGCAGCAGAGTCCTTAAATAATGCAGCAAATTCATTAAATAATGCACAGAGTCATTAAATAATGCAACAAAGTCCTTAAATAATGCAGCAGAGTCCTTAAATAATGCAACAAAGTCCTTAAATAATGCAGCAGATTCCTTAAATAAAGCAGCAGAGTGCTTAAATAATGCAGCAGAGTCCTTAAATACCGCAGCAGAGTCATTAAATAATACAGCAGAGTCCTTAAATAATGCAGCAAATTCCTTAAATAATGCAGAGTCCTTAAATAATGCACTAAATTCCTTAAATAAAATGCAGCAACGCCCTTAATAATGCAGCAGAGTCCTTAAATAATTCAGCAAAGTCCTTAAATAATGCAGCAGAGTCCTTAAATACCGCAGCAGCGTCCTTAAATAATGCAACAAAGTCCTTAAATAATGCAGCTGAACCCTTAAATAATGCAACAAAGTCCTTAAATAATGCAGCAGACTCCTTAAATAATGCAACAAACTCCTTAAATAATGCAGCAGAGTACTTAAATAATGCAGCAGAGTACTTAAATAATGCAGCAAATTCCTTAAATAATGCAGCAGAATCCTTAAATAATGCAATAAAATCCTTAAATAATGCAGTAACGTCCTTAATAATGCAGCAGAGTCCTTAAATAATACAGCAAAGTCCTTAAATAATGCAGCAGAGGACTTAAATACTGCAGCAGCGTCCTTAAATAATGCAGCAGAGTCCTTAAATAATGCAACAAAGTCCTTAAATAATGCAGCAGAATCCTTAAATAATGCAAAAAATTCCTTAAATAATGCAGAAGAGTACTTAAATAATGCAGAAAAGTCGTTAAATAATGCAGCAAAGTCCTTAAATAATGCAGCAGAGTCCTTAAACATTGCAGCACAGTCCTTAAATAATGCAACAAAGTCCTTAAATAATGCAGCAGAGTCCTTAAATAATGCAGCAAAGTCCTTAAATAGTGCAGCAGAGTCCTTAAACAATGCAACACAGTCCTTAAATAATGCAGCAAAGTCCTTAAATAATGCAGCAGAGTCCTTAAATACAGCAGCAGCGTCCTTAAATAATTCAGCAAAGTCCTTAAATAATGCAGCAGAGTCCTTAAATAATGCAACAAAGTCCTTAAATAATGCAGCAGAGTCCTTAAATAATGCAACAAAGTCCATAAATAATGCAGCAGAGTCCTTAAATACTGCAGCAGAGTCCTTAAATAATGCAGCAAAGTCCTTAAATAATGCAGCAGAGTCCTTAAATTCCGCAGCAGAGTGATTAAATAATGCAACAAAGTCCTTAATAATGCAGCAGAGTCCTTAAATAATGCAGCAAATTCTTTAAATAATGCAGCAGAATCCTTAAATAATGCAATAAAGTCCTTATCTAATGCAGCAACGTCCTTAATAATGCAGCAGAGTCCTTAAATAATGCAGCAAAGTACTTAAATAATGCAGCAGAGGCCTTAAATACCGCAGCAGCATACTTAAATAATGCAGCAAAGTCCTTAAATAATGCAGCAGAGTCCTTAAATAATGCAACAAAGTCCTTAAATAATGCAGCAGAGTCCTTAAATAATGCAACAAAGTCCTTAAATAATGCACCAGAGTACTTAAATAATGCAGCAAAGTCCTTAAATAATGCAGCAGAGTCCTTAAATAATGCAACAAAGTCCTTAAATAATGCAGCAGAGTCCTTAAATAATGCAACAAAGTCCTTAAATAATGCAGCAGAGTCCTTAAATAATGCAACAAAGTCCTTAAATAATGCAGCAGAGTCCTTAAATAATGCAGCAAAGTCCTTAAATAATGCAGCAGAGTCCTTAAACAATGCAGCACAGTCCTTAAATAATGCAACAAAGTCCTTAAATAATGCAGCAGAGTCCTTAAATAATGCAGCAAAGTTCTTAAATAATGCAGCAGAGTCCTTAAACAATGCAGCACAGTCCTTAAATAATGCAGCAAAGTCCTTAAATAATGCAGCAGAGTCCTTAAATAATGCAGCAAACTCATTAAATAATGCAGCAAAGTACTTAATAATGCAGCAAATTCCTTAAATAATGCAGCAGAATCCTTAAATAATGCAGCAAAGTCCTTAAATAATGCAGCAGAGTCCTTAAATAATGCAACAAAGTCCTTAAATAATGCAGCAGAGTCCTTAAATAATGCAACAAAGTCCTTAAATAATGCACCAGAGTACTTAAATAATGCAGCAAAGTCCTTAAATAATGCAGCAGAGTCCTTAAATAATGCAACAAAGTCCTTAAATAATGCAGCAGAGTCCTTAAATAATGCAACAAAGTCCTTAAATAATGCAGCAGAGTCCTTAAATAATGCAGCAGAGTCCTTAAATAATGCAACAAAGTCCTTAAATAATGCAGCAGAGTCCTTAAATAATGCAGCAAAGTCCTTAAATAATGCAGCAGAGTCCTTAAACAATGCAGCACAGTCCTTAAATAATGCAACAAAGTCCTTAAATAATGCAGCAGAGTCCTTAAATAATGCAGCAAAGTTCTTAAATAATGCAGCAGAGTCCTTAAACAATGCAGCACAGTCCTTAAATAATGCAGCAAAGTCCTTAAATAATGCAGCAGAGTCCTTAAATAATGCAGCAAACTCATTAAATAATGCAGCAAAGTACTTAAATAATGCAGCAAATTCCTTAAATAATGCAGCAGAATCCTTAAATAATGCAATAAAGTCCTTAAATAATGCAGCAGAGTCCTTAAATAATGCAATAAATTCCTTAAATAATGCAGCAGAATAATTAAATAATGCAATAAAGTCATTAAATAATGCAGCAGAGTCCTTAAATACTGCAGCAGAGACCTTAAATAATGCAGCAAAATCCTTAAATAATGCAGCAGAGTCCTTATATAATGCAGCAGAGTCCTAAAATACCGCAGCAGAGTCCTTAAATAATGCAGCAGAGTCCTTAAATAATGCAGCAGAGTCCTTAAATAATGCAACAAAGTCCTTAAATAATGCAGCAGATTCCTTAAATTTCGCAGCAGCGTCCTTAAATAATGCATCAAAGTCCTTAAATAATGCAGCAGAGTCCTAAAATACCGCAGCAGAGTCCTTAAATAATGCAGCAAAGTCCTTAAATAATGCAGCAGAGTGCTTACATAATGCAGCAGAGTCCTTAAATTCCGCAGCAGAGTCATTAAATAATGCAGCAGAGTCCTTAAATAATGCAGCAAATTCATTAAATAATGCACAGAGTCATTAAATAATGCAACAAAGTCCTTAAATAATGCAGCAGAGTCCTTAAATAATGCAACAAAGTCCTTAAATAATGCAGCAGATTCCTTAAATAAAGCAGCAGAGTGCTTAAATAATGCAGCAGAGTCCTTAAATACCGCAGCAGAGTCATTAAATAATACAGCAGAGTCCTTAAATAATGCAGCAAATTCCTTAAATAATGCAGAGTCCTTAAATAATGCACTAAATTCCTTAAATAAAATGCAGCAACGCCCTTAATAATGCAGCAGAGTCCTTAAATAATTCAGCAAAGTCCTTAAATAATGCAGCAGAGTCCTTAAATACCGCAGCAGCGTCCTTAAATAATGCAACAAAGTCCTTAAATAATGCAGCTGAACCCTTAAATAATGCAACAAAGTCCTTAAATAATGCAGCAGACTCCTTAAATAATGCAACAAACTCCTTAAATAATGCAGCAGAGTACTTAAATAATGCAGCAGAGTACTTAAATAATGCAGCAAATTCCTTAAATAATGCAGCAGAATCCTTAAATAATGCAATAAAATCCTTAAATAATGCAGCAACGTCCATAATAATGCAGCAGAGTCCTTAAATAATACAGCAAAGTTCTTAAATAATGCAGCAGAGGACTTAAATACTGCAGCAGCGTCCTTAAATAATGCAGCAGAGTCCTTAAATAATGCAACAAAGTCCTTAAATAATGCAGCAGAATCCTTAAATAATGCAAAAAATTCCTTAAATAATGCAGAAGAGTACTTAAATAATGCAGAAAAGTTGTTAAATAATGCAGCAAAGTCCTTAAATAATGCAGCAGAGTCCTTAAACATTGCAGCACAGTCCTTAAATAATGCAACAAAGTCCTTAAATAATGCAGCAGAGTCCTTAAATAATGCAGCAAAGTCCTTAAAAAATGCAGCAGAGTCCTTAAACAATGCAACACAGTCCTTAAATAATGCAGCAGAGTCCTTAAATACTGCAGCAGAGTCCTTAAATAATGCAGCAAAGTCCTTAAATAATGCAGCAGAGTCCTTAAATATTGCAGCAGAGTCCTTAAATAATGCAGCAAAGTCCTTAAATAATGCAGCAGAGTCCTTAAATTCCGCAGCAGAGTGATTAAATAATGCAACAAAGTCCTTAATAATGCAGCAGAGTCCTTAAATAATGCAGCAAATTCTTTAAATAATGCAGCAGAATCCTTAAATAATGCAATAAAGTCCTTATCTAATGCAGCAACGTCCTTAATAATGCAGCAGAGTCCTTAAATAATGCAGCAAAGTACTTAAATAATGCAGCAGAGGCCTTAAATACCGCAGCAGCATACTTAAATAATGCAGCAAAGTCCTTAAATAATGCAGCAGAGTCCTTAAATAATGCAACAAAGTCCTTAAATAATGCAGCAGAGTCCTTAAATAATGCAGCAAAGTCCTTAAATAATGCAGCAGAGTCCTTAAATAATGCAACAAAGTCCTTAAATAATGCAGCAGAGTCCTTAAATAATGCAACAAAGTCCTTAAATAATGCAGCAGAGTCCTTAAATAATGCAACAAAGTCCTTAAATAATGCAGCAGAGTCCTTAAATAATGCAACAAAGTCCTTAAATAATGCAGCAGAGTCCTTAAATAATGCAGCAAAGTCCTTAAATAATGCAGCAGAGTCCTTAAACAATGCAGCACAGTCCTTAAATAATGCAACAAAGTCCTTAAATAATGCAGCAGAGTCCTTAAATAATGCAGCAAAGTCCTTAAATAATGCAGCAGAGTCCTTAAACAATGCAGCACAGTCCTAAAATAATGCAGCAAAGTCCTTAAATAATGCAGCAGAGTCCTTAAATACAGCAGCAGCGTCCTTAAATAATGCAACAAAGTCCTTAAATAATGCAGCAGAGTCCTTAAATAATGCATCAAAGTCCTTAAATAATGCAGCAGAGTCCTTAAATAATGCAACAAACTCATTAAATAATGCAGCAAAGTACTTAAATAATGCAGCAAATTCCTTAAATAATGCAGCAGAATCCTTAAATAATGCAATAAAGTCCTTAAATAATGCAGCAGAGTCCTTAAATAATGCAATCAATTCCTTAAATAATGCAGCAGAATCCTTAAATAATGCAATAAAGTCATTAAATAATGCAGCAGAGTCCTTAAATAATGCAACAAAGTCCTTAAATAATGCAGCAGATTCCTTAAATTCTGCAGCAGCGTCCTTAAATAATGCATCAAAGTCCTTAAATAATGCAGCAGAGTCCTTAAATACCACAGCAGAGTCATTAAATAATGCAGCAGAGTCCTTAAATAATGCAGCATATTCCTTAAATAATGCAGCAGAGTCCTTAAATAATGCAATAAAGTCCTTAAATAATGCAGCAGAGTCCTTAAATAATGCAGCAACGTCCTTAATAATGCAGCTGAGTTCTTAAATAATGCAGCAACATCCTTAAATAATGCAGCAGAGTCCTTAAATACTGCATCAGCGTCCTTAAATAATGCAACAAAGTCCTTAAATAATGCAGCAAAGTCCTTAAATAATGCAGCAGAGTCCTTAAATACAGCAGCAGAGTCCTTAAATAATTCAGCAAAGTCCTTAAATAATGCAGCAGAGTCCTTAAATAATGCAATAAAGTCCTTATCTAATGCAGCAACGTCCTTAATAATGCAGCAGAGTCCTTAAATAATGCAGCAAAGTACTTAAATAATGCAGCAGAGGCCTTAAATACCGCAGCAGCATACTTAAATAATGCAGCAAAGTCCTTAAATAATGCAGCAGAGTCCTTAAATAATGCAACAAAGTCCTTAAATAATGCAGCAGAGTCCTTAAATAATGCAACAAAGTCCTTAAATAATGCAGCAGAGTCCTTAAATAATGCAACAAAGTCCATAAATAATGCAGCAGAGTCCTTAAATACTGCAGCAGAGTCCTTAAATAATGCAGCAAAGTCCTTAAATAATGCAGCAGAGTCCTTAAATTCCGCAGCAGAGTGATTAAATAATGCAACAAAGTCCTTAATAATGCAGCAGAGTCCTTAAATAATGCAGCAAATTCTTTAAATAATGCAGCAGAATCCTTAAATAATGCAATAAAGTCCTTATCTAATGCAGCAACGTCCTTAATAATGCAGCAGAGTCCTTAAATAATGCAGCAAAGTACTTAAATAATGCAGCAGAGGCCTTAAATACCGCAGCAGCATACTTAAATAATGCAGCAAAGTCCTTAAATAATGCAGCAGAGTCCTTAAATAATGCAACAAAGTCCTTAAATAATGCAGCAGAGTCCTTAAATAATGCAACAAAGTCCTTAAATAATGCACCAGAGTACTTAAATAATGCAGCAAAGTCCTTAAATAATGCAGCAGAGTCCTTAAATAATGCAACAAAGTCCTTAAATAATGCAGCAGAGTCCTTAAATAATGCAACAAAGTCCTTAAATAATGCAGCAGAGTCCTTAAATAATGCAACAAAGTCCTTAAATAATGCAGCAGAGTCCTTAAATAATGCAGCAAAGTCCTTAAATAATGCAGCAGAGTCCTTAAACAATGCAGCACAGTCCTTAAATAATGCAACAAAGTCCTTAAATAATGCAGCAGAGTCCTTAAATAATGCAGCAAAGTTCTTAAATAATGCAGCAGAGTCCTTAAACAATGCAGCACAGTCCTTAAATAATGCAGCAAAGTCCTTAAATAATGCAGCAGAGTCCTTAAATAATGCAGCAAACTCATTAAATAATGCAGCAAAGTACTTAATAATGCAGCAAATTCCTTAAATAATGCAGCAGAATCCTTAAATAATGCAGCAAAGTCCTTAAATAATGCAGCAGAGTCCTTAAATAATGCAACAAAGTCCTTAAATAATGCAGCAGAGTCCTTAAATAATGCAACAAAGTCCTTAAATAATGCACCAGAGTACTTAAATAATGCAGCAAAGTCCTTAAATAATGCAGCAGAGTCCTTAAATAATGCAACAAAGTCCTTAAATAATGCAGCAGAGTCCTTAAATAATGCAACAAAGTCCTTAAATAATGCAGCAGAGTCCTTAAATAATGCAGCAGAGTCCTTAAATAATGCAACAAAGTCCTTAAATAATGCAGCAGAGTCCTTAAATAATGCAGCAAAGTCCTTAAATAATGCAGCAGAGTCCTTAAACAATGCAGCACAGTCCTTAAATAATGCAACAAAGTCCTTAAATAATGCAGCAGAGTCCTTAAATAATGCAGCAAAGTTCTTAAATAATGCAGCAGAGTCCTTAAACAATGCAGCACAGTCCTTAAATAATGCAGCAAAGTCCTTAAATAATGCAGCAGAGTCCTTAAATAATGCAGCAAACTCATTAAATAATGCAGCAAAGTACTTAAATAATGCAGCAAATTCCTTAAATAATGCAGCAGAATCCTTAAATAATGCAATAAAGTCCTTAAATAATGCAGCAGAGTCCTTAAATAATGCAATAAATTCCTTAAATAATGCAGCAGAATAATTAAATAATGCAATAAAGTCATTAAATAATGCAGCAGAGTCCTTAAATACTGCAGCAGAGACCTTAAATAATGCAGCAAAATCCTTAAATAATGCAGCAGAGTCCTTATATAATGCAGCAGAGTCCTAAAATACCGCAGCAGAGTCCTTAAATAATGCAGCAGAGTCCTTAAATAATGCAGCAGAGTCCTTAAATAATGCAACAAAGTCCTTAAATAATGCAGCAGATTCCTTAAATTTCGCAGCAGCGTCCTTAAATAATGCATCAAAGTCCTTAAATAATGCAGCAGAGTCCTAAAATACCGCAGCAGAGTCCTTAAATAATGCAGCAAAGTCCTTAAATAATGCAGCAGAGTGCTTACATAATGCAGCAGAGTCCTTAAATTCCGCAGCAGAGTCATTAAATAATGCAGCAGAGTCCTTAAATAATGCAGCAAATTCATTAAATAATGCACAGAGTCATTAAATAATGCAACAAAGTCCTTAAATAATGCAGCAGAGTCCTTAAATAATGCAACAAAGTCCTTAAATAATGCAGCAGATTCCTTAAATAAAGCAGCAGAGTGCTTAAATAATGCAGCAGAGTCCTTAAATACCGCAGCAGAGTCATTAAATAATACAGCAGAGTCCTTAAATAATGCAGCAAATTCCTTAAATAATGCAGAGTCCTTAAATAATGCACTAAATTCCTTAAATAAAATGCAGCAACGCCCTTAATAATGCAGCAGAGTCCTTAAATAATTCAGCAAAGTCCTTAAATAATGCAGCAGAGTCCTTAAATACCGCAGCAGCGTCCTTAAATAATGCAACAAAGTCCTTAAATAATGCAGCTGAACCCTTAAATAATGCAACAAAGTCCTTAAATAATGCAGCAGACTCCTTAAATAATGCAACAAACTCCTTAAATAATGCAGCAGAGTACTTAAATAATGCAGCAGAGTACTTAAATAATGCAGCAAATTCCTTAAATAATGCAGCAGAATCCTTAAATAATGCAATAAAATCCTTAAATAATGCAGCAACGTCCATAATAATGCAGCAGAGTCCTTAAATAATACAGCAAAGTTCTTAAATAATGCAGCAGAGGACTTAAATACTGCAGCAGCGTCCTTAAATAATGCAGCAGAGTCCTTAAATAATGCAACAAAGTCCTTAAATAATGCAGCAGAATCCTTAAATAATGCAAAAAATTCCTTAAATAATGCAGAAGAGTACTTAAATAATGCAGAAAAGTTGTTAAATAATGCAGCAAAGTCCTTAAATAATGCAGCAGAGTCCTTAAACATTGCAGCACAGTCCTTAAATAATGCAACAAAGTCCTTAAATAATGCAGCAGAGTCCTTAAATAATGCAGCAAAGTCCTTAAAAAATGCAGCAGAGTCCTTAAACAATGCAACACAGTCCTTAAATAATGCAGCAGAGTCCTTAAATACTGCAGCAGAGTCCTTAAATAATGCAGCAAAGTCCTTAAATAATGCAGCAGAGTCCTTAAATATTGCAGCAGAGTCCTTAAATAATGCAGCAAAGTCCTTAAATAATGCAGCAGAGTCCTTAAATTCCGCAGCAGAGTGATTAAATAATGCAACAAAGTCCTTAATAATGCAGCAGAGTCCTTAAATAATGCAGCAAATTCTTTAAATAATGCAGCAGAATCCTTAAATAATGCAATAAAGTCCTTATCTAATGCAGCAACGTCCTTAATAATGCAGCAGAGTCCTTAAATAATGCAGCAAAGTACTTAAATAATGCAGCAGAGGCCTTAAATACCGCAGCAGCATACTTAAATAATGCAGCAAAGTCCTTAAATAATGCAGCAGAGTCCTTAAATAATGCAACAAAGTCCTTAAATAATGCAGCAGAGTCCTTAAATAATGCAGCAAAGTCCTTAAATAATGCAGCAGAGTCCTTAAATAATGCAACAAAGTCCTTAAATAATGCAGCAGAGTCCTTAAATAATGCAACAAAGTCCTTAAATAATGCAGCAGAGTCCTTAAATAATGCAACAAAGTCCTTAAATAATGCAGCAGAGTCCTTAAATAATGCAACAAAGTCCTTAAATAATGCAGCAGAGTCCTTAAATAATGCAGCAAAGTCCTTAAATAATGCAGCAGAGTCCTTAAACAATGCAGCACAGTCCTTAAATAATGCAACAAAGTCCTTAAATAATGCAGCAGAGTCCTTAAATAATGCAGCAAAGTCCTTAAATAATGCAGCAGAGTCCTTAAACAATGCAGCACAGTCCTAAAATAATGCAGCAAAGTCCTTAAATAATGCAGCAGAGTCCTTAAATACAGCAGCAGCGTCCTTAAATAATGCAACAAAGTCCTTAAATAATGCAGCAGAGTCCTTAAATAATGCATCAAAGTCCTTAAATAATGCAGCAGAGTCCTTAAATAATGCAACAAACTCATTAAATAATGCAGCAAAGTACTTAAATAATGCAGCAAATTCCTTAAATAATGCAGCAGAATCCTTAAATAATGCAATAAAGTCCTTAAATAATGCAGCAGAGTCCTTAAATAATGCAATCAATTCCTTAAATAATGCAGCAGAATCCTTAAATAATGCAATAAAGTCATTAAATAATGCAGCAGAGTCCTTAAATAATGCAACAAAGTCCTTAAATAATGCAGCAGATTCCTTAAATTCTGCAGCAGCGTCCTTAAATAATGCATCAAAGTCCTTAAATAATGCAGCAGAGTCCTTAAATACCACAGCAGAGTCATTAAATAATGCAGCAGAGTCCTTAAATAATGCAGCATATTCCTTAAATAATGCAGCAGAGTCCTTAAATAATGCAATAAAGTCCTTAAATAATGCAGCAGAGTCCTTAAATAATGCAGCAACGTCCTTAATAATGCAGCTGAGTTCTTAAATAATGCAGCAACATCCTTAAATAATGCAGCAGAGTCCTTAAATACTGCATCAGCGTCCTTAAATAATGCAACAAAGTCCTTAAATAATGCAGCAAAGTCCTTAAATAATGCAGCAGAGTCCTTAAATACAGCAGCAGAGTCCTTAAATAATTCAGCAAAGTCCTTAAATAATGCAGCAGAGTCCTTAAATAATGCAATAAAGTCCTTATCTAATGCAGCAACGTCCTTAATAATGCAGCAGAGTCCTTAAATAATGCAGCAAAGTACTTAAATAATGCAGCAGAGGCCTTAAATACCGCAGCAGCATACTTAAATAATGCAGCAAAGTCCTTAAATAATGCAGCAGAGTCCTTAAATAATGCAACAAAGTCCTTAAATAATGCAGCAGAGTCCTTAAATAATGCAACAAAGTCCTTAAATAATGCACCAGAGTACTTAAATAATGCAACAAAGTCCTTAATAATGCAGCAGAGTCCTTAAATAATGCAGCAAATTCTTTAAATAATGCAGCAGAATCCTTAAATAATGCAATAAAGTCCTTATCTAATGCAGCAACGTCCTTAATAATGCAGCAGAGTCCTTAAATAATGCAGCAAAGTACTTAAATAATGCAGCAGAGGCCTTAAATACCGCAGCAGCATACTTAAATAATGCAGCAAAGTCCTTAAATAATGCAGCAGAGTCCTTAAATAATGCAACAAAGTCCTTAAATAATGCAGCAGAGTCCTTAAATAATGCAACAAAGTCCTTAAATAATGCACCAGAGTACTTAAATAATGCAGCAAAGTCCTTAAATAATGCAGCAGAGTCCTTAAATAATGCAACAAAGTCCTTAAATAATGCAGCAGAGTCCTTAAATAATGCAACAAAGTCCTTAAATAATGCAGCAGAGTCCTTAAATAATGCAACAAAGTCCTTAAATAATGCAGCAGAGTCCTTAAATAATGCAGCAAAGTCCTTAAATAATGCAGCAGAGTCCTTAAACAATGCAGCACAGTCCTTAAATAATGCAACAAAGTCCTTAAATAATGCAGCAGAGTCCTTAAATAATGCAGCAAAGTTCTTAAATAATGCAGCAGAGTCCTTAAACAATGCAGCACAGTCCTTAAATAATGCAGCAAAGTCCTTAAATAATGCAGCAGAGTCCTTAAATAATGCAGCAAACTCATTAAATAATGCAGCAAAGTACTTAAATAATGCAGCAAATTCCTTAAATAATGCAGCAGAATCCTTAAATAATGCAGCAAAGTCCTTAAATAATGCAGCAGAGTCCTTAAATAATGCAACAAAGTCCTTAAATAAAATGCAGCAACGCCCTTAATAATGCAGCTGAGTCCTTAAATAATTCAGCAAAGTCCTTAAATAATGCAGCAGAGTCCTTAAATACCGCAGCAGCGTCCTTAAATAATGCAACAAAGTCCTTAAATAATGCAGCAGAACCCTTAAATAATGCAACAAAGTCCTTAAATAATGCAGCAGACTCCTTAAATAATGCAACAAACTCCTTAAATAATGCAGCAGAGTACTTAAATAATGCAGCAGAGTACTTAAATAATGCAGCAAATTCCTTAAATAATGCAGCAGAATCCTTAAATAATGCAATAAAATCCTTAAATAATGCAGCAACGTCCTTAATAATGCAGCAGAGTCCTTAAATAATACAGCAAAGTCCTTAAATAATGCAGCAGAGGACTTAAATACTGCAGCAGCGTCCTTAAATAATGCAGCAGAGTCCTTAAATAATGCAACAAAGTCCTTAAATAATGCAGCAGAATCCTTAAATAATGCAAAAAATTCCTTAAATAATGCAGAAGAGTACTTAAATAATGCAGAAAAGTTGTTAAATAATGCAGCAAAGTCCTTAAATAATGCAGCAGAGTCCTTAAACATTGCAGCACAGTCCTTAAATAATGCAACAAAGTCCTTAAATAATGCAGCAGAGTCCTTAAATAATGCAGCAAAGTCCTTAAATATTGCAGCAGAGTCCTTAAACAATGCAACACAGTCCTTAAATAATGCAGCAAAGTCCTTAAATAATGCAGCAGAGTCCTTACATACAGCAGCAGCGTCCTTAAATAATTCAGCAAAGTCCTTAAATAATGCAGCAGAGTCCTTAAATAATGCAACAAAATCCTTAAATAATGCAGCAGAGTCCTTAAATAATGCAACAAAGTCCTTAAATAATGCAGCAGAGTCCTTAAATACTGCAGCAGAGTCCTTAAATAATGCAGCAAAGTCCTTAAATAATGCAGCAGAGTCCTTAAATTCCGCAGCAGAGTGATTAAATAATGCAACAAAGTCCTTAATAATGCAGCAGAGTCCTTAAATAATGCAGCAAATTCTTTAAATAATGCAGCAAAATCCTTAAATAATGCAATAAAGTCCTTATCTAATGCAGCAACGTCCTTAATAATGCAGCAGAGTCCTTAAATAATGCAGCAAAGTACTTAAATAATGCAGCAGAGGCCTTAAATACCGCAGCAGCATACTTAAATAATGCAGCAAAGTCCTTAAATAATGCAGCAGAGTCCTTAAATAATGCAACAAAGTCCTTAAATAATGCAGCAGAGTCCTTAAATAATGCAACAAACTCATTAAATAATGCAGCAAAGTACTTAAATAATGCAGCAAATTCCTTAAATAATGCAGCAGAATCCTTAAATAATGCAATAAAGTCCTTAAATAATGCAGCAGAGTCCTTAAATAATGCAAAAAATTCCTTAAATAATGCAGCAGAATCCTTAAATAATGCAACAAAGTCCTTAAATAATGCAGCAACGTCCTTAATAATGCAGCAGAGTCCTTAAATAATGCAGCAAATTCCTTAAATAATGCAGAGTCCTTAAATAATGCACTAAATTCCTTAAATAAAATGCAGCAACGCCCTTAATAATGCAGCTGAGTCCTTAAATAATTCAGCAAAGTCCTTAAATAATGCAGCAGAGTCCTTAAATACCGCAGCAGCGTCCTTAAATACTGCAAAAAAGTCCTTAAATAATGCAGCAGAACCCTTAAATAATGCAACAAAGTCCTTAAATAATGCAGCAGACTCCTTAAATAATGCAACAAACTCCTTAAATAATGCAGCAGAGTACTTAAATAATGCAGCAGAGTACTTAAATAATGCAGCAAATTCCTTAAATAATGCAGCAGAATCCTTAAATAATGCAATAAAATCCTTAAATAATGCAGCAACGTCCATAATAATGCAGCAGAGTCCTTAAATAATACAGCAAAGTTCTTAAATAATGCAGCAGAGGACTTAAATACTGCAGCAGCGTCCTTAAATAATGCAGCAGAGTCCTTAAATAATGCAACAAAGTCCTTAAATAATGCAGCAGAATCCTTAAATAATGCAAAAAATTCCTTAAATAATGCAGAAGAGTACTTAAATAATGCAGAAAAGTTGTTAAATAATGCAGCAAAGTCCTTAAATAATGCAGCAGAGTCCTTAAACATTGCAGCACAGTCCTTAAATAATGCAACAAAGTCCTTAAATAATGCAGCAGAGTCCTTAAATAATGCAGCAAAGTCCTTAAAAAATGCAGCAGAGTCCTTAAACAATGCAACACAGTCCTTAAATAATGCAGCAGAGTCCTTAAATACTGCAGCAGAGTCCTTAAATAATGCAGCAAAGTCCTTAAATAATGCAGCAGAGTCCTTAAATATTGCAGCAGAGTCCTTAAATAATGCAGCAAAGTCCTTAAATAATGCAGCAGAGTCCTTAAATTCCGCAGCAGAGTGATTAAATAATGCAACAAAGTCCTTAATAATGCAGCAGAGTCCTTAAATAATGCAGCAAATTCTTTAAATAATGCAGCAGAATCCTTAAATAATGCAATAAAGTCCTTATCTAATGCAGCAACGTCCTTAATAATGCAGCAGAGTCCTTAAATAATGCAGCAAAGTACTTAAATAATGCAGCAGAGGCCTTAAATACCGCAGCAGCATACTTAAATAATGCAGCAAAGTCCTTAAATAATGCAGCAGAGTCCTTAAATAATGCAACAAAGTCCTTAAATAATGCAGCAGAGTCCTTAAATAATGCAGCAAAGTCCTTAAATAATGCAGCAGAGTCCTTAAATAATGCAACAAAGTCCTTAAATAATGCAGCAGAGTCCTTAAATAATGCAGCAGAGTCCTTAAATAATGCAACAAAGTCCTTAAATAATGCAGCAGAGTCCTTAAATAATGCAACAAAGTCCTTAAATAATGCAGCAGAGTCCTTAAATAATGCAACAAAGTCCTTAAATAATGCAGCAGAGTCCTTAAATAATGCAGCAAAGTCCTTAAATAATGCAGCAGAGTCCTTAAACAATGCAGCACAGTCCTTAAATAATGCAACAAAGTCCTTAAATAATGCAGCAGAGTCCTTAAATAATGCAGCAAAGTCCTTAAATAATGCAGCAGAGTCCTTAAACAATGCAGCACAGTCCTTAAATAATGCAGCAAAGTCCTTGAATAATGCAGCAGAGTCCTTAAATACAGCAGCAGCGTCCTTAAATAATGCAACAAAGTCCTTAAATAATGCAGCAGAGTCCTTAAATAATGCATCAAAGTCCTTAAATAATGCAGCAGAGTCCTTAAATAATGCAACAAACTCATTAAATAATGCAGCAAAGTACTTAAATAATGCAGCAAATTCCTTAAATAATGCAGCAGAATCCTTAAATAATGCAATAAAGTCCTTAAATAATGCAGCAGAGTCCTTAAATAATGCAATCAATTCCTTAAATAATGCAGCAGAATCCTTAAATAATGCAATAAAGTCATTAAATAATGCAGCAGAGTCCTTAAATAATGCAACAAAGTCCTTAAATAATGCAGCAGATTCCTTAAATTCTGCAGCAGCGTCCTTAAATAATGCATCAAAGTCCTTAAATAATGCAGCAGAGTCCTTAAATACCACAGCAGAGTCATTAAATAATGCAGCAGAGTCCTTAAATAATGCAGCATATTCCTTAAATAATGCAGCAGAGTCCTTAAATAATGCAATAAAGTCCTTAAATAATGCAGCAGAGTCCTTAAATAATGCAGCAACGTCCTTAATAATGCAGCTGAGTCCTTAAATAATGCAGCAACATCCTTAAATAATGCAGCAGAGTCCTTAAATACTGCATCAGCGTCCTTAAATAATGCAACAAAGTCCTTAAATAATGCAGCAAAGTCCTTAAATAATGCAGCAGAGTCCTTAAATACAGCAGCAGAGTCCTTAAATAATTCAGCAAAGTCCTTAAATAATGCAGCAGAGTCCTTAAATAATGCAATAAAGTCCTTATCTAATGCAGCAACGTCCTTAATAATGCAGCAGAGTCCTTAAATAATGCAGCAAAGTACTTAAATAATGCAGCAGAGGCCTTAAATACCGCAGCAGCATACTTAAATAATGCAGCAAAGTCCTTAAATAATGCAGCAGAGTCCTTAAATAATGCAACAAAGTCCTTAAATAATGCAGCAGAGTCCTTAAATAATGCAACAAAGTCCTTAAATAATGCACCAGAGTACTTAAATAATGCAACAAAGTCCTTAATAATGCAGCAGAGTCCTTAAATAATGCAGCAAATTCTTTAAATAATGCAGCAGAATCCTTAAATAATGCAATAAAGTCCTTATCTAATGCAGCAACGTCCTTAATAATGCAGCAGAGTCCTTAAATAATGCAGCAAAGTACTTAAATAATGCAGCAGAGGCCTTAAATACCGCAGCAGCATACTTAAATAATGCAGCAAAGTCCTTAAATAATGCAGCAGAGTCCTTAAATAATGCAACAAAGTCCTTAAATAATGCAGCAGAGTCCTTAAATAATGCAACAAAGTCCTTAAATAATGCACCAGAGTACTTAAATAATGCAGCAAAGTCCTTAAATAATGCAGCAGAGTCCTTAAATAATGCAACAAAGTCCTTAAATAATGCAGCAGAGTCCTTAAATAATGCAACAAAGTCCTTAAATAATGCAGCAGAGTCCTTAAATAATGCAGCAAAGTCCTTAAATAATGCAGCAGAGTCCTTAAACAATGCAGCACAGTCCTTAAATAATGCAACAAAGTCCTTAAATAATGCAGCAGAGTCCTTAAATAATGCAGCAAAGTTCTTAAATAATGCAGCAGAGTCCTTAAACAATGCAGCACAGTCCTTAAATAATGCAGCAAAGTCCTTAAATAATGCAGCAGAGTCCTTAAATAATGCAGCAAACTCATTAAATAATGCAGCAAAGTACTTAAATAATGCAGCAAATTCCTTAAATAATGCAGCAGAATCCTTAAATAATGCAGCAAAGTCCTTAAATAATGCAGCAGAGTCCTTAAATAATGCAACAAAGTCCTTAAATAAAATGCAGCAACGCCCTTAATAATGCAGCTGAGTCCTTAAATAATTCAGCAAAGTCCTTAAATAATGCAGCAGAGTCCTTAAATACCGCAGCAGCGTCCTTAAATAATGCAACAAAGTCCTTAAATAATGCAGCAGAACCCTTAAATAATGCAACAAAGTCCTTAAATAATGCAGCAGACTCCTTAAATAATGCAACAAACTCCTTAAATAATGCAGCAGAGTACTTAAATAATGCAGCAGAGTACTTAAATAATGCAGCAAATTCCTTAAATAATGCAGCAGAATCCTTAAATAATGCAATAAAATCCTTAAATAATGCAGCAACGTCCTTAATAATGCAGCAGAGTCCTTAAATAATACAGCAAAGTCCTTAAATAATGCAGCAGAGGACTTAAATACTGCAGCAGCGTCCTTAAATAATGCAGCAGAGTCCTTAAATAATGCAACAAAGTCCTTAAATAATGCAGCAGAATCCTTAAATAATGCAAAAAATTCCTTAAATAATGCAGAAGAGTACTTAAATAATGCAGAAATGTTGTTAAATAATGCAGCAAAGTCCTTAAATAATGCAGCAGAGTCCTTAAACATTGCAGCACAGTCCTTAAATAATGCAACAAAGTCCTTAAATAATGCAGCAGAGTCCTTAAATAATGCAGCAAAGTCCTTAAATATTGCAGCAGAGTCCTTAAACAATGCAACACAGTCCTTAAATAATGCAGCAAAGTCCTTAAATAATGCAGCAGAGTCCTTACATACAGCAGCAGCGTCCTTAAATAATTCAGCAAAGTCCTTAAATAATGCAGCAGAGTCCTTAAATAATGCAACAAAATCCTTAAATAATGCAGCAGAGTCCTTAAATAATGCAACAAAGTCCTTAAATAATGCAGCAGAGTCCTTAAATACTGCAGCAGAGTCCTTAAATAATGCAGCAAAGTCCTTAAATAATGCAGCAGAGTCCTTAAATTCCGCAGCAGAGTGATTAAATAATGCAACAAAGTCCTTAATAATGCAGCAGAGTCCTTAAATAATGCAGCAAATTCTTTAAATAATGCAGCAAAATCCTTAAATAATGCAATAAAGTCCTTATCTAATGCAGCAACGTCCTTAATAATGCAGCAGAGTCCTTAAATAATGCAGCAAAGTACTTAAATAATGCAGCAGAGGCCTTAAATACCGCAGCAGCATACTTAAATAATGCAGCAAAGTCCTTAAATAATGCAGCAGAGTCCTTAAATAATGCAACAAAGTCCTTAAATAATGCAGCAGAGTCCTTAAATAATGCAACAAACTCATTAAATAATGCAGCAAAGTACTTAAATAATGCAGCAAATTCCTTAAATAATGCAGCAGAATCCTTAAATAATGCAATAAAGTCCTTAAATAATGCAGCAGAGTCCTTAAATAATGCAAAAAATTCCTTAAATAATGCAGCAGAATCCTTAAATAATGCAACAAAGTCCTTAAATAATGCAGCAACGTCCTTAATAATGCAGCAGAGTCCTTAAATAATGCAGCAAATTCCTTAAATAATGCAGAGTCCTTAAATAATGCACTAAATTCCTTAAATAAAATGCAGCAACGCCCTTAATAATGCAGCTGAGTCCTTAAATAATTCAGCAAAGTCCTTAAATAATGCAGCAGAGTCCTTAAATACCGCAGCAGCGTCCTTAAATAATGCAAAAAAGTCCTTAAATAATGCAGCAGAACCCTTAAATAATGCAACAAAGTCCTTAAATAATGCAGCAGACTCCTTAAATAATGCAACAAACTCCTTAAATAATGCAGCAGAGTACTTAAATAATGCAGCAGAGTACTTAAATAATGCAGCAAATTCCTTAAATAATGCAGCAGAATCCTTAAATAATGCAATAAAATCCTTAAATAATGCAGTAACGTCCTTAATAATGCAGCAGAGTCCTTAAATAATACAGCAAAGTCCTTAAATAATGCAGCAGAGGACTTAAATACTGCAGCAGCGTCCTTAAATAATGCAGCAGAGTCCTTAAATAATGCAACAAAGTCCTTAAATAATGCAGCAGAATCCTTAAATAATGCAAAAAATTCCTTAAATAATGCAGAAGAGTACTTAAATAATGCAGAAAAGTCGTTAAATAATGCAGCAAAGTCCTTAAATAATGCAGCAGAGTCCTTAAACATTGCAGCACAGTCCTTAAATAATGCAACAAAGTCCTTAAATAATGCAGCAGAGTCCTTAAATAATGCAGCAAAGTCCTTAAATAATGCAGCAGAGTCCTTAAACAATGCAACACAGTCCTTAAATAATGCAGCAAAGTCCTTAAATAATGCAGCAGAGTCCTTAAATACAGCAGCAGCGTCCTTAAATAATTCAGCAAAGTCCTTAAATAATGCAGCAGAGTCCTTAAATAATGCAACAAAGTCCTTAAATAATGCAGCAGAGTCCTTAAATAATGCAACAAAGTCCATAAATAATGCAGCAGAGTCCTTAAATACTGCAGCAGAGTCCTTAAATAATGCAGCAAAGTCCTTAAATAATGCAGCAGAGTCCTTAAATTCCGCAGCAGAGTGATTAAATAATGCAACAAAGTCCTTAATAATGCAGCAGAGTCCTTAAATAATGCAGCAAATTCTTTAAATAATGCAGCAGAATCCTTAAATAATGCAATAAAGTCCTTATCTAATGCAGCAACGTCCTTAATAATGCAGCAGAGTCCTTAAATAATGCAGCAAAGTACTTAAATAATGCAGCAGAGGCCTTAAATACCGCAGCAGCATACTTAAATAATGCAGCAAAGTCCTTAAATAATGCAGCAGAGTCCTTAAATAATGCAACAAAGTCCTTAAATAATGCAGCAGAGTCCTTAAATAATGCAACAAAGTCCTTAAATAATGCACCAGAGTACTTAAATAATGCAGCAAAGTCCTTAAATAATGCAGCAGAGTCCTTAAATAATGCAACAAAGTCCTTAAATAATGCAGCAGAGTCCTTAAATAATGCAACAAAGTCCTTAAATAATGCAGCAGAGTCCTTAAATAATGCAACAAAGTCCTTAAATAATGCAGCAGAGTCCTTAAATAATGCAGCAAAGTCCTTAAATAATGCAGCAGAGTCCTTAAACAATGCAGCACAGTCCTTAAATAATGCAACAAAGTCCTTAAATAATGCAGCAGAGTCCTTAAATAATGCAGCAAAGTTCTTAAATAATGCAGCAGAGTCCTTAAACAATGCAGCACAGTCCTTAAATAATGCAGCAAAGTCCTTAAATAATGCAGCAGAGTCCTTAAATAATGCAGCAAACTCATTAAATAATGCAGCAAAGTACTTAATAATGCAGCAAATTCCTTAAATAATGCAGCAGAATCCTTAAATAATGCAGCAAAGTCCTTAAATAATGCAGCAGAGTCCTTAAATAATGCAACAAAGTCCTTAAATAATGCAGCAGAGTCCTTAAATAATGCAACAAAGTCCTTAAATAATGCACCAGAGTACTTAAATAATGCAGCAAAGTCCTTAAATAATGCAGCAGAATCCTTAAATAATGCAACAAAGTCCTTAAATAATGCAGCAGAGTCCTTAAATAATGCAACAAAGTCCTTAAATAATGCAGCAGAGTCCTTAAATAATGCAACAAAGTCCTTAAATAATGCAGCAGAGTCCTTAAATAATGCAGCAAAGTCCTTAAATAATGCAGCAGAGTCCTTAAACAATGCAGCACAGTCCTTAAATAATGCAACAAAGTCCTTAAATAATGCAGCAGAGTCCTTAAATAATGCAGCAAAGTTCTTAAATAATGCAGCAGAGTCCTTAAACAATGCAGCACAGTCCTTAAATAATGCAGCAAAGTCCTTAAATAATGCAGCAGAGTCCTTAAATAATGCAGCAAACTCATTAAATAATGCAGCAAAGTACTTAAATAATGCAGCAAATTCCTTAAATAATGCAGCAGAATCCTTAAATAATGCAATAAAGTCCTTAAATAATGCAGCAGAGTCCTTAAATAATGCAATAAATTCCTTAAATAATGCAGCAGAATCCTTAAATAATGCAATAAAGTCATTAAATAATGCAGCAGAGTCCTTAAATACTGCAGCAGAGACCTTAAATAATGCAGCAAAATCCTTAAATAATGCAGCAGAGTCCTTATATAATGCAGCAGAGTCCTAAAATACCGCAGCAGAGTCCTTAAATAATGCAGCAGAGTCCTTAAATAATGCAGCAAATTCATTAAATAATGCAGCAGAGTCCTTAAATAATGCAACAAAGTCCTTAAATAATGCAGCAGATTCCTTAAATTTCGCAGCAGCGTCCTTAAATAATGCATCAAAGTCCTTAAATAATGCAGCAGAGTGCTTACATAATGCAGCAGAGTCCTTAAATTCCGCAGCAGAGTCATTAAATAATGCAGCAGAGTCCTTAAATAATGCAGCAAATTCATTAAATAATGCACAGAGTCATTAAATAATGCAACAAAGTCCTTAAATAATGCAGCAGAGTCCTTAAATAATGCAACAAAGTCCTTAAATAATGCAGCAGAGTCCTTAAATAATGCAACAAAGTCCTTAAATAAAATGCAGCAACGCCCTTAATAATGCAGCTGAGTCCTTAAATAATTCAGCAAAGTCCTTAAATAATGCAGCAGAGTCCTTAAATACCGCAGCAGCGTCCTTAAATAATGCAACAAAGTCCTTAAATAATGCAGCAGAACCCTTAAATAATGCAACAAAGTCCTTAAATAATGCAGCAGACTCCTTAAATAATGCAACAAACTCCTTAAATAATGCAGCAGAGTACTTAAATAATGCAGCAGAGTACTTAAATAATGCAGCAAATTCCTTAAATAATGCAGCAGAATCCTTAAATAATGCAATAAAATCCTTAAATAATGCAGCAACGTCCTTAATAATGCAGCAGAGTCCTTAAATAATACAGCAAAGTCCTTAAATAATGCAGCAGAGGACTTAAATACTGCAGCAGCGTCCTTAAATAATGCAGCAGAGTCCTTAAATAATGCAACAAAGTCCTTAAATAATGCAGCAGAATCCTTAAATAATGCAAAAAATTCCTTAAATAATGCAGAAGAGTACTTAAATAATGCAGAAAAGTTGTTAAATAATGCAGCAAAGTCCTTAAATAATGCAGCAGAGTCCTTAAACATTGCAGCACAGTCCTTAAATAATGCAACAAAGTCCTTAAATAATGCAGCAGAGTCCTTAAATAATGCAGCAAAGTCCTTAAATATTGCAGCAGAGTCCTTAAACAATGCAACACAGTCCTTAAATAATGCAGCAAAGTCCTTAAATAATGCAGCAGAGTCCTTACATACAGCAGCAGCGTCCTTAAATAATTCAGCAAAGTCCTTAAATAATGCAGCAGAGTCCTTAAATAATGCAACAAAATCCTTAAATAATGCAGCAGAGTCCTTAAATAATGCAACAAAGTCCTTAAATAATGCAGCAGAGTCCTTAAATACTGCAGCAGAGTCCTTAAATAATGCAGCAAAGTCCTTAAATAATGCAGCAGAGTCCTTAAATTCCGCAGCAGAGTGATTAAATAATGCAACAAAGTCCTTAATAATGCAGCAGAGTCCTTAAATAATGCAGCAAATTCTTTAAATAATGCAGCAAAATCCTTAAATAATGCAATAAAGTCCTTATCTAATGCAGCAACGTCCTTAATAATGCAGCAGAGTCCTTAAATAATGCAGCAAAGTACTTAAATAATGCAGCAGAGGCCTTAAATACCGCAGCAGCATACTTAAATAATGCAGCAAAGTCCTTAAATAATGCAGCAGAGTCCTTAAATAATGCAACAAAGTCCTTAAATAATGCAGCAGAGTCCTTAAATAATGCAACAAACTCATTAAATAATGCAGCAAAGTACTTAAATAATGCAGCAAATTCCTTAAATAATGCAGCAGAATCCTTAAATAATGCAATAAAGTCCTTAAATAATGCAGCAGAGTCCTTAAATAATGCAAAAAATTCCTTAAATAATGCAGCAGAATCCTTAAATAATGCAACAAAGTCCTTAAATAATGCAGCAACGTCCTTAATAATGCAGCAGAGTCCTTAAATAATGCAGCAAATTCCTTAAATAATGCAGAGTCCTTAAATAATGCACTAAATTCCTTAAATAAAATGCAGCAACGCCCTTAATAATGCAGCTGAGTCCTTAAATAATTCAGCAAAGTCCTTAAATAATGCAGCAGAGTCCTTAAATACCGCAGCAGCGTCCTTAAATACTGCAAAAAAGTCCTTAAATAATGCAGCAGAACCCTTAAATAATGCAACAAAGTCCTTAAATAATGCAGCAGACTCCTTAAATAATGCAACAAACTCCTTAAATAATGCAGCAGAGTACTTAAATAATGCAGCAGAGTACTTAAATAATGCAGCAAATTCCTTAAATAATGCAGCAGAATCCTTAAATAATGCAATAAAATCCTTAAATAATGCAGCAACGTCCATAATAATGCAGCAGAGTCCTTAAATAATACAGCAAAGTTCTTAAATAATGCAGCAGAGGACTTAAATACTGCAGCAGCGTCCTTAAATAATGCAGCAGAGTCCTTAAATAATGCAACAAAGTCCTTAAATAATGCAGCAGAATCCTTAAATAATGCAAAAAATTCCTTAAATAATGCAGAAGAGTACTTAAATAATGCAGAAAAGTTGTTAAATAATGCAGCAAAGTCCTTAAATAATGCAGCAGAGTCCTTAAACATTGCAGCACAGTCCTTAAATAATGCAACAAAGTCCTTAAATAATGCAGCAGAGTCCTTAAATAATGCAGCAAAGTCCTTAAAAAATGCAGCAGAGTCCTTAAACAATGCAACACAGTCCTTAAATAATGCAGCAGAGTCCTTAAATACTGCAGCAGAGTCCTTAAATAATGCAGCAAAGTCCTTAAATAATGCAGCAGAGTCCTTAAATATTGCAGCAGAGTCCTTAAATAATGCAGCAAAGTCCTTAAATAATGCAGCAGAGTCCTTAAATTCCGCAGCAGAGTGATTAAATAATGCAACAAAGTCCTTAATAATGCAGCAGAGTCCTTAAATAATGCAGCAAATTCTTTAAATAATGCAGCAGAATCCTTAAATAATGCAATAAAGTCCTTATCTAATGCAGCAACGTCCTTAATAATGCAGCAGAGTCCTTAAATAATGCAGCAAAGTACTTAAATAATGCAGCAGAGGCCTTAAATACCGCAGCAGCATACTTAAATAATGCAGCAAAGTCCTTAAATAATGCAGCAGAGTCCTTAAATAATGCAACAAAGTCCTTAAATAATGCAGCAGAGTCCTTAAATAATGCAGCAAAGTCCTTAAATAATGCAGCAGAGTCCTTAAATAATGCAACAAAGTCCTTAAATAATGCAGCAGAGTCCTTAAATAATGCAGCAGAGTCCTTAAATAATGCAACAAAGTCCTTAAATAATGCAGCAGAGTCCTTAAATAATGCAACAAAGTCCTTAAATAATGCAGCAGAGTCCTTAAATAATGCAACAAAGTCCTTAAATAATGCAGCAGAGTCCTTAAATAATGCAGCAAAGTCCTTAAATAATGCAGCAGAGTCCTTAAACAATGCAGCACAGTCCTTAAATAATGCAACAAAGTCCTTAAATAATGCAGCAGAGTCCTTAAATAATGCAGCAAAGTCCTTAAATAATGCAGCAGAGTCCTTAAACAATGCAGCACAGTCCTTAAATAATGCAGCAAAGTCCTTGAATAATGCAGCAGAGTCCTTAAATACAGCAGCAGCGTCCTTAAATAATGCAACAAAGTCCTTAAATAATGCAGCAGAGTCCTTAAATAATGCATCAAAGTCCTTAAATAATGCAGCAGAGTCCTTAAATAATGCAACAAACTCATTAAATAATGCAGCAAAGTACTTAAATAATGCAGCAAATTCCTTAAATAATGCAGCAGAATCCTTAAATAATGCAATAAAGTCCTTAAATAATGCAGCAGAGTCCTTAAATAATGCAATCAATTCCTTAAATAATGCAGCAGAATCCTTAAATAATGCAATAAAGTCATTAAATAATGCAGCAGAGTCCTTAAATAATGCAACAAAGTCCTTAAATAATGCAGCAGATTCCTTAAATTCTGCAGCAGCGTCCTTAAATAATGCATCAAAGTCCTTAAATAATGCAGCAGAGTCCTTAAATACCACAGCAGAGTCATTAAATAATGCAGCAGAGTCCTTAAATAATGCAGCATATTCCTTAAATAATGCAGCAGAGTCCTTAAATAATGCAATAAAGTCCTTAAATAATGCAGCAGAGTCCTTAAATAATGCAGCAACGTCCTTAATAATGCAGCTGAGTCCTTAAATAATGCAGCAACATCCTTAAATAATGCAGCAGAGTCCTTAAATACTGCATCAGCGTCCTTAAATAATGCAACAAAGTCCTTAAATAATGCAGCAAAGTCCTTAAATAATGCAGCAGAGTCCTTAAATACAGCAGCAGAGTCCTTAAATAATTCAGCAAAGTCCTTAAATAATGCAGCAGAGTCCTTAAATAATGCAATAAAGTCCTTATCTAATGCAGCAACGTCCTTAATAATGCAGCAGAGTCCTTAAATAATGCAGCAAAGTACTTAAATAATGCAGCAGAGGCCTTAAATACCGCAGCAGCATACTTAAATAATGCAGCAAAGTCCTTAAATAATGCAGCAGAGTCCTTAAATAATGCAACAAAGTCCTTAAATAATGCAGCAGAGTCCTTAAATAATGCAACAAAGTCCTTAAATAATGCACCAGAGTACTTAAATAATGCAACAAAGTCCTTAATAATGCAGCAGAGTCCTTAAATAATGCAGCAAATTCTTTAAATAATGCAGCAGAATCCTTAAATAATGCAATAAAGTCCTTATCTAATGCAGCAACGTCCTTAATAATGCAGCAGAGTCCTTAAATAATGCAGCAAAGTACTTAAATAATGCAGCAGAGGCCTTAAATACCGCAGCAGCATACTTAAATAATGCAGCAAAGTCCTTAAATAATGCAGCAGAGTCCTTAAATAATGCAACAAAGTCCTTAAATAATGCAGCAGAGTCCTTAAATAATGCAACAAAGTCCTTAAATAATGCACCAGAGTACTTAAATAATGCAGCAAAGTCCTTAAATAATGCAGCAGAGTCCTTAAATAATGCAACAAAGTCCTTAAATAATGCAGCAGAGTCCTTAAATAATGCAACAAAGTCCTTAAATAATGCAGCAGAGTCCTTAAATAATGCAACAAAGTCCTTAAATAATGCAGCAGAGTCCTTAAATAATGCAGCAAAGTCCTTAAATAATGCAGCAGAGTCCTTAAACAATGCAGCACAGTCCTTAAATAATGCAACAAAGTCCTTAAATAATGCAGCAGAGTCCTTAAATAATGCAGCAAAGTTCTTAAATAATGCAGCAGAGTCCTTAAACAATGCAGCACAGTCCTTAAATAATGCAGCAAAGTCCTTAAATAATGCAGCAGAGTCCTTAAATAATGCAGCAAACTCATTAAATAATGCAGCAAAGTACTTAATAATGCAGCAAATTCCTTAAATAATGCAGCAGAATCCTTAAATAATGCAGCAAAGTCCTTAAATAATGCAGCAGAGTCCTTAAATAATGCAACAAAGTCCTTAAATAATGCAGCAGAGTCCTTAAATAATGCAACAAAGTCCTTAAATAATGCACCAGAGTACTTAAATAATGCAGCAAAGTCCTTAAATAATGCAGCAGAATCCTTAAATAATGCAACAAAGTCCTTAAATAATGCAGCAGAGTCCTTAAATAATGCAACAAAGTCCTTAAATAATGCAGCAGAGTCCTTAAATAATGCAACAAAGTCCTTAAATAATGCAGCAGAGTCCTTAAATAATGCAGCAAAGTCCTTAAATAATGCAGCAGAGTCCTTAAACAATGCAGCACAGTCCTTAAATAATGCAACAAAGTCCTTAAATAATGCAGCAGAGTCCTTAAATAATGCAGCAAAGTTCTTAAATAATGCAGCAGAGTCCTTAAACAATGCAGCACAGTCCTTAAATAATGCAGCAAAGTCCTTAAATAATGCAGCAGAGTCCTTAAATAATGCAGCAAACTCATTAAATAATGCAGCAAAGTACTTAAATAATGCAGCAAATTCCTTAAATAATGCAGCAGAATCCTTAAATAATGCAATAAAGTCCTTAAATAATGCAGCAGAGTCCTTAAATAATGCAATAAATTCCTTAAATAATGCAGCAGAATCCTTAAATAATGCAATAAAGTCATTAAATAATGCAGCAGAGTCCTTAAATACTGCAGCAGAGACCTTAAATAATGCAGCAAAATCCTTAAATAATGCAGCAGAGTCCTTATATAATGCAGCAGAGTCCTAAAATACCGCAGCAGAGTCCTTAAATAATGCAGCAGAGTCCTTAAATAATGCAGCAAATTCATTAAATAATGCAGCAGAGTCCTTAAATAATGCAACAAAGTCCTTAAATAATGCAGCAGATTCCTTAAATTTCGCAGCAGCGTCCTTAAATAATGCATCAAAGTCCTTAAATAATGCAGCAGAGTCCTAAAATACCGCAGCAGAGTCCTTAAATAATGCAGCAAAGTCCTTAAATAATGCAGCAGAGTGCTTACATAATGCAGCAGAGTCCTTAAATTCCGCAGCAGAGTCATTAAATAATGCAGCAGAGTCCTTAAATAATGCAGCAAATTCATTAAATAATGCACAGAGTCATTAAATAATGCAACAAAGTCCTTAAATAATGCAGCAGAGTCCTTAAATAATGCAACAAAGTCCTTAAATAATGCAGCAGAGTCCTTAAATAATGCAACAAAGTCCTTAAATAAAATGCAGCAACGCCCTTAATAATGCAGCTGAGTCCTTAAATAATTCAGCAAAGTCCTTAAATAATGCAGCAGAGTCCTTAAATACCGCAGCAGCGTCCTTAAATAATGCAACAAAGTCCTTAAATAATGCAGCAGAACCCTTAAATAATGCAACAAAGTCCTTAAATAATGCAGCAGACTCCTTAAATAATGCAACAAACTCCTTAAATAATGCAGCAGAGTACTTAAATAATGCAGCAGAGTACTTAAATAATGCAGCAAATTCCTTAAATAATGCAGCAGAATCCTTAAATAATGCAATAAAATCCTTAAATAATGCAGCAACGTCCTTAATAATGCAGCAGAGTCCTTAAATAATACAGCAAAGTCCTTAAATAATGCAGCAGAGGACTTAAATACTGCAGCAGCGTCCTTAAATAATGCAGCAGAGTCCTTAAATAATGCAACAAAGTCCTTAAATAATGCAGCAGAATCCTTAAATAATGCAAAAAATTCCTTAAATAATGCAGAAGAGTACTTAAATAATGCAGAAAAGTTGTTAAATAATGCAGCAAAGTCCTTAAATAATGCAGCAGAGTCCTTAAACATTGCAGCACAGTCCTTAAATAATGCAACAAAGTCCTTAAATAATGCAGCAGAGTCCTTAAATAATGCAGCAAAGTCCTTAAATATTGCAGCAGAGTCCTTAAACAATGCAACACAGTCCTTAAATAATGCAGCAAAGTCCTTAAATAATGCAGCAGAGTCCTTACATACAGCAGCAGCGTCCTTAAATAATTCAGCAAAGTCCTTAAATAATGCAGCAGAGTCCTTAAATAATGCAACAAAATCCTTAAATAATGCAGCAGAGTCCTTAAATAATGCAACAAAGTCCTTAAATAATGCAGCAGAGTCCTTAAATACTGCAGCAGAGTCCTTAAATAATGCAGCAAAGTCCTTAAATAATGCAGCAGAGTCCTTAAATTCCGCAGCAGAGTGATTAAATAATGCAACAAAGTCCTTAATAATGCAGCAGAGTCCTTAAATAATGCAGCAAATTCTTTAAATAATGCAGCAAAATCCTTAAATAATGCAATAAAGTCCTTATCTAATGCAGCAACGTCCTTAATAATGCAGCAGAGTCCTTAAATAATGCAGCAAAGTACTTAAATAATGCAGCAGAGGCCTTAAATACCGCAGCAGCATACTTAAATAATGCAGCAAAGTCCTTAAATAATGCAGCAGAGTCCTTAAATAATGCAACAAAGTCCTTAAATAATGCAGCAGAGTCCTTAAATAATGCAACAAACTCATTAAATAATGCAGCAAAGTACTTAAATAATGCAGCAAATTCCTTAAATAATGCAGCAGAATCCTTAAATAATGCAATAAAGTCCTTAAATAATGCAGCAGAGTCCTTAAATAATGCAAAAAATTCCTTAAATAATGCAGCAGAATCCTTAAATAATGCAACAAAGTCCTTAAATAATGCAGCAACGTCCTTAATAATGCAGCAGAGTCCTTAAATAATGCAGCAAATTCCTTAAATAATGCAGAGTCCTTAAATAATGCACTAAATTCCTTAAATAAAATGCAGCAACGCCCTTAATAATGCAGCTGAGTCCTTAAATAATTCAGCAAAGTCCTTAAATAATGCAGCAGAGTCCTTAAATACCGCAGCAGCGTCCTTAAATACTGCAAAAAAGTCCTTAAATAATGCAGCAGAACCCTTAAATAATGCAACAAAGTCCTTAAATAATGCAGCAGACTCCTTAAATAATGCAACAAACTCCTTAAATAATGCAGCAGAGTACTTAAATAATGCAGCAGAGTACTTAAATAATGCAGCAAATTCCTTAAATAATGCAGCAGAATCCTTAAATAATGCAATAAAATCCTTAAATAATGCAGCAACGTCCATAATAATGCAGCAGAGTCCTTAAATAATACAGCAAAGTTCTTAAATAATGCAGCAGAGGACTTAAATACTGCAGCAGCGTCCTTAAATAATGCAGCAGAGTCCTTAAATAATGCAACAAAGTCCTTAAATAATGCAGCAGAATCCTTAAATAATGCAAAAAATTCCTTAAATAATGCAGAAGAGTACTTAAATAATGCAGAAAAGTTGTTAAATAATGCAGCAAAGTCCTTAAATAATGCAGCAGAGTCCTTAAACATTGCAGCACAGTCCTTAAATAATGCAACAAAGTCCTTAAATAATGCAGCAGAGTCCTTAAATAATGCAGCAAAGTCCTTAAAAAATGCAGCAGAGTCCTTAAACAATGCAACACAGTCCTTAAATAATGCAGCAGAGTCCTTAAATACTGCAGCAGAGTCCTTAAATAATGCAGCAAAGTCCTTAAATAATGCAGCAGAGTCCTTAAATATTGCAGCAGAGTCCTTAAATAATGCAGCAAAGTCCTTAAATAATGCAGCAGAGTCCTTAAATTCCGCAGCAGAGTGATTAAATAATGCAACAAAGTCCTTAATAATGCAGCAGAGTCCTTAAATAATGCAGCAAATTCTTTAAATAATGCAGCAGAATCCTTAAATAATGCAATAAAGTCCTTATCTAATGCAGCAACGTCCTTAATAATGCAGCAGAGTCCTTAAATAATGCAGCAAAGTACTTAAATAATGCAGCAGAGGCCTTAAATACCGCAGCAGCATACTTAAATAATGCAGCAAAGTCCTTAAATAATGCAGCAGAGTCCTTAAATAATGCAACAAAGTCCTTAAATAATGCAGCAGAGTCCTTAAATAATGCAGCAAAGTCCTTAAATAATGCAGCAGAGTCCTTAAATAATGCAACAAAGTCCTTAAATAATGCAGCAGAGTCCTTAAATAATGCAGCAGAGTCCTTAAATAATGCAACAAAGTCCTTAAATAATGCAGCAGAGTCCTTAAATAATGCAACAAAGTCCTTAAATAATGCAGCAGAGTCCTTAAATAATGCAACAAAGTCCTTAAATAATGCAGCAGAGTCCTTAAATAATGCAGCAAAGTCCTTAAATAATGCAGCAGAGTCCTTAAACAATGCAGCACAGTCCTTAAATAATGCAACAAAGTCCTTAAATAATGCAGCAGAGTCCTTAAATAATGCAGCAAAGTCCTTAAATAATGCAGCAGAGTCCTTAAACAATGCAGCACAGTCCTTAAATAATGCAGCAAAGTCCTTGAATAATGCAGCAGAGTCCTTAAATACAGCAGCAGCGTCCTTAAATAATGCAACAAAGTCCTTAAATAATGCAGCAGAGTCCTTAAATAATGCATCAAAGTCCTTAAATAATGCAGCAGAGTCCTTAAATAATGCAACAAACTCATTAAATAATGCAGCAAAGTACTTAAATAATGCAGCAAATTCCTTAAATAATGCAGCAGAATCCTTAAATAATGCAATAAAGTCCTTAAATAATGCAGCAGAGTCCTTAAATAATGCAATCAATTCCTTAAATAATGCAGCAGAATCCTTAAATAATGCAATAAAGTCATTAAATAATGCAGCAGAGTCCTTAAATAATGCAACAAAGTCCTTAAATAATGCAGCAGATTCCTTAAATTCTGCAGCAGCGTCCTTAAATAATGCATCAAAGTCCTTAAATAATGCAGCAGAGTCCTTAAATACCACAGCAGAGTCATTAAATAATGCAGCAGAGTCCTTAAATAATGCAGCATATTCCTTAAATAATGCAGCAGAGTCCTTAAATAATGCAATAAAGTCCTTAAATAATGCAGCAGAGTCCTTAAATAATGCAGCAACGTCCTTAATAATGCAGCTGAGTCCTTAAATAATGCAGCAACATCCTTAAATAATGCAGCAGAGTCCTTAAATACTGCATCAGCGTCCTTAAATAATGCAACAAAGTCCTTAAATAATGCAGCAAAGTCCTTAAATAATGCAGCAGAGTCCTTAAATACAGCAGCAGAGTCCTTAAATAATTCAGCAAAGTCCTTAAATAATGCAGCAGAGTCCTTAAATAATGCAATAAAGTCCTTATCTAATGCAGCAACGTCCTTAATAATGCAGCAGAGTCCTTAAATAATGCAGCAAAGTACTTAAATAATGCAGCAGAGGCCTTAAATACCGCAGCAGCATACTTAAATAATGCAGCAAAGTCCTTAAATAATGCAGCAGAGTCCTTAAATAATGCAACAAAGTCCTTAAATAATGCAGCAGAGTCCTTAAATAATGCAACAAAGTCCTTAAATAATGCACCAGAGTACTTAAATAATGCAACAAAGTCCTTAATAATGCAGCAGAGTCCTTAAATAATGCAGCAAATTCTTTAAATAATGCAGCAGAATCCTTAAATAATGCAATAAAGTCCTTATCTAATGCAGCAACGTCCTTAATAATGCAGCAGAGTCCTTAAATAATGCAGCAAAGTACTTAAATAATGCAGCAGAGGCCTTAAATACCGCAGCAGCATACTTAAATAATGCAGCAAAGTCCTTAAATAATGCAGCAGAGTCCTTAAATAATGCAACAAAGTCCTTAAATAATGCAGCAGAGTCCTTAAATAATGCAACAAAGTCCTTAAATAATGCACCAGAGTACTTAAATAATGCAGCAAAGTCCTTAAATAATGCAGCAGAGTCCTTAAATAATGCAACAAAGTCCTTAAATAATGCAGCAGAGTCCTTAAATAATGCAACAAAGTCCTTAAATAATGCAGCAGAGTCCTTAAATAATGCAGCAAAGTCCTTAAATAATGCAGCAGAGTCCTTAAACAATGCAGCACAGTCCTTAAATAATGCAACAAAGTCCTTAAATAATGCAGCAGAGTCCTTAAATAATGCAGCAAAGTTCTTAAATAATGCAGCAGAGTCCTTAAACAATGCAGCACAGTCCTTAAATAATGCAGCAAAGTCCTTAAATAATGCAGCAGAGTCCTTAAATAATGCAGCAAACTCATTAAATAATGCAGCAAAGTACTTAAATAATGCAGCAAATTCCTTAAATAATGCAGCAGAATCCTTAAATAATGCAGCAAAGTCCTTAAATAATGCAGCAGAGTCCTTAAATAATGCAACAAAGTCCTTAAATAAAATGCAGCAACGCCCTTAATAATGCAGCTGAGTCCTTAAATAATTCAGCAAAGTCCTTAAATAATGCAGCAGAGTCCTTAAATACCGCAGCAGCGTCCTTAAATAATGCAACAAAGTCCTTAAATAATGCAGCAGAACCCTTAAATAATGCAACAAAGTCCTTAAATAATGCAGCAGACTCCTTAAATAATGCAACAAACTCCTTAAATAATGCAGCAGAGTACTTAAATAATGCAGCAGAGTACTTAAATAATGCAGCAAATTCCTTAAATAATGCAGCAGAATCCTTAAATAATGCAATAAAATCCTTAAATAATGCAGCAACGTCCTTAATAATGCAGCAGAGTCCTTAAATAATACAGCAAAGTCCTTAAATAATGCAGCAGAGGACTTAAATACTGCAGCAGCGTCCTTAAATAATGCAGCAGAGTCCTTAAATAATGCAACAAAGTCCTTAAATAATGCAGCAGAATCCTTAAATAATGCAAAAAATTCCTTAAATAATGCAGAAGAGTACTTAAATAATGCAGAAAAGTTGTTAAATAATGCAGCAAAGTCCTTAAATAATGCAGCAGAGTCCTTAAACATTGCAGCACAGTCCTTAAATAATGCAACAAAGTCCTTAAATAATGCAGCAGAGTCCTTAAATAATGCAGCAAAGTCCTTAAATATTGCAGCAGAGTCCTTAAACAATGCAACACAGTCCTTAAATAATGCAGCAAAGTCCTTAAATAATGCAGCAGAGTCCTTACATACAGCAGCAGCGTCCTTAAATAATTCAGCAAAGTCCTTAAATAATGCAGCAGAGTCCTTAAATAATGCAACAAAATCCTTAAATAATGCAGCAGAGTCCTTAAATAATGCAACAAAGTCCTTAAATAATGCAGCAGAGTCCTTAAATACTGCAGCAGAGTCCTTAAATAATGCAGCAAAGTCCTTAAATAATGCAGCAGAGTCCTTAAATTCCGCAGCAGAGTGATTAAATAATGCAACAAAGTCCTTAATAATGCAGCAGAGTCCTTAAATAATGCAGCAAATTCTTTAAATAATGCAGCAAAATCCTTAAATAATGCAATAAAGTCCTTATCTAATGCAGCAACGTCCTTAATAATGCAGCAGAGTCCTTAAATAATGCAGCAAAGTACTTAAATAATGCAGCAGAGGCCTTAAATACCGCAGCAGCATACTTAAATAATGCAGCAAAGTCCTTAAATAATGCAGCAGAGTCCTTAAATAATGCAACAAAGTCCTTAAATAATGCAGCAGAGTCCTTAAATAATGCAACAAACTCATTAAATAATGCAGCAAAGTACTTAAATAATGCAGCAAATTCCTTAAATAATGCAGCAGAATCCTTAAATAATGCAATAAAGTCCTTAAATAATGCAGCAGAGTCCTTAAATAATGCAAAAAATTCCTTAAATAATGCAGCAGAATCCTTAAATAATGCAACAAAGTCCTTAAATAATGCAGCAACGTCCTTAATAATGCAGCAGAGTCCTTAAATAATGCAGCAAATTCCTTAAATAATGCAGAGTCCTTAAATAATGCACTAAATTCCTTAAATAAAATGCAGCAACGCCCTTAATAATGCAGCTGAGTCCTTAAATAATTCAGCAAAGTCCTTAAATAATGCAGCAGAGTCCTTAAATACCGCAGCAGCGTCCTTAAATAATGCAAAAAAGTCCTTAAATAATGCAGCAGAACCCTTAAATAATGCAACAAAGTCCTTAAATAATGCAGCAGACTCCTTAAATAATGCAACAAACTCCTTAAATAATGCAGCAGAGTACTTAAATAATGCAGCAGAGTACTTAAATAATGCAGCAAATTCCTTAAATAATGCAGCAGAATCCTTAAATAATGCAATAAAATCCTTAAATAATGCAGTAACGTCCTTAATAATGCAGCAGAGTCCTTAAATAATACAGCAAAGTCCTTAAATAATGCAGCAGAGGACTTAAATACTGCAGCAGCGTCCTTAAATAATGCAGCAGAGTCCTTAAATAATGCAACAAAGTCCTTAAATAATGCAGCAGAATCCTTAAATAATGCAAAAAATTCCTTAAATAATGCAGAAGAGTACTTAAATAATGCAGAAAAGTCGTTAAATAATGCAGCAAAGTCCTTAAATAATGCAGCAGAGTCCTTAAACATTGCAGCACAGTCCTTAAATAATGCAACAAAGTCCTTAAATAATGCAGCAGAGTCCTTAAATAATGCAGCAAAGTCCTTAAATAATGCAGCAGAGTCCTTAAACAATGCAACACAGTCCTTAAATAATGCAGCAAAGTCCTTAAATAATGCAGCAGAGTCCTTAAATACAGCAGCAGCGTCCTTAAATAATTCAGCAAAGTCCTTAAATAATGCAGCAGAGTCCTTAAATAATGCAACAAAGTCCTTAAATAATGCAGCAGAGTCCTTAAATAATGCAACAAAGTCCATAAATAATGCAGCAGAGTCCTTAAATACTGCAGCAGAGTCCTTAAATAATGCAGCAAAGTCCTTAAATAATGCAGCAGAGTCCTTAAATTCCGCAGCAGAGTGATTAAATAATGCAACAAAGTCCTTAATAATGCAGCAGAGTCCTTAAATAATGCAGCAAATTCTTTAAATAATGCAGCAGAATCCTTAAATAATGCAATAAAGTCCTTATCTAATGCAGCAACGTCCTTAATAATGCAGCAGAGTCCTTAAATAATGCAGCAAAGTACTTAAATAATGCAGCAGAGGCCTTAAATACCGCAGCAGCATACTTAAATAATGCAGCAAAGTCCTTAAATAATGCAGCAGAGTCCTTAAATAATGCAACAAAGTCCTTAAATAATGCAGCAGAGTCCTTAAATAATGCAACAAAGTCCTTAAATAATGCACCAGAGTACTTAAATAATGCAGCAAAGTCCTTAAATAATGCAGCAGAGTCCTTAAATAATGCAACAAAGTCCTTAAATAATGCAGCAGAGTCCTTAAATAATGCAACAAAGTCCTTAAATAATGCAGCAGAGTCCTTAAATAATGCAACAAAGTCCTTAAATAATGCAGCAGAGTCCTTAAATAATGCAGCAAAGTCCTTAAATAATGCAGCAGAGTCCTTAAACAATGCAGCACAGTCCTTAAATAATGCAACAAAGTCCTTAAATAATGCAGCAGAGTCCTTAAATAATGCAGCAAAGTTCTTAAATAATGCAGCAGAGTCCTTAAACAATGCAGCACAGTCCTTAAATAATGCAGCAAAGTCCTTAAATAATGCAGCAGAGTCCTTAAATAATGCAGCAAACTCATTAAATAATGCAGCAAAGTACTTAATAATGCAGCAAATTCCTTAAATAATGCAGCAGAATCCTTAAATAATGCAGCAAAGTCCTTAAATAATGCAGCAGAGTCCTTAAATAATGCAACAAAGTCCTTAAATAATGCAGCAGAGTCCTTAAATAATGCAACAAAGTCCTTAAATAATGCACCAGAGTACTTAAATAATGCAGCAAAGTCCTTAAATAATGCAGCAGAATCCTTAAATAATGCAACAAAGTCCTTAAATAATGCAGCAGAGTCCTTAAATAATGCAACAAAGTCCTTAAATAATGCAGCAGAGTCCTTAAATAATGCAACAAAGTCCTTAAATAATGCAGCAGAGTCCTTAAATAATGCAGCAAAGTCCTTAAATAATGCAGCAGAGTCCTTAAACAATGCAGCACAGTCCTTAAATAATGCAACAAAGTCCTTAAATAATGCAGCAGAGTCCTTAAATAATGCAGCAAAGTTCTTAAATAATGCAGCAGAGTCCTTAAACAATGCAGCACAGTCCTTAAATAATGCAGCAAAGTCCTTAAATAATGCAGCAGAGTCCTTAAATAATGCAGCAAACTCATTAAATAATGCAGCAAAGTACTTAAATAATGCAGCAAATTCCTTAAATAATGCAGCAGAATCCTTAAATAATGCAATAAAGTCCTTAAATAATGCAGCAGAGTCCTTAAATAATGCAATAAATTCCTTAAATAATGCAGCAGAATCCTTAAATAATGCAATAAAGTCATTAAATAATGCAGCAGAGTCCTTAAATACTGCAGCAGAGACCTTAAATAATGCAGCAAAATCCTTAAATAATGCAGCAGAGTCCTTATATAATGCAGCAGAGTCCTAAAATACCGCAGCAGAGTCCTTAAATAATGCAGCAGAGTCCTTAAATAATGCAGCAAATTCATTAAATAATGCAGCAGAGTCCTTAAATAATGCAACAAAGTCCTTAAATAATGCAGCAGATTCCTTAAATTTCGCAGCAGCGTCCTTAAATAATGCATCAAAGTCCTTAAATAATGCAGCAGAGTCCTAAAATACCGCAGCAGAGTCCTTAAATAATGCAGCAAAGTCCTTAAATAATGCAGCAGAGTGCTTACATAATGCAGCAGAGTCCTTAAATTCCGCAGCAGAGTCATTAAATAATGCAGCAGAGTCCTTAAATAATGCAGCAAATTCATTAAATAATGCACAGAGTCATTAAATAATGCAACAAAGTCCTTAAATAATGCAGCAGAGTCCTTAAATAATGCAACAAAGTCCTTAAATAATGCAGCAGAGTCCTTAAATAATGCAACAAAGTCCTTAAATAAAATGCAGCAACGCCCTTAATAATGCAGCTGAGTCCTTAAATAATTCAGCAAAGTCCTTAAATAATGCAGCAGAGTCCTTAAATACCGCAGCAGCGTCCTTAAATAATGCAACAAAGTCCTTAAATAATGCAGCAGAACCCTTAAATAATGCAACAAAGTCCTTAAATAATGCAGCAGACTCCTTAAATAATGCAACAAACTCCTTAAATAATGCAGCAGAGTACTTAAATAATGCAGCAGAGTACTTAAATAATGCAGCAAATTCCTTAAATAATGCAGCAGAATCCTTAAATAATGCAATAAAATCCTTAAATAATGCAGCAACGTCCTTAATAATGCAGCAGAGTCCTTAAATAATACAGCAAAGTCCTTAAATAATGCAGCAGAGGACTTAAATACTGCAGCAGCGTCCTTAAATAATGCAGCAGAGTCCTTAAATAATGCAACAAAGTCCTTAAATAATGCAGCAGAATCCTTAAATAATGCAAAAAATTCCTTAAATAATGCAGAAGAGTACTTAAATAATGCAGAAAAGTTGTTAAATAATGCAGCAAAGTCCTTAAATAATGCAGCAGAGTCCTTAAACATTGCAGCACAGTCCTTAAATAATGCAACAAAGTCCTTAAATAATGCAGCAGAGTCCTTAAATAATGCAGCAAAGTCCTTAAATATTGCAGCAGAGTCCTTAAACAATGCAACACAGTCCTTAAATAATGCAGCAAAGTCCTTAAATAATGCAGCAGAGTCCTTACATACAGCAGCAGCGTCCTTAAATAATTCAGCAAAGTCCTTAAATAATGCAGCAGAGTCCTTAAATAATGCAACAAAATCCTTAAATAATGCAGCAGAGTCCTTAAATAATGCAACAAAGTCCTTAAATAATGCAGCAGAGTCCTTAAATACTGCAGCAGAGTCCTTAAATAATGCAGCAAAGTCCTTAAATAATGCAGCAGAGTCCTTAAATTCCGCAGCAGAGTGATTAAATAATGCAACAAAGTCCTTAATAATGCAGCAGAGTCCTTAAATAATGCAGCAAATTCTTTAAATAATGCAGCAAAATCCTTAAATAATGCAATAAAGTCCTTATCTAATGCAGCAACGTCCTTAATAATGCAGCAGAGTCCTTAAATAATGCAGCAAAGTACTTAAATAATGCAGCAGAGGCCTTAAATACCGCAGCAGCATACTTAAATAATGCAGCAAAGTCCTTAAATAATGCAGCAGAGTCCTTAAATAATGCAACAAAGTCCTTAAATAATGCAGCAGAGTCCTTAAATAATGCTACAAACTCATTAAATAATGCAGCAAAGTACTTAAATAATGCAGCAAATTCCTTAAATAATGCAGCAGAATCCTTAAATAATGCAATAAAGTCCTTAAATAATGCAGCAGAGTCCTTAAATAATGCAAAAAATTCCTTAAATAATGCAGCAGAATCCTTAAATAATGCAACAAAGTCCTTTAATAATGCAGCAACGTCCTTAATAATGCAGCAGAGTCCTTAAATAATGCAGCAAATTCCTTAAATAATGCAGAGTCCTTAAATAATGCACTAAATTCCTTAAATAAAATGCAGCAACGCCCTTAATAATGCAGCTGAGTCCTTAAATAATTCAGCAAAGTCCTTAAATAATGCAGCAGAGTCCTTAAATACCGCAGCAGCGTCCTTAAATAATGCAAAAAAGTCCTTAAATAATGCAGCAGAACCCTTAAATAATGCAACAAAGTCCTTAAATAATGCAGCAGACTCCTTAAATAATGCAACAAACTCCTTAAATAATGCAGCAGAGTACTTAAATAATGCAGCAGAGTACTTAAATAATGCAGCAAATTCCTTAAATAATGCAGCAGAATCCTTAAATAATGCAATAAAATCCTTAAATAATGCAGTAACGTCCTTAATAATGCAGCAGAGTCCTTAAATAATACAGCAAAGTCCTTAAATAATGCAGCAGAGGACTTAAATACTGCAGCAGCGTCCTTAAATAATGCAGCAGAGTCCTTAAATAATGCAACAAAGTCCTTAAATAATGCAGCAGAATCCTTAAATAATGCAAAAAATTCCTTAAATAATGCAGAAGAGTACTTAAATAATGCAGAAAAGTCGTTAAATAATGCAGCAAAGTCCTTAAATAATGCAGCAGAGTCCTTAAACATTGCAGCACAGTCCTTAAATAATGCAACAAAGTCCTTAAATAATGCAGCAGAGTCCTTAAATAATGCAGCAAAGTCCTTAAATAATGCAGCAGAGTCCTTAAACAATGCAGCACAGTCCTTAAATAATGCAGCAAAGTCCTTAAATAATGCAGCAGAGTCCTTAAATAATGCAGCAAACTCATTAAATAATGCAGCAAAGTACTTAATAATGCAGCAAATTCCTTAAATAATGCAGCAGAATCCTTAAATAATGCAGCAAAGTCCTTAAATAATGCAGCAGAGTCCTTAAATAATGCAACAAAGTCCTTAAATAATGCAGCAGAGTCCTTAAATAATGCAACAAAGTCCTTAAATAATGCACCAGAGTACTTAAATAATGCAGCAAAGTCCTTAAATAATGCAGCAGAATCCTTAAATAATGCAACAAAGTCCTTAAATAATGCAGCAGAGTCCTTAAATAATGCAACAAAGTCCTTAAATAATGCAGCAGAGTCCTTAAATAATGCAATAAAGTCATTAAATAATGCAGCAGAGTCCTTAAATACTGCAGCAGAGACCTTAAATAATGCAGCAAAATCCTTAAATAATGCAGCAGAGTCCTTATATAATGCAGCAGAGTCCTAAAATACCGCAGCAGAGTCCTTAAATAATGCAGCAGAGTCCTTAAATAATGCAGCAAATTCATTAAATAATGCAGCAGAGTCCTTAAATAATGCAACAAAGTCCTTAAATAATGCAGCAGATTCCTTAAATTTCGCAGCAGCGTCCTTAAATAATGCATCAAAGTCCTTAAATAATGCAGCAGAGTCCTAAAATACCGCAGCAGAGTCCTTAAATAATGCAGCAAAGTCCTTAAATAATGCAGCAGAGTGCTTACATAATGCAGCAGAGTCCTTAAATTCCGCAGCAGAGTCATTAAATAATGCAGCAGAGTCCTTAAATAATGCAGCAAATTCATTAAATAATGCACAGAGTCATTAAATAATGCAACAAAGTCCTTAAATAATGCAGCAGAGTCCTTAAATAATGCAACAAAGTCCTTAAATAATGCAGCAGAGTCCTTAAATAATGCAACAAAGTCCTTAAATAAAATGCAGCAACGCCCTTAATAATGCAGCTGAGTCCTTAAATAATTCAGCAAAGTCCTTAAATAATGCAGCAGAGTCCTTAAATACCGCAGCAGCGTCCTTAAATAATGCAACAAAGTCCTTAAATAATGCAGCAGAACCCTTAAATAATGCAACAAAGTCCTTAAATAATGCAGCAGACTCCTTAAATAATGCAACAAACTCCTTAAATAATGCAGCAGAGTACTTAAATAATGCAGCAGAGTACTTAAATAATGCAGCAAATTCCTTAAATAATGCAGCAGAATCCTTAAATAATGCAATAAAATCCTTAAATAATGCAGCAACGTCCTTAATAATGCAGCAGAGTCCTTAAATAATACAGCAAAGTCCTTAAATAATGCAGCAGAGGACTTAAATACTGCAGCAGCGTCCTTAAATAATGCAGCAGAGTCCTTAAATAATGCAACAAAGTCCTTAAATAATGCAGCAGAATCCTTAAATAATGCAAAAAATTCCTTAAATAATGCAGAAGAGTACTTAAATAATGCAGAAAAGTTGTTAAATAATGCAGCAAAGTCCTTAAATAATGCAGCAGAGTCCTTAAACATTGCAGCACAGTCCTTAAATAATGCAACAAAGTCCTTAAATAATGCAGCAGAGTCCTTAAATAATGCAGCAAAGTCCTTAAATATTGCAGCAGAGTCCTTAAACAATGCAACACAGTCCTTAAATAATGCAGCAAAGTCCTTAAATAATGCAGCAGAGTCCTTACATACAGCAGCAGCGTCCTTAAATAATTCAGCAAAGTCCTTAAATAATGCAGCAGAGTCCTTAAATAATGCAACAAAATCCTTAAATAATGCAGCAGAGTCCTTAAATAATGCAACAAAGTCCTTAAATAATGCAGCAGAGTCCTTAAATACTGCAGCAGAGTCCTTAAATAATGCAGCAAAGTCCTTAAATAATGCAGCAGAGTCCTTAAATTCCGCAGCAGAGTGATTAAATAATGCAACAAAGTCCTTAATAATGCAGCAGAGTCCTTAAATAATGCAGCAAATTCTTTAAATAATGCAGCAAAATCCTTAAATAATGCAATAAAGTCCTTATCTAATGCAGCAACGTCCTTAATAATGCAGCAGAGTCCTTAAATAATGCAGCAAAGTACTTAAATAATGCAGCAGAGGCCTTAAATACCGCAGCAGCATACTTAAATAATGCAGCAAAGTCCTTAAATAATGCAGCAGAGTCCTTAAATAATGCAACAAAGTCCTTAAATAATGCAGCAGAGTCCTTAAATAATGCTACAAACTCATTAAATAATGCAGCAAAGTACTTAAATAATGCAGCAAATTCCTTAAATAATGCAGCAGAATCCTTAAATAATGCAATAAAGTCCTTAAATAATGCAGCAGAGTCCTTAAATAATGCAAAAAATTCCTTAAATAATGCAGCAGAATCCTTAAATAATGCAACAAAGTCCTTTAATAATGCAGCAACGTCCTTAATAATGCAGCAGAGTCCTTAAATAATGCAGCAAATTCCTTAAATAATGCAGAGTCCTTAAATAATGCACTAAATTCCTTAAATAAAATGCAGCAACGCCCTTAATAATGCAGCTGAGTCCTTAAATAATTCAGCAAAGTCCTTAAATAATGCAGCAGAGTCCTTAAATACCGCAGCAGCGTCCTTAAATAATGCAAAAAAGTCCTTAAATAATGCAGCAGAACCCTTAAATAATGCAACAAAGTCCTTAAATAATGCAGCAGACTCCTTAAATAATGCAACAAACTCCTTAAATAATGCAGCAGAGTACTTAAATAATGCAGCAGAGTACTTAAATAATGCAGCAAATTCCTTAAATAATGCAGCAGAATCCTTAAATAATGCAATAAAATCCTTAAATAATGCAGTAACGTCCTTAATAATGCAGCAGAGTCCTTAAATAATACAGCAAAGTCCTTAAATAATGCAGCAGAGGACTTAAATACTGCAGCAGCGTCCTTAAATAATGCAGCAGAGTCCTTAAATAATGCAACAAAGTCCTTAAATAATGCAGCAGAATCCTTAAATAATGCAAAAAATTCCTTAAATAATGCAGAAGAGTACTTAAATAATGCAGAAAAGTCGTTAAATAATGCAGCAAAGTCCTTAAATAATGCAGCAGAGTCCTTAAACATTGCAGCACAGTCCTTAAATAATGCAACAAAGTCCTTAAATAATGCAGCAGAGTCCTTAAATAATGCAGCAAAGTCCTTAAATAATGCAGCAGAGTCCTTAAACAATGCAGCACAGTCCTTAAATAATGCAGCAAAGTCCTTAAATAATGCAGCAGAGTCCTTAAATAATGCAGCAAACTCATTAAATAATGCAGCAAAGTACTTAATAATGCAGCAAATTCCTTAAATAATGCAGCAGAATCCTTAAATAATGCAGCAAAGTCCTTAAATAATGCAGCAGAGTCCTTAAATAATGCAACAAAGTCCTTAAATAATGCAGCAGAGTCCTTAAATAATGCAACAAAGTCCTTAAATAATGCACCAGAGTACTTAAATAATGCAGCAAAGTCCTTAAATAATGCAGCAGAATCCTTAAATAATGCAACAAAGTCCTTAAATAATGCAGCAGAGTCCTTAAATAATGCAACAAAGTCCTTAAATAATGCAGCAGAGTCCTTAAATAATGCAACAAAGTCCTTAAATAATGCAGCAGAGTCCTTAAATAATGCAGCAAAGTCCTTAAATAATGCAGCAGAGTCCTTAAACAATGCAGCACAGTCCTTAAATAATGCAACAAAGTCCTTAAATAATGCAGCAGAGTCCTTAAATAATGCAGCAAAGTTCTTAAATAATGCAGCAGAGTCCTTAAACAATGCAGCACAGTCCTTAAATAATGCAACAAAGTCCTTAAATAATGCAGCAGAGTCCTTAAATAATGCAGCAAAGTTCTTAAATAATGCAGCAGAGTCCTTAAACAATGCAGCACAGTCCTTAAATAATGCAGCAAAGTCCTTAAATAATGCAGCAGAGTCCTTAAATAATGCAGCAAACTCATTAAATAATGCAGCAAAGTACTTAATAATGCAGCAAATTCCTTAAATAATGCAGCAGAATCCTTAAATAATGCAGCAAAGTCCTTAAATAATGCAGCAGAGTCCTTAAATAATGCAACAAAGTCCTTAAATAATGCAGCAGAGTCCTTAAATAATGCAACAAAGTCCTTAAATAATGCACCAGAGTACTTAAATAATGCAGCAAAGTCCTTAAATAATGCAGCAGAATCCTTAAATAATGCAACAAAGTCCTTAAATAATGCAGCAGAGTCCTTAAATAATGCAACAAAGTCCTTAAATAATGCAGCAGAGTCCTTAAATAATGCAACAAAGTCCTTAAATAATGCAGCAGAGTCCTTAAATAATGCAGCAAAGTCCTTAAATAATGCAGCAGAGTCCTTAAACAATGCAGCACAGTCCTTAAATAATGCAACAAAGTCCTTAAATAATGCAGCAGAGTCCTTAAATAATGCAGCAAAGTTCTTAAATAATGCAGCAGAGTCCTTAAACAATGCAGCACAGTCCTTAAATAATGCAGCAAAGTCCTTAAATAATGCAGCAGAGTCCTTAAATAATGCAGCAAACTCATTAAATAATGCAGCAAAGTACTTAAATAATGCAGCAAATTCCTTAAATAATGCAGCAGAATCCTTAAATAATGCAATAAAGTCCTTAAATAATGCAGCAGAGTCCTTAAATAATGCAATAAATTCCTTAAATAATGCAGCAGAATCCTTAAATAATGCAATAAAGTCATTAAATAATGCAGCAGAGTCCTTAAATACTGCAGCAGAGACCTTAAATAATGCAGCAAAATCCTTAAATAATGCAGCAGAGTCCTTATATAATGCAGCAGAGTCCTAAAATACCGCAGCAGAGTCCTTAAATAATGCAGCAGAGTCCTTAAATAATGCAGCAAATTCATTAAATAATGCAGCAGAGTCCTTAAATAATGCAACAAAGTCCTTAAATAATGCAGCAGATTCCTTAAATTTCGCAGCAGCGTCCTTAAATAATGCATCAAAGTCCTTAAATAATGCAGCAGAGTCCTAAAATACCGCAGCAGAGTCCTTAAATAATGCAGCAAAGTCCTTAAATAATGCAGCAGAGTGCTTACATAATGCAGCAGAGTCCTTAAATTCCGCAGCAGAGTCATTAAATAATGCAGCAGAGTCCTTAAATAATGCAGCAAATTCATTAAATAATGCACAGAGTCATTAAATAATGCAACAAAGTCCTTAAATAATGCAGCAGAGTCCTTAAATAATGCAACAAAGTCCTTAAATAATGCAGCAGAGTCCTTAAATAATGCAACAAAGTCCTTAAATAAAATGCAGCAACGCCCTTAATAATGCAGCTGAGTCCTTAAATAATTCAGCAAAGTCCTTAAATAATGCAGCAGAGTCCTTAAATACCGCAGCAGCGTCCTTAAATAATGCAACAAAGTCCTTAAATAATGCAGCAGAACCCTTAAATAATGCAACAAAGTCCTTAAATAATGCAGCAGACTCCTTAAATAATGCAACAAACTCCTTAAATAATGCAGCAGAGTACTTAAATAATGCAGCAGAGTACTTAAATAATGCAGCAAATTCCTTAAATAATGCAGCAGAATCCTTAAATAATGCAATAAAATCCTTAAATAATGCAGCAACGTCCTTAATAATGCAGCAGAGTCCTTAAATAATACAGCAAAGTCCTTAAATAATGCAGCAGAGGACTTAAATACTGCAGCAGCGTCCTTAAATAATGCAGCAGAGTCCTTAAATAATGCAACAAAGTCCTTAAATAATGCAGCAGAATCCTTAAATAATGCAAAAAATTCCTTAAATAATGCAGAAGAGTACTTAAATAATGCAGAAAAGTTGTTAAATAATGCAGCAAAGTCCTTAAATAATGCAGCAGAGTCCTTAAACATTGCAGCACAGTCCTTAAATAATGCAACAAAGTCCTTAAATAATGCAGCAGAGTCCTTAAATAATGCAGCAAAGTCCTTAAATATTGCAGCAGAGTCCTTAAACAATGCAACACAGTCCTTAAATAATGCAGCAAAGTCCTTAAATAATGCAGCAGAGTCCTTACATACAGCAGCAGCGTCCTTAAATAATTCAGCAAAGTCCTTAAATAATGCAGCAGAGTCCTTAAATAATGCAACAAAATCCTTAAATAATGCAGCAGAGTCCTTAAATAATGCAACAAAGTCCTTAAATAATGCAGCAGAGTCCTTAAATACTGCAGCAGAGTCCTTAAATAATGCAGCAAAGTCCTTAAATAATGCAGCAGAGTCCTTAAATTCCGCAGCAGAGTGATTAAATAATGCAACAAAGTCCTTAATAATGCAGCAGAGTCCTTAAATAATGCAGCAAATTCTTTAAATAATGCAGCAAAATCCTTAAATAATGCAATAAAGTCCTTATCTAATGCAGCAACGTCCTTAATAATGCAGCAGAGTCCTTAAATAATGCAGCAAAGTACTTAAATAATGCAGCAGAGGCCTTAAATACCGCAGCAGCATACTTAAATAATGCAGCAAAGTCCTTAAATAATGCAGCAGAGTCCTTAAATAATGCAACAAAGTCCTTAAATAATGCAGCAGAGTCCTTAAATAATGCTACAAACTCATTAAATAATGCAGCAAAGTACTTAAATAATGCAGCAAATTCCTTAAATAATGCAGCAGAATCCTTAAATAATGCAATAAAGTCCTTAAATAATGCAGCAGAGTCCTTAAATAATGCAAAAAATTCCTTAAATAATGCAGCAGAATCCTTAAATAATGCAACAAAGTCCTTTAATAATGCAGCAACGTCCTTAATAATGCAGCAGAGTCCTTAAATAATGCAGCAAATTCCTTAAATAATGCAGAGTCCTTAAATAATGCACTAAATTCCTTAAATAAAATGCAGCAACGCCCTTAATAATGCAGCTGAGTCCTTAAATAATTCAGCAAAGTCCTTAAATAATGCAGCAGAGTCCTTAAATACCGCAGCAGCGTCCTTAAATAATGCAAAAAAGTCCTTAAATAATGCAGCAGAACCCTTAAATAATGCAACAAAGTCCTTAAATAATGCAGCAGACTCCTTAAATAATGCAACAAACTCCTTAAATAATGCAGCAGAGTACTTAAATAATGCAGCAGAGTACTTAAATAATGCAGCAAATTCCTTAAATAATGCAGCAGAATCCTTAAATAATGCAATAAAATCCTTAAATAATGCAGTAACGTCCTTAATAATGCAGCAGAGTCCTTAAATAATACAGCAAAGTCCTTAAATAATGCAGCAGAGGACTTAAATACTGCAGCAGCGTCCTTAAATAATGCAGCAGAGTCCTTAAATAATGCAACAAAGTCCTTAAATAATGCAGCAGAATCCTTAAATAATGCAAAAAATTCCTTAAATAATGCAGAAGAGTACTTAAATAATGCAGAAAAGTCGTTAAATAATGCAGCAAAGTCCTTAAATAATGCAGCAGAGTCCTTAAACATTGCAGCACAGTCCTTAAATAATGCAACAAAGTCCTTAAATAATGCAGCAGAGTCCTTAAATAATGCAGCAAAGTCCTTAAATAATGCAGCAGAGTCCTTAAACAATGCAGCACAGTCCTTAAATAATGCAGCAAAGTCCTTAAATAATGCAGCAGAGTCCTTAAATAATGCAGCAAACTCATTAAATAATGCAGCAAAGTACTTAATAATGCAGCAAATTCCTTAAATAATGCAGCAGAATCCTTAAATAATGCAGCAAAGTCCTTAAATAATGCAGCAGAGTCCTTAAATAATGCAACAAAGTCCTTAAATAATGCAGCAGAGTCCTTAAATAATGCAACAAAGTCCTTAAATAATGCACCAGAGTACTTAAATAATGCAGCAAAGTCCTTAAATAATGCAGCAGAATCCTTAAATAATGCAACAAAGTCCTTAAATAATGCAGCAGAGTCCTTAAATAATGCAACAAAGTCCTTAAATAATGCAGCAGAGTCCTTAAATAATGCAACAAAGTCCTTAAATAATGCAGCAGAGTCCTTAAATAATGCAGCAAAGTCCTTAAATAATGCAGCAGAGTCCTTAAACAATGCAGCACAGTCCTTAAATAATGCAACAAAGTCCTTAAATAATGCAGCAGAGTCCTTAAATAATGCAGCAAAGTTCTTAAATAATGCAGCAGAGTCCTTAAACAATGCAGCACAGTCCTTAAATAATGCAGCAAAGTCCTTAAATAATGCAGCAGAGTCCTTAAATAATGCAGCAAACTCATTAAATAATGCAGCAAAGTACTTAAATAATGCAGCAAATTCCTTAAATAATGCAGCAGAATCCTTAAATAATGCAATAAAGTCCTTAAATAATGCAGCAGAGTCCTTAAATAATGCAATAAATTCCTTAAATAATGCAGCAGAATCCTTAAATAATGCAATAAAGTCATTAAATAATGCAGCAGAGTCCTTAAATACTGCAGCAGAGACCTTAAATAATGCAGCAAAATCCTTAAATAATGCAGCAGAGTCCTTATATAATGCAGCAGAGTCCTAAAATACCGCAGCAGAGTCCTTAAATAATGCAGCAGAGTCCTTAAATAATGCAGCAAATTCATTAAATAATGCAGCAGAGTCCTTAAATAATGCAACAAAGTCCTTAAATAATGCAGCAGATTCCTTAAATTTCGCAGCAGCGTCCTTAAATAATGCATCAAAGTCCTTAAATAATGCAGCAGAGTCCTAAAATACCGCAGCAGAGTCCTTAAATAATGCAGCAAAGTCCTTAAATAATGCAGCAGAGTGCTTACATAATGCAGCAGAGTCCTTAAATTCCGCAGCAGAGTCATTAAATAATGCAGCAGAGTCCTTAAATAATGCAGCAAATTCATTAAATAATGCACAGAGTCATTAAATAATGCAACAAAGTCCTTAAATAATGCAGCAGAGTCCTTAAATAATGCAACAAAGTCCTTAAATAATGCAGCAGAGTCCTTAAATAATGCAACAAAGTCCTTAAATAAAATGCAGCAACGCCCTTAATAATGCAGCTGAGTCCTTAAATAATTCAGCAAAGTCCTTAAATAATGCAGCAGAGTCCTTAAATACCGCAGCAGCGTCCTTAAATAATGCAACAAAGTCCTTAAATAATGCAGCAGAACCCTTAAATAATGCAACAAAGTCCTTAAATAATGCAGCAGACTCCTTAAATAATGCAACAAACTCCTTAAATAATGCAGCAGAGTACTTAAATAATGCAGCAGAGTACTTAAATAATGCAGCAAATTCCTTAAATAATGCAGCAGAATCCTTAAATAATGCAATAAAATCCTTAAATAATGCAGCAACGTCCTTAATAATGCAGCAGAGTCCTTAAATAATACAGCAAAGTCCTTAAATAATGCAGCAGAGGACTTAAATACTGCAGCAGCGTCCTTAAATAATGCAGCAGAGTCCTTAAATAATGCAACAAAGTCCTTAAATAATGCAGCAGAATCCTTAAATAATGCAAAAAATTCCTTAAATAATGCAGAAGAGTACTTAAATAATGCAGAAAAGTTGTTAAATAATGCAGCAAAGTCCTTAAATAATGCAGCAGAGTCCTTAAACATTGCAGCACAGTCCTTAAATAATGCAACAAAGTCCTTAAATAATGCAGCAGAGTCCTTAAATAATGCAGCAAAGTCCTTAAATATTGCAGCAGAGTCCTTAAACAATGCAACACAGTCCTTAAATAATGCAGCAAAGTCCTTAAATAATGCAGCAGAGTCCTTACATACAGCAGCAGCGTCCTTAAATAATTCAGCAAAGTCCTTAAATAATGCAGCAGAGTCCTTAAATAATGCAACAAAATCCTTAAATAATGCAGCAGAGTCCTTAAATAATGCAACAAAGTCCTTAAATAATGCAGCAGAGTCCTTAAATACTGCAGCAGAGTCCTTAAATAATGCAGCAAAGTCCTTAAATAATGCAGCAGAGTCCTTAAATTCCGCAGCAGAGTGATTAAATAATGCAACAAAGTCCTTAATAATGCAGCAGAGTCCTTAAATAATGCAGCAAATTCTTTAAATAATGCAGCAAAATCCTTAAATAATGCAATAAAGTCCTTATCTAATGCAGCAACGTCCTTAATAATGCAGCAGAGTCCTTAAATAATGCAGCAAAGTACTTAAATAATGCAGCAGAGGCCTTAAATACCGCAGCAGCATACTTAAATAATGCAGCAAAGTCCTTAAATAATGCAGCAGAGTCCTTAAATAATGCAACAAAGTCCTTAAATAATGCAGCAGAGTCCTTAAATAATGCTACAAACTCATTAAATAATGCAGCAAAGTACTTAAATAATGCAGCAAATTCCTTAAATAATGCAGCAGAATCCTTAAATAATGCAATAAAGTCCTTAAATAATGCAGCAGAGTCCTTAAATAATGCAAAAAATTCCTTAAATAATGCAGCAGAATCCTTAAATAATGCAACAAAGTCCTTTAATAATGCAGCAACGTCCTTAATAATGCAGCAGAGTCCTTAAATAATGCAGCAAATTCCTTAAATAATGCAGAGTCCTTAAATAATGCACTAAATTCCTTAAATAAAATGCAGCAACGCCCTTAATAATGCAGCTGAGTCCTTAAATAATTCAGCAAAGTCCTTAAATAATGCAGCAGAGTCCTTAAATACCGCAGCAGCGTCCTTAAATAATGCAAAAAAGTCCTTAAATAATGCAGCAGAACCCTTAAATAATGCAACAAAGTCCTTAAATAATGCAGCAGACTCCTTAAATAATGCAACAAACTCCTTAAATAATGCAGCAGAGTACTTAAATAATGCAGCAGAGTACTTAAATAATGCAGCAAATTCCTTAAATAATGCAGCAGAATCCTTAAATAATGCAATAAAATCCTTAAATAATGCAGTAACGTCCTTAATAATGCAGCAGAGTCCTTAAATAATACAGCAAAGTCCTTAAATAATGCAGCAGAGGACTTAAATACTGCAGCAGCGTCCTTAAATAATGCAGCAGAGTCCTTAAATAATGCAACAAAGTCCTTAAATAATGCAGCAGAATCCTTAAATAATGCAAAAAATTCCTTAAATAATGCAGAAGAGTACTTAAATAATGCAGAAAAGTCGTTAAATAATGCAGCAAAGTCCTTAAATAATGCAGCAGAGTCCTTAAACATTGCAGCACAGTCCTTAAATAATGCAACAAAGTCCTTAAATAATGCAGCAGAGTCCTTAAATAATGCAGCAAAGTCCTTAAATAATGCAGCAGAGTCCTTAAACAATGCAACACAGTCCTTAAATAATGCAGCAAAGTCCTTAAATAATGCAGCAGAGTCCTTAAATACAGCAGCAGCGTCCTTAAATAATTCAGCAAAGTCCTTAAATAATGCAGCAGAGTCCTTAAATAATGCAACAAAGTCCTTAAATAATGCAGCAGAGTCCTTAAATAATGCAACAAAGTCCATAAATAATGCAGCAGAGTCCTTAAATACTGCAGCAGAGTCCTTAAATAATGCAGCAAAGTCCTTAAATAATGCAGCAGAGTCCTTAAATTCCGCAGCAGAGTGATTAAATAATGCAACAAAGTCCTTAATAATGCAGCAGAGTCCTTAAATAATGCAGCAAATTCTTTAAATAATGCAGCAGAATCCTTAAATAATGCAATAAAGTCCTTATCTAATGCAGCAACGTCCTTAATAATGCAGCAGAGTCCTTAAATAATGCAGCAAAGTACTTAAATAATGCAGCAGAGGCCTTAAATACCGCAGCAGCATACTTAAATAATGCAGCAAAGTCCTTAAATAATGCAGCAGAGTCCTTAAATAATGCAACAAAGTCCTTAAATAATGCAGCAGAGTCCTTAAATAATGCAACAAAGTCCTTAAATAATGCACCAGAGTACTTAAATAATGCAGCAAAGTCCTTAAATAATGCAGCAGAGTCCTTAAATAATGCAACAAAGTCCTTAAATAATGCAGCAGAGTCCTTAAATAATGCAACAAAGTCCTTAAATAATGCAGCAGAGTCCTTAAATAATGCAACAAAGTCCTTAAATAATGCAGCAGAGTCCTTAAATAATGCAGCAAAGTCCTTAAATAATGCAGCAGAGTCCTTAAACAATGCAGCACAGTCCTTAAATAATGCAACAAAGTCCTTAAATAATGCAGCAGAGTCCTTAAATAATGCAGCAAAGTTCTTAAATAATGCAGCAGAGTCCTTAAACAATGCAGCACAGTCCTTAAATAATGCAGCAAAGTCCTTAAATAATGCAGCAGAGTCCTTAAATAATGCAACAAAGTCCTTAAATAATGCAGCAGAGTCCTTAAATAATGCAGCAAAGTCCTTAAATAATGCAGCAGAGTCCTTAAACAATGCAGCACAGTCCTTAAATAATGCAACAAAGTCCTTAAATAATGCAGCAGAGTCCTTAAATAATGCAGCAAAGTTCTTAAATAATGCAGCAGAGTCCTTAAACAATGCAGCACAGTCCTTAAATAATGCAGCAAAGTCCTTAAATAATGCAGCAGAGTCCTTAAATAATGCAGAAAACTCATTAAATAATGCAGCAAAGTACTTAAATAATGCAGCAAATTCCTTAAATAATGCAGCAGAATCCTTAAATAATGCAGCAAAGTCCTTAAATAATGCAGCAGAGTCCTTAAATAATGCAACAAAGTCCTTAAATAATGCAGCAGAGTCCTTAAATAATGCAACAAAGTCCTTAAATAATGCACCAGAGTACTTAAATAATGCAGCAAAGTCCTTAAATAATGCAGCAGAGTCCTTAAATAATGCAACAAAGTCCTTAAATAATGCAGCAGAGTCCTTAAATAATGCAACAAAGTCCTTAAATAATGCAGCAGAGTCCTTAAATAATGCAGCAAAGTCCTTAAATAATGCAGAAGAGTCCTTAAACAATGCAGCACAGTCCTTAAATAATGCAACAAAGTCCTTAAATAATGCAGCAGAGTCCTTAAATAATGCAGCAAAGTTCTTAAATAATGCAGCAGAGTCCTTAAACAATGCAGCACAGTCCTTAAATAATGCAGCAAAGTCCTTAAATAATGCAGCAGAGTCCTTAAATAATGCAGCAAACTCATTAAATAATGCAGCAAAGTACTTAAATAATGCAGCAAATTCCTTAAATAATGCAGCAGAATCCTTAAATAATGCAATAAAGTCCTTAAATAATGCAGCAGAGTCCTTAAATAATGCAATAAATCCCTTAAATAATGCAGCAGAATCCTTAAATAATGCAATAAAGTCATTAAATAATGCAGCAGAGTCCTTAAATACTGCAGCAGAGACCTTAAATAATGCAGCAAAATCCTTAAATAATGCAGCAGAGTCCTTATATAATGCAGCAGAGTCCTAAAATACCGCAGCAGAGTCCTTAAATAATGCAGCAGAGTCCTTAAATAATGCAGCAAATTCATTAAATAATGCAGCAGAGTCCTTAAATAATGCAACAAAGTCCTTAAATAATGCAGCAGATTCCTTAAATTTCGCAGCAGCGTCCTTAAATAATGCATCAAAGTCCTTAAATAATGCAGCAGAGTCCTAAAATACCGCAGCAGAGTCCTTAAATAATGCAGCAAAGTCCTTAAATAATGCAGCAGAGTGCTTACATAATGCAGCAGAGTCCTTAAATTCCGCAGCAGAGTCATTAAATAATGCAGCAGAGTCCTTAAATAATGCAGCAAATTCATTAAATAATGCACAGAGTCATTAAATAATGCAACAAAGTCCTTAAATAATGCAGCAGAGTCCTTAAATAATGCAACAAAGTCCTTAAATAATGCAGCAGAGTCCTTAAATAATGCAACAAAGTCCTTAAATAAAATGCAGCAACGCCCTTAATAATGCAGCTGAGTCCTTAAATAATTCAGCAAAGTCCTTAAATAATGCAGCAGAGTCCTTAAATACCGCAGCAGCGTCCTTAAATAATGCAACAAAGTCCTTAAATAATGCAGCAGAACCCTTAAATAATGCAACAAAGTCCTTAAATAATGCAGCAGACTCCTTAAATAATGCAACAAACTCCTTAAATAATGCAGCAGAGTACTTAAATAATGCAGCAGAGTACTTAAATAATGCAGCAAATTCCTTAAATAATGCAGCAGAATCCTTAAATAATGCAATAAAATCCTTAAATAATGCAGCAACGTCCTTAATAATGCAGCAGAGTCCTTAAATAATACAGCAAAGTCCTTAAATAATGCAGCAGAGGACTTAAATACTGCAGCAGCGTCCTTAAATAATGCAGCAGAGTCCTTAAATAATGCAACAAAGTCCTTAAATAATGCAGCAGAATCCTTAAATAATGCAAAAAATTCCTTAAATAATGCAGAAGAGTACTTAAATAATGCAGAAAAGTTGTTAAATAATGCAGCAAAGTCCTTAAATAATGCAGCAGAGTCCTTAAACATTGCAGCACAGTCCTTAAATAATGCAACAAAGTCCTTAAATAATGCAGCAGAGTCCTTAAATAATGCAGCAAAGTCCTTAAATATTGCAGCAGAGTCCTTAAACAATGCAACACAGTCCTTAAATAATGCAGCAAAGTCCTTAAATAATGCAGCAGAGTCCTTACATACAGCAGCAGCGTCCTTAAATAATTCAGCAAAGTCCTTAAATAATGCAGCAGAGTCCTTAAATAATGCAACAAAATCCTTAAATAATGCAGCAGAGTCCTTAAATAATGCAACAAAGTCCTTAAATAATGCAGCAGAGTCCTTAAATACTGCAGCAGAGTCCTTAAATAATGCAGCAAAGTCCTTAAATAATGCAGCAGAGTCCTTAAATTCCGCAGCAGAGTGATTAAATAATGCAACAAAGTCCTTAATAATGCAGCAGAGTCCTTAAATAATGCAGCAAATTCTTTAAATAATGCAGCAAAATCCTTAAATAATGCAATAAAGTCCTTATCTAATGCAGCAACGTCCTTAATAATGCAGCAGAGTCCTTAAATAATGCAGCAAAGTACTTAAATAATGCAGCAGAGGCCTTAAATACCGCAGCAGCATACTTAAATAATGCAGCAAAGTCCTTAAATAATGCAGCAGAGTCCTTAAATAATGCAACAAAGTCCTTAAATAATGCAGCAGAGTCCTTAAATAATGCTACAAACTCATTAAATAATGCAGCAAAGTACTTAAATAATGCAGCAAATTCCTTAAATAATGCAGCAGAATCCTTAAATAATGCAATAAAGTCCTTAAATAATGCAGCAGAGTCCTTAAATAATGCAAAAAATTCCTTAAATAATGCAGCAGAATCCTTAAATAATGCAACAAAGTCCTTTAATAATGCAGCAACGTCCTTAATAATGCAGCAGAGTCCTTAAATAATGCAGCAAATTCCTTAAATAATGCAGAGTCCTTAAATAATGCACTAAATTCCTTAAATAAAATGCAGCAACGCCCTTAATAATGCAGCTGAGTCCTTAAATAATTCAGCAAAGTCCTTAAATAATGCAGCAGAGTCCTTAAATACCGCAGCAGCGTCCTTAAATAATGCAAAAAAGTCCTTAAATAATGCAGCAGAACCCTTAAATAATGCAACAAAGTCCTTAAATAATGCAGCAGACTCCTTAAATAATGCAACAAACTCCTTAAATAATGCAGCAGAGTACTTAAATAATGCAGCAGAGTACTTAAATAATGCAGCAAATTCCTTAAATAATGCAGCAGAATCCTTAAATAATGCAATAAAATCCTTAAATAATGCAGTAACGTCCTTAATAATGCAGCAGAGTCCTTAAATAATACAGCAAAGTCCTTAAATAATGCAGCAGAGGACTTAAATACTGCAGCAGCGTCCTTAAATAATGCAGCAGAGTCCTTAAATAATGCAACAAAGTCCTTAAATAATGCAGCAGAATCCTTAAATAATGCAAAAAATTCCTTAAATAATGCAGAAGAGTACTTAAATAATGCAGAAAAGTCGTTAAATAATGCAGCAAAGTCCTTAAATAATGCAGCAGAGTCCTTAAACATTGCAGCACAGTCCTTAAATAATGCAACAAAGTCCTTAAATAATGCAGCAGAGTCCTTAAATAATGCAGCAAAGTCCTTAAATAATGCAGCAGAGTCCTTAAACAATGCAGCACAGTCCTTAAATAATGCAGCAAAGTCCTTAAATAATGCAGCAGAGTCCTTAAATAATGCAGCAAACTCATTAAATAATGCAGCAAAGTACTTAATAATGCAGCAAATTCCTTAAATAATGCAGCAGAATCCTTAAATAATGCAGCAAAGTCCTTAAATAATGCAGCAGAGTCCTTAAATAATGCAACAAAGTCCTTAAATAATGCAGCAGAGTCCTTAAATAATGCAACAAAGTCCTTAAATAATGCACCAGAGTACTTAAATAATGCAGCAAAGTCCTTAAATAATGCAGCAGAATCCTTAAATAATGCAACAAAGTCCTTAAATAATGCAGCAGAGTCCTTAAATAATGCAACAAAGTCCTTAAATAATGCAGCAGAGTCCTTAAATAATGCAACAAAGTCCTTAAATAATGCAGCAGAGTCCTTAAATAATGCAGCAAAGTCCTTAAATAATGCAGCAGAGTCCTTAAACAATGCAGCACAGTCCTTAAATAATGCAACAAAGTCCTTAAATAATGCAGCAGAGTCCTTAAATAATGCAGCAAAGTTCTTAAATAATGCAGCAGAGTCCTTAAACAATGCAGCACAGTCCTTAAATAATGCAGCAAAGTCCTTAAATAATGCAGCAGAGTCCTTAAATAATGCAGCAAACTCATTAAATAATGCAGCAAAGTACTTAAATAATGCAGCAAATTCCTTAAATAATGCAGCAGAATCCTTAAATAATGCAATAAAGTCCTTAAATAATGCAGCAGAGTCCTTAAATAATGCAATAAATTCCTTAAATAATGCAGCAGAATCCTTAAATAATGCAATAAAGTCATTAAATAATGCAGCAGAGTCCTTAAATACTGCAGCAGAGACCTTAAATAATGCAGCAAAATCCTTAAATAATGCAGCAGAGTCCTTATATAATGCAGCAGAGTCCTAAAATACCGCAGCAGAGTCCTTAAATAATGCAGCAGAGTCCTTAAATAATGCAGCAAATTCATTAAATAATGCAGCAGAGTCCTTAAATAATGCAACAAAGTCCTTAAATAATGCAGCAGATTCCTTAAATTTCGCAGCAGCGTCCTTAAATAATGCATCAAAGTCCTTAAATAATGCAGCAGAGTCCTAAAATACCGCAGCAGAGTCCTTAAATAATGCAGCAAAGTCCTTAAATAATGCAGCAGAGTGCTTACATAATGCAGCAGAGTCCTTAAATTCCGCAGCAGAGTCATTAAATAATGCAGCAGAGTCCTTAAATAATGCAGCAAATTCATTAAATAATGCACAGAGTCATTAAATAATGCAACAAAGTCCTTAAATAATGCAGCAGAGTCCTTAAATAATGCAACAAAGTCCTTAAATAATGCAGCAGAGTCCTTAAATAATGCAACAAAGTCCTTAAATAAAATGCAGCAACGCCCTTAATAATGCAGCTGAGTCCTTAAATAATTCAGCAAAGTCCTTAAATAATGCAGCAGAGTCCTTAAATACCGCAGCAGCGTCCTTAAATAATGCAACAAAGTCCTTAAATAATGCAGCAGAACCCTTAAATAATGCAACAAAGTCCTTAAATAATGCAGCAGACTCCTTAAATAATGCAACACACTCCTTAAATAATGCAGCAGAGTACTTAAATAATGCAGCAGAGTACTTAAATAATGCAGCAAATTCCTTAAATAATGCAGCAGAATCCTTAAATAATGCAATAAAATCCTTAAATAATGCAGCAACGTCCTTAATAATGCAGCAGAGTCCTTAAATAATACAGCAAAGTCCTTAAATAATGCAGCAGAGGACTTAAATACTGCAGCAGCGTCCTTAAATAATGCAGCAGAGTCCTTAAATAATGCAACAAAGTCCTTAAATAATGCAGCAGAATCCTTAAATAATGCAAAAAATTCCTTAAATAATGCAGAAGAGTACTTAAATAATGCAGAAAAGTTGTTAAATAATGCAGCAAAGTCCTTAAATAATGCAGCAGAGTCCTTAAACATTGCAGCACAGTCCTTAAATAATGCAACAAAGTCCTTAAATAATGCAGCAGAGTCCTTAAATAATGCAGCAAAGTCCTTAAATATTGCAGCAGAGTCCTTAAACAATGCAACACAGTCCTTAAATAATGCAGCAAAGTCCTTAAATAATGCAGCAGAGTCCTTACATACAGCAGCAGCGTCCTTAAATAATTCAGCAAAGTCCTTAAATAATGCAGCAGAGTCCTTAAATAATGCAACAAAATCCTTAAATAATGCAGCAGAGTCCTTAAATAATGCAACAAAGTCCTTAAATAATGCAGCAGAGTCCTTAAATACTGCAGCAGAGTCCTTAAATAATGCAGCAAAGTCCTTAAATAATGCAGCAGAGTCCTTAAATTCCGCAGCAGAGTGATTAAATAATGCAACAAAGTCCTTAATAATGCAGCAGAGTCCTTAAATAATGCAGCAAATTCTTTAAATAATGCAGCAAAATCCTTAAATAATGCAATAAAGTCCTTATCTAATGCAGCAACGTCCTTAATAATGCAGCAGAGTCCTTAAATAATGCAGCAAAGTACTTAAATAATGCAGCAGAGGCCTTAAATACCGCAGCAGCATACTTAAATAATGCAGCAAAGTCCTTAAATAATGCAGCAGAGTCCTTAAATAATGCAACAAAGTCCTTAAATAATGCAGCAGAGTCCTTAAATAATGCTACAAACTCATTAAATAATGCAGCAAAGTACTTAAATAATGCAGCAAATTCCTTAAATAATGCAGCAGAATCCTTAAATAATGCAATAAAGTCCTTAAATAATGCAGCAGAGTCCTTAAATAATGCAAAAAATTCCTTAAATAATGCAGCAGAATCCTTAAATAATGCAACAAAGTCCTTTAATAATGCAGCAACGTCCTTAATAATGCAGCAGAGTCCTTAAATAATGCAGCAAATTCCTTAAATAATGCAGAGTCCTTAAATAATGCACTAAATTCCTTAAATAAAATGCAGCAACGCCCTTAATAATGCAGCTGAGTCCTTAAATAATTCAGCAAAGTCCTTAAATAATGCAGCAGAGTCCTTAAATACCGCAGCAGCGTCCTTAAATAATGCAAAAAAGTCCTTAAATAATGCAGCAGAACCCTTAAATAATGCAACAAAGTCCTTAAATAATGCAGCAGACTCCTTAAATAATGCAACAAACTCCTTAAATAATGCAGCAGAGTACTTAAATAATGCAGCAGAGTACTTAAATAATGCAGCAAATTCCTTAAATAATGCAGCAGAATCCTTAAATAATGCAATAAAATCCTTAAATAATGCAGTAACGTCCTTAATAATGCAGCAGAGTCCTTAAATAATACAGCAAAGTCCTTAAATAATGCAGCAGAGGACTTAAATACTGCAGCAGCGTCCTTAAATAATGCAGCAGAGTCCTTAAATAATGCAACAAAGTCCTTAAATAATGCAGCAGAATCCTTAAATAATGCAAAAAATTCCTTAAATAATGCAGAAGAGTACTTAAATAATGCAGAAAAGTCGTTAAATAATGCAGCAAAGTCCTTAAATAATGCAGCAGAGTCCTTAAACATTGCAGCACAGTCCTTAAATAATGCAACAAAGTCCTTAAATAATGCAGCAGAGTCCTTAAATAATGCAGCAAAGTCCTTAAATAATGCAGCAGAGTCCTTAAACAATGCAACACAGTCCTTAAATAATGCAGCAAAGTCCTTAAATAATGCAGCAGAGTCCTTAAATACAGCAGCAGCGTCCTTAAATAATTCAGCAAAGTCCTTAAATAATGCAGCAGAGTCCTTAAATAATGCAACAAAGTCCTTAAATAATGCAGCAGAGTCCTTAAATAATGCAACAAAGTCCATAAATAATGCAGCAGAGTCCTTAAATACTGCAGCAGAGTCCTTAAATAATGCAGCAAAGTCCTTAAATAATGCAGCAGAGTCCTTAAATTCCGCAGCAGAGTGATTAAATAATGCAACAAAGTCCTTAATAATGCAGCAGAGTCCTTAAATAATGCAGCAAATTCTTTAAATAATGCAGCAGAATCCTTAAATAATGCAATAAAGTCCTTATCTAATGCAGCAACGTCCTTAATAATGCAGCAGAGTCCTTAAATAATGCAGCAAAGTACTTAAATAATGCAGCAGAGGCCTTAAATACCGCAGCAGCATACTTAAATAATGCAGCAAAGTCCTTAAATAATGCAGCAGAGTCCTTAAATAATGCAACAAAGTCCTTAAATAATGCAGCAGAGTCCTTAAATAATGCAACAAAGTCCTTAAATAATGCACCAGAGTACTTAAATAATGCAGCAAAGTCCTTAAATAATGCAGCAGAGTCCTTAAATAATGCAACAAAGTCCTTAAATAATGCAGCAGAGTCCTTAAATAATGCAACAAAGTCCTTAAATAATGCAGCAGAGTCCTTAAATAATGCAACAAAGTCCTTAAATAATGCAGCAGAGTCCTTAAATAATGCAGCAAAGTCCTTAAATAATGCAGCAGAGTCCTTAAACAATGCAGCACAGTCCTTAAATAATGCAACAAAGTCCTTAAATAATGCAGCAGAGTCCTTAAATAATGCAGCAAAGTTCTTAAATAATGCAGCAGAGTCCTTAAACAATGCAGCACAGTCCTTAAATAATGCAGCAAAGTCCTTAAATAATGCAGCAGAGTCCTTAAATAATGCAACAAAGTCCTTAAATAATGCAGCAGAGTCCTTAAATAATGCAGCAAAGTCCTTAAATAATGCAGCAGAGTCCTTAAACAATGCAGCACAGTCCTTAAATAATGCAACAAAGTCCTTAAATAATGCAGCAGAGTCCTTAAATAATGCAGCAAAGTTCTTAAATAATGCAGCAGAGTCCTTAAACAATGCAGCACAGTCCTTAAATAATGCAGCAAAGTCCTTAAATAATGCAGCAGAGTCCTTAAATAATGCAGAAAACTCATTAAATAATGCAGCAAAGTACTTAAATAATGCAGCAAATTCCTTAAATAATGCAGCAGAATCCTTAAATAATGCAGCAAAGTCCTTAAATAATGCAGCAGAGTCCTTAAATAATGCAACAAAGTCCTTAAATAATGCAGCAGAGTCCTTAAATAATGCAACAAAGTCCTTAAATAATGCACCAGAGTACTTAAATAATGCAGCAAAGTCCTTAAATAATGCAGCAGAGTCCTTAAATAATGCAACAAAGTCCTTAAATAATGCAGCAGAGTCCTTAAATAATGCAACAAAGTCCTTAAATAATGCAGCAGAGTCCTTAAATAATGCAGCAAAGTCCTTAAATAATGCAGAAGAGTCCTTAAACAATGCAGCACAGTCCTTAAATAATGCAACAAAGTCCTTAAATAATGCAGCAGAGTCCTTAAATAATGCAGCAAAGTTCTTAAATAATGCAGCAGAGTCCTTAAACAATGCAGCACAGTCCTTAAATAATGCAGCAAAGTCCTTAAATAATGCAGCAGAGTCCTTAAATAATGCAGCAAACTCATTAAATAATGCAGCAAAGTACTTAAATAATGCAGCAAATTCCTTAAATAATGCAGCAGAATCCTTAAATAATGCAATAAAGTCCTTAAATAATGCAGCAGAGTCCTTAAATAATGCAATAAATCCCTTAAATAATGCAGCAGAATCCTTAAATAATGCAATAAAGTCATTAAATAATGCAGCAGAGTCCTTAAATACTGCAGCAGAGACCTTAAATAATGCAGCAAAATCCTTAAATAATGCAGCAGAGTCCTTATATAATGCAGCAGAGTCCTAAAATACCGCAGCAGAGTCCTTAAATAATGCAGCAGAGTCCTTAAATAATGCAGCAAATTCATTAAATAATGCAGCAGAGTCCTTAAATAATGCAACAAAGTCCTTAAATAATGCAGCAGATTCCTTAAATTTCGCAGCAGCGTCCTTAAATAATGCATCAAAGTCCTTAAATAATGCAGCAGAGTCCTAAAATACCGCAGCAGAGTCCTTAAATAATGCAGCAAAGTCCTTAAATAATGCAGCAGAGTGCTTACATAATGCAGCAGAGTCCTTAAATTCCGCAGCAGAGTCATTAAATAATGCAGCAGAGTCCTTAAATAATGCAGCAAATTCATTAAATAATGCACAGAGTCATTAAATAATGCAACAAAGTCCTTAAATAATGCAGCAGAGTCCTTAAATATTGCAACAAAGTCCTTAAATAATGCAGCAGACTCCTTAAATAATGCAACAAACTCCTTAAATAATGCAGCAGAGTACTTAAATAATGCAGCAGAGTACTTAAATAATGCAGCAAATTCCTTAAATAATGCAGCAGAATCCTTAAATAATGCAATAAAATCCTTAAATAATGCAGTAACGTCCTTAATAATGCAGCAGAGTCCTTAAATAATACAGCAAAGTCCTTAAATAATGCAGCAGAGGACTTAAATACTGCAGCAGCGTCCTTAAATAATGCAGCAGAGTCCTTAAATAATGCAACAAAGTCCTTAAATAATGCAGCAGAATCCTTAAATAATGCAAAAAATTCCTTAAATAATGCAGAAGAGTACTTAAATAATGCAGAAAAGTCGTTAAATAATGCAGCAAAGTCCTTAAATAATGCAGCAGAGTCCTTAAACATTGCAGCACAGTCCTTAAATAATGCAACAAAGTCCTTAAATAATGCAGCAGAGTCCTTAAATAATGCAGCAAAGTCCTTAAATAATGCAGCAGAGTCCTTAAACAATGCAACACAGTCCTTAAATAATGCAGCAAAGTCCTTAAATAATGCAGCAGAGTCCTTAAATACAGCAGCAGCGTCCTTAAATAATTCAGCAAAGTCCTTAAATAATGCAGCAGAGTCCTTAAATAATGCAACAAAGTCCTTAAATAATGCAGCAGAGTCCTTAAATAATGCAACAAAGTCCATAAATAATGCAGCAGAGTCCTTAAATACTGCAGCAGAGTCCTTAAATAATGCAGCAAAGTCCTTAAATAATGCAGCAGAGTCCTTAAATTCCGCAGCAGAGTGATTAAATAATGCAACAAAGTCCTTAATAATGCAGCAGAGTCCTTAAATAATGCAGCAAATTCTTTAAATAATGCAGCAGAATCCTTAAATAATGCAATAAAGTCCTTATCTAATGCAGCAACGTCCTTAATAATGCAGCAGAGTCCTTAAATAATGCAGCAAAGTACTTAAATAATGCAGCAGAGGCCTTAAATACCGCAGCAGCATACTTAAATAATGCAGCAAAGTCCTTAAATAATGCAGCAGAGTCCTTAAATAATGCAACAAAGTCCTTAAATAATGCAGCAGAGTCCTTAAATAATGCAACAAAGTCCTTAAATAATGCACCAGAGTACTTAAATAATGCAGCAAAGTCCTTAAATAATGCAGCAGAGTCCTTAAATAATGCAACAAAGTCCTTAAATAATGCAGCAGAGTCCTTAAATAATGCAACAAAGTCCTTAAATAATGCAGCAGAGTCCTAAAATACCGCAGCAGAGTCCTTAAATAATGCAGCAAAGTCCTTAAATAATGCAGCAGAGTGCTTACATAATGCAGCAGAGTCCTTAAATTCCGCAGCAGAGTCATTAAATAATGCAGCAGAGTCCTTAAATAATGCAGCAAATTCATTAAATAATGCACAGAGTCATTAAATAATGCAACAAAGTCCTTAAATAATGCAGCAGAGTCCTTAAATAATGCAACAAAGTCCTTAAATAATGCAGCAGAGTCCTTAAATAATGCAACAAAGTCCTTAAATAAAATGCAGCAACGCCCTTAATAATGCAGCTGAGTCCTTAAATAATTCAGCAAAGTCCTTAAATAATGCAGCAGAGTCCTTAAATACCGCAGCAGCGTCCTTAAATAATGCAACAAAGTCCTTAAATAATGCAGCAGAACCCTTAAATAATGCAACAAAGTCCTTAAATAATGCAGCAGACTCCTTAAATAATGCAACAAACTCCTTAAATAATGCAGCAGAGTACTTAAATAATGCAGCAGAGTACTTAAATAATGCAGCAAATTCCTTAAATAATGCAGCAGAATCCTTAAATAATGCAATAAAATCCTTAAATAATGCAGCAACGTCCTTAATAATGCAGCAGAGTCCTTAAATAATACAGCAAAGTCCTTAAATAATGCAGCAGAGGACTTAAATACTGCAGCAGCGTCCTTAAATAATGCAGCAGAGTCCTTAAATAATGCAACAAAGTCCTTAAATAATGCAGCAGAATCCTTAAATAATGCAAAAAATTCCTTAAATAATGCAGAAGAGTACTTAAATAATGCAGAAAAGTTGTTAAATAATGCAGCAAAGTCCTTAAATAATGCAGCAGAGTCCTTAAACATTGCAGCACAGTCCTTAAATAATGCAACAAAGTCCTTAAATAATGCAGCAGAGTCCTTAAATAATGCAGCAAAGTCCTTAAATATTGCAGCAGAGTCCTTAAACAATGCAACACAGTCCTTAAATAATGCAGCAAAGTCCTTAAATAATGCAGCAGAGTCCTTACATACAGCAGCAGCGTCCTTAAATAATTCAGCAAAGTCCTTAAATAATGCAGCAGAGTCCTTAAATAATGCAACAAAATCCTTAAATAATGCAGCAGAGTCCTTAAATAATGCAACAAAGTCCTTAAATAATGCAGCAGAGTCCTTAAATACTGCAGCAGAGTCCTTAAATAATGCAGCAAAGTCCTTAAATAATGCAGCAGAGTCCTTAAATTCCGCAGCAGAGTGATTAAATAATGCAACAAAGTCCTTAATAATGCAGCAGAGTCCTTAAATAATGCAGCAAATTCTTTAAATAATGCAGCAAAATCCTTAAATAATGCAATAAAGTCCTTATCTAATGCAGCAACGTCCTTAATAATGCAGCAGAGTCCTTAAATAATGCAGCAAAGTACTTAAATAATGCAGCAGAGGCCTTAAATACCGCAGCAGCATACTTAAATAATGCAGCAAAGTCCTTAAATAATGCAGCAGAGTCCTTAAATAATGCAACAAAGTCCTTAAATAATGCAGCAGAGTCCTTAAATATTGCAACAAAGTCCTTAAATAATGCAGCAGACTCCTTAAATAATGCAACAAACTCCTTAAATAATGCAGCAGAGTACTTAAATAATGCAGCAGAGTACTTAAATAATGCAGCAAATTCCTTAAATAATGCAGCAGAATCCTTAAATAATGCAATAAAATCCTTAAATAATGCAGTAACGTCCTTAATAATGCAGCAGAGTCCTTAAATAATACAGCAAAGTCCTTAAATAATGCAGCAGAGGACTTAAATACTGCAGCAGCGTCCTTAAATAATGCAGCAGAGTCCTTAAATAATGCAACAAAGTCCTTAAATAATGCAGCAGAATCCTTAAATAATGCAAAAAATTCCTTAAATAATGCAGAAGAGTACTTAAATAATGCAGAAAAGTCGTTAAATAATGCAGCAAAGTCCTTAAATAATGCAGCAGAGTCCTTAAACATTGCAGCACAGTCCTTAAATAATGCAACAAAGTCCTTAAATAATGCAGCAGAGTCCTTAAATAATGCAGCAAAGTCCTTAAATAATGCAGCAGAGTCCTTAAACAATGCAACACAGTCCTTAAATAATGCAGCAAAGTCCTTAAATAATGCAGCAGAGTCCTTAAATACAGCAGCAGCGTCCTTAAATAATTCAGCAAAGTCCTTAAATAATGCAGCAGAGTCCTTAAATAATGCAACAAAGTCCTTAAATAATGCAGCAGAGTCCTTAAATAATGCAACAAAGTCCATAAATAATGCAGCAGAGTCCTTAAATACTGCAGCAGAGTCCTTAAATAATGCAGCAAAGTCCTTAAATAATGCAGCAGAGTCCTTAAATTCCGCAGCAGAGTGATTAAATAATGCAACAAAGTCCTTAATAATGCAGCAGAGTCCTTAAATAATGCAGCAAATTCTTTAAATAATGCAGCAGAATCCTTAAATAATGCAATAAAGTCCTTATCTAATGCAGCAACGTCCTTAATAATGCAGCAGAGTCCTTAAATAATGCAGCAAAGTACTTAAATAATGCAGCAGAGGCCTTAAATACCGCAGCAGCATACTTAAATAATGCAGCAAAGTCCTTAAATAATGCAGCAGAGTCCTTAAATAATGCAACAAAGTCCTTAAATAATGCAGCAGAGTCCTTAAATAATGCAACAAAGTCCTTAAATAATGCACCAGAGTACTTAAATAATGCAGCAAAGTCCTTAAATAATGCAGCAGAGTCCTTAAATAATGCAACAAAGTCCTTAAATAATGCAGCAGAGTCCTTAAATAATGCAACAAAGTCCTTAAATAATGCAGCAGAGTCCTAAAATACCGCAGCAGAGTCCTTAAATAATGCAGCAAAGTCCTTAAATAATGCAGCAGAGTGCTTACATAATGCAGCAGAGTCCTTAAATTCCGCAGCAGAGTCATTAAATAATGCAGCAGAGTCCTTAAATAATGCAGCAAATTCATTAAATAATGCACAGAGTCATTAAATAATGCAACAAAGTCCTTAAATAATGCAGCAGAGTCCTTAAATAATGCAACAAAGTCCTTAAATAATGCAGCAGAGTCCTTAAATAATGCAACAAAGTCCTTAAATAAAATGCAGCAACGCCCTTAATAATGCAGCTGAGTCCTTAAATAATTCAGCAAAGTCCTTAAATAATGCAGCAGAGTCCTTAAATACCGCAGCAGCGTCCTTAAATAATGCAACAAAGTCCTTAAATAATGCAGCAGAACCCTTAAATAATGCAACAAAGTCCTTAAATAATGCAGCAGACTCCTTAAATAATGCAACAAACTCCTTAAATAATGCAGCAGAGTACTTAAATAATGCAGCAGAGTACTTAAATAATGCAGCAAATTCCTTAAATAATGCAGCAGAATCCTTAAATAATGCAATAAAATCCTTAAATAATGCAGCAACGTCCTTAATAATGCAGCAGAGTCCTTAAATAATACAGCAAAGTCCTTAAATAATGCAGCAGAGGACTTAAATACTGCAGCAGCGTCCTTAAATAATGCAGCAGAGTCCTTAAATAATGCAACAAAGTCCTTAAATAATGCAGCAGAATCCTTAAATAATGCAAAAAATTCCTTAAATAATGCAGAAGAGTACTTAAATAATGCAGAAAAGTTGTTAAATAATGCAGCAAAGTCCTTAAATAATGCAGCAGAGTCCTTAAACATTGCAGCACAGTCCTTAAATAATGCAACAAAGTCCTTAAATAATGCAGCAGAGTCCTTAAATAATGCAGCAAAGTCCTTAAATATTGCAGCAGAGTCCTTAAACAATGCAACACAGTCCTTAAATAATGCAGCAAAGTCCTTAAATAATGCAGCAGAGTCCTTACATACAGCAGCAGCGTCCTTAAATAATTCAGCAAAGTCCTTAAATAATGCAGCAGAGTCCTTAAATAATGCAACAAAATCCTTAAATAATGCAGCAGAGTCCTTAAATAATGCAACAAAGTCCTTAAATAATGCAGCAGAGTCCTTAAATACTGCAGCAGAGTCCTTAAATAATGCAGCAAAGTCCTTAAATAATGCAGCAGAGTCCTTAAATTCCGCAGCAGAGTGATTAAATAATGCAACAAAGTCCTTAATAATGCAGCAGAGTCCTTAAATAATGCAGCAAATTCTTTAAATAATGCAGCAAAATCCTTAAATAATGCAATAAAGTCCTTATCTAATGCAGCAACGTCCTTAATAATGCAGCAGAGTCCTTAAATAATGCAGCAAAGTACTTAAATAATGCAGCAGAGGCCTTAAATACCGCAGCAGCATACTTAAATAATGCAGCAAAGTCCTTAAATAATGCAGCAGAGTCCTTAAATAATGCAACAAAGTCCTTAAATAATGCAGCAGAGTCCTTAAATAATGCAACAAACTCATTAAATAATGCAGCAAAGTACTTAAATAATGCAGCAAATTCCTTAAATAATGCAGCAGAATCCTTAAATAATGCAATAAAGTCCTTAAATAATGCAGCAGAGTCCTTAAATAATGCAAAAAAATCCTTAAATAATGCAGCAGAATCCTTAAATAATGCAACAAAGTCCTTAAATAATGCAGCAACGTCCTTAATAATGCAGCAGAGTCCTTAAATAATGCAGCAAATTCCTTAAATAATGCAGAGTCCTTAAATAATGCACTAAATTCCTTAAATAAAATGCAGCAACGCCCTTAATAATGCAGCTGAGTCCTTAAATAATTCAGCAAAGTCCTTAAATAATGCAGCAGAGTCCTTAAATACCGCAGCAGCGTCCTTAAATAATGCAAAAAAGTCCTTAAATAATGCAGCAGAACCCTTAAATAATGCAACAAAGTCCTTAAATAATGCAGCAGACTCCTTAAATAATGCAACAAACTCCTTAAATAATGCAGCAGAGTACTTAAATAATGCAGCAGAGTACTTAAATAATGCAGCAAATTCCTTAAATAATGCAGCAGAATCCTTAAATAATGCAATAAAATCCTTAAATAATGCAGTAACGTCCTTAATAATGCAGCAGAGTCCTTAAATAATACAGCAAAGTCCTTAAATAATGCAGCAGAGGACTTAAATACTGCAGCAGCGTCCTTAAATAATGCAGCAGAGTCCTTAAATAATGCAACAAAGTCCTTAAATAATGCAGCAGAATCCTTAAATAATGCAAAAAATTCCTTAAATAATGCAGAAGAGTACTTAAATAATGCAGAAAAGTCGTTAAATAATGCAGCAAAGTCCTTAAATAATGCAGCAGAGTCCTTAAACATTGCAGCACAGTCCTTAAATAATGCAACAAAGTCCTTAAATAATGCAGCAGAGTCCTTAAATAATGCAGCAACGTCCTTAAATAATGCAGCAGAGTCCTTAAACAATGCAACACAGTCCTTAAATAATTCAGCAAAGTCCTTAAATAATGCAGCAGAGTCCTTAAATACAGCAGCAGCGTCCTTAAATAATTCAGCAAAGTCCTTAAATAATGCAGCAGAGTCCTTAAATAATGCAACAAAGTCCTTAAATAATGCAGCAGAGTCCTTAAATAATGCAACAAAGTCCATAAATAATGCAGCAGAGTCCTTAAATACTGCAGCAGAGTCCTTAAATAATGCAGCAAAGTCCTTAAATAATGCAGCAGAGTCCTTAAATTCCGCAGCAGAGTGATTAAATAATGCAACAAAGTCCTTAATAATGCAGCAGAGTCCTTAAATAATGCAGCAAATTCTTTAAATAATGCAGCAGAATCCTTAAATAATGCAATAAAGTCCTTATCTAATGCAGCAACGTCCTTAATAATGCAGCAGAGTCCTTAAATAATGCAGCAAAGTACTTAAATAATGCAGCAGAGGCCTTAAATACCGCAGCAGCATACTTAAATAATGCAGCAAAGTCCTTAAATAATGCAGCAGAGTCCTTAAATAATGCAACAAAGTCCTTAAATAATGCAGCAGAGTCCTTAAATAATGCAACAAAGTCCTTAAATAATGCACCAGAGTACTTAAATAATGCAGCAAAGTCCTTAAATAATGCAGCAGAGTCCTTAAATAATGCAACAAAGTCCTTAAATAATGCAGCAGAGTCCTTAAATAATGCAACAAAGTCCTTAAATAATGCAGCAGAGTCCTAAAATACCGCAGCAGAGTCCTTAAATAATGCAGCAAAGTCCTTAAATAATGCAGCAGAGTGCTTACATAATGCAGCAGAGTCCTTAAATTCCGCAGCAGAGTCATTAAATAATGCAGCAGAGTCCTTAAATAATGCAGCAAATTCATTAAATAATGCACAGAGTCATTAAATAATGCAACAAAGTCCTTAAATAATGCAGCAGAGTCCTTAAATAATGCAACAAAGTCCTTAAATAATGCAGCAGAGTCCTTAAATAATGCAACAAAGTCCTTAAATAAAATGCAGCAACGCCCTTAATAATGCAGCTGAGTCCTTAAATAATTCAGCAAAGTCCTTAAATAATGCAGCAGAGTCCTTAAATACCGCAGCAGCGTCCTTAAATAATGCAACAAAGTCCTTAAATAATGCAGCAGAACCCTTAAATAATGCAACAAAGTCCTTAAATAATGCAGCAGACTCCTTAAATAATGCAACAAACTCCTTAAATAATGCAGCAGAGTACTTAAATAATGCAGCAGAGTACTTAAATAATGCAGCAAATTCCTTAAATAATGCAGCAGAATCCTTAAATAATGCAATAAAATCCTTAAATAATGCACCAACGTCCTTAATAATGCAGCAGAGTCCTTAAATAATACAGCAAAGTCCTTAAATAATGCAGCAGAGGACTTAAATACTGCAGCAGCGTCCTTAAATAATGCAGCAGAGTCCTTAAATAATGCAACAAAGTCCTTAAATAATGCAGCAGAATCCTTAAATAATGCAAAAAATTCCTTAAATAATGCAGAAGAGTACTTAAATAATGCAGAAAAGTTGTTAAATAATGCAGCAAAGTCCTTAAATAATGCAGCAGAGTCCTTAAACATTGCAGCACAGTCCTTAAATAATGCAACAAAGTCCTTAAATAATGCAGCAGAGTCCTTAAATAATGCAGCAAAGTCCTTAAATATTGCAGCAGAGTCCTTAAACAATGCAACACAGTCCTTAAATAATGCAGCAAAGTCCTTAAATAATGCAGCAGAGTCCTTACATACAGCAGCAGCGTCCTTAAATAATTCAGCAAAGTCCTTAAATAATGCAGCAGAGTCCTTAAATAATGCAACAAAATCCTTAAATAATGCAGCAGAGTCCTTAAATAATGCAACAAAGTCCTTAAATAATGCAGCAGAGTCCTTAAATACTGCAGCAGAGTCCTTAAATAATGCAGCAAAGTCCTTAAATAATGCAGCAGAGTCCTTAAATTCCGCAGCAGAGTGATTAAATAATGCAACAAAGTCCTTAATAATGCAGCAGAGTCCTTAAATAATGCAGCAAATTCTTTAAATAATGCAGCAAAATCCTTAAATAATGCAATAAAGTCCTTATCTAATGCAGCAACGTCCTTAATAATGCAGCAGAGTCCTTAAATAATGCAGCAAAGTACTTAAATAATGCAGCAGAGGCCTTAAATACCGCAGCAGCATACTTAAATAATGCAGCAAAGTCCTTAAATAATGCAGCAGAGTCCTTAAATAATGCAACAAAGTCCTTAAATAATGCAGCAGAGTCCTTAAATAATGCAACAAACTCATTAAATAATGCAGCAAAGTACTTAAATAATGCAGCAAATTCCTTAAATAATGCAGCAGAATCCTTAAATAATGCAATAAAGTCCTTAAATAATGCAGCAGAGTCCTTAAATAATGCAAAAAAATCCTTAAATAATGCAGCAGAATCCTTAAATAATGCAACAAAGTCCTTAAATAATGCAGCAACGTCCTTAATAATGCAGCAGAGTCCTTAAATAATGCAGCAAATTCCTTAAATAATGCAGAGTCCTTAAATAATGCACTAAATTCCTTAAATAAAATGCAGCAACGCCCTTAATAATGCAGCTGAGTCCTTAAATAATTCAGCAAAGTCCTTAAATAATGCAGCAGAGTCCTTAAATACCGCAGCAGCGTCCTTAAATAATGCAACAAAGTCCTTAAATAATGCAGCAGAACCCTTAAATAATGCAACAAAGTCCTTAAATAATGCAGCAGACTCCTTAAATAATGCAACAAACTCCTTAAATAATGCAGCAGAGTACTTAAATAATGCAGCAGAGTACTTAAATAATGCAGCAAATTCCTTAAATAATGCAGCAGAATCCTTAAATAATGCAATAAAATCCTTAAATAATGCAGCAACGTCCTTAATAATGCAGCAGAGTCCTTAAATAATACAGCAAAGTCCTTAAATAATGCAGCAGAGGACTTAAATACTGCAGCAGCGTCCTTAAATAATGCAGCAGAGTCCTTAAATAATGCAACAAAGTCCTTAAATAATGCAGCAGAATCCTTAAATAATGCAAAAAATTCCTTAAATAATGCAGAAGAGTACTTAAATAATGCAGAAAAGTTGTTAAATAATGCAGCAAAGTCCTTAAATAATGCAGCAGAGTCCTTAAACATTGCAGCACAGTCCTTAAATAATGCAACAAAGTCCTTAAATAATGCAGCAGAGTCCTTAAATAATGCAGCAAAGTCCTTAAATATTGCAGCAGAGTCCTTAAACAATGCAACACAGTCCTTAAATAATGCAGCAAAGTCCTTAAATAATGCAGCAGAGTCCTTACATACAGCAGCAGCGTCCTTAAATAATTCAGCAAAGTCCTTAAATAATGCAGCAGAGTCCTTAAATAATGCAACAAAATCCTTAAATAATGCAGCAGAGTCCTTAAATAATGCAACAAAGTCCTTAAATAATGCAGCAGAGTCCTTAAATACTGCAGCAGAGTCCTTAAATAATGCAGCAAAGTCCTTAAATAATGCAGCAGAGTCCTTAAATTCCGCAGCAGAGTGATTAAATAATGCAACAAAGTCCTTAATAATGCAGCAGAGTCCTTAAATAATGCAGCAAATTCTTTAAATAATGCAGCAAAATCCTTAAATAATGCAATAAAGTCCTTATCTAATGCAGCAACGTCCTTAATAATGCAGCAGAGTCCTTAAATAATGCAGCAAAGTACTTAAATAATGCAGCAGAGGCCTTAAATACCGCAGCAGCATACTTAAATAATGCAGCAAAGTCCTTAAATAATGCAGCAGAGTCCTTAAATAATGCAACAAAGTCCTTAAATAATGCAGCAGAGTCCTTAAATAATGCAACAAACTCATTAAATAATGCAGCAAAGTACTTAAATAATGCAGCAAATTCCTTAAATAATGCAGCAGAATCCTTAAATAATGCAATAAAGTCCTTAAATAATGCAGCAGAGTCCTTAAATAATGCAAAAAAATCCTTAAATAATGCAGCAGAATCCTTAAATAATGCAACAAAGTCCTTAAATAATGCAGCAACGTCCTTAATAATGCAGCAGAGTCCTTAAATAATGCAGCAAATTCCTTAAATAATGCAGAGTCCTTAAATAATGCACTAAATTCCTTAAATAAAATGCAGCAACGCCCTTAATAATGCAGCTGAGTCCTTAAATAATTCAGCAAAGTCCTTAAATAATGCAGCAGAGTCCTTAAATACCGCAGCAGCGTCCTTAAATAATGCAAAAAAGTCCTTAAATAATGCAGCAGAACCCTTAAATAATGCAACAAAGTCCTTAAATAATGCAGCAGACTCCTTAAATAATGCAACAAACTCCTTAAATAATGCAGCAGAGTACTTAAATAATGCAGCAGAGTACTTAAATAATGCAGCAAATTCCTTAAATAATGCAGCAGAATCCTTAAATAATGCAATAAAATCCTTAAATAATGCAGTAACGTCCTTAATAATGCAGCAGAGTCCTTAAATAATACAGCAAAGTCCTTAAATAATGCAGCAGAGGACTTAAATACTGCAGCAGCGTCCTTAAATAATGCAGCAGAGTCCTTAAATAATGCAACAAAGTCCTTAAATAATGCAGCAGAATCCTTAAATAATGCAAAAAATTCCTTAAATAATGCAGAAGAGTACTTAAATAATGCAGAAAAGTCGTTAAATAATGCAGCAAAGTCCTTAAATAATGCAGCAGAGTCCTTAAACATTGCAGCACAGTCCTTAAATAATGCAACAAAGTCCTTAAATAATGCAGCAGAGTCCTTAAATAATGCAGCAAAGTCCTTAAATAATGCAGCAGAGTCCTTAAACAATGCAACACAGTCCTTAAATAATTCAGCAAAGTCCTTAAATAATGCAGCAGAGTCCTTAAATACAGCAGCAGCGTCCTTAAATAATTCAGCAAAGTCCTTAAATAATGCAGCAGAGTCCTTAAATAATGCAACAAAGTCCTTAAATAATGCAGCAGAGTCCTTAAATAATGCAACAAAGTCCATAAATAATGCAGCAGAGTCCTTAAATACTGCAGCAGAGTCCTTAAATAATGCAGCAAAGTCCTTAAATAATGCAGCAGAGTCCTTAAATTCCGCAGCAGAGTGATTAAATAATGCAACAAAGTCCTTAATAATGCAGCAGAGTCCTTAAATAATGCAGCAAATTCTTTAAATAATGCAGCAGAATCCTTAAATAATGCAATAAAGTCCTTATCTAATGCAGCAACGTCCTTAATAATGCAGCAGAGTCCTTAAATAATGCAGCAAAGTACTTAAATAATGCAGCAGAGGCCTTAAATACCGCAGCAGCATACTTAAATAATGCAGCAAAGTCCTTAAATAATGCAGCAGAGTCCTTAAATAATGCAACAAAGTCCTTAAATAATGCAGCAGAGTCCTTAAATAATGCAACAAAGTCCTTAAATAATGCACCAGAGTACTTAAATAATGCAGCAAAGTCCTTAAATAATGCAGCAGAGTCCTTAAATAATGCAACAAAGTCCTTAAATAATGCAGCAGAGTCCTTAAATAATGCAACAAAGTCCTTAAATAATGCAGCAGAGTCCTAAAATACCGCAGCAGAGTCCTTAAATAATGCAGCAAAGTCCTTAAATAATGCAGCAGAGTGCTTACATAATGCAGCAGAGTCCTTAAATTCCGCAGCAGAGTCATTAAATAATGCAGCAGAGTCCTTAAATAATGCAGCAAATTCATTAAATAATGCACAGAGTCATTAAATAATGCAACAAAGTCCTTAAATAATGCAGCAGAGTCCTTAAATAATGCAACAAAGTCCTTAAATAATGCAGCAGAGTCCTTAAATAATGCAACAAAGTCCTTAAATAAAATGCAGCAACGCCCTTAATAATGCAGCTGAGTCCTTAAATAATTCAGCAAAGTCCTTAAATAATGCAGCAGAGTCCTTAAATACCGCAGCAGCGTCCTTAAATAATGCAACAAAGTCCTTAAATAATGCAGCAGAACCCTTAAATAATGCAACAAAGTCCTTAAATAATGCAGCAGACTCCTTAAATAATGCAACAAACTCCTTAAATAATGCAGCAGAGTACTTAAATAATGCAGCAGAGTACTTAAATAATGCAGCAAATTCCTTAAATAATGCAGCAGAATCCTTAAATAATGCAATAAAATCCTTAAATAATGCACCAACGTCCTTAATAATGCAGCAGAGTCCTTAAATAATACAGCAAAGTCCTTAAATAATGCAGCAGAGGACTTAAATACTGCAGCAGCGTCCTTAAATAATGCAGCAGAGTCCTTAAATAATGCAACAAAGTCCTTAAATAATGCAGCAGAATCCTTAAATAATGCAAAAAATTCCTTAAATAATGCAGAAGAGTACTTAAATAATGCAGAAAAGTTGTTAAATAATGCAGCAAAGTCCTTAAATAATGCAGCAGAGTCCTTAAACATTGCAGCACAGTCCTTAAATAATGCAACAAAGTCCTTAAATAATGCAGCAGAGTCCTTAAATAATGCAGCAAAGTCCTTAAATATTGCAGCAGAGTCCTTAAACAATGCAACACAGTCCTTAAATAATGCAGCAAAGTCCTTAAATAATGCAGCAGAGTCCTTACATACAGCAGCAGCGTCCTTAAATAATTCAGCAAAGTCCTTAAATAATGCAGCAGAGTCCTTAAATAATGCAACAAAATCCTTAAATAATGCAGCAGAGTCCTTAAATAATGCAACAAAGTCCTTAAATAATGCAGCAGAGTCCTTAAATACTGCAGCAGAGTCCTTAAATAATGCAGCAAAGTCCTTAAATAATGCAGCAGAGTCCTTAAATTCCGCAGCAGAGTGATTAAATAATGCAACAAAGTCCTTAATAATGCAGCAGAGTCCTTAAATAATGCAGCAAATTCTTTAAATAATGCAGCAAAATCCTTAAATAATGCAATAAAGTCCTTATCTAATGCAGCAACGTCCTTAATAATGCAGCAGAGTCCTTAAATAATGCAGCAAAGTACTTAAATAATGCAGCAGAGGCCTTAAATACCGCAGCAGCATACTTAAATAATGCAGCAAAGTCCTTAAATAATGCAGCAGAGTCCTTAAATAATGCAACAAAGTCCTTAAATAATGCAGCAGAGTCCTTAAATAATGCAACAAACTCATTAAATAATGCAGCAAAGTACTTAAATAATGCAGCAAATTCCTTAAATAATGCAGCAGAATCCTTAAATAATGCAATAAAGTCCTTAAATAATGCAGCAGAGTCCTTAAATAATGCAAAAAAATCCTTAAATAATGCAGCAGAATCCTTAAATAATGCAACAAAGTCCTTAAATAATGCAGCAACGTCCTTAATAATGCAGCAGAGTCCTTAAATAATGCAGCAAATTCCTTAAATAATGCAGAGTCCTTAAATAATGCACTAAATTCCTTAAATAAAATGCAGCAACGCCCTTAATAATGCAGCTGAGTCCTTAAATAATTCAGCAAAGTCCTTAAATAATGCAGCAGAGTCCTTAAATACCGCAGCAGCGTCCTTAAATAATGCAAAAAAGTCCTTAAATAATGCAGCAGAACCCTTAAATAATGCAACAAAGTCCTTAAATAATGCAGCAGACTCCTTAAATAATGCAACAAACTCCTTAAATAATGCAGCAGAGTACTTAAATAATGCAGCAGAGTACTTAAATAATGCAGCAAATTCCTTAAATAATGCAGCAGAATCCTTAAATAATGCAATAAAATCCTTAAATAATGCAGTAACGTCCTTAATAATGCAGCAGAGTCCTTAAATAATACAGCAAAGTCCTTAAATAATGCAGCAGAGGACTTAAATACTGCAGCAGCGTCCTTAAATAATGCAGCAGAGTCCTTAAATAATGCAACAAAGTCCTTAAATAATGCAGCAGAATCCTTAAATAATGCAAAAAATTCCTTAAATAATGCAGAAGAGTACTTAAATAATGCAGAAAAGTCGTTAAATAATGCAGCAAAGTCCTTAAATAATGCAGCAGAGTCCTTAAACATTGCAGCACAGTCCTTAAATAATGCAACAAAGTCCTTAAATAATGCAGCAGAGTCCTTAAATAATGCAGCAAAGTCCTTAAATAATGCAGCAGAGTCCTTAAACAATGCAACACAGTCCTTAAATAATGCAGCAAAGTCCTTAAATAATGCAGCAGAGTCCTTAAATAGAGCAGCAGCGTCCTTAAATAATTCAGCAAAGTCCTTAAATAATGCAGCAGAGTCCTTAAATAATGCAACAAAGTCCTTAAATAATGCAGCAGAGTCCTTAAATAATGCAACAAAGTCCATAAATAATGCAGCAGAGTCCTTAAATACTGCAGCAGAGTCCTTAAATAATGCAGCAAAGTCCTTAAATAATGCAGCAGAGTCCTTAAATTCCGCAGCAGAGTGATTAAATAATGCAACAAAGTCCTTAATAATGCAGCAGAGTCCTTAAATAATGCAACAAAGTCCATAAATAATGCAGCAGAGTCCTTAAATACTGCAGCAGAGTCCTTAAATAATGCAGCAAAGTCCTTAAATAATGCAGCAGAGTCCTTAAATTCCGCAGCAGAGTGATTAAATAATGCAACAAAGTCCTTAATAATGCAGCAGAGTCCTTAAATAATGCAGCAAATTCTTTAAATAATGCAGCAGAATCCTTAAATAATGCAATAAAGTCCTTATCTAATGCAGCAACGTCCTTAATAATGCAGCAGAGTCCTTAAATAATGCAGCAAAGTACTTAAATAATGCAGCAGAGGCCTTAAATACCGCAGCAGCATACTTAAATAATGCAGCAAAGTCCTTAAATAATGCAGCAGAGTCCTTAAATAATGCAACAAAGTCCTTAAATAATGCAGCAGAGTCCTTAAATAATGCAACAAAGTCCTTAAATAATGCACCAGAGTACTTAAATAATGCAGCAAAGTCCTTAAATAATGCAGCAGAGTCCTTAAATAATGCAACAAAGTCCTTAAATAATGCAGCAGAGTCCTTAAATAATGCAACAAAGTCCTTAAATAATGCAGCAGAGTCCTTAAATAATGCAACAAAGTCCTTAAATATTGCAGCAGAGTCCTTAAATAATGCAGCAAAGTCCTTAAATAATGCAGCAGAGTCCTTAAACAATGCAGCACAGTCCTTAAATAATGCAACAAAGTCCTTAAATAATGCAGCAGAGTCCTTAAATAATGCAGCAAAGTTCTTAAATAATGCAGCAGAGTCCTTAAACAATGCAGCACAGTCCTTAAATAATGCAGCAAAGTCCTTAAATAATGCAGCAGAGTCCTTAAATAATGCAACAAAGTCCTTAAATAATGCAGCAGAGTCCTTAAATAATGCAGCAAAGTCCTTAAATAATGCAGCAGAGTCCTTAAACAATGCAGCACAGTCCTTAAATAATGCAACAAAGTCCTTAAATAATGCAGCAGAGTCCTTAAATAATGCAGCAAAGTTCTTAAATAATGCAGCAGAGTCCTTAAACAATGCAGCACAGTCCTTAAATAATGCAGCAAAGTCCTTAAATAATGCAGCAGAGTCCTTAAATAATGCAGCAAACTCATTAAATAATGCAGCAAAGTACTTAAATAATGCAGCAAATTCCTTAAATAATGCAGCAGAATCCTTAAATAATGCAGCAAAGTCCTTAAATAATGCAGCAGAGTCCTTAAATAATGCAACAAAGTCCTTAAATAATGCAGCAGAGTCCTTAAATAATGCAACAAAGTCCTTAAATAATGCACCAGAGTACTTAAATAATGCAGCAAAGTCCTTAAATAATGCAGCAGAGTCCTTAAATAATGCAACAAAGTCCTTAAATAATGCAGCAGAGTCCTTAAATAATGCAACAAAGTCCTTAAATAATGCAGCAGAGTCCTTAAATAATGCAACAAAGTCCTTAAATAATGCAGCAGAGTCCTTAAATAATGCAGCAAAGTCCTTAAATAATGCAGCAGAGTCCTTAAACAATGCAGCACAGTCCTTAAATAATGCAACAAAGTCCTTAAATAATGCAGCAGAGTCCTTAAATAATGCAGCAAAGTTCTTAAATAATGCAGCAGAGTCCTTAAACAATGCAGCACAGTCCTTAAATAATGCAGCAAAGTCCTTAAATAATGCAGCAGAGTCCTTAAATAATGCAGCAAACTCATTAAATAATGCAGCAAAGTACTTAAATAATGCAGCAAATTCCTTAAATAATGCAGCAGAATCCTTAAATAATGCAATAAAGTCCTTAAATAATGCAGCAGAGTCCTTAAATAATGCAATAAATTCCTTAAATAATGCAGCAGAATCCTTAAATAATGCAATAAAGTCATTAAATAATGCAGCAGAGTCCTTAAATACTGCAGCAGAGACCTTAAATAATGCAGCAAAATCCTTAAATAATGCAGCAGAGTCCTTATATAATGCAGCAGAGTCCTAAAATACCGCAGCAGAGTCCTTAAATAATGCAGCAGAGTCCTTAAATAATGCAGCAAATTCATTAAATAATGCAGCAGAGTCCTTAAATAATGCAACAAAGTCCTTAAATAATGCAGCAGATTCCTTAAATTTCGCAGCAGCGTCCTTAAATAATGCATCAAAGTCCTTAAATAATGCAGCAGAGTCCTAAAATACCGCAGCAGAGTCCTTAAATAATGCAGCAAAGTCCTTAAATAATGCAGCAGAGTGCTTACATAATGCAGCAGAGTCCTTAAATTCCGCAGCAGAGTCATTAAATAATGCAGCAGAGTCCTTAAATAATGCAGCAAATTCATTAAATAATGCACAGAGTCATTAAATAATGCAACAAAGTCCTTAAATAATGCAGCAGAGTCCTTAAATAATGCAACAAAGTCCTTAAATAATGCAGCAGAGTCCTTAAATAATGCAACAAAGTCCTTAAATAAAATGCAGCAACGCCCTTAATAATGCAGCTGAGTCCTTAAATAATTCAGCAAAGTCCTTAAATAATGCAGCAGAGTCCTTAAATACCGCAGCAGCGTCCTTAAATAATGCAACAAAGTCCTTAAATAATGCAGCAGAACCCTTAAATAATGCAACAAAGTCCTTAAATAATGCAGCAGACTCCTTAAATAATGCAACAAACTCCTTAAATAATGCAGCAGAGTACTTAAATAATGCAGCAGAGTACTTAAATAATGCAGCAAATTCCTTAAATAATGCAGCAGAATCCTTAAATAATGCAATAAAATCCTTAAATAATGCAGCAACGTCCTTAATAATGCAGCAGAGTCCTTAAATAATACAGCAAAGTCCTTAAATAATGCAGCAGAGGACTTAAATACTGCAGCAGCGTCCTTAAATAATGCAGCAGAGTCCTTAAATAATGCAACAAAGTCCTTAAATAATGCAGCAGAATCCTTAAATAATGCAAAAAATTCCTTAAATAATGCAGAAGAGTACTTAAATAATGCAGAAAAGTTGTTAAATAATGCAGCAAAGTCCTTAAATAATGCAGCAGAGTCCTTAAACATTGCAGCACAGTCCTTAAATAATGCAACAAAGTCCTTAAATAATGCAGCAGAGTCCTTAAATAATGCAGCAAAGTCCTTAAATATTGCAGCAGAGTCCTTAAACAATGCAACACAGTCCTTAAATAATGCAGCAAAGTCCTTAAATAATGCAGCAGAGTCCTTACATACAGCAGCAGCGTCCTTAAATAATTCAGCAAAGTCCTTAAATAATGCAGCAGAGTCCTTAAACAATGCAGCACAGTCCTTAAATAATGCAACAAAGTCCTTAAATAATGCAGCAGAGTCCTTAAATAATGCAACAAAGTCCTTAAATAATGCAGCAGAATCCTTAAATAATGCAAAAAATTCCTTAAATAATGCAGAAGAGTACTTAAATAATGCAGAAAAGTCGTTAAATAATGCAGCAAAGTCCTTAAATAATGCAGCAGAGTCCTTAAACATTGCAGCACAGTCCTTAAATAATGCAACAAAGTCCTTAAATAATGCAGCAGAGTCCTTAAATAATGCAGCAAAGTCCTTAAATAATGCAGCAGAGTCCTTAAACAATGCAACACAGTCCTTAAATAATGCAGCAAAGTCCTTAAATAATGCAGCAGAGTCCTTAAATAGAGCAGCAGCGTCCTTAAATAATTCAGCAAAGTCCTTAAATAATGCAGCAGAGTCCTTAAATAATGCAACAAAGTCCTTAAATAATGCAGCAGAGTCCTTAAATAATGCAACAAAGTCCATAAATAATGCAGCAGAGTCCTTAAATACTGCAGCAGAGTCCTTAAATAATGCAGCAAAGTCCTTAAATAATGCAGCAGAGTCCTTAAATTCCGCAGCAGAGTGATTAAATAATGCAACAAAGTCCTTAATAATGCAGCAGAGTCCTTAAATAATGCAACAAAGTCCATAAATAATGCAGCAGAGTCCTTAAATACTGCAGCAGAGTCCTTAAATAATGCAGCAAAGTCCTTAAATAATGCAGCAGAGTCCTTAAATTCCGCAGCAGAGTGATTAAATAATGCAACAAAGTCCTTAATAATGCAGCAGAGTCCTTAAATAATGCAGCAAATTCTTTAAATAATGCAGCAGAATCCTTAAATAATGCAATAAAGTCCTTATCTAATGCAGCAACGTCCTTAATAATGCAGCAGAGTCCTTAAATAATGCAGCAAAGTACTTAAATAATGCAGCAGAGGCCTTAAATACCGCAGCAGCATACTTAAATAATGCAGCAAAGTCCTTAAATAATGCAGCAGAGTCCTTAAATAATGCAACAAAGTCCTTAAATAATGCAGCAGAGTCCTTAAATAATGCAACAAAGTCCTTAAATAATGCACCAGAGTACTTAAATAATGCAGCAAAGTCCTTAAATAATGCAGCAGAGTCCTTAAATAATGCAACAAAGTCCTTAAATAATGCAGCAGAGTCCTTAAATAATGCAACAAAGTCCTTAAATAATGCAGCAGAGTCCTTAAATAATGCAACAAAGTCCTTAAATATTGCAGCAGAGTCCTTAAATAATGCAGCAAAGTCCTTAAATAATGCAGCAGAGTCCTTAAACAATGCAGCACAGTCCTTAAATAATGCAACAAAGTCCTTAAATAATGCAGCAGAGTCCTTAAATAATGCAGCAAAGTTCTTAAATAATGCAGCAGAGTCCTTAAACAATGCAGCACAGTCCTTAAATAATGCAGCAAAGTCCTTAAATAATGCAGCAGAGTCCTTAAATAATGCAACAAAGTCCTTAAATAATGCAGCAGAGTCCTTAAATAATGCAGCAAAGTCCTTAAATAATGCAGCAGAGTCCTTAAACAATGCAGCACAGTCCTTAAATAATGCAACAAAGTCCTTAAATAATGCAGCAGAGTCCTTAAATAATGCAGCAAAGTTCTTAAATAATGCAGCAGAGTCCTTAAACAATGCAGCACAGTCCTTAAATAATGCAGCAAAGTCCTTAAATAATGCAGCAGAGTCCTTAAATAATGCAGCAAACTCATTAAATAATGCAGCAAAGTACTTAAATAATGCAGCAAATTCCTTAAATAATGCAGCAGAATCCTTAAATAATGCAGCAAAGTCCTTAAATAATGCAGCAGAGTCCTTAAATAATGCAACAAAGTCCTTAAATAATGCAGCAGAGTCCTTAAATAATGCAACAAAGTCCTTAAATAATGCACCAGAGTACTTAAATAATGCAGCAAAGTCCTTAAATAATGCAGCAGAGTCCTTAAATAATGCAACAAAGTCCTTAAATAATGCAGCAGAGTCCTTAAATAATGCAACAAAGTCCTTAAATAATGCAGCAGAGTCCTTAAATAATGCAACAAAGTCCTTAAATAATGCAGCAGAGTCCTTAAATAATGCAGCAAAGTCCTTAAATAATGCAGCAGAGTCCTTAAACAATGCAGCACAGTCCTTAAATAATGCAACAAAGTCCTTAAATAATGCAGCAGAGTCCTTAAATAATGCAGCAAAGTTCTTAAATAATGCAGCAGAGTCCTTAAACAATGCAGCACAGTCCTTAAATAATGCAGCAAAGTCCTTAAATAATGCAGCAGAGTCCTTAAATAATGCAGCAAACTCATTAAATAATGCAGCAAAGTACTTAAATAATGCAGCAAATTCCTTAAATAATGCAGCAGAATCCTTAAATAATGCAATAAAGTCCTTAAATAATGCAGCAGAGTCCTTAAATAATGCAATAAATTCCTTAAATAATGCAGCAGAATCCTTAAATAATGCAATAAAGTCATTAAATAATGCAGCAGAGTCCTTAAATACTGCAGCAGAGACCTTAAATAATGCAGCAAAATCCTTAAATAATGCAGCAGAGTCCTTATATAATGCAGCAGAGTCCTAAAATACCGCAGCAGAGTCCTTAAATAATGCAGCAGAGTCCTTAAATAATGCAGCAAATTCATTAAATAATGCAGCAGAGTCCTTAAATAATGCAACAAAGTCCTTAAATAATGCAGCAGATTCCTTAAATTTCGCAGCAGCGTCCTTAAATAATGCATCAAAGTCCTTAAATAATGCAGCAGAGTCCTAAAATACCGCAGCAGAGTCCTTAAATAATGCAGCAAAGTCCTTAAATAATGCAGCAGAGTGCTTACATAATGCAGCAGAGTCCTTAAATTCCGCAGCAGAGTCATTAAATAATGCAGCAGAGTCCTTAAATAATGCAGCAAATTCATTAAATAATGCACAGAGTCATTAAATAATGCAACAAAGTCCTTAAATAATGCAGCAGAGTCCTTAAATAATGCAACAAAGTCCTTAAATAATGCAGCAGAGTCCTTAAATAATGCAACAAAGTCCTTAAATAAAATGCAGCAACGCCCTTAATAATGCAGCTGAGTCCTTAAATAATTCAGCAAAGTCCTTAAATAATGCAGCAGAGTCCTTAAATACCGCAGCAGCGTCCTTAAATAATGCAACAAAGTCCTTAAATAATGCAGCAGAACCCTTAAATAATGCAACAAAGTCCTTAAATAATGCAGCAGACTCCTTAAATAATGCAACAAACTCCTTAAATAATGCAGCAGAGTACTTAAATAATGCAGCAGAGTACTTAAATAATGCAGCAAATTCCTTAAATAATGCAGCAGAATCCTTAAATAATGCAATAAAATCCTTAAATAATGCAGCAACGTCCTTAATAATGCAGCAGAGTCCTTAAATAATACAGCAAAGTCCTTAAATAATGCAGCAGAGGACTTAAATACTGCAGCAGCGTCCTTAAATAATGCAGCAGAGTCCTTAAATAATGCAACAAAGTCCTTAAATAATGCAGCAGAATCCTTAAATAATGCAAAAAATTCCTTAAATAATGCAGAAGAGTACTTAAATAATGCAGAAAAGTTGTTAAATAATGCAGCAAAGTCCTTAAATAATGCAGCAGAGTCCTTAAACATTGCAGCACAGTCCTTAAATAATGCAACAAAGTCCTTAAATAATGCAGCAGAGTCCTTAAATAATGCAGCAAAGTCCTTAAATATTGCAGCAGAGTCCTTAAACAATGCAACACAGTCCTTAAATAATGCAGCAAAGTCCTTAAATAATGCAGCAGAGTCCTTACATACAGCAGCAGCGTCCTTAAATAATTCAGCAAAGTCCTTAAATAATGCAGCAGAGTCCTTAAATAATGCAACAAAATCCTTAAATAATGCAGCAGAGTCCTTAAATAATGCAACAAAGTCCTTAAATAATGCAGCAGAGTCCTTAAATACTGCAGCAGAGTCCTTAAATAATGCAGCAAAGTCCTTAAATAATGCAGCAGAGTCCTTAAATTCCGCAGCAGAGTGATTAAATAATGCAACAAAGTCCTTAATAATGCAGCAGAGTCCTTAAATAATGCAGCAAATTCTTTAAATAATGCAGCAAAATCCTTAAATAATGCAATAAAGTCCTTATCTAATGCAGCAACGTCCTTAATAATGCTGCAGAGTCCTTAAATAATGCAGCAAAGTACTTAAATAATGCAGCAGAGGCCTTAAATACCGCAGCAGCATACTTAAATAATGCAGCAAAGTCCTTAAATAATGCAGCAGAGTCCTTAAATAATGCAACAAAGTCCTTAAATAATGCAGCAGAGTCCTTAAATAATGCAACAAACTCATTAAATAATGCAGCAAAGTACTTAAATAATGCAGCAAATTCCTTAAATAATGCAGCAGAATCCTTAAATAATGCAATAAAGTCCTTAAATAATGCAGCAGAGTCCTTAAATAATGCAAAAAAATCCTTAAATAATGCAGCAGAATCCTTAAATAATGCAACAAAGTCCTTAAATAATGCAGCAACGTCCTTAATAATGCAGCAGAGTCCTTAAATAATGCAGCAAATTCCTTAAATAATGCAGAGTCCTTAAATAATGCACTAAATTCCTTAAATAAAATGCAGCAACGCCCTTAATAATGCAGCTGAGTCCTTAAATAATTCAGCAAAGTCCTTAAATAATGCAGCAGAGTCCTTAAATACCGCAGCAGCGTCCTTAAATAATGCAAAAAAGTCCTTAAATAATGCAGCAGAACCCTTAAATAATGCAACAAAGTCCTTAAATAATGCAGCAGACTCCTTAAATAATGCAACAAACTCCTTAAATAATGCAGCAGAGTACTTAAATAATGCAGCAGAGTACTTAAATAATGCAGCAAATTCCTTAAATAATGCAGCAGAATCCTTAAATAATGCAATAAAATCCTTAAATAATGCAGTAACGTCCTTAATAATGCAGCAGAGTCCTTAAATAATACAGCAAAGTCCTTAAATAATGCAGCAGAGGACTTAAATACTGCAGCAGCGTCCTTAAATAATGCAGCAGAGTCCTTAAATAATGCAACAAAGTCCTTAAATAATGCAGCAGAATCCTTAAATAATGCAAAAAATTCCTTAAATAATGCAGAAGAGTACTTAAATAATGCAGAAAAGTCGTTAAATAATGCAGCAAAGTCCTTAAATAATGCAGCAGAGTCCTTAAACATTGCAGCACAGTCCTTAAATAATGCAACAAAGTCCTTAAATAATGCAGCAGAGTCCTTAAATAATGCAGCAAAGTCCTTAAATAATGCAGCAGAGTCCTTAAACAATGCAACACAGTCCTTAAATAATGCAGCAAAGTCCTTAAATAATGCAGCAGAGTCCTTAAATAGAGCAGCAGCGTCCTTAAATAATTCAGCAAAGTCCTTAAATAATGCAGCAGAGTCCTTAAATAATGCAACAAAGTCCTTAAATAATGCAGCAGAGTCCTTAAATAATGCAACAAAGTCCATAAATAATGCAGCAGAGTCCTTAAATACTGCAGCAGAGTCCTTAAATAATGCAGCAAAGTCCTTAAATAATGCAGCAGAGTCCTTAAATTCCGCAGCAGAGTGATTAAATAATGCAACAAAGTCCTTAATAATGCAGCAGAGTCCTTAAATAATGCAGCAAATTCTTTAAATAATGCAGCAGAATCCTTAAATAATGCAATAAAGTCCTTATCTAATGCAGCAACGTCCTTAATAATGCAGCAGAGTCCTTAAATAATGCAGCAAAGTACTTAAATAATGCAGCAGAGGCCTTAAATACCGCAGCAGCATACTTAAATAATGCAGCAAAGTCCTTAAATAATGCAGCAGAGTCCTTAAATAATGCAACAAAGTCCTTAAATAATGCAGCAGAGTCCTTAAATAATGCAACAAAGTCCTTAAATAATGCACCAGAGTACTTAAATAATGCAGCAAAGTCCTTAAATAATGCAGCAGAGTCCTTAAATAATGCAACAAAGTCCTTAAATAATGCAGCAGAGTCCTTAAATAATGCAACAAAGTCCTTAAATAATGCAGCAGAGTCCTTAAATAATGCAACAAAGTCCTTAAATAATGCAGCAGAGTCCTTAAATAATGCAGCAAAGTCCTTAAATAATGCAGCAGAGTCCTTAAACAATGCAGCACAGTCCTTAAATAATGCAACAAAGTCCTTAAATAATGCAGCAGAGTCCTTAAATAATGCAGCAAAGTTCTTAAATAATGCAGCAGAGTCCTTAAACAATGCAGCACAGTCCTTAAATAATGCAGCAAAGTCCTTAAATAATGCAGCAGAGTCCTTAAATAATGCAGCAAACTCATTAAATAATGCAGCAAAGTACTTAAATAATGCAGCAAATTCCTTAAATAATGCAGCAGAATCCTTAAATAATGCAGCAAAGTCCTTAAATAATGCAGCAGAGTCCTTAAATAATGCAACAAAGTCCTTAAATAATGCAGCAGAGTCCTTAAATAATGCAACAAAGTCCTTAAATAATGCACCAGAGTACTTAAATAATGCAGCAAAGTCCTTAAATAATGCAGCAGAGTCCTTAAATAATGCAACAAAGTCCTTAAATAATGCAGCAGAGTCCTTAAATAATGCAACAAAGTCCTTAAATAATGCAGCAGAGTCCTTAAATAATGCAACAAAGTCCTTAAATAATGCAGCAGAGTCCTTAAATAATGCAGCAAAGTCCTTAAATAATGCAGCAGAGTCCTTAAACAATGCAGCACAGTCCTTAAATAATGCAACAAAGTCCTTAAATAATGCAGCAGAGTCCTTAAATAATGCAGCAAAGTTCTTAAATAATGCAGCAGAGTCCTTAAACAATGCAGCACAGTCCTTAAATAATGCAGCAAAGTCCTTAAATAATGCAGCAGAGTCCTTAAATAATGCAGCAAACTCATTAAATAATGCAGCAAAGTACTTAAATAATGCAGCAAATTCCTTAAATAATGCAGCAGAATCCTTAAATAATGCAATAAAGTCCTTAAATAATGCAGCAGAGTCCTTAAATAATGCAATAAATCCCTTAAATAATGCAGCAGAATCCTTAAATAATGCAATAAAGTCATTAAATAATGCAGCAGAGTCCTTAAATACTGCAGCAGAGACCTTAAATAATGCAGCAAAATCCTTAAATAATGCAGCAGAGTCCTTATATAATGCAGCAGAGTCCTAAAATACCGCAGCAGAGTCCTTAAATAATGCAGCAGAGTCCTTAAATAATGCAGCAAATTCATTAAATAATGCAGCAGAGTCCTTAAATAATGCAACAAAGTCCTTAAATAATGCAGCAGATTCCTTAAATTTCGCAGCAGCGTCCTTAAATAATGCATCAAAGTCCTTAAATAATGCAGCAGAGTCCTAAAATACCGCAGCAGAGTCCTTAAATAATGCAACAAAGTCCTTAAATAATGCAGCAGAGTCCTTAAATAATGCAACAAAGTCCTTAAATAATGCAGCAGACTCCTTAAATAATGCAACAAACTCCTTAAATAATGCAGCAGAGTACTTAAATAATGCAGCAGAGTACTTAAATAATGCAGCAAATTCCTTAAATAATGCAGCAGAATCCTTAAATAATGCAATAAAATCCTTAAATAATGCAGTAACGTCCTTAATAATGCAGCAGAGTCCTTAAATAATACAGCAAAGTCCTTAAATAATGCAGCAGAGGACTTAAATACTGCAGCAGCGTCCTTAAATAATGCAGCAGAGTCCTTAAATAATGCAACAAAGTCCTTAAATAATGCAGCAGAATCCTTAAATAATGCAAAAAATTCCTTAAATAATGCAGAAGAGTACTTAAATAATGCAGAAAAGTCGTTAAATAATGCAGCAAAGTCCTTAAATAATGCAGCAGAGTCCTTAAACATTGCAGCACAGTCCTTAAATAATGCAACAAAGTCCTTAAATAATGCAGCAGAGTCCTTAAATAATGCAGCAAAGTCCTTAAATAATGCAGCAGAGTCCTTAAACAATGCAACACAGTCCTTAAATAATGCAGCAAAGTCCTTAAATAATGCAGCAGAGTCCTTAAATACAGCAGCAGCGTCCTTAAATAATTCAGCAAAGTCCTTAAATAATGCAGCAGAGTCCTTAAATAATGCAACAAAGTCCTTAAATAATGCAGCAGAGTCCTTAAATAATGCAACAAAGTCCATAAATAATGCAGCAGAGTCCTTAAATACTGCAGCAGAGTCCTTAAATAATGCAGCAAAGTCCTTAAATAATGCAGCAGAGTCCTTAAATTCCGCAGCAGAGTGATTAAATAATGCAACAAAGTCCTTAATAATGCAGCAGAGTCCTTAAATAATGCAGCAAATTCTTTAAATAATGCAGCAGAATCCTTAAATAATGCAATAAAGTCCTTATCTAATGCAGCAACGTCCTTAATAATGCAGCAGAGTCCTTAAATAATGCAGCAAAGTACTTAAATAATGCAGCAGAGGCCTTAAATACCGCAGCAGCATACTTAAATAATGCAGCAAAGTCCTTAAATAATGCAGCAGAGTCCTTAAATAATGCAACAAAGTCCTTAAATAATGCAGCAGAGTCCTTAAATAATGCAACAAAGTCCTTAAATAATGCACCAGAGTACTTAAATAATGCAGCAAAGTCCTTAAATAATGCAGCAGAGTCCTTAAATAATGCAACAAAGTCCTTAAATAATGCAGCAGAGTCCTTAAATAATGCAACAAAGTCCTTAAATAATGCAGCAGAGTCCTTAAATAATGCAACAAAGTCCTTAAATATTGCAGCAGAGTCCTTAAATAATGCAGCAAAGTCCTTAAATAATGCAGCAGAGTCCTTAAACAATGCAGCACAGTCCTTAAATAATGCAACAAAGTCCTTAAATAATGCAGCAGAGTCCTTAAATAATGCAGCAAATTCATTAAATAATGCACAGAGTCATTAAATAATGCAACAAAGTCCTTAAATAATGCAGCAGAGTCCTTAAATAATGCAACAAAGTCCTTAAATAATGCAGCAGAGTCCTTAAATAATGCAACAAAGTCCTTAAATAAAATGCAGCAACGCCCTTAATAATGCAGCTGAGTCCTTAAATAATTCAGCAAAGTCCTTAAATAATGCAGCAGAGTCCTTAAATACCGCAGCAGCGTCCTTAAATAATGCAACAAAGTCCTTAAATAATGCAGCAGAACCCTTAAATAATGCAACAAAGTCCTTAAATAATGCAGCAGACTCCTTAAATAATGCAACAAACTCCTTAAATAATGCAGCAGAGTACTTAAATAATGCAGCAGAGTACTTAAATAATGCAGCAAATTCCTTAAATAATGCAGCAGAATCCTTAAATAATGCAATAAAATCCTTAAATAATGCAGCAACGTCCTTAATAATGCAGCAGAGTCCTTAAATAATACAGCAAAGTCCTTAAATAATGCAGCAGAGGACTTAAATACTGCAGCAGCGTCCTTAAATAATGCAGCAGAGTCCTTAAATAATGCAACAAAGTCCTTAAATAATGCAGCAGAATCCTTAAATAATGCAAAAAATTCCTTAAATAATGCAGAAGAGTACTTAAATAATGCAGAAAAGTTGTTAAATAATGCAGCAAAGTCCTTAAATAATGCAGCAGAGTCCTTAAACATTGCAGCACAGTCCTTAAATAATGCAACAAAGTCCTTAAATAATGCAGCAGAGTCCTTAAATAATGCAGCAAAGTCCTTAAATATTGCAGCAGAGTCCTTAAACAATGCAACACAGTCCTTAAATAATGCAGCAAAGTCCTTAAATAATGCAGCAGAGTCCTTACATACAGCAGCAGCGTCCTTAAATAATTCAGCAAAGTCCTTAAATAATGCAGCAGAGTCCTTAAATAATGCAACAAAATCCTTAAATAATGCAGCAGAGTCCTTAAATAATGCAACAAAGTCCTTAAATAATGCAGCAGAGTCCTTAAATACTGCAGCAGAGTCCTTAAATAATGCAGCAAAGTCCTTAAATAATGCAGCAGAGTCCTTAAATTCCGCAGCAGAGTGATTAAATAATGCAACAAAGTCCTTAATAATGCAGCAGAGTCCTTAAATAATGCAGCAAATTCTTTAAATAATGCAGCAAAATCCTTAAATAATGCAATAAAGTCCTTATCTAATGCAGCAACGTCCTTAATAATGCTGCAGAGTCCTTAAATAATGCAGCAAAGTACTTAAATAATGCAGCAGAGGCCTTAAATACCGCAGCAGCATACTTAAATAATGCAGCAAAGTCCTTAAATAATGCAGCAGAGTCCTTAAATAATGCAACAAAGTCCTTAAATAATGCAGCAGAGTCCTTAAATAATGCAACAAACTCATTAAATAATGCAGCAAAGTACTTAAATAATGCAGCAAATTCCTTAAATAATGCAGCAGAATCCTTAAATAATGCAATAAAGTCCTTAAATAATGCAGCAGAGTCCTTAAATAATGCAAAAAAATCCTTAAATAATGCAGCAGAATCCTTAAATAATGCAACAAAGTCCTTAAATAATGCAGCAACGTCCTTAATAATGCAGCAGAGTCCTTAAATAATGCAGCAAATTCCTTAAATAATGCAGAGTCCTTAAATAATGCACTAAATTCCTTAAATAAAATGCAGCAACGCCCTTAATAATGCAGCTGAGTCCTTAAATAATTCAGCAAAGTCCTTAAATAATGCAGCAGAGTCCTTAAATACCGCAGCAGCGTCCTTAAATAATGCAAAAAAGTCCTTAAATAATGCAGCAGAACCCTTAAATAATGCAACAAAGTCCTTAAATAATGCAGCAGACTCCTTAAATAATGCAACAAACTCCTTAAATAATGCAGCAGAGTACTTAAATAATGCAGCAGAGTACTTAAATAATGCAGCAAATTCCTTAAATAATGCAGCAGAATCCTTAAATAATGCAATAAAATCCTTAAATAATGCAGTAACGTCCTTAATAATGCAGCAGAGTCCTTAAATAATACAGCAAAGTCCTTAAATAATGCAGCAGAGGACTTAAATACTGCAGCAGCGTCCTTAAATAATGCAGCAGAGTCCTTAAATAATGCAACAAAGTCCTTAAATAATGCAGCAGAATCCTTAAATAATGCAAAAAATTCCTTAAATAATGCAGAAGAGTACTTAAATAATGCAGAAAAGTCGTTAAATAATGCAGCAAAGTCCTTAAATAATGCAGCAGAGTCCTTAAACATTGCAGCACAGTCCTTAAATAATGCAACAAAGTCCTTAAATAATGCAGCAGAGTCCTTAAATAATGCAGCAAAGTCCTTAAATAATGCAGCAGAGTCCTTAAACAATGCAACACAGTCCTTAAATAATGCAGCAAAGTCCTTAAATAATGCAGCAGAGTCCTTAAATAGAGCAGCAGCGTCCTTAAATAATTCAGCAAAGTCCTTAAATAATGCAGCAGAGTCCTTAAATAATGCAACAAAGTCCTTAAATAATGCAGCAGAGTCCTTAAATAATGCAACAAAGTCCATAAATAATGCAGCAGAGTCCTTAAATACTGCAGCAGAGTCCTTAAATAATGCAGCAAAGTCCTTAAATAATGCAGCAGAGTCCTTAAATTCCGCAGCAGAGTGATTAAATAATGCAACAAAGTCCTTAATAATGCAGCAGAGTCCTTAAATAATGCAGCAAATTCTTTAAATAATGCAGCAGAATCCTTAAATAATGCAATAAAGTCCTTATCTAATGCAGCAACGTCCTTAATAATGCAGCAGAGTCCTTAAATAATGCAGCAAAGTACTTAAATAATGCAGCAGAGGCCTTAAATACCGCAGCAGCATACTTAAATAATGCAGCAAAGTCCTTAAATAATGCAGCAGAGTCCTTAAATAATGCAACAAAGTCCTTAAATAATGCAGCAGAGTCCTTAAATAATGCAACAAAGTCCTTAAATAATGCACCAGAGTACTTAAATAATGCAGCAAAGTCCTTAAATAATGCAGCAGAGTCCTTAAATAATGCAACAAAGTCCTTAAATAATGCAGCAGAGTCCTTAAATAATGCAACAAAGTCCTTAAATAATGCAGCAGAGTCCTTAAATAATGCAACAAAGTCCTTAAATAATGCAGCAGAGTCCTTAAATAATGCAGCAAAGTCCTTAAATAATGCAGCAGAGTCCTTAAACAATGCAGCACAGTCCTTAAATAATGCAACAAAGTCCTTAAATAATGCAGCAGAGTCCTTAAATAATGCAGCAAAGTTCTTAAATAATGCAGCAGAGTCCTTAAACAATGCAGCACAGTCCTTAAATAATGCAGCAAAGTCCTTAAATAATGCAGCAGAGTCCTTAAATAATGCAGCAAACTCATTAAATAATGCAGCAAAGTACTTAAATAATGCAGCAAATTCCTTAAATAATGCAGCAGAATCCTTAAATAATGCAGCAAAGTCCTTAAATAATGCAGCAGAGTCCTTAAATAATGCAACAAAGTCCTTAAATAATGCAGCAGAGTCCTTAAATAATGCAACAAAGTCCTTAAATAATGCACCAGAGTACTTAAATAATGCAGCAAAGTCCTTAAATAATGCAGCAGAGTCCTTAAATAATGCAACAAAGTCCTTAAATAATGCAGCAGAGTCCTTAAATAATGCAACAAAGTCCTTAAATAATGCAGCAGAGTCCTTAAATAATGCAACAAAGTCCTTAAATAATGCAGCAGAGTCCTTAAATAATGCAGCAAAGTCCTTAAATAATGCAGCAGAGTCCTTAAACAATGCAGCACAGTCCTTAAATAATGCAACAAAGTCCTTAAATAATGCAGCAGAGTCCTTAAATAATGCAGCAAAGTTCTTAAATAATGCAGCAGAGTCCTTAAACAATGCAGCACAGTCCTTAAATAATGCAGCAAAGTCCTTAAATAATGCAGCAGAGTCCTTAAATAATGCAGCAAACTCATTAAATAATGCAGCAAAGTACTTAAATAATGCAGCAAATTCCTTAAATAATGCAGCAGAATCCTTAAATAATGCAATAAAGTCCTTAAATAATGCAGCAGAGTCCTTAAATAATGCAATAAATCCCTTAAATAATGCAGCAGAATCCTTAAATAATGCAATAAAGTCATTAAATAATGCAGCAGAGTCCTTAAATACTGCAGCAGAGACCTTAAATAATGCAGCAAAATCCTTAAATAATGCAGCAGAGTCCTTATATAATGCAGCAGAGTCCTAAAATACCGCAGCAGAGTCCTTAAATAATGCAGCAGAGTCCTTAAATAATGCAGCAAATTCATTAAATAATGCAGCAGAGTCCTTAAATAATGCAACAAAGTCCTTAAATAATGCAGCAGATTCCTTAAATTTCGCAGCAGCGTCCTTAAATAATGCATCAAAGTCCTTAAATAATGCAGCAGAGTCCTAAAATACCGCAGCAGAGTCCTTAAATAATGCAACAAAGTCCTTAAATAATGCAGCAGAGTCCTTAAATAATGCAACAAAGTCCTTAAATAATGCAGCAGACTCCTTAAATAATGCAACAAACTCCTTAAATAATGCAGCAGAGTACTTAAATAATGCAGCAGAGTACTTAAATAATGCAGCAAATTCCTTAAATAATGCAGCAGAATCCTTAAATAATGCAATAAAATCCTTAAATAATGCAGTAACGTCCTTAATAATGCAGCAGAGTCCTTAAATAATACAGCAAAGTCCTTAAATAATGCAGCAGAGGACTTAAATACTGCAGCAGCGTCCTTAAATAATGCAGCAGAGTCCTTAAATAATGCAACAAAGTCCTTAAATAATGCAGCAGAATCCTTAAATAATGCAAAAAATTCCTTAAATAATGCAGAAGAGTACTTAAATAATGCAGAAAAGTCGTTAAATAATGCAGCAAAGTCCTTAAATAATGCAGCAGAGTCCTTAAACATTGCAGCACAGTCCTTAAATAATGCAACAAAGTCCTTAAATAATGCAGCAGAGTCCTTAAATAATGCAGCAAAGTCCTTAAATAATGCAGCAGAGTCCTTAAACAATGCAACACAGTCCTTAAATAATGCAGCAAAGTCCTTAAATAATGCAGCAGAGTCCTTAAATACAGCAGCAGCGTCCTTAAATAATTCAGCAAAGTCCTTAAATAATGCAGCAGAGTCCTTAAATAATGCAACAAAGTCCTTAAATAATGCAGCAGAGTCCTTAAATAATGCAACAAAGTCCATAAATAATGCAGCAGAGTCCTTAAATACTGCAGCAGAGTCCTTAAATAATGCAGCAAAGTCCTTAAATAATGCAGCAGAGTCCTTAAATTCCGCAGCAGAGTGATTAAATAATGCAACAAAGTCCTTAATAATGCAGCAGAGTCCTTAAATAATGCAGCAAATTCTTTAAATAATGCAGCAGAATCCTTAAATAATGCAATAAAGTCCTTATCTAATGCAGCAACGTCCTTAATAATGCAGCAGAGTCCTTAAATAATGCAGCAAAGTACTTAAATAATGCAGCAGAGGCCTTAAATACCGCAGCAGCATACTTAAATAATGCAGCAAAGTCCTTAAATAATGCAGCAGAGTCCTTAAATAATGCAACAAAGTCCTTAAATAATGCAGCAGAGTCCTTAAATAATGCAACAAAGTCCTTAAATAATGCACCAGAGTACTTAAATAATGCAGCAAAGTCCTTAAATAATGCAGCAGAGTCCTTAAATAATGCAACAAAGTCCTTAAATAATGCAGCAGAGTCCTTAAATAATGCAACAAAGTCCTTAAATAATGCAGCAGAGTCCTTAAATAATGCAACAAAGTCCTTAAATATTGCAGCAGAGTCCTTAAATAATGCAGCAAAGTCCTTAAATAATGCAGCAGAGTCCTTAAACAATGCAGCACAGTCCTTAAATAATGCAACAAAGTCCTTAAATAATGCAGCAGAGTCCTTAAATAATGCAGCAAAGTTCTTAAATAATGCAGCAGAGTCCTTAAACAATGCAGCACAGTCCTTAAATAATGCAGCAAAGTCCTTAAATAATGCAGCAGAGTCCTTAAATAATGCAACAAAGTCCTTAAATAATGCAGCAGAGTCCTTAAATAATGCAGCAAAGTCCTTAAATAATGCAGCAGAGTCCTTAAACAATGCAGCACAGTCCTTAAATAATGCAACAAAGTCCTTAAATAATGCAGCAGAGTCCTTAAATAATGCAGCAAAGTTCTTAAATAATGCAGCAGAGTCCTTAAACAATGCAGCACAGTCCTTAAATAATGCAGCAAAGTCCTTAAATAATGCAGCAGAGTCCTTAAATAATGCAGCAAACTCATTAAATAATGCAGCAAAGTACTTAAATAATGCAGCAAATTCCTTAAATAATGCAGCAGAATCCTTAAATAATGCAGCAAAGTCCTTAAATAATGCAGCAGAGTCCTTAAATAATGCAACAAAGTCCTTAAATAATGCAGCAGAGTCCTTAAATAATGCAACAAAGTCCTTAAATAATGCACCAGAGTACTTAAATAATGCAGCAAAGTCCTTAAATAATGCAGCAGAGTCCTTAAATAATGCAACAAAGTCCTTAAATAATGCAGCAGAGTCCTTAAATAATGCAACAAAGTCCTTAAATAATGCAGCAGAGTCCTTAAATAATGCAACAAAGTCCTTAAATAATGCAGCAGAGTCCTTAAATAATGCAGCAAAGTCCTTAAATAATGCAGCAGAGTCCTTAAACAATGCAGCACAGTCCTTAAATAATGCAACAAAGTCCTTAAATAATGCAGCAGAGTCCTTAAATAATGCAGCAAAGTTCTTAAATAATGCAGCAGAGTCCTTAAACAATGCAGCACAGTCCTTAAATAATGCAGCAAAGTCCTTAAATAATGCAGCAGAGTCCTTAAATAATGCAGCAAACTCATTAAATAATGCAGCAAAGTACTTAAATAATGCAGCAAATTCCTTAAATAATGCAGCAGAATCCTTAAATAATGCAATAAAGTCCTTAAATAATGCAGCAGAGTCCTTAAATAATGCAATAAATTCCTTAAATAATGCAGCAGAATCCTTAAATAATGCAATAAAGTCATTAAATAATGCAGCAGAGTCCTTAAATACTGCAGCAGAGACCTTAAATAATGCAGCAAAATCCTTAAATAATGCAGCAGAGTCCTTATATAATGCAGCAGAGTCCTAAAATACCGCAGCAGAGTCCTTAAATAATGCAGCAGAGTCCTTAAATAATGCAGCAAATTCATTAAATAATGCAGCAGAGTCCTTAAATAATGCAACAAAGTCCTTAAATAATGCAGCAGATTCCTTAAATTTCGCAGCAGCGTCCTTAAATAATGCATCAAAGTCCTTAAATAATGCAGCAGAGTCCTAAAATACCGCAGCAGAGTCCTTAAATAATGCAGCAAAGTCCTTAAATAATGCAGCAGAGTGCTTACATAATGCAGCAGAGTCCTTAAATTCCGCAGCAGAGTCATTAAATAATGCAGCAGAGTCCTTAAATAATGCAGCAAATTCATTAAATAATGCACAGAGTCATTAAATAATGCAACAAAGTCCTTAAATAATGCAGCAGAGTCCTTAAATAATGCAACAAAGTCCTTAAATAATGCAGCAGAGTCCTTAAATAATGCAACAAAGTCCTTAAATAAAATGCAGCAACGCCCTTAATAATGCAGCTGAGTCCTTAAATAATTCAGCAAAGTCCTTAAATAATGCAGCAGAGTCCTTAAATACCGCAGCAGCGTCCTTAAATAATGCAACAAAGTCCTTAAATAATGCAGCAGAACCCTTAAATAATGCAACAAAGTCCTTAAATAATGCAGCAGACTCCTTAAATAATGCAACAAACTCCTTAAATAATGCAGCAGAGTACTTAAATAATGCAGCAGAGTACTTAAATAATGCAGCAAATTCCTTAAATAATGCAGCAGAATCCTTAAATAATGCAATAAAATCCTTAAATAATGCAGCAACGTCCTTAATAATGCAGCAGAGTCCTTAAATAATACAGCAAAGTCCTTAAATAATGCAGCAGAGGACTTAAATACTGCAGCAGCGTCCTTAAATAATGCAGCAGAGTCCTTAAATAATGCAACAAAGTCCTTAAATAATGCAGCAGAATCCTTAAATAATGCAAAAAATTCCTTAAATAATGCAGAAGAGTACTTAAATAATGCAGAAAAGTTGTTAAATAATGCAGCAAAGTCCTTAAATAATGCAGCAGAGTCCTTAAACATTGCAGCACAGTCCTTAAATAATGCAACAAAGTCCTTAAATAATGCAGCAGAGTCCTTAAATAATGCAGCAAAGTCCTTAAATATTGCAGCAGAGTCCTTAAACAATGCAACACAGTCCTTAAATAATGCAGCAAAGTCCTTAAATAATGCAGCAGAGTCCTTACATACAGCAGCAGCGTCCTTAAATAATTCAGCAAAGTCCTTAAATAATGCAGCAGAGTCCTTAAATAATGCAACAAAATCCTTAAATAATGCAGCAGAGTCCTTAAATAATGCAACAAAGTCCTTAAATAATGCAGCAGAGTCCTTAAATACTGCAGCAGAGTCCTTAAATAATGCAGCAAAGTCCTTAAATAATGCAGCAGAGTCCTTAAATTCCGCAGCAGAGTGATTAAATAATGCAACAAAGTCCTTAATAATGCAGCAGAGTCCTTAAATAATGCAGCAAATTCTTTAAATAATGCAGCAAAATCCTTAAATAATGCAATAAAGTCCTTATCTAATGCAGCAACGTCCTTAATAATGCAGCAGAGTCCTTAAATAATGCAGCAAAGTACTTAAATAATGCAGCAGAGGCCTTAAATACCGCAGCAGCATACTTAAATAATGCAGCAAAGTCCTTAAATAATGCAGCAGAGTCCTTAAATAATGCAACAAAGTCCTTAAATAATGCAGCAGAGTCCTTAAATAATGCAACAAACTCATTAAATAATGCAGCAAATTCCTTAAATAATGCAGCAGAATCCTTAAATAATGCAATAAAGTCCTTAAATAATGCAGCAGAGTCCTTAAATAATGCAAAAAAATCCTTAAATAATGCAGCAGAATCCTTAAATAATGCAACAAAGTCCTTAAATAATGCAGCAACGTCCTTAATAATGCAGCAGAGTCCTTAAATAATGCAGCAAATTCCTTAAATAATGCAGAGTCCTTAAATAATGCAATAAATTCCTTAAATAAAATGCAGCAACGCCCTTAATAATGCAGCTGAGTCCTTAAATAATTCAGCAAAGTCCTTAAATAATGCAGCAGAGTCCTTAAATACCGCAGCAGCGTCCTTAAATAATGCAAAAAAGTCCTTAAATAATGCAGCAGAACCCTTAAATAATGCAACAAAGTCCTTAAATAATGCAGCAGACTCCTTAAATAATGCAACAAACTCCTTAAATAATGCAGCAGAGTACTTAAATAATGCAGCAGAGTACTTAAATAATGCAGCAAATTCCTTAAATAATGCAGCAGAATCCTTAAATAATGCAATAAAATCCTTAAATAATGCAGTAACGTCCTTAATAATGCAGCAGAGTCCTTAAATAATACAGCAAAGTCCTTAAATAATGCAGCAGAGGACTTAAATACTGCAGCAGCGTCCTTAAATAATGCAGCAGAGTCCTTAAATAATGCAACAAAGTCCTTAAATAATGCAGCAGAATCCTTAAATAATGCAAAAAATTCCTTAAATAATGCAGAAGAGTACTTAAATAATGCAGAAAAGTCGTTAAATAATGCAGCAAAGTCCTTAAATAATGCAGCAGAGTCCTTAAACATTGCAGCACAGTCCTTAAACAATGCAACACAGTCCTTAAATAATGCAGCAAAGTCCTTAAATAATGCAGCAGAGTCCTTAAACAATGCAACACAGTCCTTAAATAATGCAGCAAAGTCCTTAAATAATGCAGCAGAGTCCTTAAATACAGCAGCAGCGTCCTTAAATAATTCAGCAAAGTCCTTAAATAATGCAGCAGAGTCCTTAAATAATGCAACAAAGTCCTTAAATAATGCAGCAGAGTCCTTAAATAATGCAACAAAGTCCATAAATAATGCAGCAGAGTCCTTAAATACTGCAGCAGAGTCCTTAAATAATGCAGCAAAGTCCTTAAATAATGCAGCAGAGTCCTTAAATTCCGCAGCAGAGTGATTAAATAATGCAACAAAGTCCTTAATAATGCAGCAGAGTCCTTAAATAACGCAGCAAATTCTTTAAATAATGCAGCAGAATCCTTAAATAATGCAATAAAGTCCTTATCTAATGCAGCAACGTCCTTAATAATGCAGCAGAGTCATTAAATAATGCAGCAAAGTACTTAAATAATGCAGCAGAGGCCTTAAATACCGCAGCAGCATACTTAAATAATGCAGCAAAGTCCTTAAATAATGCAGCAGAGTCCTTAAATAATGCAACAAAGTCCTTAAATAATGCAGCAGAGTCCTTAAATAATGCAACAAAGTCCTTAAATAATGCACCAGAGTACTTAAATAATGCAGCAAAGTCCTTAAATAATGCAGCAGAGTCCTTAAATAATGCAACAAAGTCCTTAAATAATGCAGCAGAGTCCTTAAATAATGCAACAAAGTCCTTAAATAATGCAGCAGAGTCCTTAAAGAATGCAACAAAGTCCTTAAATAATGCAGCAGAGTCCTTAAATAATGCAGCAAAGTCCTTAAATAATGCAGCAGAGTCCTTAAACAATGCAGCACAGTCCTTAAATAATGCAACAAAGTCCTTAAATAATGCAGCAGAGTCCTTAAATAATGCAGCAAAGTTCTTAAATAATGCAGCAGAGTCCTTAAACAATGCAGCACAGTCCTTAAATAATGCAGCAAAGTCCTTAAATAATGCAGCAGAGTCCTTAAATAATGCAGCAAACTCATTAAATAATGCAGCAAAGTACTTAAATAATGCAGCAAATTCCTTAAATAATGCAGCAGAATCCTTAAATAATGCAGCAAAGTCCTTAAATAATGCAGCAGAGTCCTTAAATAATGCAACAAAGTCCTTAAATAATGCAGCAGAGTCCTTAAATAATGCAACAAAGTCCTTAAATAATGCACCAGAGTACTTAAATAATGCAGCAAAGTCCTTAAATAATGCAGCAGAGTCCTTAAATAATGCAACAAAGTCCTTAAATAATGCAGCAGAGTCCTTAAATAATGCAACAAAGTCCTTAAATAATGCAGCAGAGTCCTTAAATAATGCAACAAAGTCCTTAAATAATGCAGCAGAGTCCTTAAATAATGCAGCAAAGTCCTTAAATAATGCAGCAGAGTCCTTAAACAATGCAGCACAGTCCTTAAATAATGCAACAAAGTCCTTAAATAATGCAGCAGAGTCCTTAAATAATGCAGCAAAGTTCTTAAATAATGCAGCAGAGTCCTTAAACAATGCAGCACAGTCCTTAAATAATGCAGCAAAGTCCTTAAATAATGCAGCAGAGTCCTTAAATAATGCAGCAAACTCATTAAATAATGCAGCAAAGTACTTAAATAATGCAGCAAATTCCTTAAATAATGCAGCAGAATCCTTAAATAATGCAATAAAGTCCTTAAATAATGCAGCAGAGTCCTTAAATAATGCAATAAATTCCTTAAATAATGCAGCAGAATCCTTAAATAATGCAATAAAGTCATTAAATAATGCAGCAGAGTCCTTAAATACTGCAGCAGAGACCTTAAATAATGCAGCAAAATCCTTAAATAATGCAGCAGAGTCCTTATATAATGCAGCAGAGTCCTAAAATACCGCAGCAGAGTCCTTAAATAATGCAGCAGAGTCCTTAAATAATGCAGCAAATTCATTAAATAATGCAGCAGAGTCCTTAAATAATGCAACAAAGTCCTTAAATAATGCAGCAGATTCCTTAAATTTCGCAGCAGCGTCCTTAAATAATGCATCAAAGTCCTTAAATAATGCAGCAGAGTCCTAAAATACCGCAGCAGAGTCCTTAAATAATGCAGCAAAGTCCTTAAATAATGCAGCAGAGTGCTTACATAATGCAGCAGAGTCCTTAAATTCCGCAGCAGAGTCATTAAATAATGCAGCAGAGTCCTTAAATAATGCAGCAAATTCATTAAATAATGCACAGAGTCATTAAATAATGCAACAAAGTCCTTAAATAATGCAGCAGAGTCCTTAAATAATGCAACAAAGTCCTTAAATAATGCAGCAGATTCCTTAAATAAAGCAGCAGAGTGCTTAAATAATGCAGCAGAGTCCTTAAATACCGCAGCAGAGTCATTAAATAATACAGCAGAGTCCTTAAATAATGCAGCAAATTCCTTAAATAATGCAGAGTCCTTAAATAATGCACTAAATTCCTTAAATAAAATGCAGCAACGCCCTTAATAATGCAGCAGAGTCCTTAAATAATTCAGCAAAGTCCTTAAATATAGCAGCAGAGTCCTTAAATACCGCAGCAGCGTCCTTAAATAATGCAACAAAGTCCTTAAATAATGCAGCTGAACCCTTAAATAATGCAACAAAGTCCTTAAATAATGCAGCAGACTCCTTAAATAATGCAACAAACTCCTTAAATAATGCAGCAGAGTACTTAAATAATGCAGCAGAGTACTTAAATAATGCAGCAAATTCCTTAAATAATGCAGCAGAATCCTTAAATAATGCAATAAAATCCTTAAATAATGCAGCAACGTCCTTAATAATGCAGCAGAGTCCTTAAATAATACAGCAAAGTTCTTAAATAATGCAGCAGAGGACTTAAATACTGCAGCAGCGTCCTTAAATAATGCAGCAGAGTCCTTAAATAATGCAACAAAGTCCTTAAATAATGCAGCAGAATCCTTAAATAATGCAAAAAATTCCTTAAATAATGCAGAAGAGTACTTAAATAATGCAGAAAAGTTGTTAAATAATGCAGCAAAGTCCTTAAATAATGCAGCAGAGTCCTTAAACATTGCAGCACAGTCCTTAAATAATGCAACAAAGTCCTTAAATAATGCAGCAGAGTCCTTAAATAATGCAGCAAAGTCCTTAAAAAATGCAGCAGAGTCCTTAAACAATGCAACACAGTCCTTAAATAATGCAGCAGAGTCCTTAAATACTGCAGCAGAGTCCTTAAATAATGCAGCAAAGTCCTTAAATAATGCAGCAGAGTCCTTAAATATTGCAGCAGAGTCCTTAAATAATGCAGCAAAGTCCTTAAATAATGCAGCAGAGTCCTTAAATTCCGCAGCAGAGTGATTAAATAATGCAACAAAGTCCTTAATAATGCAGCAGAGTCCTTAAATAATGCAGCAAATTCTTTAAATAATGCAGCAGAATCCTTAAATAATGCAATAAAGTCCTTATCTAATGCAGCAACGTCCTTAATAATGCAGCAGAGTCCTTAAATAATGCAGCAAAGTACTTAAATAATGCAGCAGAGGCCTTAAATACCGCAGCAGCATACTTAAATAATGCAGCAAAGTCCTTAAATAATGCAGCAGAGTCCTTAAATAATGCAACAAAGTCCTTAAATAATGCAGCAGAGTCCTTAAATAATGCAGCAAAGTCCTTAAATAATGCAGCAGAGTCCTTAAATAATGCAACAAAGTCCTTAAATAATGCAGCAGAGTCCTTAAATAATGCAGCAGAGTCCTTAAATAATGCAACAAAGTCCTTAAATAATGCAGCAGAGTCCTTAAATAATGCAACAAAGTCCTTAAATAATGCAGCAGAGTCCTTAAATAATGCAACAAAGTCCTTAAATAATGCAGCAGAGTCCTTAAATAATGCAGCAAAGTCCTTAAATAATGCAGCAGAGTCCTTAAACAATGCAGCACAGTCCTTAAATAATGCAACAAAGTCCTTAAATAATGCAGCAGAGTCCTTAAATAATGCAGCAAAGTCCTTAAATAATGCAGCAGAGTCCTTAAACAATGCAGCACAGTCCTTAAATAATGCAGCAAAGTCCTTAAATAATGCAGCAGAGTCCTTAAATACAGCAGCAGCGTCCTTAAATAATGCAACAAAGTCCTTAAATAATGCAGCAGAGTCCTTAAATAATGCATCAAAGTCCTTAAATAATGCAGCAGAGTCCTTAAATAATGCAACAAACTCATTAAATAATGCAGCAAAGTACTTAAATAATGCAGCAAATTCCTTAAATAATGCAGCAGAATCCTTAAATAATGCAATAAAGTCCTTAAATAATGCAGCAGAGTCCTTAAATAATGCAATCAATTCCTTAAATAATGCAGCAGAATCCTTAAATAATGCAATAAAGTCATTAAATAATGCAGCAGAGTCCTTAAATAATGCAACAAAGTCCTTAAATAATGCAGCAGATTCCTTAAATTCTGCAGCAGCGTCCTTAAATAATGCATCAAAATCCTTAAATAATGCAGCAGAGTCCTTAAATACCACAGCAGAGTCATTAAATAATGCAGCAGAGTCCTTAAATAATGCAGCATATTCCTTAAATAATGCAGCAGAGTCCTTAAATAATGCAATAAAGTCCTTAAATAATGCAGCAGAGTCCTTAAATAATGCAGCAACGTCCTTAATAATGCAGCTGAGTCCTTAAATAATGCAGCAACATCCTTAAATAATGCAGCAGAGTCCTTAAATACTGCATCAGCGTCCTTAAATAATGCAACAAAGTCCTTAAATAATGCAGCAAAGTCCTTAAATAATGCAGCAGAGTCCTTAAATACAGCAGCAGAGTCCTTAAATAATTCAGCAAAGTCCTTAAATAATGCAGCAGAGTCCTTAAATAATGCAATAAAGTCCTTATCTAATGCAGCAACGTCCTTAATAATGCAGCAGAGTCCTTAAATAATGCAGCAAAGTACTTAAATAATGCAGCAGAGGCCTTAAATACCGCAGCAGCATACTTAAATAATGCAGCAAAGTCCTTAAATAATGCAGCAGAGTCCTTAAATAATGCAACAAAGTCCTTAAATAATGCAGCAGAGTCCTTAAATAATGCAACAAAGTCCTTAAATAATGCACCAGAGTACTTAAATAATGCAACAAAGTCCTTAATAATGCAGCAGAGTCCTTAAATAATGCAGCAAATTCTTTAAATAATGCAGCAGAATCCTTAAATAATGCAATAAAGTCCTTATCTAATGCAGCAACGTCCTTAATAATGCAGCAGAGTCCTTAAATAATGCAGCAAAGTACTTAAATAATGCAGCAGAGGCCTTAAATACCGCAGCAGCATACTTAAATAATGCAGCAAAGTCCTTAAATAATGCAGCAGAGTCCTTAAATAATGCAACAAAGTCCTTAAATAATGCAGCAGAGTCCTTAAATAATGCAACAAAGTCCTTAAATAATGCACCAGAGTACTTAAATAATGCAGCAAAGTCCTTAAATAATGCAGCAGAGTCCTTAAATAATGCAACAAAGTCCTTAAATAATGCAGCAGAGTCTTTAAATAATGCAACAAAGTCCTTAAATAATGCAGCAGAGTCCTTAAATAATGCAACAAAGTCCTTAAATAATGCAGCAGAGTCCTTAAATAATGCAGCAAAGTCCTTAAATAATGCAGCAGAGTCCTTAAACAATGCAGCACAGTCCTTAAATAATGCAACAAAGTCCTTAAATAATGCAGCAGAGTCCTTAAATAATGCAGCAAAGTTCTTAAATAATGCAGCAGAGTCCTTAAACAATGCAGCACAGTCCTTAAATAATGCAGCAAAGTCCTTAAATAATGCAGCAGAGTCCTTAAATAATGCAGCAAACTCATAAAATAATGCAGCAAAGTACTTAAATAATGCAGCAAATTCCTTAAATAATGCAGCAGAATCCTTAAATAATGCAGCAAAGTCCTTAAATAATGCAGCAGATTCCTTAAATAATGCAACAAAGTCCTTAAATACTGCAGCAGAGTCCTTAAATAATGCAGCAAAGTCCTTAAATAATGCAGCAGAGTCCTTAAATATTGCAGCAGAGTCCTTAAATAATGCAGCAAAGTCCTTAAATAATGCAGCAGAGTCCTTAAATTCCGCAGCAGAGTGATTAAATAATGCAACAAAGTCCTTAATAATGCAGCAGAGTCCTTAAATAATGCAGCAAATTCTTTAAATAATGCAGCAGAATCCTTAAATAATGCAATAAAGTCCTTATCTAATGCAGCAACGTCCTTAATAATGCAGCAGAGTCCTTAAATAATGCAGCAAAGTACTTAAATAATGCAGCAGAGGCCTTAAATACCGCAGCAGCATACTTAAATAATGCAGCAAAGTCCTTAAATAATGCAGCAGAGTCCTTAAATAATGCAACAAAGTCCTTAAATAATGCAGCAGAGTCCTTAAATAATGCAGCAAAGTCCTTAAATAATGCAGCAGAGTCCTTAAATAATGCAACAAAGTCCTTAAATAATGCAGCAGAGTCCTTAAATAATGCAGCAGAGTCCTTAAATAATGCAACAAAGTCCTTAAATAATGCAGCAGAGTCCTTAAATAATGCAACAAAGTCCTTAAATAATGCAGCAGAGTCCTTAAATAATGCAACAAAGTCCTTAAATAATGCAGCAGAGTCCTTAAATAATGCAGCAAAGTCCTTAAATAATGCAGCAGAGTCCTTAAACAATGCAGCACAGTCCTTAAATAATGCAACAAAGTCCTTAAATAATGCAGCAGAGTCCTTAAATAATGCAGCAAAGTCCTTAAATAATGCAGCAGAGTCCTTAAACAATGCAGCACAGTCCTTAAATAATGCAGCAAAGTCCTTAAATAATGCAGCAGAGTCCTTAAATACAGCAGCAGCGTCCTTAAATAATGCAACAAAGTCCTTAAATAATGCAGCAGAGTCCTTAAATAATGCATCAAAGTCCTTAAATAATGCAGCAGAGTCCTTAAATAATGCAACAAACTCATTAAATAATGCAGCAAAGTACTTAAATAATGCAGCAAATTCCTTAAATAATGCAGCAGAATCCTTAAATAATGCAATAAAGTCCTTAAATAATGCAGCAGAGTCCTTAAATAATGCAATCAATTCCTTAAATAATGCAGCAGAATCCTTAAATAATGCAATAAAGTCATTAAATAATGCAGCAGAGTCCTTAAATAATGCAACAAAGTCCTTAAATAATGCAGCAGATTCCTTAAATTCTGCAGCAGCGTCCTTAAATAATGCATCAAAATCCTTAAATAATGCAGCAGAGTCCTTAAATACCACAGCAGAGTCATTAAATAATGCAGCAGAGTCCTTAAATAATGCAGCATATTCCTTAAATAATGCAGCAGAGTCCTTAAATAATGCAATAAAGTCCTTAAATAATGCAGCAGAGTCCTTAAATAATGCAGCAACGTCCTTAATAATGCAGCTGAGTCCTTAAATAATGCAGCAACATCCTTAAATAATGCAGCAGAGTCCTTAAATACTGCATCAGCGTCCTTAAATAATGCAACAAAGTCCTTAAATAATGCAGCAAAGTCCTTAAATAATGCAGCAGAGTCCTTAAATACAGCAGCAGAGTCCTTAAATAATTCAGCAAAGTCCTTAAATAATGCAGCAGAGTCCTTAAATAATGCAATAAAGTCCTTATCTAATGCAGCAACGTCCTTAATAATGCAGCAGAGTCCTTAAATAATGCAGCAAAGTACTTAAATAATGCAGCAGAGGCCTTAAATACCGCAGCAGCATACTTAAATAATGCAGCAAAGTCCTTAAATAATGCAGCAGAGTCCTTAAATAATGCAACAAAGTCCTTAAATAATGCAGCAGAGTCCTTAAATAATGCAACAAAGTCCTTAAATAATGCACCAGAGTACTTAAATAATGCAACAAAGTCCTTAATAATGCAGCAGAGTCCTTAAATAATGCAGCAAATTCTTTAAATAATGCAGCAGAATCCTTAAATAATGCAATAAAGTCCTTATCTAATGCAGCAACGTCCTTAATAATGCAGCAGAGTCCTTAAATAATGCAGCAAAGTACTTAAATAATGCAGCAGAGGCCTTAAATACCGCAGCAGCATACTTAAATAATGCAGCAAAGTCCTTAAATAATGCAGCAGAGTCCTTAAATAATGCAACAAAGTCCTTAAATAATGCAGCAGAGTCCTTAAATAATGCAACAAAGTCCTTAAATAATGCACCAGAGTACTTAAATAATGCAGCAAAGTCCTTAAATAATGCAGCAGAGTCCTTAAATAATGCAACAAAGTCCTTAAATAATGCAGCAGAGTCCTTAAATAATGCAACAAAGTCCTTAAATAATGCAGCAGAGTCCTTAAATAATGCAACAAAGTCCTTAAATAATGCAGCAGAGTCCTTAAATAATGCAGCAAAGTCCTTAAATAATGCAGCAGAGTCCTTAAACAATGCAGCACAGTCCTTAAATAATGCAACAAAGTCCTTAAATAATGCAGCAGAGTCCTTAAATAATGCAGCAAAGTTCTTAAATAATGCAGCAGAGTCCTTAAACAATGCAGCACAGTCCTTAAATAATGCAGCAAAGTCCTTAAATAATGCAGCAGAGTCCTTAAATAATGCAGCAAACTCATAAAATAATGCAGCAAAGTACTTAAATAATGCAGCAAATTCCTTAAATAATGCAGCAGAATCCTTAAATAATGCAGCAAAGTCCTTAAATAATGCAGCAGATTCCTTAAATAATGCAACAAAGTCCTTAAATAATGCAGCAGAGTCCTTAAATAATGCAACAAAGTCCTTAAATAATGCACCAGAGTACTTAAATAATGCAGCAAAGTCCTTAAATAATGCAGCAGAGTCCTTAAATAATGCAACAAAGTCCTTAAATAATGCAGCAGAGTCCTTAAATAATGCAACAAAGTCCTTAAATAATGCAGCAGAGTCCTAAAATAATGCAACAAAGTCCTTAAATAATGCAGCAGAGTCCTTAAATAATGCAGCAAAGTCCTTAAATAATGCAGCAGAGTCCTTAAACAATGCAGCACAGTCCTTAAATAATGCAACAAAGTCCTTAAATAATGCAGCAGAGTCCTTAAATAATGCAGCAAAGTTCTTAAATAATGCAGCAGAGTCCTTAAACAATGCAGCACAGTCCTTAAATAATGCAGCAAAGTCCTTAAATAATGCAGCAGAGTCCTTAAATAATGCAGCAAACTCATTAAATAATGCAGCAAAGTACTTAAATAATGCAGCAAATTCCTTAAATAATGCAGCAGAATCCTTAAATAATGCAATAAAGTCCTTAAATAATGCAGCAGAGTCCTTAAATAATGCAATAAATTCCTTAAATAATGCAGCAGGATCCTTAAATAATGCAATAAAGTCAATAAATAATGCAGCAGAGTCCTTAAATACTGCAGCAGAGACCTTAAATAATGCAGCAAAAACCTTAAATAATGCAGCAGAGTCCTTATATAATGCAGCAGAGTCCTAAAATACCGCAGCAGAGTCCTTAAATAATGCAGCAGAGTCCTTAAATAATGCAGCAAATTCATTAAATAATGCAGCAGAGTCCTTAAATAATGCAACAAAGTCCTTAAATAATGCAGCAGATTCCTTAAATTTCGCAGCAGCGTCCTTAAATAATGCATCAAAGTCCTTAAATAATGCAGCAGAGTCCTAAAATACCGCAGCAGAGTCCTTAAATAATGCAGCAAAGTCCTTAAATAATGCAGCAGAGTGCTTTCATAATGCAGCAGAGTCCTTAAATTCCGCAGCAGAGTCATTAAATAATGCAGCAGAGTCCTTAAATAATGCAGCAAATTCATTAAATAATGCACAGAGTCATTAAATAATGCAACAAAGTCCTTAAATAATGCAGCAGAGTCCTTAAATAATGCAACAAAGTCCTTAAATAATGCAGCAGATTCCTTAAATAAAGCAGCAGAGTGCTTAAATAATGCAGCAGAGTCCTTAAATACCGCAGCAGAGTCATTAAATAATACAGCAGAGTCCTTAAATAATGCAGCAAATTCCTTAAATAATGCAGAGTCCTTAAATAATGCACTAAATTCCTTAAATAAAATGCAGCAACGCCCTTAATAATGCAGCAGAGTCCTTAAATAATTCAGCAAAGTCCTTAAATAATGCAGCAGAGTCCTTAAATACCGCAGCAGCGTCCTTAAATAATGCAACAAAGTCCTTAAATAATGCAGCTGAACCCTTAAATAATGCAACAAAGTCCTTAAATAATGCAGCAGACTCCTTAAATAATGCAACAAACTCCTTAAATAATGCAGCAGAGTACTTAAATAATGCAGCAGAGTACTTAAATAATGCAGCAAATTCCTTAAATAATGCAGCAGAATCCTTAAATAATGCAATAAAATCCTTAAATAATGCAGCAACGTCCTTAATAATGCAGCAGAGTCCTTAAATAATACAGCAAAGTTCTTAAATAATGCAGCAGAGGACTTAAATACTGCAGCAGCGTCCTTAAATAATGCAGCAGAGTCCTTAAATAATGCAACAAAGTCCTTAAATAATGCAGCAGAATCCTTAAATAATGCAAAAAATTCCTTAAATAATGCAGAAGAGTACTTAAATAATGCAGAAAAGTTGTTAAATAATGCAGCAAAGTCCTTAAATAATGCAGCAGAGTCCTTAAACATTGCAGCACAGTCCTTAAATAATGCAACAAAGTCCTTAAATAATGCAGCAGAGTCCTTAAATAATGCAATAAAGTCCTTAAATAATGCAGCAGAGTCCTTAAATAATGCAGCAACGTCCTTAATAATGCAGCTGAGTCCTTAAATAATGCAGCAACATCCTTAAATAATGCAGCAGAGTCCTTAAATACTGCATCAGCGTCCTTAAATAATGCAACAAAGTCCTTAAATAATGCAGCAAAGTCCTTAAATAATGCAGCAGAGTCCTTAAATACAGCAGCAGAGTCCTTAAATAATTCAGCAAAGTCCTTAAATAATGCAGCAGAGTCCTTAAATAATGCAATAAAGTCCTTATCTAATGCAGCAACGTCCTTAATAATGCAGCAGAGTCCTTAAATAATGCAGCAAAGTACTTAAATAATGCAGCAGAGGCCTTAAATACCGCAGCAGCATACTTAAATAATGCAGCAAAGTCCTTAAATAATGCAGCAGAGTCCTTAAATAATGCAACAAAGTCCTTAAATAATGCAGCAGAGTCCTTAAATAATGCAACAAAGTCCTTAAATAATGCACCAGAGTACTTAAATAATGCAACAAAGTCCTTAATAATGCAGCAGAGTCCTTAAATAATGCAGCAAATTCTTTAAATAATGCAGCAGAATCCTTAAATAATGCAATAAAGTCCTTATCTAATGCAGCAACGTCCTTAATAATGCAGCAGAGTCCTTAAATAATGCAGCAAAGTACTTAAATAATGCAGCAGAGGCCTTAAATACCGCAGCAGCATACTTAAATAATGCAGCAAAGTCCTTAAATAATGCAGCAGAGTCCTTAAATAATGCAACAAAGTCCTTAAATAATGCAGCAGAGTCCTTAAATAATGCAACAAAGTCCTTAAATAATGCACCAGAGTACTTAAATAATGCAGCAAAGTCCTTAAATAATGCAGCAGAGTCCTTAAATAATGCAACAAAGTCCTTAAATAATGCTGCAGAGTCCTTAAATAATGCAACAAAGTCCTTAAATAATGCAGCAGAGTCCTTAAATAATGCAACAAAGTCCTTAAATAATGCAGCAGAGTCCTTAAATAATGCAGCAAAGTCCTTAAATAATGCAGCAGAGTCCTTAAACAATGCAGCACAGTCCTTAAATAATGCAACAAAGTCCTTAAATAATGCAGCAGAGTCCTTAAATAATGCAGCAAAGTTCTTAAATAATGCAGCAGAGTCCTTAAACAATGCAGCACAGTCCTTAAATAATGCAGCAAAGTCCTTAAATAATGCAGCAGAGTCCTTAAATAATGCAGCAAACTCATAAAATAATGCAGCAAAGTACTTAAATAATGCAGCAAATTCCTTAAATAATGCAGCAGAATCCTTAAATAATGCAGCAAAGTCCTTAAATAATGCAGCAGATTCCTTAAATAATGCAACAAAGTCCTTAAATAATGCAGCAGAGTCCTTAAATAATGCAACAAAGTCCTTAAATAATGCACCAGAGTACTTAAATAATGCAGCAAAGTCCTTAAATAATGCAGCAGAGTCCTTAAATAATGCAACAAAGTCCTTAAATAATGCAGCAGAGTCCTTAAATAATGCAACAAAGTCCTTAAATAATGCAGCAGAGTCCTTAAATAATGCAACAAAGTCCTTAAATAATGCAGCAGAGTCCTTAAATAATGCAGCAAAGTCCTTAAATAATGCAGCAGAATCCTTAAATAATGCAAAAAATTCCTTAAATAATGCACCAGAGTACTTAAATAATGCAGCAAAGTCCTTAAATAATGCAGCAGAGTCCTTAAATAATGCAACAAAGTCCTTAAATAATGCAGCAGAGTCCTTAAATAATGCAACAAAGTCCTTAAATAATGCAGCAGCGTCCTTAAATAATGCAGCAGAGTCCTTAAATAATGCAACAAAGTCCTTAAATAATGCAGCAGAATCCTTAAATAATGCAAAAAATTCCTTAAATAATGCAGAAGAGTACTTAAATAATGCAGAAAAGTTGTTAAATAATGCAGCAAAGTCCTTAAATAATGCAGCAGAGTCCTTAAACATTGCAGCACAGTCCTTAAATAATGCAACAAAGTCCTTAAATAATGCAGCAGAGTCCTTAAATAATGCAATAAAGTCCTTAAATAATGCAGCAGAGTCCTTAAATAATGCAGCAACGTCCTTAATAATGCAGCTGAGTCCTTAAATAATGCAGCAACATCCTTAAATAATGCAGCAGAGTCCTTAAATACTGCATCAGCGTCCTTAAATAATGCAACAAAGTCCTTAAATAATGCAGCAAAGTCCTTAAATAATGCAGCAGAGTCCTTAAATACAGCAGCAGAGTCCTTAAATAATTCAGCAAAGTCCTTAAATAATGCAGCAGAGTCCTTAAATAATGCAATAAAGTCCTTATCTAATGCAGCAACGTCCTTAATAATGCAGCAGAGTCCTTAAATAATGCAGCAAAGTACTTAAATAATGCAGCAGAGGCCTTAAATACCGCAGCAGCATACTTAAATAATGCAGCAAAGTCCTTAAATAATGCAGCAGAGTCCTTAAATAATGCAACAAAGTCCTTAAATAATGCAGCAGAGTCCTTAAATAATGCAACAAAGTCCTTAAATAATGCACCAGAGTACTTAAATAATGCAACAAAGTCCTTAATAATGCAGCAGAGTCCTTAAATAATGCAGCAAATTCTTTAAATAATGCAGCAGAATCCTTAAATAATGCAATAAAGTCCTTATCTAATGCAGCAACGTCCTTAATAATGCAGCAGAGTCCTTAAATAATGCAGCAAAGTACTTAAATAATGCAGCAGAGGCCTTAAATACCGCAGCAGCATACTTAAATAATGCAGCAAAGTCCTTAAATAATGCAGCAGAGTCCTTAAATAATGCAACAAAGTCCTTAAATAATGCAGCAGAGTCCTTAAATAATGCAACAAAGTCCTTAAATAATGCACCAGAGTACTTAAATAATGCAGCAAAGTCCTTAAATAATGCAGCAGAGTCCTTAAATAATGCAACAAAGTCCTTAAATAATGCTGCAGAGTCCTTAAATAATGCAACAAAGTCCTTAAATAATGCAGCAGAGTCCTTAAATAATGCAACAAAGTCCTTAAATAATGCAGCAGAGTCCTTAAATAATGCAGCAAAGTCCTTAAATAATGCAGCAGAGTCCTTAAACAATGCAGCACAGTCCTTAAATAATGCAACAAAGTCCTTAAATAATGCAGCAGAGTCCTTAAATAATGCAGCAAAGTTCTTAAATAATGCAGCAGAGTCCTTAAACAATGCAGCACAGTCCTTAAATAATGCAGCAAAGTCCTTAAATAATGCAGCAGAGTCCTTAAATAATGCAGCAAACTCATAAAATAATGCAGCAAAGTACTTAAATAATGCAGCAAATTCCTTAAATAATGCAGCAGAATCCTTAAATAATGCAGCAAAGTCCTTAAATAATGCAGCAGATTCCTTAAATAATGCAACAAAGTCCTTAAATAATGCAGCAGAGTCCTTAAATAATGCAACAAAGTCCTTAAATAATGCACCAGAGTACTTAAATAATGCAGCAAAGTCCTTAAATAATGCAGCAGAGTCCTTAAATAATGCAACAAAGTCCTTAAATAATGCAGCAGAGTCCTTAAATAATGCAACAAAGTCCTTAAATAATGCAGCAGAGTCCTTAAATAATGCAACAAAGTCCTTAAATAATGCAGCAGAGTCCTTAAATAATGCAGCAAAGTCCTTAAATAATGCAGCAGAATCCTTAAATAATGCAAAAAATTCCTTAAATAATGCAGAAGAGTACTTAAATAATGCAGAAAAGTTGTTAAATAATGCAGCAAAGTCCTTAAATAATGCAGCAGAGTCCTTAAACATTGCAGCACAGTCCTTAAATAATGCAACAAAGTCCTTAAATAATGCAGCAGAGTCCTTAAATAATGCAGCAAAGTCCTTAAAAAATGCAGCAGAGTCCTTAAACAATGCAACACAGTCCTTAAATAATGCAGCAGAGTCCTTAAATACTGCAGCAGAGTCCTTAAATAATGCAGCAAAGTCCTTAAATAATGCAGCAGAGTCCTTAAATATTGCAGCAGAGTCCTTAAATAATGCAGCAAAGTCCTTAAATAATGCAGCAGAGTCCTTAAATTCCGCAGCAGAGTGATTAAATAATGCAACAAAGTCCTTAATAATGCAGCAGAGTCCTTAAATAATGCAGCAAATTCTTTAAATAATGCAGCAGAATCCTTAAATAATGCAATAAAGTCCTTATCTAATGCAGCAACGTCCTTAATAATGCAGCAGAGTCCTTAAATAATGCAGCAAAGTACTTAAATAATGCAGCAGAGGCCTTAAATACCGCAGCAGCATACTTAAATAATGCAGCAAAGTCCTTAAATAATGCAGCAGAGTCCTTAAATAATGCAACAAAGTCCTTAAATAATGCAGCAGAGTCCTTAAATAATGCAGCAAAGTCCTTAAATAATGCAGCAGAGTCCTTAAATAATGCAACAAAGTCCTTAAATAATGCAGCAGAGTCCTTAAATAATGCAGCAGAGTCCTTAAATAATGCAACAAAGTCCTTAAATAATGCAGCAGAGTCCTTAAATAATGCAACAAAGTCCTTAAATAATGCAGCAGAGTCCTTAAATAATGCAACAAAGTCCTTAAATAATGCAGCAGAGTCCTTAAATAATGCAGCAAAGTCCTTAAATAATGCAGCAGAGTCCTTAAACAATGCAGCACAGTCCTTAAATAATGCAACAAAGTCCTTAAATAATGCAGCAGAGTCCTTAAATAATGCAGCAAAGTCCTTAAATAATGCAGCAGAGTCCTTAAACAATGCAGCACAGTCCTTAAATAATGCAGCAAAGTCCTTAAATAATGCAGCAGAGTCCTTAAATACAGCAGCAGCGTCCTTAAATAATGCAACAAAGTCCTTAAATAATGCAGCAGAGTCCTTAAATAATGCATCAAAGTCCTTAAATAATGCAGCAGAGTCCTTAAATAATGCAACAAACTCATTAAATAATGCAGCAAAGTACTTAAATAATGCAGCAAATTCCTTAAATAATGCAGCAGAATCCTTAAATAATGCAATAAAGTCCTTAAATAATGCAGCAGAGTCCTTAAATAATGCAATCAATTCCTTAAATAATGCAGCAGAATCCTTAAATAATGCAATAAAGTCATTAAATAATGCAGCAGAGTCCTTAAATAATGCAACAAAGTCCTTAAATAATGCAGCAGATTCCTTAAATTCTGCAGCAGCGTCCTTAAATAATGCATCAAAGTCCTTAAATAATGCAGCAGAGTCCTTAAATACCACAGCAGAGTCATTAAATAATGCAGCAGAGTCCTTAAATAATGCAGCATATTCCTTAAATAATGCAGCAGAGTCCTTAAATAATGCAATAAAGTCCTTAAATAATGCAGCAGAGTCCTTAAATAATGCAGCAACGTCCTTAATAATGCAGCTGAGTCCTTAAATAATGCAGCAACATCCTTAAATAATGCAGCAGAGTCCTTAAATACTGCATCAGCGTCCTTAAATAATGCAACAAAGTCCTTAAATAATGCAGCAAAGTCCTTAAATAATGCAGCAGAGTCCTTAAATACAGCAGCAGAGACCTTAAATAATGCAGCAAAAACCTTAAATAATGCAGCAGAGTCCTTATATAATGCAGCAGAGTCCTAAAATACCGCAGCAGAGTCCTTAAATAATGCAGCAGAGTCCTTAAATAATGCAGCAAATTCATTAAATAATGCAGCAGAGTCCTTAAATAATGCAACAAAGTCCTTAAATAATGCAGCAGATTCCTTAAATTTCGCAGCAGCGTCCTTAAATAATGCATCAAAGTCCTTAAATAATGCAGCAGAGTCCTAAAATACCGCAGCAGAGTCCTTAAATAATGCAGCAAAGTCCTTAAATAAAGCAGCAGAGTGCTTACATAATGCAGCAGAGTCCTTAAATTCCGCAGCAGAGTCATTAAATAATGCAGCAGAGTCCTTAAATAATGCAGCAAATTCATTAAATAATGCACAGAGTCATTAAATAATGCAACAAAGTCCTTAAATAATGCAGCAGAGTCCTTAAATAATGCAACAAAGTCCTTAAATAATGCAGCAGATTCCTTAAATAAAGCAGCAGAGTGCTTAAATAATGCAGCAGAGTCCTTAAATACCGCAGCAGAGTCATTAAATAATACAGCAGAGTCCTTAAATAATGCAGCAAATTCCTTAAATAATGCAGAGTCCTTAAATAATGCACTAAATTCCTTAAATAAAATGCAGCAACGCCCTTAATAATGCAGCAGAGTCCTTAAATAATTCAGCAAAGTCCTTAAATAATGCAGCAGAGTCCTTAAATACCGCAGCAGCGTCCTTAAATAATGCAACAAAGTCCTTAAATAATGCAGCTGAACCCTTAAATAATGCAACAAAGTCCTTAAATAATGCAGCAGACTCCTTAAATAATGCAACAAACTCCTTAAATAATGCAGCAGAGTACTTAAATAATGCAGCAGAGTACTTAAATAATGCAGCAAATTCCTTAAATAATGCAGCAGAATCCTTAAATAATGCAATAAAATCCTTAAATAATGCAGCAACGTCCTTAATAATGCAGCAGAGTCCTTAAATAATACAGCAAAGTTCTTAAATAATGCAGCAGAGGACTTAAATACTGCAGCAGCGTCCTTAAATAATGCAGCAGAGTCCTTAAATAATGCAACAAAGTCCTTAAATAATGCAGCAGAATCCTTAAATAATGCAAAAAATTCCTTAAATAATGCAGAAGAGTACTTAAATAATGCAGAAAAGTTGTTAAATAATGCAGCAAAGTCCTTAAATAATGCAGCAGAGTCCTTAAACATTGCAGCACAGTCCTTAAATAATGCAACAAAGTCCTTAAATAATGCAGCAGAGTCCTTAAATAATGCAATAAAGTCCTTAAATAATGCAGCAGAGTCCTTAAATAATGCAGCAACGTCCTTAATAATGCAGCTGAGTCCTTAAATAATGCAGCAACATCCTTAAATAATGCAGCAGAGTCCTTAAATACTGCATCAGCGTCCTTAAATAATGCAACAAAGTCCTTAAATAATGCAGCAAAGTCCTTAAATAATGCAGCAGAGTCCTTAAATACAGCAGCAGAGTCCTTAAATAATTCAGCAAAGTCCTTAAATAATGCAGCAGAGTCCTTAAATAATGCAATAAAGTCCTTATCTAATGCAGCAACGTCCTTAATAATGCAGCAGAGTCCTTAAATAATGCAGCAAAGTACTTAAATAATGCAGCAGAGGCCTTAAATACCGCAGCAGCATACTTAAATAATGCAGCAAAGTCCTTAAATAATGCAGCAGAGTCCTTAAATAATGCAACAAAGTCCTTAAATAATGCAGCAGAGTCCTTAAATAATGCAACAAAGTCCTTAAATAATGCACCAGAGTACTTAAATAATGCAACAAAGTCCTTAATAATGCAGCAGAGTCCTTAAATAATGCAGCAAATTCTTTAAATAATGCAGCAGAATCCTTAAATAATGCAATAAAGTCCTTATCTAATGCAGCAACGTCCTTAATAATGCAGCAGAGTCCTTAAATAATGCAGCAAAGTACTTAAATAATGCAGCAGAGGCCTTAAATACCGCAGCAGCATACTTAAATAATGCAGCAAAGTCCTTAAATAATGCAGCAGAGTCCTTAAATAATGCAACAAAGTCCTTAAATAATGCAGCAGAGTCCTTAAATAATGCAACAAAGTCCTTAAATAATGCACCAGAGTACTTAAATAATGCAGCAAAGTCCTTAAATAATGCAGCAGAGTCCTTAAATAATGCAACAAAGTCCTTAAATAATGCAGCAGAGTCCTTAAATAATGCAACAAAGTCCTTAAATAATGCAGCAGAGTCCTTAAATAATGCAACAAAGTCCTTAAATAATGCAGCAGAGTCCTTAAATAATGCAGCAAAGTCCTTAAATAATGCAGCAGAGTCCTTAAACAATGCAGCACAGTCCTTAAATAATGCAACAAAGTCCTTAAATAATGCAGCAGAGTCCTTAAATAATGCAGCAAAGTTCTTAAATAATGCAGCAGAGTCCTTAAACAATGCAGCACAGTCCTTAAATAATGCAGCAAAGTCCTTAAATAATGCAGCAGAGTCCTTAAATAATGCAGCAAACTCATAAAATAATGCAGCAAAGTACTTAAATAATGCAGCAAATTCCTTAAATAATGCAGCAGAATCCTTAAATAATGCAGCAAAGTCCTTAAATAATGCAGCAGATTCCTTAAATAATGCAACAAAGTCCTTAAATAATGCAGCAGAGTCCTTAAATAATGCAACAAAGTCCTTAAATAATGCACCAGAGTACTTAAATAATGCAGCAAAGTCCTTAAATAATGCAGCAGAGTCCTTAAATAATGCAACAAAGTCCTTAAATAATGCAGCAGAGTCCTTAAATAATGCAACAAAGTCCTTAAATAATGCAGCAGAGTCCTTAAATAATGCAACAAAGTCCTTAAATAATGCAGCAGAGTCCTTAAATAATGCAGCAAAGTCCTTAAATAATGCAGCAGAATCCTTAAATAATGCAAAAAATTCCTTAAATAATGCAGAAGAGTACTTAAATAATGCAGAAAAGTTGTTAAATAATGCAGCAAAGTCCTTAAATAATGCAGCAGAGTCCTTAAACATTGCAGCACAGTCCTTAAATAATGCAACAAAGTCCTTAAATAATGCAGCAGAGTCCTTAAATAATGCAGCAAAGTCCTTAAAAAATGCAGCAGAGTCCTTAAACAATGCAACACAGTCCTTAAATAATGCAGCAGAGTCCTTAAATACTGCAGCAGAGTCCTTAAATAATGCAGCAAAGTCCTTAAATAATGCAGCAGAGTCCTTAAATATTGCAGCAGAGTCCTTAAATAATGCAGCAAAGTCCTTAAATAATGCAGCAGAGTCCTTAAATTCCGCAGCAGAGTGATTAAATAATGCAACAAAGTCCTTAATAATGCAGCAGAGTCCTTAAATAATGCAGCAAATTCTTTAAATAATGCAGCAGAATCCTTAAATAATGCAATAAAGTCCTTATCTAATGCAGCAACGTCCTTAATAATGCAGCAGAGTCCTTAAATAATGCAGCAAAGTACTTAAATAATGCAGCAGAGGCCTTAAATACCGCAGCAGCATACTTAAATAATGCAGCAAAGTCCTTAAATAATGCAGCAGAGTCCTTAAATAATGCAACAAAGTCCTTAAATAATGCAGCAGAGTCCTTAAATAATGCAGCAAAGTCCTTAAATAATGCAGCAGAGTCCTTAAATAATGCAACAAAGTCCTTAAATAATGCAGCAGAGTCCTTAAATAATGCAGCAGAGTCCTTAAATAATGCAACAAAGTCCTTAAATAATGCAGCAGAGTCCTTAAATAATGCAACAAAGTCCTTAAATAATGCAGCAGAGTCCTTAAATAATGCAACAAAGTCCTTAAATAATGCAGCAGAGTCCTTAAATAATGCAGCAAAGTCCTTAAATAATGCAGCAGAGTCCTTAAACAATGCAGCACAGTCCTTAAATAATGCAACAAAGTCCTTAAATAATGCAGCAGAGTCCTTAAATAATGCAGCAAAGTCCTTAAATAATGCAGCAGAGTCCTTAAACAATGCAGCACAGTCCTTAAATAATGCAGCAAAGTCCTTAAATAATGCAGCAGAGTCCTTAAATACAGCAGCAGCGTCCTTAAATAATGCAACAAAGTCCTTAAATAATGCAGCAGAGTCCTTAAATAATGCATCAAAGTCCTTAAATAATGCAGCAGAGTCCTTAAATAATGCAACAAACTCATTAAATAATGCAGCAAAGTACTTAAATAATGCAGCAAATTCCTTAAATAATGCAGCAGAATCCTTAAATAATGCAATAAAGTCCTTAAATAATGCAGCAGAGTCCTTAAATAATGCAATCAATTCCTTAAATAATGCAGCAGAATCCTTAAATAATGCAATAAAGTCATTAAATAATGCAGCAGAGTCCTTAAATAATGCAACAAAGTCCTTAAATAATGCAGCAGATTCCTTAAATTCTGCAGCAGCGTCCTTAAATAATGCATCAAAGTCCTTAAATAATGCAGCAGAGTCCTTAAATACCACAGCAGAGTCATTAAATAATGCAGCAGAGTCCTTAAATAATGCAGCATATTCCTTAAATAATGCAGCAGAGTCCTTAAATAATGCAATAAAGTCCTTAAATAATGCAGCAGAGTCCTTAAATAATGCAGCAACGTCCTTAATAATGCAGCTGAGTCCTTAAATAATGCAGCAACATCCTTAAATAATGCAGCAGAGTCCTTAAATACTGCATCAGCGTCCTTAAATAATGCAACAAAGTCCTTAAATAATGCAGCAAAGTCCTTAAATAATGCAGCAGAGTCCTTAAATACAGCAGCAGAGTCCTTAAATAATTCAGCAAAGTCCTTAAATAATGCAGCAGAGTCCTTAAATAATGCAATAAAGTCCTTATCTAATGCAGCAACGTCCTTAATAATGCAGCAGAGTCCTTAAATAATGCAGCAAAGTACTTAAATAATGCAGCAGAGGCCTTAAATACCGCAGCAGCATACTTAAATAATGCAGCAAAGTCCTTAAATAATGCAGCAGAGTCCTTAAATAATGCAACAAAGTCCTTAAATAATGCAGCAGAGTCCTTAAATAATGCAACAAAGTCCTTAAATAATGCACCAGAGTACTTAAATAATGCAACAAAGTCCTTAATAATGCAGCAGAGTCCTTAAATAATGCAGCAAATTCTTTAAATAATGCAGCAGAATCCTTAAATAATGCAATAAAGTCCTTATCTAATGCAGCAACGTCCTTAATAATGCAGCAAAGTCCTTAAATAATGCAGCAGAGTCCTTAAACAATGCAGCACAGTCCTTAAATAATGCAACAAAGTCCTTAAATAATGCAGCAGAGTCCTTAAATAATGCAGCAAAGTTCTTAAATAATGCAGCAGAGTCCTTAAACAATGCAGCACAGTCCTTAAATAATGCAGCAAAGTCCTTAAATAATGCAGCAGAGTCCTTAAATAATGCAGCAAACTCATAAAATAATGCAGCAAAGTACTTAAATAATGCAGCAAATTCCTTAAATAATGCAGCAGAATCCTTAAATAATGCAGCAAAGTCCTTAAATAATGCAGCAGATTCCTTAAATAATGCAACAAAGTCCTTAAATAATGCAGCAGAGTCCTTAAATAATGCAACAAAGTCCTTAAATAATGCACCAGAGTACTTAAATAATGCAGCAAAGTCCTTAAATAATGCAGCAGAGTCCTTAAATAATGCAACAAAGTCCTTAAATAATGCAGCAGAGTCCTTAAATAATGCAACAAAGTCCTTAAATAATGCAGCAGAGTCCTTAAATAATGCAACAAAGTCCTTAAATAATGCAGCAGAGTCCTTAAATAATGCAGCAAAGTCCTTAAATAATGCAGCAGAGTCCTTAAACAATGCAGCACAGTCCTTAAATAATGCAACAAAGTCCTTAAATAATGCAGCAGAGTCCTTAAATAATGCAGCAAAGTTCTTAAATAATGCAGCAGAGTCCTTAAACAATGCAGCACAGTCCTTAAATAATGCAGCAAAGTCCTTAAATAATGCAGCAGAGTCCTTAAATAATGCAGCAAACTCATTAAATAATGCAGCAAAGTACTTAAATAATGCAGCAAATTCCTTAAATAATGCAGCAGAATCCTTAAATAATGCAATAAAGTCCTTAAATAATGCAGCAGAGTCCTTAAATAATGCAATAAATTCCTTAAATAATGCAGCAGAATCCTTAAATAATGCAATAAAGTCAATTAATAATGCAGCAGAGTCCTTAAATACTGCAGCAGAGACCTTAAATAATGCAGCAAAAACCTTAAATAATGCAGCAGAGTCCTTATATAATGCAGCAGAGTCCTAAAATACCGCAGCAGAGTCCTTAAATAATGCAGCAGAGTCCTTAAATAATGCAGCAAATTCATTAAATAATGCAGCAGAGTCCTTAAATAATGCAACAAAGTCCTTAAATAATGCAGCAGATTCCTTAAATTTCGCAGCAGCGTCCTTAAATAATGCATCAAAGTCCTTAAATAATGCAGCAGAGTCCTAAAATACCGCAGCAGAGTCCTTAAATAATGCAGCAAAGTCCTTAAATAATGCAGCAGAGTGCTTACATAATGCAGCAGAGTCCTTAAATTCCGCAGCAGAGTCATTAAATAATGCAGCAGAGTCCTTAAATAATGCAGCAAATTCATTAAATAATGCACAGAGTCATTAAATAATGCAACAAAGTCCTTAAATAATGCAGCAGAGTCCTTAAATAATGCAACAAAGTCCTTAAATAATGCAGCAGATTCCTTAAATAAAGCAGCAGAGTGCTTAAATAATGCAGCAGAGTCCTTAAATACCGCAGCAGAGTCATTAAATAATACAGCAGAGTCCTTAAATAATGCAGCAAATTCCTTAAATAATGCAGAGTCCTTAAATAATGCACTAAATTCCTTAAATAAAATGCAGCAACGCCCTTAATAATGCAGCAGAGTCCTTAAATAATTCAGCAAAGTCCTTAAATAATGCAGCAGAGTCCTTAAATACCGCAGCAGCGTCCTTAAATAATGCAACAAAGTCCTTAAATAATGCAGCTGAACCCTTAAATAATGCAACAAAGTCCTTAAATAATGCAGCAGACTCCTTAAATAATGCAACAAACTCCTTAAATAATGCAGCAGAGTACTTAAATAATGCAGCAGAGTACTTAAATAATGCAGCAAATTCCTTAAATAATGCAGCAGAATCCTTAAATAATGCAATAAAATCCTTAAATAATGCAGCAACGTCCTTAATAATGCAGCAGAGTCCTTAAATAATACAGCAAAGTTCTTAAATAATGCAGCAGAGGACTTAAATACTGCAGCAGCGTCCTTAAATAATGCAGCAGAGTCCTTAAATAATGCAACAAAGTCCTTAAATAATGCAGCAGAATCCTTAAATAATGCAAAAAATTCCTTAAATAATGCAGAAGAGTACTTAAATAATGCAGAAAAGTTGTTAAATAATGCAGCAAAGTCCTTAAATAATGCAGCAGAGTCCTTAAACATTGCAGCACAGTCCTTAAATAATGCAACAAAGTCCTTAAATAATGCAGCAGAGTCCTTAAATAATGCAATAAAGTCCTTAAATAATGCAGCAGAGTCCTTAAATAATGCAGCAACGTCCTTAATAATGCAGCTGAGTCCTTAAATAATGCAGCAACATCCTTAAATAATGCAGCAGAGTCCTTAAATACTGCATCAGCGTCCTTAAATAATGCAACAAAGTCCTTAAATAATGCAGCAAAGTCCTTAAATAATGCAGCAGAGTCCTTAAATACAGCAGCAGAGTCCTTAAATAATTCAGCAAAGTCCTTAAATAATGCAGCAGAGTCCTTAAATAATGCAATAAAGTCCTTATCTAATGCAGCAACGTCCTTAATAATGCAGCAGAGTCCTTAAATAATGCAGCAAAGTACTTAAATAATGCAGCAGAGGCCTTAAATACCGCAGCAGCATACTTAAATAATGCAGCAAAGTCCTTAAATAATGCAGCAGAGTCCTTAAATAATGCAACAAAGTCCTTAAATAATGCAGCAGAGTCCTTAAATAATGCAACAAAGTCCTTAAATAATGCACCAGAGTACTTAAATAATGCAACAAAGTCCTTAATAATGCAGCAGAGTCCTTAAATAATGCAGCAAATTCTTTAAATAATGCAGCAGAATCCTTAAATAATGCAATAAAGTCCTTATCTAATGCAGCAACGTCCTTAATAATGCAGCAGAGTCCTTAAATAATGCAGCAAAGTACTTAAATAATGCAGCAGAGGCCTTAAATACCGCAGCAGCATACTTAAATAATGCAGCAAAGTCCTTAAATAATGCAGCAGAGTCCTTAAATAATGCAACAAAGTCCTTAAATAATGCAGCAGAGTCCTTAAATAATGCAACAAAGTCCTTAAATAATGCACCAGAGTACTTAAATAATGCAGCAAAGTCCTTAAATAATGCAGCAGAGTCCTTAAATAATGCAACAAAGTCCTTAAATAATGCAGCAGAGTCCTTAAATAATGCAACAAAGTCCTTAAATAATGCAGCAGAGTCCTTAAATAATGCAACAAAGTCCTTAAATAATGCAGCAGAGTCCTTAAATAATGCAGCAAAGTCCTTAAATAATGCAGCAGAGTCCTTAAACAATGCAGCACAGTCCTTAAATAATGCAACAAAGTCCTTAAATAATGCAGCAGAGTCCTTAAATAATGCAGCAAAGTTCTTAAATAATGCAGCAGAGTCCTTAAACAATGCAGCACAGTCCTTAAATAATGCAGCAAAGTCCTTAAATAATGCAGCAGAGTCCTTAAATAATGCAGCAAACTCATAAAATAATGCAGCAAAGTACTTAAATAATGCAGCAAATTCCTTAAATAATGCAGCAGAATCCTTAAATAATGCAGCAAAGTCCTTAAATAATGCAGCAGATTCCTTAAATAATGCAACAAAGTCCTTAAATAATGCAGCAGAGTCCTTAAATAATGCAACAAAGTCCTTAAATAATGCACCAGAGTACTTAAATAATGCAGCAAAGTCCTTAAATAATGCAGCAGAGTCCTTAAATAATGCAACAAAGTCCTTAAATAATGCAGCAGAGTCCTTAAATAATGCAACAAAGTCCTTAAATAATGCAGCAGAGTCCTTAAATAATGCAACAAAGTCCTTAAATAATGCAGCAGAGTCCTTAAATAATGCAGCAAAGTCCTTAAATAATGCAGCAGAATCCTTAAATAATGCAAAAAATTCCTTAAATAATGCAGAAGAGTACTTAAATAATGCAGAAAAGTTGTTAAATAATGCAGCAAAGTCCTTAAATAATGCAGCAGAGTCCTTAAACATTGCAGCACAGTCCTTAAATAATGCAACAAAGTCCTTAAATAATGCAGCAGAGTCCTTAAATAATGCAGCAAAGTCCTTAAAAAATGCAGCAGAGTCCTTAAACAATGCAACACAGTCCTTAAATAATGCAGCAGAGTCCTTAAATACTGCAGCAGAGTCCTTAAATAATGCAGCAAAGTCCTTAAATAATGCAGCAGAGTCCTTAAATATTGCAGCAGAGTCCTTAAATAATGCAGCAAAGTCCTTAAATAATGCAGCAGAGTCCTTAAATTCCGCAGCAGAGTGATTAAATAATGCAACAAAGTCCTTAATAATGCAGCAGAGTCCTTAAATAATGCAGCAAATTCTTTAAATAATGCAGCAGAATCCTTAAATAATGCAATAAAGTCCTTATCTAATGCAGCAACGTCCTTAATAATGCAGCAGAGTCCTTAAATAATGCAGCAAAGTACTTAAATAATGCAGCAGAGGCCTTAAATACCGCAGCAGCATACTTAAATAATGCAGCAAAGTCCTTAAATAATGCAGCAGAGTCCTTAAATAATGCAACAAAGTCCTTAAATAATGCAGCAGAGTCCTTAAATAATGCAGCAAAGTCCTTAAATAATGCAGCAGAGTCCTTAAATAATGCAACAAAGTCCTTAAATAATGCAGCAGAGTCCTTAAATAATGCAGCAGAGTCCTTAAATAATGCAACAAAGTCCTTAAATAATGCAGCAGAGTCCTTAAATAATGCAACAAAGTCCTTAAATAATGCAGCAGAGTCCTTAAATAATGCAACAAAGTCCTTAAATAATGCAGCAGAGTCCTTAAATAATGCAGCAAAGTCCTTAAATAATGCAGCAGAGTCCTTAAACAATGCAGCACAGTCCTTAAATAATGCAACAAAGTCCTTAAATAATGCAGCAGAGTCCTTAAATAATGCAGCAAAGTCCTTAAATAATGCAGCAGAGTCCTTAAACAATGCAGCACAGTCCTTAAATAATGCAGCAAAGTCCTTAAATAATGCAGCAGAGTCCTTAAATACAGCAGCAGCGTCCTTAAATAATGCAACAAAGTCCTTAAATAATGCAGCAGAGTCCTTAAATAATGCATCAAAGTCCTTAAATAATGCAGCAGAGTCCTTAAATAATGCAACAAACTCATTAAATAATGCAGCAAAGTACTTAAATAATGCAGCAAATTCCTTAAATAATGCAGCAGAATCCTTAAATAATGCAATAAAGTCCTTAAATAATGCAGCAGAGTCCTTAAATAATGCAATCAATTCCTTAAATAATGCAGCAGAATCCTTAAATAATGCAATAAAGTCATTAAATAATGCAGCAGAGTCCTTAAATAATGCAACAAAGTCCTTAAATAATGCAGCAGATTCCTTAAATTCTGCAGCAGCGTCCTTAAATAATGCATCAAAGTCCTTAAATAATGCAGCAGAGTCCTTAAATACCACAGCAGAGTCATTAAATAATGCAGCAGAGTCCTTAAATAATGCAGCATATTCCTTAAATAATGCAGCAGAGTCCTTAAATAATGCAATAAAGTCCTTAAATAATGCAGCAGAGTCCTTAAATAATGCAGCAACGTCCTTAATAATGCAGCTGAGTCCTTAAATAATGCAGCAACATCCTTAAATAATGCAGCAGAGTCCTTAAATACTGCATCAGCGTCCTTAAATAATGCAACAAAGTCCTTAAATAATGCAGCAAAGTCCTTAAATAATGCAGCAGAGTCCTTAAATACAGCAGCAGAGTCCTTAAATAATTCAGCAAAGTCCTTAAATAATGCAGCAGAGTCCTTAAATAATGCAATAAAGTCCTTATCTAATGCAGCAACGTCCTTAATAATGCAGCAGAGTCCTTAAATAATGCAGCAAAGTACTTAAATAATGCAGCAGAGGCCTTAAATACCGCAGCAGCATACTTAAATAATGCAGCAAAGTCCTTAAATAATGCAGCAGAGTCCTTAAATAATGCAACAAAGTCCTTAAATAATGCAGCAGAGTCCTTAAATAATGCAACAAAGTCCTTAAATAATGCACCAGAGTACTTAAATAATGCAACAAAGTCCTTAATAATGCAGCAGAGTCCTTAAATAATGCAGCAAATTCTTTAAATAATGCAGCAGAATCCTTAAATAATGCAATAAAGTCCTTATCTAATGCAGCAACGTCCTTAATAATGCAGCAAAGTCCTTAAATAATGCAGCAGAGTCCTTAAACAATGCAGCACAGTCCTTAAATAATGCAACAAAGTCCTTAAATAATGCAGCAGAGTCCTTAAATAATGCAGCAAAGTTCTTAAATAATGCAGCAGAGTCCTTAAACAATGCAGCACAGTCCTTAAATAATGCAGCAAAGTCCTTAAATAATGCAGCAGAGTCCTTAAATAATGCAGCAAACTCATAAAATAATGCAGCAAAGTACTTAAATAATGCAGCAAATTCCTTAAATAATGCAGCAGAATCCTTAAATAATGCAGCAAAGTCCTTAAATAATGCAGCAGATTCCTTAAATAATGCAACAAAGTCCTTAAATAATGCAGCAGAGTCCTTAAATAATGCAACAAAGTCCTTAAATAATGCACCAGAGTACTTAAATAATGCAGCAAAGTCCTTAAATAATGCAGCAGAGTCCTTAAATAATGCAACAAAGTCCTTAAATAATGCAGCAGAGTCCTTAAATAATGCAACAAAGTCCTTAAATAATGCAGCAGAGTCCTTAAATAATGCAACAAAGTCCTTAAATAATGCAGCAGAGTCCTTAAATAATGCAGCAAAGTCCTTAAATAATGCAGCAGAGTCCTTAAACAATGCAGCACAGTCCTTAAATAATGCAACAAAGTCCTTAAATAATGCAGCAGAGTCCTTAAATAATGCAGCAAAGTTCTTAAATAATGCAGCAGAGTCCTTAAACAATGCAGCACAGTCCTTAAATAATGCAGCAAAGTCCTTAAATAATGCAGCAGAGTCCTTAAATAATGCAGCAAACTCATTAAATAATGCAGCAAAGTACTTAAATAATGCAGCAAATTCCTTAAATAATGCAGCAGAATCCTTAAATAATGCAATAAAGTCCTTAAATAATGCAGCAGAGTCCTTAAATAATGCAATAAATTCCTTAAATAATGCAGCAGAATCCTTAAATAATGCAATAAAGTCAATTAATAATGCAGCAGAGTCCTTAAATACTGCAGCAGAGACCTTAAATAATGCAGCAAAAACCTTAAATAATGCAGCAGAGTCCTTATATAATGCAGCAGAGTCCTAAAATACCGCAGCAGAGTCCTTAAATAATGCAGCAGAGTCCTTAAATAATGCAGCAAATTCATTAAATAATGCAGCAGAGTCCTTAAATAATGCAACAAAGTCCTTAAATAATGCAGCAGATTCCTTAAATTTCGCAGCAGCGTCCTTAAATAATGCATCAAAGTCCTTAAATAATGCAGCAGAGTCCTAAAATACCGCAGCAGAGTCCTTAAATAATGCAGCAAAGTCCTTAAATAATGCAGCAGAGTGCTTACATAATGCAGCAGAGTCCTTAAATTCCGCAGCAGAGTCATTAAATAATGCAGCAGAGTCCTTAAATAATGCAGCAAATTCATTAAATAATGCACAGAGTCATTAAATAATGCAACAAAGTCCTTAAATAATGCAGCAGAGTCCTTAAATAATGCAACAAAGTCCTTAAATAATGCAGCAGATTCCTTAAATAAAGCAGCAGAGTGCTTAAATAATGCAGCAGAGTCCTTAAATACCGCAGCAGAGTCATTAAATAATACAGCAGAGTCCTTAAATAATGCAGCAAATTCCTTAAATAATGCAGAGTCCTTAAATAATGCACTAAATTCCTTAAATAAAATGCAGCAACGCCCTTAATAATGCAGCAGAGTCCTTAAATAATTCAGCAAAGTCCTTAAATAATGCAGCAGAGTCCTTAAATACCGCAGCAGCGTCCTTAAATAATGCAACAAAGTCCTTAAATAATGCAGCTGAACCCTTAAATAATGCAACAAAGTCCTTAAATAATGCAGCAGACTCCTTAAATAATGCAACAAACTCCTTAAATAATGCAGCAGAGTACTTAAATAATGCAGCAGAGTACTTAAATAATGCAGCAAATTCCTTAAATAATGCAGCAGAATCCTTAAATAATGCAATAAAATCCTTAAATAATGCAGCAACGTCCTTAATAATGCAGCAGAGTCCTTAAATAATACAGCAAAGTTCTTAAATAATGCAGCAGAGGACTTAAATACTGCAGCAGCGTCCTTAAATAATGCAGCAGAGTCCTTAAATAATGCAACAAAGTCCTTAAATAATGCAGCAGAATCCTTAAATAATGCAAAAAATTCCTTAAATAATGCAGAAGAGTACTTAAATAATGCAGAAAAGTTGTTAAATAATGCAGCAAAGTCCTTAAATAATGCAGCAGAGTCCTTAAACATTGCAGCACAGTCCTTAAATAATGCAACAAAGTCCTTAAATAATGCAGCAGAGTCCTTAAATAATGCAATAAAGTCCTTAAATAATGCAGCAGAGTCCTTAAATAATGCAGCAACGTCCTTAATAATGCAGCTGAGTCCTTAAATAATGCAGCAACATCCTTAAATAATGCAGCAGAGTCCTTAAATACTGCATCAGCGTCCTTAAATAATGCAACAAAGTCCTTAAATAATGCAGCAAAGTCCTTAAATAATGCAGCAGAGTCCTTAAATACAGCAGCAGAGTCCTTAAATAATTCAGCAAAGTCCTTAAATAATGCAGCAGAGTCCTTAAATAATGCAATAAAGTCCTTATCTAATGCAGCAACGTCCTTAATAATGCAGCAGAGTCCTTAAATAATGCAGCAAAGTACTTAAATAATGCAGCAGAGGCCTTAAATACCGCAGCAGCATACTTAAATAATGCAGCAAAGTCCTTAAATAATGCAGCAGAGTCCTTAAATAATGCAACAAAGTCCTTAAATAATGCAGCAGAGTCCTTAAATAATGCAACAAAGTCCTTAAATAATGCACCAGAGTACTTAAATAATGCAACAAAGTCCTTAATAATGCAGCAGAGTCCTTAAATAATGCAGCAAATTCTTTAAATAATGCAGCAGAATCCTTAAATAATGCAATAAAGTCCTTATCTAATGCAGCAACTTCCTTAATAATGCAGCAGAGTCCTTAAATAATGCAGCAAAGTACTTAAATAATGCAGCAGAGGCCTTAAATACCGCAGCAGCATACTTAAATAATGCAGCAAAGTCCTTAAATAATGCAGCAGAGTCCTTAAATAATGCAACAAAGTCCTTAAATAATGCAGCAGAGTCCTTAAATAATGCAACAAAGTCCTTAAATAATGCACCAGAGTACTTAAATAATGCAGCAAAGTCCTTAAATAATGCAGCAGAGTCCTTAAATAATGCAGCAAAGTTCTTAAATAATGCAGCAGAGTCCTTAAACAATGCAGCACAGTCCTTAAATAATGCAGCAAAGTCCTTAAATAATGCAGCAGAGTCCTTAAATAATGCAGCAAACTCATAAAATAATGCAGCAAAGTACTTAAATAATGCAGCAAATTCCTTAAATAATGCAGCAGAATCCTTAAATAATGCAGCAAAGTCCTTAAATAATGCAGCAGATTCCTTAAATAATGCAACAAAGTCCTTAAATAATGCAGCAGAGTCCTTAAATAATGCAACAAAGTCCTTAAATAATGCACCAGAGTACTTAAATAATGCAGCAAAGTCCTTAAATAATGCAGCAGAGTCATTAAATAATGCAGCAGAGTCCTTAAATAATGCAACAAAGTCCTTAAATAATGCAGCAGAGTCCTTAAATAATGCAACAAAGTCCTTAAATAATGCAGCAGAGTCCTTAAATAATGCAACAAAGTCCTTAAATAATGCAGCAGAGTCCTTAAATAATGCAGCAAAGTCCTTAAATAATGCAGCAGAATCCTTAAATAATGCAAAAAATTCCTTAAATAATGCAGAAGAGTACTTAAATAATGCAGAAAAGTTGTTAAATAATGCAGCAAAGTCCTTAAATAATGCAGCAGAGTCCTTAAACATTGCAGCACAGTCCTTAAATAATGCAACAAAGTCCTTAAATAATGCAGCAGAGTCCTTAAATAATGCAGCAAAGTCCTTAAAAAATGCAGCAGAGTCCTTAAACAATGCAACACAGTCCTTAAATAATGCAGCAGAGTCCTTAAATACTGCAGCAGAGTCCTTAAATAATGCAGCAAAGTCCTTAAATAATGCAGCAGAGTCCTTAAATATTGCAGCAGAGTCCTTAAATAATGCAGCAAAGTCCTTAAATAATGCAGCAGAGTCCTTAAATTCCGCAGCAGAGTGATTAAATAATGCAACAAAGTCCTTAATAATGCAGCAGAGTCCTTAAATAATGCAGCAAATTCTTTAAATAATGCAGCAGAATCCTTAAATAATGCAATAAAGTCCTTATCTAATGCAGCAACGTCCTTAATAATGCAGCAGAGTCCTTAAATAATGCAGCAAAGTACTTAAATAATGCAGCAGAGGCCTTAAATACCGCAGCAGCATACTTAAATAATGCAGCAAAGTCCTTAAATAATGCAGCAGAGTCCTTAAATAATGCAACAAAGTCCTTAAATAATGCAGCAGAGTCCTTAAATAATGCAGCAAAGTCCTTAAATAATGCAGCAGAGTCCTTAAATAATGCAACAAAGTCCTTAAATAATGCAGCAGAGTCCTTAAATAATGCAGCAGAGTCCTTAAATAATGCAACAAAGTCCTTAAATAATGCAGCAGAGTCCTTAAATAATGCAACAAAGTCCTTAAATAATGCAGCAGAGTCCTTAAATAATGCAACAAAGTCCTTAAATAATGCAGCAGAGTCCTTAAATAATGCAGCAAAGTCCTTAAATAATGCAGCAGAGTCCTTAAACAATGCAGCACAGTCCTTAAATAATGCAACAAAGTCCTTAAATAATGCAGCAGAGTCCTTAAATAATGCAGCAAAGTCCTTAAATAATGCAGCAGAGTCCTTAAACAATGCAGCACAGTCCTTAAATAATGCAGCAAAGTCCTTAAATAATGCAGCAGAGTCCTTAAATACAGCAGCAGCGTCCTTAAATAATGCAACAAAGTCCTTAAATAATGCAGCAGAGTCCTTAAATAATGCATCAAAGTCCTTAAATAATGCAGCAGAGTCCTTAAATAATGCAACAAACTCATTAAATAATGCAGCAAAGTACTTAAATAATGCAGCAAATTCCTTAAATAATGCAGCAGAATCCTTAAATAATGCAATAAAGTCCTTAAATAATGCAGCAGAGTCCTTAAATAATGCAATCAATTCCTTAAATAATGCAGCAGAATCCTTAAATAATGCAATAAAGTCATTAAATAATGCAGCAGAGTCCTTAAATAATGCAACAAAGTCCTTAAATAATGCAGCAGATTCCTTAAATTCTGCAGCAGCGTCCTTAAATAATGCATCAAAGTCCTTAAATAATGCAGCAGAGTCCTTAAATACCACAGCAGAGTCATTAAATAATGCAGCAGAGTCCTTAAATAATGCAGCATATTCCTTAAATAATGCAGCAGAGTCCTTAAATAATGCAATAAAGTCCTTAAATAATGCAGCAGAGTCCTTAAATAATGCAGCAACGTCCTTAATAATGCAGCTGAGTCCTTAAATAATGCAGCAACATCCTTAAATAATGCAGCAGAGTCCTTAAATACTGCATCAGCGTCCTTAAATAATGCAACAAAGTCCTTAAATAATGCAGCAAAGTCCTTAAATAATGCAGCAGAGTCCTTAAATACAGCAGCAGAGTCCTTAAATAATTCAGCAAAGTCCTTAAATAATGCAGCAGAGTCCTTAAATAATGCAATAAAGTCCTTATCTAATGCAGCAACGTCCTTAATAATGCAGCAGAGTCCTTAAATAATGCAGCAAAGTACTTAAATAATGCAGCAGAGGCCTTAAATACCGCAGCAGCATACTTAAATAATGCAGCAAAGTCCTTAAATAATGCAGCAGAGTCCTTAAATAATGCAACAAAGTCCTTAAATAATGCAGCAGAGTCCTTAAATAATGCAACAAAGTCCTTAAATAATGCACCAGAGTACTTAAATAATGCAACAAAGTCCTTAATAATGCAGCAGAGTCCTTAAATAATGCAGCAAATTCTTTAAATAATGCAGCAGAATCCTTAAATAATGCAATAAAGTCCTTATCTAATGCAGCAACGTCCTTAATAATGCAGCAAAGTCCTTAAATAATGCAGCAGAGTCCTTAAACAATGCAGCACAGTCCTTAAATAATGCAACAAAGTCCTTAAATAATGCAGCAGAGTCCTTAAATAATGCAGCAAAGTTCTTAAATAATGCAGCAGAGTCCTTAAACAATGCAGCACAGTCCTTAAATAATGCAGCAAAGTCCTTAAATAATGCAGCAGAGTCCTTAAATAATGCAGCAAACTCATAAAATAATGCAGCAAAGTACTTAAATAATGCAGCAAATTCCTTAAATAATGCAGCAGAATCCTTAAATAATGCAGCAAAGTCCTTAAATAATGCAGCAGATTCCTTAAATAATGCAACAAAGTCCTTAAATAATGCAGCAGAGTCCTTAAATAATGCAACAAAGTCCTTAAATAATGCACCAGAGTACTTAAATAATGCAGCAAAGTCCTTAAATAATGCAGCAGAGTCCTTAAATAATGCAACAAAGTCCTTAAATAATGCAGCAGAGTCCTTAAATAATGCAACAAAGTCCTTAAATAATGCAGCAGAGTCCTTAAATAATGCAACAAAGTCCTTAAATAATGCAGCAGAGTCCTTAAATAATGCAGCAAAGTCCTTAAATAATGCAGCAGAGTCCTTAAACAATGCAGCACAGTCCTTAAATAATGCAACAAAGTCCTTAAATAATGCAGCAGAGTCCTTAAATAATGCAGCAAAGTTCTTAAATAATGCAGCAGAGTCCTTAAACAATGCAGCACAGTCCTTAAATAATGCAGCAAAGTCCTTAAATAATGCAGCAGAGTCCTTAAATAATGCAGCAAACTCATTAAATAATGCAGCAAATTCCTTAAATAATGCAGCAAATTCCTTAAATAATGCAGCAGAATCCTTAAATAATGCAATAAAGTCCTTAAATAATGCAGCAGAGTCCTTAAATAATGCAATAAATTCCTTAAATAATGCAGCAGAATCCTTAAATAATGCAATAAAGTCAATAAATAATGCAGCAGAGTCCTTAAATACTGCAGCAGAGACCTTAAATAATGCAGCAAAAACCTTAAATAATGCAGCAGAGTCCTTATATAATGCAGCAGAGTCCTAAAATACCGCAGCACAGTCCTTAAATAATGCAGCAGAGTCCTTAAATAATGCAGCAAATTCATTAAATAATGCAGCAGAGTCCTTAAATAATGCAACAAAGTCCTTAAATAATGCAGCAGATTCCTTAAATTTCGCAGCAGCGTCCTTAAATAATGCATCAAAGTCCTTAAATAATGCAGCAGAGTCCTAAAATACCGCAGCAGAGTCCTTAAATAATGCAGCAAAGTCCTTAAATAATGCAGCAGAGTGCTTACATAATGCAGCAGAGTCCTTAAATTCCGCAGCAGAGTCATTAAATAATGCAGCAGAGTCCTTAAATAATGCAGCAAATTCATTAAATAATGCACAGAGTCATTAAATAATGCAACAAAGTCCTTAAATAATGCAGCAGAGTCCTTAAATAATGCAACAAAGTCCTTAAATAATGCAGCAGATTCCTTAAATAAAGCAGCAGAGTGCTTAAATAATGCAGCAGAGTCCTTAAATACCGCAGCAGAGTCATTAAATAATACAGCAGAGTCCTTAAATAATGCAGCAAATTCCTTAAATAATGCAGAGTCCTTAAATAATGCACTAAATTCCTTAAATAAAATGCAGCAACGCCCTTAATAATGCAGCAGAGTCCTTAAATAATTCAGCAAAGTCCTTAAATAATGCAGCAGAGTCCTTAAATACCGCAGCAGCGTCCTTAAATAATGCAACAAAGTCCTTAAATAATGCAGCTGAACCCTTAAATAATGCAACAAAGTCCTTAAATAATGCAGCAGACTCCTTAAATAATGCAACAAACTCCTTAAATAATGCAGCAGAGTACTTAAATAATGCAGCAGAGTACTTAAATAATGCAGCAAATTCCTTAAATAATGCAGCAGAATCCTTAAATAATGCAATAAAATCCTTAAATAATGCAGCAACGTCCTTAATAATGCAGCAGAGTCCTTAAATAATACAGCAAAGTTCTTAAATAATGCAGCAGAGGACTTAAATACTGCAGCAGCGTCCTTAAATAATGCAGCAGAGTCCTTAAATAATGCAACAAAGTCCTTAAATAATGCAGCAGAATCCTTAAATAATGCAAAAAATTCCTTAAATAATGCAGAAGAGTACTTAAATAATGCAGAAAAGTTGTTAAATAATGCAGCAAAGTCCTTAAATAATGCAGCAGAGTCCTTAAACATTGCAGCACAGTCCTTAAATAATGCAACAAAGTCCTTAAATAATGCAGCAGAGTCCTTAAATAATGCAATAAAGTCCTTAAATAATGCAGCAGAGTCCTTAAATAATGCAGCAACGTCCTTAATAATGCAGCTGAGTCCTTAAATAATGCAGCAACATCCTTAAATAATGCAGCAGAGTCCTTAAATACTGCATCAGCGTCCTTAAATAATGCAACAAAGTCCTTAAATAATGCAGCAAAGTCCTTAAATAATGCAGCAGAGTCCTTAAATACAGCAGCAGAGTCCTTAAATAATTCAGCAAAGTCCTTAAATAATGCAGCAGAGTCCTTAAATAATGCAATAAAGTCCTTATCTAATGCAGCAACGTCCTTAATAATGCAGCAGAGTCCTTAAATAATGCAGCAAAGTACTTAAATAATGCAGCAGAGGCCTTAAATACCGCAGCAGCATACTTAAATAATGCAGCAAAGTCCTTAAATAATGCAGCAGAGTCCTTAAATAATGCAACAAAGTCCTTAAATAATGCAGCAGAGTCCTTAAATAATGCAACAAAGTCCTTAAATAATGCACCAGAGTACTTAAATAATGCAACAAAGTCCTTAATAATGCAGCAGAGTCCTTAAATAATGCAGCAAATTCTTTAAATAATGCAGCAGAATCCTTAAATAATGCAATAAAGTCCTTATCTAATGCAGCAACTTCCTTAATAATGCAGCAGAGTCCTTAAATAATGCAGCAAAGTACTTAAATAATGCAGCAGAGGCCTTAAATACCGCAGCAGCATACTTAAATAATGCAGCAAAGTCCTTAAATAATGCAGCAGAGTCCTTAAATAATGCAACAAAGTCCTTAAATAATGCAGCAGAGTCCTTAAATAATGCAACAAAGTCCTTAAATAATGCACCAGAGTACTTAAATAATGCAGCAAAGTCCTTAAATAATGCAGCAGAGTCCTTAAATAATGCAGCAAAGTTCTTAAATAATGCAGCAGAGTCCTTAAACAATGCAGCACAGTCCTTAAATAATGCAGCAAAGTCCTTAAATAATGCAGCAGAGTCCTTAAATAATGCAGCAAACTCATAAAATAATGCAGCAAAGTACTTAAATAATGCAGCAAATTCCTTAAATAATGCAGCAGAATCCTTAAATAATGCAGCAAAGTCCTTAAATAATGCAGCAGATTCCTTAAATAATGCAACAAAGTCCTTAAATAATGCAGCAGAGTCCTTAAATAATGCAACAAAGTCCTTAAATAATGCACCAGAGTACTTAAATAATGCAGCAAAGTCCTTAAATAATGCAGCAGAGTCCTTAAATAATGCAGCAGAGTCCTTAAATAATGCAACAAAGTCCTTAAATAATGCAGCAGAGTCCTTAAATAATGCAACAAAGTCCTTAAATAATGCAGCAGAGTCCTTAAATAATGCAACAAAGTCCTTAAATAATGCAGCAGAGTCCTTAAATAATGCAGCAAAGTCCTTAAATAATGCAGCAGAATCCTTAAATAATGCAAAAAATTCCTTAAATAATGCAGAAGAGTACTTAAATAATGCAGAAAAGTTGTTAAATAATGCAGCAAAGTCCTTAAATAATGCAGCAGAGTCCTTAAACATTGCAGCACAGTCCTTAAATAATGCAACAAAGTCCTTAAATAATGCAGCAGAGTCCTTAAATAATGCAGCAAAGTCCTTAAAAAATGCAGCAGAGTCCTTAAACAATGCAACACAGTCCTTAAATAATGCAGCAGAGTCCTTAAATACTGCAGCAGAGTCCTTAAATAATGCAGCAAAGTCCTTAAATAATGCAGCAGAGTCCTTAAATATTGCAGCAGAGTCCTTAAATAATGCAGCAAAGTCCTTAAATAATGCAGCAGAGTCCTTAAATTCCGCAGCAGAGTGATTAAATAATGCAACAAAGTCCTTAATAATGCAGCAGAGTCCTTAAATAATGCAGCAAATTCTTTAAATAATGCAGCAGAATCCTTAAATAATGCAATAAAGTCCTTATCTAATGCAGCAACGTCCTTAATAATGCAGCAGAGTCCTTAAATAATGCAGCAAAGTACTTAAATAATGCAGCAGAGGCCTTAAATACCGCAGCAGCATACTTAAATAATGCAGCAAAGTCCTTAAATAATGCAGCAGAGTCCTTAAATAATGCAACAAAGTCCTTAAATAATGCAGCAGAGTCCTTAAATAATGCAGCAAAGTCCTTAAATAATGCAGCAGAGTCCTTAAATAATGCAACAAAGTCCTTAAATAATGCAGCAGAGTCCTTAAATAATGCAGCAGAGTCCTTAAATAATGCAACAAAGTCCTTAAATAATGCAGCAGAGTCCTTAAATAATGCAACAAAGTCCTTAAATAATGCAGCAGAGTCCTTAAATAATGCAACAAAGTCCTTAAATAATGCAGCAGAGTCCTTAAATAATGCAGCAAAGTCCTTAAATAATGCAGCAGAGTCCTTAAACAATGCAGCACAGTCCTTAAATAATGCAACAAAGTCCTTAAATAATGCAGCAGAGTCCTTAAATAATGCAGCAAAGTCCTTAAATAATGCAGCAGAGTCCTTAAACAATGCAGCACAGTCCTTAAATAATGCAGCAAAGTCCTTAAATAATGCAGCAGAGTCCTTAAATACAGCAGCAGCGTCCTTAAATAATGCAACAAAGTCCTTAAATAATGCAGCAGAGTCCTTAAATAATGCATCAAAGTCCTTAAATAATGCAGCAGAGTCCTTAAATAATGCAACAAACTCATTAAATAATGCAGCAAAGTACTTAAATAATGCAGCAAATTCCTTAAATAATGCAGCAGAATCCTTAAATAATGCAATAAAGTCCTTAAATAATGCAGCAGAGTCCTTAAATAATGCAATCAATTCCTTAAATAATGCAGCAGAATCCTTAAATAATGCAATAAAGTCATTAAATAATGCAGCAGAGTCCTTAAATAATGCAACAAAGTCCTTAAATAATGCAGCAGATTCCTTAAATTCTGCAGCAGCGTCCTTAAATAATGCATCAAAGTCCTTAAATAATGCAGCAGAGTCCTTAAATACCACAGCAGAGTCATTAAATAATGCAGCAGAGTCCTTAAATAATGCAGCATATTCCTTAAATAATGCAGCAGAGTCCTTAAATAATGCAATAAAGTCCTTAAATAATGCAGCAGAGTCCTTAAATAATGCAGCAACGTCCTTAATAATGCAGCTGAGTCCTTAAATAATGCAGCAACATCCTTAAATAATGCAGCAGAGTCCTTAAATACTGCATCAGCGTCCTTAAATAATGCAACAAAGTCCTTAAATAATGCAGCAAAGTCCTTAAATAATGCAGCAGAGTCCTTAAATACAGCAGCAGAGTCCTTAAATAATTCAGCAAAGTCCTTAAATAATGCAGCAGAGTCCTTAAATAATGCAATAAAGTCCTTATCTAATGCAGCAACGTCCTTAATAATGCAGCAGAGTCCTTAAATAATGCAGCAAAGTACTTAAATAATGCAGCAGAGGCCTTAAATACCGCAGCAGCATACTTAAATAATGCAGCAAAGTCCTTAAATAATGCAGCAGAGTCCTTAAATAATGCAACAAAGTCCTTAAATAATGCAGCAGAGTCCTTAAATAATGCAACAAAGTCCTTAAATAATGCACCAGAGTACTTAAATAATGCAACAAAGTCCTTAATAATGCAGCAGAGTCCTTAAATAATGCAGCAAAGTACTTAAATAATGCAGCAGAGGCCTTAAATACCGCAGCAGCATACTTAAATAATGCAGCAAAGTCCTTAAATAATGCAGCAGAGTCCTTAAATAATGCAACAAAGTCCTTAAATAATGCAGCAGAGTCCTTAAATAATGCAACAAAGTCCTTAAATAATGCACCAGAGTACTTAAATAATGCAGCAAAGTCCTTAAATAATGCAGCAGAGTCCTTAAATAATGCAACAAAGTCCTTAAATAATGCAGCAGAGTCCTTAAATAATGCAACAAAGTCCTTAAATAATGCAGCAGAGTCCTTAAATAATGCAACAAAGTCCTTAAATAATGCAGCAGAGTCCTTAAATAATGCAGCAAAGTCCTTAAATAATGCAGCAGAGTCCTTAAACAATGCAGCACAGTCCTTAAATAATGCAACAAAGTCCTTAAATAATGCAGCAGAGTCCTTAAATAATGCAGCAAAGTTCTTAAATAATGCAGCAGAGTCCTTAAACAATGCAGCACAGTCCTTAAATAATGCAGCAAAGTCCTTAAATAATGCAGCAGAGTCCTTAAATAATGCAGCAAACTCATTAAATAATGCAGCAAAGTACTTAAATAATGCAGCAAATTCCTTAAATAATGCAGCAGAATCCTTAAATAATGCAGCAAAGTCCTTAAATAATGCAGCAGAGTCCTTAAATAATGCAACAAAGTCCTTAAATAATGCAGCAGAGTCCTTAAATAATGCAACAAAGTCCTTAAATAATGCACCAGAGTACTTAAATAATGCAGCAAAGTCCTTAAATAATGCAGCAGAGTCCTTAAATAATGCAACAAAGTCCTTAAATAATGCAGCAGAGTCCTTAAATAATGCAACAAAGTCCTTAAATAATGCAGCAGAGTCCTTAAATAATGCAACAAAGTCCTTAAATAATGCAGCAGAGTCCTTAAATAATGCAGCAAAGTCCTTAAATAATGCAGCAGAGTCCTTAAACAATGCAGCACAGTCCTTAAATAATGCAACAAAGTCCTTAAATAATGCAGCAGAGTCCTTAAATAATGCAGCAAAGTTCTTAAATAATGCAGCAGAGTCCTTAAACAATGCAGCACAGTCCTTAAATAATGCAGCAAAGTCCTTAAATAATGCAGCAGAGTCCTTAAATAATGCAGCAAACTCATTAAATAATGCAGCAAAGTACTTAAATAATGCAGCAAATTCCTTAAATAATGCAGCAGAATCCTTAAATAATGCAATAAAGTCCTTAAATAATGCAGCAGAGTCCTTAAATAATGCAATAAATTCCTTAAATAATGCAGCAGAATCCTTAAATAATGCAATAAAGTCATTAAATAATGCAGCAGAGTCCTTAAATACTGCAGCAGAGACCTTAAATAATGCAGCAAAATCCTTAAATAATGCAGCAGAGTCCTTATATAATGCAGCAGAGTCCTAAAATACCGCAGCAGAGTCCTTAAATAATGCAGCAGAGTCCTTAAATAATGCAGCAAATTCATTAAATAATGCAGCAGAGTCCTTAAATAATGCAACAAAGTCCTTAAATAATGCAGCAGATTCCTTAAATTTCGCAGCAGCGTCCTTAAATAATGCATCAAAGTCCTTAAATAATGCAGCAGAGTCCTAAAATACCGCAGCAGAGTCCTTAAATAATGCAGCAAAGTCCTTAAATAATGCAGCAGAGTGCTTACATAATGCAGCAGAGTCCTTAAATTCCACAGCAGAGTCATTAAATAATGCAGCAGAGTCCTTAAATAATGCAGCAAATTCATTAAATAATGCACAGAGTCATTAAATAATGCAACAAAGTCCTTAAATAATGCAGCAGAGTCCTTAAATAATGCAACAAAGTCCTTAAATAATGCAGCAGATTCCTTAAATAAAGCAGCAGAGTGCTTAAATAATGCAGCAGAGTCCTTAAATACCGCAGCAGAGTCATTAAATAATACAGCAGAGTCCTTAAATAATGCAGCAAATTCCTTAAATAATGCAGAGTCCTTAAATAATGCACTAAATTCCTTAAATAAAATGCAGCAACGCCCTTAATAATGCAGCAGAGTCCTTAAATAATTCAGCAAAGTCCTTAAATATAGCAGCAGAGTCCTTAAATACCGCAGCAGCGTCCTTAAATAATGCAACAAAGTCCTTAAATAATGCAGCTGAACCCTTAAATAATGCAACAAAGTCCTTAAATAATGCAGCAGACTCCTTAAATAATGCAACAAACTCCTTAAATAATGCAGCAGAGTACTTAAATAATGCAGCAGAGTACTTAAATAATGCAGCAAATTCCTTAAATAATGCAGCAGAATCCTTAAATAATGCAATAAAATCCTTAAATAATGCAGCAACGTCCTTAATAATGCAGCAGAGTCCTTAAATAATACAGCAAAGTTCTTAAATAATGCAGCAGAGGACTTAAATACTGCAGCAGCGTCCTTAAATAATGCAGCAGAGTCCTTAAATAATGCAACAAAGTCCTTAAATAATGCAGCAGAATCCTTAAATAATGCAAAAAATTCCTTAAATAATGCAGAAGAGTACTTAAATAATGCAGAAAAGTTGTTAAATAATGCAGCAAAGTCCTTAAATAATGCAGCAGAGTCCTTAAACATTGCAGCACAGTCCTTAAATAATGCAACAAAGTCCTTAAATAATGCAGCAGAGTCCTTAAATAATGCAGCAAAGTCCTTAAAAAATGCAGCAGAGTCCTTAAACAATGCAACACAGTCCTTAAATAATGCAGCAGAGTCCTTAAATACTGCAGCAGAGTCCTTAAATAATGCAGCAAAGTCCTTAAATAATGCAGCAGAGTCCTTAAATATTGCAGCAGAGTCCTTAAATAATGCAGCAAAGTCCTTAAATAATGCAGCAGAGTCCTTAAATTCCGCAGCAGAGTGATTAAATAATGCAACAAAGTCCTTAATAATGCAGCAGAGTCCTTAAATAATGCAGCAAATTCTTTAAATAATGCAGCAGAATCCTTAAATAATGCAATAAAGTCCTTATCTAATGCAGCAACGTCCTTAATAATGCAGCAGAGTCCTTAAATAATGCAGCAAAGTACTTAAATAATGCAGCAGAGGCCTTAAATACCGCAGCAGCATACTTAAATAATGCAGCAAAGTCCTTAAATAATGCAGCAGAGTCCTTAAATAATGCAACAAAGTCCTTAAATAATGCAGCAGAGTCCTTAAATAATGCAGCAAAGTCCTTAAATAATGCAGCAGAGTCCTTAAATAATGCAACAAAGTCCTTAAATAATGCAGCAGAGTCCTTAAATAATGCAGCAGAGTCCTTAAATAATGCAACAAAGTCCTTAAATAATGCAGCAGAGTCCTTAAATAATGCAACAAAGTCCTTAAATAATGCAGCAGAGTCCTTAAATAATGCAACAAAGTCCTTAAATAATGCAGCAGAGTCCTTAAATAATGCAGCAAAGTCCTTAAATAATGCAGCAGAGTCCTTAAACAATGCAGCACAGTCCTTAAATAATGCAACAAAGTCCTTAAATAATGCAGCAGAGTCCTTAAATAATGCAGCAAAGTCCTTAAATAATGCAGCAGAGTCCTTAAACAATGCAGCACAGTCCTTAAATAATGCAGCAAAGTCCTTAAATAATGCAGCAGAGTCCTTAAATACAGCAGCAGCGTCCTTAAATAATGCAACAAAGTCCTTAAATAATGCAGCAGAGTCCTTAAATAATGCATCAAAGTCCTTAAATAATGCAGCAGAGTCCTTAAATAATGCAACAAACTCATTAAATAATGCAGCAAAGTACTTAAATAATGCAGCAAATTCCTTAAATAATGCAGCAGAATCCTTAAATAATGCAATAAAGTCCTTAAATAATGCAGCAGAGTCCTTAAATAATGCAATCAATTCCTTAAATAATGCAGCAGAATCCTTAAATAATGCAATAAAGTCATTAAATAATGCAGCAGAGTCCTTAAATAATGCAACAAAGTCCTTAAATAATGCAGCAGATTCCTTAAATTCTGCAGCAGCGTCCTTAAATAATGCATCAAAGTCCTTAAATAATGCAGCAGAGTCCTTAAATACCACAGCAGAGTCATTAAATAATGCAGCAGAGTCCTTAAATAATGCAGCATATTCCTTAAATAATGCAGCAGAGTCCTTAAATAATGCAATAAAGTCCTTAAATAATGCAGCAGAGTCCTTAAATAATGCAGCAACGTCCTTAATAATGCAGCTGAGTCCTTAAATAATGCAGCAACATCCTTAAATAATGCAGCAGAGTCCTTAAATACTGCATCAGCGTCCTTAAATAATGCAACAAAGTCCTTAAATAATGCAGCAAAGTCCTTAAATAATGCAGCAGAGTCCTTAAATACAGCAGCAGAGTCCTTAAATAATTCAGCAAAGTCCTTAAATAATGCAGCAGAGTCCTTAAATAATGCAATAAAGTCCTTATCTAATGCAGCAACGTCCTTAATAATGCAGCAGAGTCCTTAAATAATGCAGCAAAGTACTTAAATAATGCAGCAGAGGCCTTAAATACCGCAGCAGCATACTTAAATAATGCAGCAAAGTCCTTAAATAATGCAGCAGAGTCCTTAAATAATGCAACAAAGTCCTTAAATAATGCAGCAGAGTCCTTAAATAATGCAACAAAGTCCTTAAATAATGCACCAGAGTACTTAAATAATGCAACAAAGTCCTTAATAATGCAGCAGAGTCCTTAAATAATGCAGCAAATTCTTTAAATAATGCAGCAGAATCCTTAAATAATGCAATAAAGTCCTTATCTAATGCAGCAACGTCCTTAATAATGCAGCAGAGTCCTTAAATAATGCAGCAAAGTACTTAAATAATGCAGCAGAGGCCTTAAATACCGCAGCAGCATACTTAAATAATGCAGCAAAGTCCTTAAATAATGCAGCAGAGTCCTTAAATAATGCAACAAAGTCCTTAAATAATGCAGCAGAGTCCTTAAATAATGCAACAAAGTCCTTAAATAATGCACCAGAGTACTTAAATAATGCAGCAAAGTCCTTAAATAATGCAGCAGAGTCCTTAAATAATGCAACAAAGTCCTTAAATAATGCAGCAGAGTCCTTAAATAATGCAACAAAGTCCTTAAATAATGCAGCAGAGTCCTTAAATAATGCAACAAAGTCCTTAAATAATGCAGCAGAGTCCTTAAATAATGCAGCAAAGTCCTTAAATAATGCAGCAGAGTCCTTAAACAATGCAGCACAGTCCTTAAATAATGCAACAAAGTCCTTAAATAATGCAGCAGAGTCCTTAAATAATGCAGCAAAGTTCTTAAATAATGCAGCAGAGTCCTTAAACAATGCAGCACAGTCCTTAAATAATGCAGCAAAGTCCTTAAATAATGCAGCAGAGTCCTTAAATAATGCAGCAAACTCATAAAATAATGCAGCAAAGTACTTAAATAATGCAGCAAATTCCTTAAATAATGCAGCAGAATCCTTAAATAATGCAGCAAAGTCCTTAAATAATGCAGCAGATTCCTTAAATAATGCAACAAAGTCCTTAAATAATGCAGCAGAGTCCTTAAATAATGCAACAAAGTCCTTAAATAATGCACCAGAGTACTTAAATAATGCAGCAAAGTCCTTAAATAATGCAGCAGAGTCCTTAAATAATGCAACAAAGTCCTTAAATAATGCAGCAGAGTCCTTAAATAATGCAACAAAGTCCTTAAATAATGCAGCAGAGTCCTTAAATAATGCAACAAAGTCCTTAAATAATGCAGCAGAGTCCTTAAATAATGCAGCAAAGTCCTTAAATAATGCAGCAGAGTCCTTAAACAATGCAGCACAGTCCTTAAATAATGCAACAAAGTCCTTAAATAATGCAGCAGAGTCCTTAAATAATGCAGCAAAGTTCTTAAATAATGCAGCAGAGTCCTTAAACAATGCAGCACAGTCCTTAAATAATGCAGCAAAGTCCTTAAATAATGCAGCAGAGTCCTTAAATAATGCAGCAAACTCATTAAATAATGCAGCAAAGTACTTAAATAATGCAGCAAATTCCTTAAATAATGCAGCAGAATCCTTAAATAATGCAATAAAGTCCTTAAATAATGCAGCAGAGTCCTTAAATAATGCAATAAATTCCTTAAATAATGCAGCAGAATCCTTAAATAATGCAATAAAGTCAATAAATAATGCAGCAGAGTCCTTAAATACTGCAGCAGAGACCTTAAATAATGCAGCAAAAACCTTAAATAATGCAGCAGAGTCCTTATATAATGCAGCAGAGTCCTAAAATACCGCAGCAGAGTCCTTAAATAATGCAGCAGAGTCCTTAAATAATGCAGCAAATTCATTAAATAATGCAGCAGAGTCCTTAAATAATGCAACAAAGTCCTTAAATAATGCAGCAGATTCCTTAAATTTCGCAGCAGCGTCCTTAAATAATGCATCAAAGTCCTTAAATAATGCAGCAGAGTCCTAAAATACCGCAGCAGAGTCCTTAAATAATGCAGCAAAGTCCTTAAATAATGCAGCAGAGTGCTTACATAATGCAGCAGAGTCCTTAAATTCCGCAGCAGAGTCATTAAATAATGCAGCAGAGTCCTTAAATAATGCAGCAAATTCATTAAATAATGCACAGAGTCATTAAATAATGCAACAAAGTCCTTAAATAATGCAGCAGAGTCCTTAAATAATGCAACAAAGTCCTTAAATAATGCAGCAGATTCCTTAAATAAAGCAGCAGAGTGCTTAAATAATGCAGCAGAGTCCTTAAATACCGCAGCAGAGTCATTAAATAATACAGCAGAGTCCTTAAATAATGCAGCAAATTCCTTAAATAATGCAGAGTCCTTAAATAATGCACTAAATTCCTTAAATAAAATGCAGCAACGCCCTTAATAATGCAGCAGAGTCCTTAAATAATTCAGCAAAGTCCTTAAATAATGCAGCAGAGTCCTTAAATACCGCAGCAGCGTCCTTAAATAATGCAACAAAGTCCTTAAATAATGCAGCTGAACCCTTAAATAATGCAACAAAGTCCTTAAATAATGCAGCAGACTCCTTAAATAATGCAACAAACTCCTTAAATAATGCAGCAGAGTACTTAAATAATGCAGCAGAGTACTTAAATAATGCAGCAAATTCCTTAAATAATGCAGCAGAATCCTTAAATAATGCAATAAAATCCTTAAATAATGCAGCAACGTCCTTAATAATGCAGCAGAGTCCTTAAATAATACAGCAAAGTTCTTAAATAATGCAGCAGAGGACTTAAATACTGCAGCAGCGTCCTTAAATAATGCAGCAGAGTCCTTAAATAATGCAACAAAGTCCTTAAATAATGCAGCAGAATCCTTAAATAATGCAAAAAATTCCTTAAATAATGCAGAAGAGTACTTAAATAATGCAGAAAAGTTGTTAAATAATGCAGCAAAGTCCTTAAATAATGCAGCAGAGTCCTTAAACATTGCAGCACAGTCCTTAAATAATGCAACAAAGTCCTTAAATAATGCAGCAGAGTCCTTAAATAATGCAATAAAGTCCTTAAATAATGCAGCAGAGTCCTTAAATAATGCAGCAACGTCCTTAATAATGCAGCTGAGTCCTTAAATAATGCAGCAACATCCTTAAATAATGCAGCAGAGTCCTTAAATACTGCATCAGCGTCCTTAAATAATGCAACAAAGTCCTTAAATAATGCAGCAAAGTCCTTAAATAATGCAGCAGAGTCCTTAAATACAGCAGCAGAGTCCTTAAATAATTCAGCAAAGTCCTTAAATAATGCAGCAGAGTCCTTAAATAATGCAATAAAGTCCTTATCTAATGCAGCAACGTCCTTAATAATGCAGCAGAGTCCTTAAATAATGCAGCAAAGTACTTAAATAATGCAGCAGAGGCCTTAAATACCGCAGCAGCATACTTAAATAATGCAGCAAAGTCCTTAAATAATGCAGCAGAGTCCTTAAATAATGCAACAAAGTCCTTAAATAATGCAGCAGAGTCCTTAAATAATGCAACAAAGTCCTTAAATAATGCACCAGAGTACTTAAATAATGCAACAAAGTCCTTAATAATGCAGCAGAGTCCTTAAATAATGCAGCAAATTCTTTAAATAATGCAGCAGAATCCTTAAATAATGCAATAAAGTCCTTATCTAATGCAGCAACGTCCTTAATAATGCAGCAGAGTCCTTAAATAATGCAGCAAAGTACTTAAATAATGCAGCAGAGGCCTTAAATACCGCAGCAGCATACTTAAATAATGCAGCAAAGTCCTTAAATAATGCAGCAGAGTCCTTAAATAATGCAACAAAGTCCTTAAATAATGCAGCAGAGTCCTTAAATAATGCAACAAAGTCCTTAAATAATGCACCAGAGTACTTAAATAATGCAGCAAAGTCCTTAAATAATGCAGCAGAGTCCTTAAATAATGCAACAAAGTCCTTAAATAATGCAGCAGAGTCCTTAAATAATGCAACAAAGTCCTTAAATAATGCAGCAGAGTCCTTAAATAATCTAACAAAGTCCTTAAATAATGCAGCAGAGTCCTTAAATAATGCAGCAAAGTCCTTAAATAATGCAGCAGAGTCCTTAAACAATGCAGCACAGTCCTTAAATAATGCAACAAAGTCCTTAAATAATGCAGCAGAGTCCTTAAATAATGCAGCAAAGTTCTTAAATAATGCAGCAGAGTCCTTAAACAATGCAGCACAGTCCTTAAATAATGCAGCAAAGTCCTTAAATAATGCAGCAGAGTCCTTAAATAATGCAGCAAACTCATAAAATAATGCAGCAAAGTACTTAAATAATGCAGCAAATTCCTTAAATAATGCAGCAGAATCCTTAAATAATGCAGCAAAGTCCTTAAATAATGCAGCAGATTCCTTAAATAATGCAACAAAGTCCTTAAATAATGCAGCAGAGTCCTTAAATAATGCAACAAAGTCCTTAAATAATGCACCAGAGTACTTAAATAATGCAGCAAAGTCCTTAAATAATGCAGCAGAGTCCTTAAATAATGCAACAAAGTCCTTAAATAATGCAGCAGAGTCCTTAAATAATGCAACAAAGTCCTTAAATAATGCAGCAGAGTCCTTAAATAATGCAACAAAGTCCTTAAATAATGCAGCAGAGTCCTTAAATAATGCAGCAAAGTCCTTAAATAATGCAGCAGAATCCTTAAATAATGCAAAAAATTCCTTAAATAATGCAGAAGAGTACTTAAATAATGCAGAAAAGTTGTTAAATAATGCAGCAAAGTCCTTAAATAATGCAGCAGAGTCCTTAAACATTGCAGCACAGTCCTTAAATAATGCAACAAAGTCCTTAAATAATGCAGCAGAGTCCTTAAATAATGCAGCAAAGTCCTTAAAAAATGCAGCAGAGTCCTTAAACAATGCAACACAGTCCTTAAATAATGCAGCAGAGTCCTTAAATACTGCAGCAGAGTCCTTAAATAATGCAGCAAAGTCCTTAAATAATGCAGCAGAGTCCTTAAATATTGCAGCAGAGTCCTTAAATAATGCAGCAAAGTCCTTAAATAATGCAGCAGAGTCCTTAAATTCCGCAGCAGAGTGATTAAATAATGCAACAAAGTCCTTAATAATGCAGCAGAGTCCTTAAATAATGCAGCAAATTCTTTAAATAATGCAGCAGAATCCTTAAATAATGCAATAAAGTCCTTATCTAATGCAGCAACGTCCTTAATAATGCAGCAGAGTCCTTAAATAATGCAGCAAAGTACTTAAATAATGCAGCAGAGGCCTTAAATACCGCAGCAGCATACTTAAATAATGCAGCAAAGTCCTTAAATAATGCAGCAGAGTCCTTAAATAATGCAACAAAGTCCTTAAATAATGCAGCAGAGTCCTTAAATAATGCAGCAAAGTCCTTAAATAATGCAGCAGAGTCCTTAAATAATGCAGCAGAGTCCTTAAATAATGCAACAAAGTCCTTAAATAATGCAGCAGAGTCCTTAAATAATGCAACAAAGTCCTTAAATAATGCAGCAGAGTCCTTAAATAATGCAACAAAGTCCTTAAATAATGCAGCAGAGTCCTTAAATAATGCAGCAAAGTCCTTAAATAATGCAGCAGAGTCCTTAAACAATGCAGCACAGTCCTTAAATAATGCAACAAAGTCCTTAAATAATGCAGCAGAGTCCTTAAATAATGCAGCAAAGTCCTTAAATAATGCAGCAGAGTCCTTAAACAATGCAGCACAGTCCTTAAATAATGCAGCAAAGTCCTTAAATAATGCAGCAGAGTCCTTAAATACAGCAGCAGCGTCCTTAAATAATGCAACAAAGTCCTTAAATAATGCAGCAGAGTCCTTAAATAATGCATCAAAGTCCTTAAATAATGCAGCAGAGTCCTTAAATAATGCAACAAACTCATTAAATAATGCAGCAAAGTACTTAAATAATGCAGCAAATTCCTTAAATAATGCAGCAGAATCCTTAAATAATGCAATAAAGTCCTTAAATAATGCAGCAGAGTCCTTAAATAATGCAATCAATTCCTTAAATAATGCAGCAGAATCCTTAAATAATGCAATAAAGTCATTAAATAATGCAGCAGAGTCCTTAAATAATGCAACAAAGTCCTTAAATAATGCAGCAGATTCCTTAAATTCTGCAGCAGCGTCCTTAAATAATGCATCAAAGTCCTTAAATAATGCAGCAGAGTCCTTAAATACCACAGCAGAGTCATTAAATAATGCAGCAGAGTCCTTAAATAATGCAGCATATTCCTTAAATAATGCAGCAGAGTCCTTAAATAATGCAATAAAGTCCTTAAATAATGCAGCAGAGTCCTTAAATAATGCAGCAACGTCCTTAATAATGCAGCTGAGTCCTTAAATAATGCAGCAACATCCTTAAATAATGCAGCAGAGTCCTTAAATACTGCATCAGCGTCCTTAAATAATGCAACAAAGTCCTTAAATAATGCAGCAAAGTCCTTAAATAATGCAGCAGAGTCCTTAAATACAGCAGCAGAGTCCTTAAATAATTCAGCAAAGTCCTTAAATAATGCAGCAGAGTCCTTAAATAATGCAATAAAGTCCTTATCTAATGCAGCAACGTCCTTAATAATGCAGCAGAGTCCTTAAATAATGCAGCAAAGTACTTAAATAATGCAGCAGAGGCCTTAAATACCGCAGCAGCATACTTAAATAATGCAGCAAAGTCCTTAAATAATGCAGCAGAGTCCTTAAATAATGCAACAAAGTCCTTAAATAATGCAGCAGAGTCCTTAAATAATGCAACAAAGTCCTTAAATAATGCACCAGAGTACTTAAATAATGCAACAAAGTCCTTAATAATGCAGCAGAGTCCTTAAATAATGCAGCAAAGTACTTAAATAATGCAGCAGAGGCCTTAAATACCGCAGCAGCATACTTAAATAATGCAGCAAAGTCCTTAAATAATGCAGCAGAGTCCTTAAATAATGCAACAAAGTCCTTAAATAATGCAGCAGAGTCCTTAAATAATGCAACAAAGTCCTTAAATAATGCACCAGAGTACTTAAATAATGCAGCAAAGTCCTTAAATAATGCAGCAGAGTCCTTAAATAATGCAACAAAGTCCTTAAATAATGCAGCAGAGTCCTTAAATAATGCAACAAAGTCCTTAAATAATGCAGCAGAGTCCTTAAATAATGCAACAAAGTCCTTAAATAATGCAGCAGAGTCCTTAAATAATGCAGCAAAGTCCTTAAATAATGCAGCAGAGTCCTTAAACAATGCAGCACAGTCCTTAAATAATGCAACAAAGTCCTTAAATAATGCAGCAGAGTCCTTAAATAATGCAGCAAAGTTCTTAAATAATGCAGCAGAGTCCTTAAACAATGCAGCACAGTCCTTAAATAATGCAGCAAAGTCCTTAAATAATGCAGCAGAGTCCTTAAATAATGCAGCAAACTCATTAAATAATGCAGCAAAGTACTTAAATAATGCAGCAAATTCCTTAAATAATGCAGCAGAATCCTTAAATAATGCAGCAAAGTCCTTAAATAATGCAGCAGAGTCCTTAAATAATGCAACAAAGTCCTTAAATAATGCAGCAGAGTCCTTAAATAATGCAACAAAGTCCTTAAATAATGCACCAGAGTACTTAAATAATGCAGCAAAGTCCTTAAATAATGCAGCAGAGTCCTTAAATAATGCAACAAAGTCCTTAAATAATGCAGCAGAGTCCTTAAATAATGCAACAAAGTCCTTAAATAATGCAGCAGAGTCCTTAAATAATGCAACAAAGTCCTTAAATAATGCAGCAGAGTCCTTAAATAATGCAGCAAAGTCCTTAAATAATGCAGCAGAGTCCTTAAACAATGCAGCACAGTCCTTAAATAATGCAACAAAGTCCTTAAATAATGCAGCAGAGTCCTTAAATAATGCAGCAAAGTTCTTAAATAATGCAGCAGAGTCCTTAAACAATGCAGCACAGTCCTTAAATAATGCAGCAAAGTCCTTAAATAATGCAGCAGAGTCCTTAAATAATGCAGCAAACTCATTAAATAATGCAGCAAAGTACTTAAATAATGCAGCAAATTCCTTAAATAATGCAGCAGAATCCTTAAATAATGCAATAAAGTCCTTAAATAATGCAGCAGAGTCCTTAAATAATGCAATAAATTCCTTAAATAATGCAGCAGAATCCTTAAATAATGCAATAAAGTCATTAAATAATGCAGCAGAGTCCTTAAATACTGCAGCAGAGACCTTAAATAATGCAGCAAAATCCTTAAATAATGCAGCAGAGTCCTTATATAATGCAGCAGAGTCCTAAAATACCGCAGCAGAGTCCTTAAATAATGCAGCAGAGTCCTTAAATAATGCAGCAAATTCATTAAATAATGCAGCAGAGTCCTTAAATAATGCAACAAAGTCCTTAAATAATGCAGCAGATTCCTTAAATTTCGCAGCAGCGTCCTTAAATAATGCATCAAAGTCCTTAAATAATGCAGCAGAGTCCTAAAATACCGCAGCAGAGTCCTTAAATAATGCAGCAAAGTCCTTAAATAATGCAGCAGAGTGCTTACATAATGCAGCAGAGTCCTTAAATTCCACAGCAGAGTCATTAAATAATGCAGCAGAGTCCTTAAATAATGCAGCAAATTCATTAAATAATGCACAGAGTCATTAAATAATGCAACAAAGTCCTTAAATAATGCAGCAGAGTCCTTAAATAATGCAACAAAGTCCTTAAATAATGCAGCAGATTCCTTAAATAAAGCAGCAGAGTGCTTAAATAATGCAGCAGAGTCCTTAAATACCGCAGCAGAGTCATTAAATAATACAGCAGAGTCCTTAAATAATGCAGCAAATTCCTTAAATAATGCAGAGTCCTTAAATAATGCACTAAATTCCTTAAATAAAATGCAGCAACGCCCTTAATAATGCAGCAGAGTCCTTAAATAATTCAGCAAAGTCCTTAAATATAGCAGCAGAGTCCTTAAATACCGCAGCAGCGTCCTTAAATAATGCAACAAAGTCCTTAAATAATGCAGCTGAACCCTTAAATAATGCAACAAAGTCCTTAAATAATGCAGCAGACTCCTTAAATAATGCAACAAACTCCTTAAATAATGCAGCAGAGTACTTAAATAATGCAGCAGAGTACTTAAATAATGCAGCAAATTCCTTAAATAATGCAGCAGAATCCTTAAATAATGCAATAAAATCCTTAAATAATGCAGCAACGTCCTTAATAATGCAGCAGAGTCCTTAAATAATACAGCAAAGTTCTTAAATAATGCAGCAGAGGACTTAAATACTGCAGCAGCGTCCTTAAATAATGCAGCAGAGTCCTTAAATAATGCAACAAAGTCCTTAAATAATGCAGCAGAATCCTTAAATAATGCAAAAAATTCCTTAAATAATGCAGAAGAGTACTTAAATAATGCAGAAAAGTTGTTAAATAATGCAGCAAAGTCCTTAAATAATGCAGCAGAGTCCTTAAACATTGCAGCACAGTCCTTAAATAATGCAACAAAGTCCTTAAATAATGCAGCAGAGTCCTTAAATAATGCAGCAAAGTCCTTAAAAAATGCAGCAGAGTCCTTAAACAATGCAACACAGTCCTTAAATAATGCAGCAGAGTCCTTAAATACTGCAGCAGAGTCCTTAAATAATGCAGCAAAGTCCTTAAATAATGCAGCAGAGTCCTTAAATATTGCAGCAGAGTCCTTAAATAATGCAGCAAAGTCCTTAAATAATGCAGCAGAGTCCTTAAATTCCGCAGCAGAGTGATTAAATAATGCAACAAAGTCCTTAATAATGCAGCAGAGTCCTTAAATAATGCAGCAAATTCTTTAAATAATGCAGCAGAATCCTTAAATAATGCAATAAAGTCCTTATCTAATGCAGCAACGTCCTTAATAATGCAGCAGAGTCCTTAAATAATGCAGCAAAGTACTTAAATAATGCAGCAGAGGCCTTAAATACCGCAGCAGCATACTTAAATAATGCAGCAAAGTCCTTAAATAATGCAGCAGAGTCCTTAAATAATGCAACAAAGTCCTTAAATAATGCAGCAGAGTCCTTAAATAATGCAGCAAAGTCCTTAAATAATGCAGCAGAGTCCTTAAATAATGCAACAAAGTCCTTAAATAATGCAGCAGAGTCCTTAAATAATGCAGCAGAGTCCTTAAATAATGCAACAAAGTCCTTAAATAATGCAGCAGAGTCCTTAAATAATGCAACAAAGTCCTTAAATAATGCAGCAGAGTCCTTAAATAATGCAACAAAGTCCTTAAATAATGCAGCAGAGTCCTTAAATAATGCAGCAAAGTCCTTAAATAATGCAGCAGAGTCCTTAAACAATGCAGCACAGTCCTTAAATAATGCAACAAAGTCCTTAAATAATGCAGCAGAGTCCTTAAATAATGCAGCAAAGTCCTTAAATAATGCAGCAGAGTCCTTAAACAATGCAGCACAGTCCTTAAATAATGCAGCAAAGTCCTTAAATAATGCAGCAGAGTCCTTAAATACAGCAGCAGCGTCCTTAAATAATGCAACAAAGTCCTTAAATAATGCAGCAGAGTCCTTAAATAATGCATCAAAGTCCTTAAATAATGCAGCAGAGTCCTTAAATAATGCAACAAACTCATTAAATAATGCAGCAAAGTACTTAAATAATGCAGCAAATTCCTTAAATAATGCAGCAGAATCCTTAAATAATGCAATAAAGTCCTTAAATAATGCAGCAGAGTCCTTAAATAATGCAATCAATTCCTTAAATAATGCAGCAGAATCCTTAAATAATGCAATAAAGTCATTAAATAATGCAGCAGAGTCCTTAAATAATGCAACAAAGTCCTTAAATAATGCAGCAGATTCCTTAAATTCTGCAGCAGCGTCCTTAAATAATGCATCAAAGTCCTTAAATAATGCAGCAGAGTCCTTAAATACCACAGCAGAGTCATTAAATAATGCAGCAGAGTCCTTAAATAATGCAGCATATTCCTTAAATAATGCAGCAGAGTCCTTAAATAATGCAATAAAGTCCTTAAATAATGCAGCAGAGTCCTTAAATAATGCAGCAACGTCCTTAATAATGCAGCTGAGTCCTTAAATAATGCAGCAACATCCTTAAATAATGCAGCAGAGTCCTTAAATACTGCATCAGCGTCCTTAAATAATGCAACAAAGTCCTTAAATAATGCAGCAAAGTCCTTAAATAATGCAGCAGAGTCCTTAAATACAGCAGCAGAGTCCTTAAATAATTCAGCAAAGTCCTTAAATAATGCAGCAGAGTCCTTAAATAATGCAATAAAGTCCTTATCTAATGCAGCAACGTCCTTAATAATGCAGCAGAGTCCTTAAATAATGCAGCAAAGTACTTAAATAATGCAGCAGAGGCCTTAAATACCGCAGCAGCATACTTAAATAATGCAGCAAAGTCCTTAAATAATGCAGCAGAGTCCTTAAATAATGCAACAAAGTCCTTAAATAATGCAGCAGAGTCCTTAAATAATGCAACAAAGTCCTTAAATAATGCACCAGAGTACTTAAATAATGCAACAAAGTCCTTAATAATGCAGCAGAGTCCTTAAATAATGCAGCAAATTCTTTAAATAATGCAGCAGAATCCTTAAATAATGCAATAAAGTCCTTATCTAATGCAGCAACGTCCTTAATAATGCAGCAGAGTCCTTAAATAATGCAGCAAAGTACTTAAATAATGCAGCAGAGGCCTTAAATACCGCAGCAGCATACTTAAATAATGCAGCAAAGTCCTTAAATAATGCAGCAGAGTCCTTAAATAATGCAACAAAGTCCTTAAATAATGCAGCAGAGTCCTTAAATAATGCAACAAAGTCCTTAAATAATGCACCAGAGTACTTAAATAATGCAGCAAAGTCCTTAAATAATGCAGCAGAGTCCTTAAATAATGCAACAAAGTCCTTAAATAATGCAGCAGAGTCCTTAAATAATGCAACAAAGTCCTTAAATAATGCAGCAGAGTCCTTAAATAATGCAACAAAGTCCTTAAATAATGCAGCAGAGTCCTTAAATAATGCAGCAAAGTCCTTAAATAATGCAGCAGAGTCCTTAAACAATGCAGCACAGTCCTTAAATAATGCAACAAAGTCCTTAAATAATGCAGCAGAGTCCTTAAATAATGCAGCAAAGTTCTTAAATAATGCAGCAGAGTCCTTAAACAATGCAGCACAGTCCTTAAATAATGCAGCAAAGTCCTTAAATAATGCAGCAGAGTCCTTAAATAATGCAGCAAACTCATAAAATAATGCAGCAAAGTACTTAAATAATGCAGCAAATTCCTTAAATAATGCAGCAGAATCCTTAAATAATGCAGCAAAGTCCTTAAATAATGCAGCAGATTCCTTAAATAATGCAACAAAGTCCTTAAATAATGCAGCAGAGTCCTTAAATAATGCAACAAAGTCCTTAAATAATGCACCAGAGTACTTAAATAATGCAGCAAAGTCCTTAAATAATGCAGCAGAGTCCTTAAATAATGCAACAAAGTCCTTAAATAATGCAGCAGAGTCCTTAAATAATGCAACAAAGTCCTTAAATAATGCAGCAGAGTCCTTAAATAATGCAACAAAGTCCTTAAATAATGCAGCAGAGTCCTTAAATAATGCAGCAAAGTCCTTAAATAATGCAGCAGAGTCCTTAAACAATGCAGCACAGTCCTTAAATAATGCAACAAAGTCCTTAAATAATGCAGCAGAGTCCTTAAATAATGCAGCAAAGTTCTTAAATAATGCAGCAGAGTCCTTAAACAATGCAGCACAGTCCTTAAATAATGCAGCAAAGTCCTTAAATAATGCAGCAGAGTCCTTAAATAATGCAGCAAACTCATTAAATAATGCAGCAAAGTACTTAAATAATGCAGCAAATTCCTTAAATAATGCAGCAGAATCCTTAAATAATGCAATAAAGTCCTTAAATAATGCAGCAGAGTCCTTAAATAATGCAATAAATTCCTTAAATAATGCAGCAGAATCCTTAAATAATGCAATAAAGTCAATAAATAATGCAGCAGAGTCCTTAAATACTGCAGCAGAGACCTTAAATAATGCAGCAAAAACCTTAAATAATGCAGCAGAGTCCTTATATAATGCAGCAGAGTCCTAAAATACCGCAGCAGAGTCCTTAAATAATGCAGCAGAGTCCTTAAATAATGCAGCAAATTCATTAAATAATGCAGCAGAGTCCTTAAATAATGCAACAAAGTCCTTAAATAATGCAGCAGATTCCTTAAATTTCGCAGCAGCGTCCTTAAATAATGCATCAAAGTCCTTAAATAATGCAGCAGAGTCCTAAAATACCGCAGCAGAGTCCTTAAATAATGCAGCAAAGTCCTTAAATAATGCAGCAGAGTGCTTACATAATGCAGCAGAGTCCTTAAATTCCGCAGCAGAGTCATTAAATAATGCAGCAGAGTCCTTAAATAATGCAGCAAATTCATTAAATAATGCACAGAGTCATTAAATAATGCAACAAAGTCCTTAAATAATGCAGCAGAGTCCTTAAATAATGCAACAAAGTCCTTAAATAATGCAGCAGATTCCTTAAATAAAGCAGCAGAGTGCTTAAATAATGCAGCAGAGTCCTTAAATACCGCAGCAGAGTCATTAAATAATACAGCAGAGTCCTTAAATAATGCAGCAAATTCCTTAAATAATGCAGAGTCCTTAAATAATGCACTAAATTCCTTAAATAAAATGCAGCAACGCCCTTAATAATGCAGCAGAGTCCTTAAATAATTCAGCAAAGTCCTTAAATAATGCAGCAGAGTCCTTAAATACCGCAGCAGCGTCCTTAAATAATGCAACAAAGTCCTTAAATAATGCAGCTGAACCCTTAAATAATGCAACAAAGTCCTTAAATAATGCAGCAGACTCCTTAAATAATGCAACAAACTCCTTAAATAATGCAGCAGAGTACTTAAATAATGCAGCAGAGTACTTAAATAATGCAGCAAATTCCTTAAATAATGCAGCAGAATCCTTAAATAATGCAATAAAATCCTTAAATAATGCAGCAACGTCCTTAATAATGCAGCAGAGTCCTTAAATAATACAGCAAAGTTCTTAAATAATGCAGCAGAGGACTTAAATACTGCAGCAGCGTCCTTAAATAATGCAGCAGAGTCCTTAAATAATGCAACAAAGTCCTTAAATAATGCAGCAGAGTCCTTAAATAATGCAGCAAAGTCCTTAAATAATGCAGCAGAGTCCTTAAACAATGCAGCACAGTCCTTAAATAATGCAACAAAGTCCTTAAATAATGCAGCAGAGTCCTTAAATAATGCAGCAAAGTCCTTAAATAATGCAGCAGAGTCCTTAAACAATGCAGCACAGTCCTTAAATAATGCAGCAAAGTCCTTAAATAATGCAGCAGAGTCCTTAAATACAGCAGCAGCGTCCTTAAATAATGCAACAAAGTCCTTAAATAATGCAGCAGAGTCCTTAAATAATGCATCAAAGTCCTTAAATAATGCAGCAGAGTCCTTAAATAATGCAACAAACTCATTAAATAATGCAGCAAAGTACTTAAATAATGCAGCAAATTCCTTAAATAATGCAGCAGAATCCTTAAATAATGCAATAAAGTCCTTAAATAATGCAGCAGAGTCCTTAAATAATGCAATCAATTCCTTAAATAATGCAGCAGAATCCTTAAATAATGCAATAAAGTCATTAAATAATGCAGCAGAGTCCTTAAATAATGCAACAAAGTCCTTAAATAATGCAGCAGATTCCTTAAATTCTGCAGCAGCGTCCTTAAATAATGCATCAAAGTCCTTAAATAATGCAGCAGAGTCCTTAAATACCACAGCAGAGTCATTAAATAATGCAGCAGAGTCCTTAAATAATGCAGCATATTCCTTAAATAATGCAGCAGAGTCCTTAAATAATGCAATAAAGTCCTTAAATAATGCAGCAGAGTCCTTAAATAATGCAGCAACGTCCTTAATAATGCAGCTGAGTCCTTAAATAATGCAGCAACATCCTTAAATAATGCAGCAGAGTCCTTAAATACTGCATCAGCGTCCTTAAATAATGCAACAAAGTCCTTAAATAATGCAGCAAAGTCCTTAAATAATGCAGCAGAGTCCTTAAATACAGCAGCAGAGTCCTTAAATAATTCAGCAAAGTCCTTAAATAATGCAGCAGAGTCCTTAAATAATGCAATAAAGTCCTTATCTAATGCAGCAACGTCCTTAATAATGCAGCAGAGTCCTTAAATAATGCAGCAAAGTACTTAAATAATGCAGCAGAGGCCTTAAATACCGCAGCAGCATACTTAAATAATGCAGCAAAGTCCTTAAATAATGCAGCAGAGTCCTTAAATAATGCAACAAAGTCCTTAAATAATGCAGCAGAGTCCTTAAATAATGCAACAAAGTCCTTAAATAATGCACCAGAGTACTTAAATAATGCAACAAAGTCCTTAATAATGCAGCAGAGTCCTTAAATAATGCAGCAAATTCTTTAAATAATGCAGCAGAATCCTTAAATAATGCAATAAAGTCCTTATCTAATGCAGCAACGTCCTTAATAATGCAGCAGAGTCCTTAAATAATGCAGCAAAGTACTTAAATAATGCAGCAGAGGCCTTAAATACCGCAGCAGCATACTTAAATAATGCAGCAAAGTCCTTAAATAATGCAGCAGAGTCCTTAAATAATGCAACAAAGTCCTTAAATAATGCAGCAGAGTCCTTAAATAATGCAACAAAGTCCTTAAATAATGCACCAGAGTACTTAAATAATGCAGCAAAGTCCTTAAATAATGCAGCAGAGTCCTTAAATAATGCAACAAAGTCCTTAAATAATGCAGCAGAGTCCTTAAATAATGCAACAAAGTCCTTAAATAATGCAGCAGAGTCCTTAAATAATGCAACAAAGTCCTTAAATAATGCAGCAGAGTCCTTAAATAATGCAGCAAAGTCCTTAAATAATGCAGCAGAGTCCTTAAACAATGCAGCACAGTCCTTAAATAATGCAACAAAGTCCTTAAATAATGCAGCAGAGTCCTTAAATAATGCAGCAAAGTTCTTAAATAATGCAGCAGAGTCCTTAAACAATGCAGCACAGTCCTTAAATAATGCAGCAAAGTCCTTAAATAATGCAGCAGAGTCCTTAAATAATGCAGCAAACTCATAAAATAATGCAGCAAAGTACTTAAATAATGCAGCAAATTCCTTAAATAATGCAGCAGAATCCTTAAATAATGCAGCAAAGTCCTTAAATAATGCAGCAGATTCCTTAAATAATGCAACAAAGTCCTTAAATAATGCAGCAGAGTCCTTAAATAATGCAACAAAGTCCTTAAATAATGCACCAGAGTACTTAAATAATGCAGCAAAGTCCTTAAATAATGCAGCAGAGTCCTTAAATAATGCAACAAAGTCCTTAAATAATGCAGCAGAGTCCTTAAATAATGCAACAAAGTCCTTAAATAATGCAGCAGAGTCCTTAAATAATGCAACAAAGTCCTTAAATAATGCAGCAGAGTCCTTAAATAATGCAGCAAAGTCCTTAAATAATGCAGCAGAGTCCTTAAACAATGCAGCACAGTCCTTAAATAATGCAACAAAGTCCTTAAATAATGCAGCAGAGTCCTTAAATAATGCAGCAAAGTTCTTAAATAATGCAGCAGAGTCCTTAAACAATGCAGCACAGTCCTTAAATAATGCAGCAAAGTCCTTAAATAATGCAGCAGAGTCCTTAAATAATGCAGCAAACTCATTAAATAATGCAGCAAAGTACTTAAATAATGCAGCAAATTCCTTAAATAATGCAGCAGAATCCTTAAATAATGCAATAAAGTCCTTAAATAATGCAGCAGAGTCCTTAAATAATGCAATAAATTCCTTAAATAATGCAGCAGAATCCTTAAATAATGCAATAAAGTCAATAAATAATGCAGCAGAGTCCTTAAATACTGCAGCAGAGACCTTAAATAATGCAGCAAAAACCTTAAATAATGCAGCAGAGTCCTTATATAATGCAGCAGAGTCCTAAAATACCGCAGCAGAGTCCTTAAATAATGCAGCAGAGTCCTTAAATAATGCAGCAAATTCATTAAATAATGCAGCAGAGTCCTTAAATAATGCAACAAAGTCCTTAAATAATGCAGCAGATTCCTTAAATTTCGCAGCAGCGTCCTTAAATAATGCATCAAAGTCCTTAAATAATGCAGCAGAGTCCTAAAATACCGCAGCAGAGTCCTTAAATAATGCAGCAAAGTCCTTAAATAATGCAGCAGAGTGCTTACATAATGCAGCAGAGTCCTTAAATTCCGCAGCAGAGTCATTAAATAATGCAGCAGAGTCCTTAAATAATGCAGCAAATTCATTAAATAATGCACAGAGTCATTAAATAATGCAACAAAGTCCTTAAATAATGCAGCAGAGTCCTTAAATAATGCAACAAAGTCCTTAAATAATGCAGCAGATTCCTTAAATAAAGCAGCAGAGTGCTTAAATAATGCAGCAGAGTCCTTAAATACCGCAGCAGAGTCATTAAATAATACAGCAGAGTCCTTAAATAATGCAGCAAATTCCTTAAATAATGCAGAGTCCTTAAATAATGCACTAAATTCCTTAAATAAAATGCAGCAACGCCCTTAATAATGCAGCAGAGTCCTTAAATAATTCAGCAAAGTCCTTAAATAATGCAGCAGAGTCCTTAAATACCGCAGCAGCGTCCTTAAATAATGCAACAAAGTCCTTAAATAATGCAGCTGAACCCTTAAATAATGCAACAAAGTCCTTTAATAATGCAGCAGACTCCTTAAATAATGCAACAAACTCCTTAAATAATGCAGCAGAGTACTTAAATAATGCAGCAGAGTACTTAAATAATGCAGCAAATTCCTTAAATAATGCAGCAGAATCCTTAAATAATGCAATAAAATCCTTAAATAATGCAGCAACGTCCTTAATAATGCAGCAGAGTCCTTAAATAATACAGCAAAGTTCTTAAATAATGCAGCAGAGGACTTAAATACTGCAGCAGCGTCCTTAAATAATGCAGCAGAGTCCTTAAATAATGCAACAAAGTCCTTAAATAATGCAGCAGAATCCTTAAATAATGCAAAAAATTCCTTAAATAATGCAGAAGAGTACTTAAATAATGCAGAAAAGTTGTTAAATAATGCAGCAAAGTCCTTAAATAATGCAGCAGAGTCCTTAAACATTGCAGCACAGTCCTTAAATAATGCAACAAAGTCCTTAAATAATGCAGCAGAGTCCTTAAATAATGCAATAAAGTCCTTAAATAATGCAGCAGAGTCCTTAAATAATGCAGCAACGTCCTTAATAATGCAGCTGAGTCCTTAAATAATGCAGCAACATCCTTAAATAATGCAGCAGAGTCCTTAAATACTGCATCAGCGTCCTTAAATAATGCAACAAAGTCCTTAAATAATGCAGCAAAGTCCTTAAATAATGCAGCAGAGTCCTTAAATACAGCAGCAGAGTCCTTAAATAATTCAGCAAAGTCCTTAAATAATGCAGCAGAGTCCTTAAATAATGCAATAAAGTCCTTATCTAATGCAGCAACGTCCTTAATAATGCAGCAGAGTCCTTAAATAATGCAGCAAAGTACTTAAATAATGCAGCAGAGGCCTTAAATACCGCAGCAGCATACTTAAATAATGCAGCAAAGTCCTTAAATAATGCAGCAGAGTCCTTAAATAATGCAACAAAGTCCTTAAATAATGCAGCAGAGTCCTTAAATAATGCAACAAAGTCCTTAAATAATGCACCAGAGTACTTAAATAATGCAACAAAGTCCTTAATAATGCAGCAGAGTCCTTAAATAATGCAGCAAATTCTTTAAATAATGCAGCAGAATCCTTAAATAATGCAATAAAGTCCTTATCTAATGCAGCAACGTCCTTAATAATGCAGCAGAGTCCTTAAATAATGCAGCAAAGTACTTAAATAATGCAGCAGAGGCCTTAAATACCGCAGCAGCATACTTAAATAATGCAGCAAAGTCCTTAAATAATGCAGCAGAGTCCTTAAATAATGCAACAAAGTCCTTAAATAATGCAGCAGAGTCCTTAAATAATGCAACAAAGTCCTTAAATAATGCAGCAGAGTCCTTAAATAATGCAGCAAAGTCCTTAAATAATGCAGCAGAGTCCTTAAACAATGCAGCACAGTCCTTAAATAATGCAACAAAGTCCTTAAATAATGCAGCAGAGTCCTTAAATAATGCAGCAAAGTTCTTAAATAATGCAGCAGAGTCCTTAAACAATGCAGCACAGTCCTTAAATAATGCAGCAAAGTCCTTAAATAATGCAGCAGAGTCCTTAAATAATGCAGCAAACTCATTAAATAATGCAGCAAAGTACTTAAATAATGCAGCAAATTCCTTAAATAATGCAGCAGAATCCTTAAATAATGCAATAAAGTCCTTAAATAATGCAGCAGAGTCCTTAAATAATGCAATAAATTCCTTAAATAATGCAGCAGAATCCTTAAATAATGCAATAAAGTCAATAAATAATGCAGCAGAGTCCTTAAATACTGCAGCAGAGACCTTAAATAATGCAGCAAAAACCTTAAATAATGCAGCAGAGTCCTTATATAATGCAGCAGAGTCCTAAAATACCGCAGCAGAGTCCTTAAATAATGCAGCAGAGTCCTTAAATAATGCAGCAAATTCATTAAATAATGCAGCAGAGTCCTTAAATAATGCAACAAAGTCCTTAAATAATGCAGCAGATTCCTTAAATTTCGCAGCAGCGTCCTTAAATAATGCATCAAAGTCCTTAAATAATGCAGCAGAGTCCTAAAATACCGCAGCAGAGTCCTTAAATAATGCAGCAAAGTCCTTAAATAATGCAGCAGAGTGCTTACATAATGCAGCAAATTCATTAAATAATGCACAGAGTCATTAAATAATGCAACAAAGTCCTTAAATAATGCAGCAGAGTCCTTAAATAATGCAACAAAGTCCTTAAATAATGCAGCAGATTCCTTAAATAAAGCAGCAGAGTGCTTAAATAATGCAGCAGAGTCCTTAAATACCGCAGCAGAGTCATTAAATAATACAGCAGAGTCCTTAAATAATGCAGCAAATTCCTTAAATAATGCAGAGTCCTTAAATAATGCACTAAATTCCTTAAATAAAATGCAGCAACGCCCTTAATAATGCAGCAGAGTCCTTAAATAATTCAGCAAAGTCCTTAAATAATGCAGCAGAGTCCTTAAATACCGCAGCAGCGTCCTTAAATAATGCAACAAAGTCCTTAAATAATGCAGCTGAACCCTTAAATAATGCAACAAAGTCCTTAAATAATGCAGCAGACTCCTTAAATAATGCAACAAACTCCTTAAATAATGCAGCAGAGTACTTAAATAATGCAGCAGAGTACTTAAATAATGCAGCAAATTCCTTAAATAATGCAGCAGAATCCTTAAATAATGCATTAAAATCCTTAAATAATGCAGCAACGTCCTTAATAATGCAGCAGAGTCCTTAAATAATACAGCAAAGTTCTTAAATAATGCAGCAGAGGACTTAAATACTGCAGCAGCGTCCTTAAATAATGCAGCAGAGTCCTTAAATAATGCAACAAAGTCCTTAAATAATGCAGCAGAGTCCTTAAATAATGCAGCAAAGTCCTTAAATAATGCAGCAGAGTCCTTAAACAATGCAGCACAGTCCTTAAATAATGCAACAAAGTCCTTAAATAATGCAGCAGAGTCCTTAAATAATGCAGCAAAGTCCTTAAATAATGCAGCAGAGTCCTTAAACAATGCAGCACAGTCCTTAAATAATGCAGCAAAGTCCTTAAATAATGCAGCAGAGTCCTTAAATACAGCAGCAGCGTCCTTAAATAATGCAACAAAGTCCTTAAATAATGCAGCAGAGTCCTTAAATAATGCATCAAAGTCCTTAAATAATGCAGCAGAGTCCTTAAATAATGCAACAAACTCATTAAATAATGCAGCAAAGTACTTAAATAATGCAGCAAATTCCTTAAATAATGCAGCAGAATCCTTAAATAATGCAATAAAGTCCTTAAATAATGCAGCAGAGTCCTTAAATAATGCAATCAATTCCTTAAATAATGCAGCAGAATCCTTAAATAATGCAATAAAGTCATTAAATAATGCAGCAGAGTCCTTAAATAATGCAACAAAGTCCTTAAATAATGCAGCAGATTCCTTAAATTCTGCAGCAGCGTCCTTAAATAATGCATCAAAGTCCTTAAATAATGCAGCAGAGTCCTTAAATACCACAGCAGAGTCATTAAATAATGCAGCAGAGTCCTTAAATAATGCAGCATATTCCTTAAATAATGCAGCAGAGTCCTTAAATAATGCAATAAAGTCCTTAAATAATGCAGCAGAGTCCTTAAATAATGCAGCAACGTCCTTAATAATGCAGCTGAGTCCTTAAATAATGCAGCAACATCCTTAAATAATGCAGCAGAGTCCTTAAATACTGCATCAGCGTCCTTAAATAATGCAACAAAGTCCTTAAATAATGCAGCAAAGTCCTTAAATAATGCAGCAGAGTCCTTAAATACAGCAGCAGAGTCCTTAAATAATTCAGCAAAGTCCTTAAATAATGCAGCAGAGTCCTTAAATAATGCAATAAAGTCCTTATCTAATGCAGCAACGTCCTTAATAATGCAGCAGAGTCCTTAAATAATGCAGCAAAGTACTTAAATAATGCAGCAGAGGCCTTAAATACCGCAGCAGCATACTTAAATAATGCAGCAAAGTCCTTAAATAATGCAGCAGAGTCCTTAAATAATGCAACAAAGTCCTTAAATAATGCAGCAGAGTCCTTAAATAATGCAACAAAGTCCTTAAATAATGCACCAGAGTACTTAAATAATGCAACAAAGTCCTTAATAATGCAGCAGAGTCCTTAAATAATGCAGCAAATTCTTTAAATAATGCAGCAGAATCCTTAAATAATGCAATAAAGTCCTTATCTAATGCAGCAACGTCCTTAATAATGCAGCAGAGTCCTTAAATAATGCAGCAAAGTACTTAAATAATGCAGCAGAGGCCTTAAATACCGCAGCAGCATACTTAAATAATGCAGCAAAGTCCTTAAATAATGCAGCAGAGTCCTTAAATAATGCAACAAAGTCCTTAAATAATGCAGCAGAGTCCTTAAATAATGCAACAAAGTCCTTAAATAATGCACCAGAGTACTTAAATAATGCAGCAAAGTCCTTAAATAATGCAGCAGAGTCCTTAAATAATGCAACAAAGTCCTTAAATAATGCAGCAGAGTCCTTAAATAATGCAACAAAGTCCTTAAATAATGCAGCAGAGTCCTTAAATAATGCAACAAAGTCCTTAAATAATGCAGCAGAGTCCTTAAATAATGCAGCAAAGTCCTTAAATAATGCAGCAGAGTCCTTAAACAATGCAGCACAGTCCTTAAATAATGCAACAAAGTCCTTAAATAATGCAGCAGAGTCCTTAAATAATGCAGCAAAGTTCTTAAATAATGCAGCAGAGTCCTTAAACAATGCAGCACAGTCCTTAAATAATGCAGCAAAGTCCTTAAATAATGCAGCAGAGTCCTTAAATAATGCAGCAAACTCATAAAATAATGCAGCAAAGTACTTAAATAATGCAGCAAATTCCTTAAATAATGCAGCAGAATCCTTAAATAATGCAGCAAAGTCCTTAAATAATGCAGCAGATTCCTTAAATAATGCAACAAAGTCCTTAAATAATGCAGCAGAGTCCTTAAATAATGCAACAAAGTCCTTAAATAATGCACCAGAGTACTTAAATAATGCAGCAAAGTCCTTAAATAATGCAGCAGAGTCCTTAAATAATGCAACAAAGTCCTTAAATAATGCAGCAGAGTCCTTAAATAATGCAACAAAGTCCTTAAATAATGCAGCAGAGTCCTTAAATAATGCAACAAAGTCCTTAAATAATGCAGCAGAGTCCTTAAATAATGCAGCAAAGTCCTTAAATAATGCAGCAGAGTCCTTAAACAATGCAGCACAGTCCTTAAATAATGCAACAAAGTCCTTAAATAATGCAGCAGAGTCCTTAAATAATGCAGCAAAGTTCTTAAATAATGCAGCAGAGTCCTTAAACAATGCAGCACAGTCCTTAAATAATGCAGCAAAGTCCTTAAATAATGCAGCAGAGTCCTTAAATAATGCAGCAAACTCATTAAATAATGCAGCAAAGTACTTAAATAATGCAGCAAATTCCTTAAATAATGCAGCAGAATCCTTAAATAATGCAATAAAGTCCTTAAATAATGCAGCAGAGTCCTTAAATAATGCAATAAATTCCTTAAATAATGCAGCAGAATCCTTAAATAATGCAATAAAGTCAATAAATAATGCAGCAGAGTCCTTAAATACTGCAGCAGAGACCTTAAATAATGCAGCAAAAACCTTAAATAATGCAGCAGAGTCCTTATATAATGCAGCAGAGTCCTAAAATACCGCAGCAGAGTCCTTAAATAATGCAGCAGAGTCCTTAAATAATGCAGCAAATTCATTAAATAATGCAGCAGAGTCCTTAAATAATGCAACAAAGTCCTTAAATAATGCAGCAGATTCCTTAAATTTCGCAGCAGCGTCCTTAAATAATGCATCAAAGTCCTTAAATAATGCAGCAGAGTCCTAAAATACCGCAGCAGAGTCCTTAAATAATGCAGCAAAGTCCTTAAATAATGCAGCAGAGTGCTTACATAATGCAGCAGAGTCCTTAAATTCCGCAGCAGAGTCATTAAATAATGCAGCAGAGTCCTTAAATAATGCAGCAAATTCATTAAATAATGCACAGAGTCATTAAATAATGCAACAAAGTCCTTAAATAATGCAGCAGAGTCCTTAAATAATGCAACAAAGTCCTTAAATAATGCAGCAGATTCCTTAAATAAAGCAGCAGAGTGCTTAAATAATGCAGCAGAGTCCTTAAATACCGCAGCAGAGTCATTAAATAATACAGCAGAGTCCTTAAATAATGCAGCAAATTCCTTAAATAATGCAGAGTCCTTAAATAATGCACTAAATTCCTTAAATAAAATGCAGCAACGCCCTTAATAATGCAGCAGAGTCCTTAAATAATTCAGCAAAGTCCTTAAATAATGCAGCAGAGTCCTTAAATACCGCAGCAGCGTCCTTAAATAATGCAACAAAGTCCTTAAATAATGCAGCTGAACCCTTAAATAATGCAACAAAGTCCTTAAATAATGCAGCAGACTCCTTAAATAATGCAACAAACTCCTTAAATAATGCAGCAGAGTACTTAAATAATGCAGCAGAGTACTTAAATAATGCAGCAAATTCCTTAAATAATGCAGCAGAATCCTTAAATAATGCAATAAAATCCTTAAATAATGCAGCAACGTCCTTAATAATGCAGCAGAGTCCTTAAATAATACAGCAAAGTTCTTAAATAATGCAGCAGAGGACTTAAATACTGCAGCAGCGTCCTTAAATAATGCAGCAGAGTCCTTAAATAATGCAACAAAGTCCTTAAATAATGCAGCAGAATCCTTAAATAATGCAAAAAATTCCTTAAATAATGCAGAAGAGTACTTAAATAATGCAGAAAAGTTGTTAAATAATGCAGCAAAGTCCTTAAATAATGCAGCAGAGTCCTTAAACATTGCAGCACAGTCCTTAAATAATGCAACAAAGTCCTTAAATAATGCAGCAGAGTCCTTAAATAATGCAATAAAGTCCTTAAATAATGCAGCAGAGTCCTTAAATAATGCAGCAACGTCCTTAATAATGCAGCTGAGTCCTTAAATAATGCAGCAACATCCTTAAATAATGCAGCAGAGTCCTTAAATACTGCATCAGCGTCCTTAAATAATGCAACAAAGTCCTTAAATAATGCAGCAAAGTCCTTAAATAATGCAGCAGAGTCCTTAAATACAGCAGCAGAGTCCTTAAATAATTCAGCAAAGTCCTTAAATAATGCAGCAGAGTCCTTAAATAATGCAATAAAGTCCTTATCTAATGCAGCAACGTCCTTAATAATGCAGCAGAGTCCTTAAATAATGCAGCAAAGTACTTAAATAATGCAGCAGAGGCCTTAAATACCGCAGCAGCATACTTAAATAATGCAGCAAAGTCCTTAAATAATGCAGCAGAGTCCTTAAATAATGCAACAAAGTCCTTAAATAATGCAGCAGAGTCCTTAAATAATGCAACAAAGTCCTTAAATAATGCACCAGAGTACTTAAATAATGCAACAAAGTCCTTAATAATGCAGCAGAGTCCTTAAATAATGCAGCAAATTCTTTAAATAATGCAGCAGAATCCTTAAATAATGCAATAAAGTCCTTATCTAATGCAGCAACGTCCTTAATAATGCAGCAGAGTCCTTAAATAATGCAGCAAAGTACTTAAATAATGCAGCAGAGGCCTTAAATACCGCAGCAGCATACTTAAATAATGCAGCAAAGTCCTTAAATAATGCAGCAGAGTCCTTAAATAATGCAACAAAGTCCTTAAATAATGCAGCAGAGTCCTTAAATAATGCAACAAAGTCCTTAAATAATGCACCAGAGTACTTAAATAATGCAGCAAAGTCCTTAAATAATGCAGCAGAGTCCTTAAATAATGCAACAAAGTCCTTAAATAATGCAGCAGAGTCCTTAAATAATGCAACAAAGTCCTTAAATAATGCAGCAGAGTCCTTAAATAATGCAACAAAGTCCTTAAATAATGCAGCAGAGTCCTTAAATAATGCAGCAAAGTCCTTAAATAATGCAGCAGAGTCCTTAAACAATGCAGCACAGTCCTTAAATAATGCAACAAAGTCCTTAAATAATGCAGCAGAGTCCTTAAATAATGCAGCAAAGTTCTTAAATAATGCAGCAGAGTCCTTAAACAATGCAGCACAGTCCTTAAATAATGCAGCAAAGTCCTTAAATAATGCAGCAGAGTCCTTAAATAATGCAGCAAACTCATTAAATAATGCAGCAAAGTACTTAAATAATGCAGCAAATTCCTTAAATAATGCAGCAGAATCCTTAAATAATGCAATAAAGTCCTTAAATAATGCAGCAGAGTCCTTAAATAATGCAATAAATTCCTTAAATAATGCAGCAGAATCCTTAAATAATGCAATAAAGTCAATAAATAATGCAGCAGAGTCCTTAAATACTGCAGCAGAGACCTTAAATAATGCAGCAAAAACCTTAAATAATGCAGCAGAGTCCTTATATAATGCAGCAGAGTCCTAAAATACCGCAGCAGAGTCCTTAAATAATGCAGCAGAGTCCTTAAATAATGCAGCAAATTCATTAAATAATGCAGCAGAGTCCTTAAATAATGCAACAAAGTCCTTAAATAATGCAGCAGATTCCTTAAATTTCGCAGCAGCGTCCTTAAATAATGCATCAAAGTCCTTAAATAATGCAGCAGAGTCCTAAAATACCGCAGCAGAGTCCTTAAATAATGCAGCAAAGTCCTTAAATAATGCAGCAGAGTGCTTACATAATGCAGCAGAGTCCTTAAATTCCGCAGCAGAGTCATTAAATAATGCAGCAGAGTCCTTAAATAATGCAGCAAATTCATTAAATAATGCACAGAGTCATTAAATAATGCAACAAAGTCCTTAAATAATGCAGCAGAGTCCTTAAATAATGCAACAAAGTCCTTAAATAATGCAGCAGATTCCTTAAATAAAGCAGCAGAGTGCTTAAATAATGCAGCAGAGTCCTTAAATACCGCAGCAGAGTCATTAAATAATACAGCAGAGTCCTTAAATAATGCAGCAAATTCCTTAAATAATGCAGAGTCCTTAAATAATGCACTAAATTCCTTAAATAAAATGCAGCAACGCCCTTAATAATGCAGCAGAGTCCTTAAATAATTCAGCAAAGTCCTTAAATAATGCAGCAGAGTCCTTAAATACCGCAGCAGCGTCCTTAAATAATGCAACAAAGTCCTTAAATAATGCAGCTGAACCCTTAAATAATGCAACAAAGTCCTTAAATAATGCAGCAGACTCCTTAAATAATGCAACAAACTCCTTAAATAATGCAGCAGAGTACTTAAATAATGCAGCAGAGTACTTAAATAATGCAGCAAATTCCTTAAATAATGCAGCAGAATCCTTAAATAATGCAATAAAATCCTTAAATAATGCAGCAACGTCCTTAATAATGCAGCAGAGTCCTTAAATAATACAGCAAAGTTCTTAAATAATGCAGCAGAGGACTTAAATACTGCAGCAGCGTCCTTAAATAATGCAGCAGAGTCCTTAAATAATGCAACAAAGTCCTTAAATAATGCAGCAGAATCCTTAAATAATGCAAAAAATTCCTTAAATAATGCAGAAGAGTACTTAAATAATGCAGAAAAGTTGTTAAATAATGCAGCAAAGTCCTTAAATAATGCAGCAGAGTCCTTAAACATTGCAGCACAGTCCTTAAATAATGCAACAAAGTCCTTAAATAATGCAGCAGAGTCCTTAAATAATGCAATAAAGTCCTTAAATAATGCAGCAGAGTCCTTAAATAATGCAGCAACGTCCTTAATAATGCAGCTGAGTCCTTAAATAATGCAGCAACATCCTTAAATAATGCAGCAGAGTCCTTAAATACTGCATCAGCGTCCTTAAATAATGCAACAAAGTCCTTAAATAATGCAGCAAAGTCCTTAAATAATGCAGCAGAGTCCTTAAATACAGCAGCAGAGTCCTTAAATAATTCAGCAAAGTCCTTAAATAATGCAGCAGAGTCCTTAAATAATGCAATAAAGTCCTTATCTAATGCAGCAACGTCCTTAATAATGCAGCAGAGTCCTTAAATAATGCAGCAAAGTACTTAAATAATGCAGCAGAGGCCTTAAATACCGCAGCAGCATACTTAAATAATGCAGCAAAGTCCTTAAATAATGCAGCAGAGTCCTTAAATAATGCAACAAAGTCCTTAAATAATGCAGCAGAGTCCTTAAATAATGCAACAAAGTCCTTAAATAATGCACCAGAGTACTTAAATAATGCAACAAAGTCCTTAATAATGCAGCAGAGTCCTTAAATAATGCAGCAAATTCTTTAAATAATGCAGCAGAATCCTTAAATAATGCAATAAAGTCCTTATCTAATGCAGCAACGTCCTTAATAATGCAGCAGAGTCCTTAAATAATGCAGCAAAGTACTTAAATAATGCAGCAGAGGCCTTAAATACCGCAGCAGCATACTTAAATAATGCAGCAAAGTCCTTAAATAATGCAGCAGAGTCCTTAAATAATGCAACAAAGTCCTTAAATAATGCAGCAGAGTCCTTAAATAATGCAACAAAGTCCTTAAATAATGCACCAGAGTACTTAAATAATGCAGCAAAGTCCTTAAATAATGCAGCAGAGTCCTTAAATAATGCAACAAAGTCCTTAAATAATGCAGCAGAGTCCTTAAATAATGCAACAAAGTCCTTAAATAATGCAGCAGAGTCCTTAAATAATGCAACAAAGTCCTTAAATAATGCAGCAGAGTCCTTAAATAATGCAGCAAAGTCCTTAAATAATGCAGCAGAGTCCTTAAACAATGCAGCACAGTCCTTAAATAATGCAACAAAGTCCTTAAATAATGCAGCAGAGTCCTTAAATAATGCAGCAAAGTTCTTAAATAATGCAGCAGAGTCCTTAAACAATGCAGCACAGTCCTTAAATAATGCAGCAAAGTCCTTAAATAATGCAGCAGAGTCCTTAAATAATGCAGCAAACTCATAAAATAATGCAGCAAAGTACTTAAATAATGCAGCAAATTCCTTAAATAATGCAGCAGAATCCTTAAATAATGCAGCAAAGTCCTTAAATAATGCAGCAGATTCCTTAAATAATGCAACAAAGTCCTTAAATAATGCAGCAGAGTCCTTAAATAATGCAACAAAGTCCTTAAATAATGCACCAGAGTACTTAAATAATGCAGCAAAGTCCTTAAATAATGCAGCAGAGTCCTTAAATAATGCAACAAAGTCCTTAAATAATGCAGCAGAGTCCTTAAATAATGCAACAAAGTCCTTAAATAATGCAGCAGAGTCCTTAAATAATGCAACAAAGTCCTTAAATAATGCAGCAGAGTCCTTAAATAATGCAGCAAAGTCCTTAAATAATGCAGCAGAATCCTTAAATAATGCAAAAAATTCCTTAAATAATGCAGAAGAGTACTTAAATAATGCAGAAAAATTGTTAAATAATGCAGCAAAGTCCTTAAATAATGCAGCAGAGTCCTTAAACATTGCAGCACAGTCCTTAAATAATGCAACAAAGTCCTTAAATAATGCAGCAGAGTCCTTAAATAATGCAGCAAAGTCCTTAAAAAATGCAGCAGAGTCCTTAAACAATGCAACACAGTCCTTAAATAATGCAGCAGAGTCCTTAAATACTGCAGCAGAGTCCTTAAATAATGCAGCAAAGTCCTTAAATAATGCAGCAGAGTCCTTAAATATTGCAGCAGAGTCCTTAAATAATGCAGCAAAGTCCTTAAATAATGCAGCAGAGTCCTTAAATTCCGCAGCAGAGTGATTAAATAATGCAACAAAGTCCTTAATAATGCAGCAGAGTCCTTAAATAATGCAGCAAATTCTTTAAATAATGCAGCAGAATCCTTAAATAATGCAATAAAGTCCTTATCTAATGCAGCAACGTCCTTAATAATGCAGCAGAGTCCTTAAATAATGCAGCAAAGTACTTAAATAATGCAGCAGAGGCCTTAAATACCGCAGCAGCATACTTAAATAATGCAGCAAAGTCCTTAAATAATGCAGCAGAGTCCTTAAATAATGCAACAAAGTCCTTAAATAATGCAGCAGAGTCCTTAAATAATGCAGCAAAGTCCTTAAATAATGCAGCAGAGTCCTTAAATAATGCAACAAAGTCCTTAAATAATGCAGCAGAGTCCTTAAATAATGCAGCAGAGTCCTTAAATAATGCAACAAAGTCCTTAAATAATGCAGCAGAGTCCTTAAATAATGCAACAAAGTCCTTAAATAATGCAGCAGAGTCCTTAAATAATGCAACAAAGTCCTTAAATAATGCAGCAGAGTCCTTAAATAATGCAGCAAAGTCCTTAAATAATGCAGCAGAGTCCTTAAACAATGCAGCACAGTCCTTAAATAATGCAACAAAGTCCTTAAATAATGCAGCAGAGTCCTTAAATAATGCAGCAAAGTCCTTAAATAATGCAGCAGAGTCCTTAAACAATGCAGCACAGTCCTTAAATAATGCAGCAAAGTCCTTAAATAATGCAGCAGAGTCCTTAAATACAGCAGCAGCGTCCTTAAATAATGCAACAAAGTCCTTAAATAATGCAGCAGAGTCCTTAAATAATGCATCAAAGTCCTTAAATAATGCAGCAGAGTCCTTAAATAATGCAACAAACTCATTAAATAATGCAGCAAAGTACTTAAATAATGCAGCAAATTCCTTAAATAATGCAGCAGAATCCTTAAATAATGCAATAAAGTCCTTAAATAATGCAGCAGAGTCCTTAAATAATGCAATCAATTCCTTAAATAATGCAGCAGAATCCTTAAATAATGCAATAAAGTCATTAAATAATGCAGCAGAGTCCTTAAATAATGCAACAAAGTCCTTAAATAATGCAGCAGATTCCTTAAATTCTGCAGCAGCGTCCTTAAATAATGCATCAAAGTCCTTAAATAATGCAGCAGAGTCCTTAAATACCACAGCAGAGTCATTAAATAATGCAGCAGAGTCCTTAAATAATGCAGCATATTCCTTAAATAATGCAGCAGAGTCCTTAAATAATGCAATAAAGTCCTTAAATAATGCAGCAGAGTCCTTAAATAATGCAGCAACGTCCTTAATAATGCAGCTGAGTCCTTAAATAATGCAGCAACATCCTTAAATAATGCAGCAGAGTCCTTAAATACTGCATCAGCGTCCTTAAATAATGCAACAAAGTCCTTAAATAATGCAGCAAAGTCCTTAAATAATGCAGCAGAGTCCTTAAATACAGCAGCAGAGTCCTTAAATAATTCAGCAAAGTCCTTAAATAATGCAGCAGAGTCCTTAAATAATGCAATAAAGTCCTTATCTAATGCAGCAACGTCCTTAATAATGCAGCAGAGTCCTTAAATAATGCAGCAAAGTACTTAAATAATGCAGCAGAGGCCTTAAATACCGCAGCAGCATACTTAAATAATGCAGCAAAGTCCTTAAATAATGCAGCAGAGTCCTTAAATAATGCAACAAAGTCCTTAAATAATGCAGCAGAGTCCTTAAATAATGCAACAAAGTCCTTAAATAATGCACCAGAGTACTTAAATAATGCAACAAAGTCCTTAATAATGCAGCAGAGTCCTTAAATAATGCAGCAAATTCTTTAAATAATGCAGCAGAATCCTTAAATAATGCAATAAAGTCCTTATCTAATGCAGCAACGTCCTTAATAATGCAGCAGAGTCCTTAAATAATGCAGCAAAGTACTTAAATAATGCAGCAGAGGCCTTAAATACCGCAGCAGCATACTTAAATAATGCAGCAAAGTCCTTAAATAATGCAGCAGAGTCCTTAAATAATGCAACAAAGTCCTTAAATAATGCAGCAGAGTCCTTAAATAATGCAACAAAGTCCTTAAATAATGCACCAGAGTACTTAAATAATGCAGCAAAGTCCTTAAATAATGCAGCAGAGTCCTTAAATAATGCAACAAAGTCCTTAAATAATGCAGCAGAGTCCTTAAATAATGCAACAAAGTCCTTAAATAATGCAGCAGAGTCCTTAAATAATGCAACAAAGTCCTTAAATAATGCAGCAGAGTCCTTAAATAATGCAGCAAAGTCCTTAAATAATGCAGCAGAGTCCTTAAACAATGCAGCACAGTCCTTAAATAATGCAACAAAGTCCTTAAATAATGCAGCAGAGTCCTTAAATAATGCAGCAAAGTTCTTAAATAATGCAGCAGAGTCCTTAAACAATGCAGCACAGTCCTTAAATAATGCAGCAAAGTCCTTAAATAATGCAGCAGAGTCCTTAAATAATGCAGCAAACTCATAAAATAATGCAGCAAAGTACTTAAATAATGCAGCAAATTCCTTAAATAATGCAGCAGAATCCTTAAATAATGCAGCAAAGTCCTTAAATAATGCAGCAGATTCCTTAAATAATGCAACAAAGTCCTTAAATAATGCAGCAGAGTCCTTAAATAATGCAACAAAGTCCTTAAATAATGCACCAGAGTACTTAAATAATGCAGCAAAGTCCTTAAATAATGCAGCAGAGTCCTTAAATAATGCAACAAAGTCCTTAAATAATGCAGCAGAGTCCTTAAATAATGCAACAAAGTCCTTAAATAATGCAGCAGAGTCCTTAAATAATGCAATAAAGTCCTTATCTAATGCAGCAACGTCCTTAATAATGCAGCAGAGTCCTTAAATAATGCAGCAAAGTACTTAAATAATGCAGCAGAGGCCTTAAATACCACAGCAGCATACTTAAATAATGCAGCAAAGTCCTTAAATAATGCAGCAGAGTCCTTAAATAATGCAACAAAGTCCTTAAATAATGCAGCAGAGTCCTTAAATAATGCAACAAAGTCCTTAAATAATGCACCAGAGTACTTAAATAATGCAACAAAGTCCTTAATAATGCAGCAGAGTCCTTAAATAATGCAGCAAATTCTTTAAATAATGCAGCAGAATCCTTAAATAATGCAATAAAGTCCTTATCTAATGCAGCAACGTCCTTAATAATGCAGCAGAGTCCTTAAATAATGCAGCAAAGTACTTAAATAATGCAGCAGAGGCCTTAAATACCGCAGCAGCATACTTAAATAATGCAGCAAAGTCCTTAAATAATGCAGCAGAGTCCTTCAATAATGCAACAAAGTCCTTAAATAATGCAGCAGAGTCCTTAAATAATGCAACAAAGTCCTTAAATAATGCACCAGAGTACTTAAATAATGCAGCAAAGTCCTTAAATAATGCAGCAGAGTCCTTAAATAATGCAACAAAGTCCTTAAATAATGCAGCAGAGTCCTTAGATAATGCAACAAAGTCCTTAAATAATGCAGCAGAGTCCTTAAATAATGCAACAAAGTCCTTAAATAATGCAGCAGAGTCCTTAAATAATGCAGCAAAGTCCTTAAATAATGCAGCAGAGTCCTTAAACAATGCAGCACAGTCCTTAAATAATGCAACAAAGTCCTTAAATAATGCAGCAGAGTCCTTAAATAATGCAGCAAAGTTCTTAAATAATGCAGCAGAGTCCTTAAACAATGCAGCACAGTCCTTAAATAATGCAGCAAAGTCCTTAAATAATGCAGCAGAGTCCTTAAATAATGCAGCAAACTCATAAAATAATGCAGCAAAGTACTTAAATAATGCAGCAAATTCCTTAAATAATGCAGCAGAATCCTTAAATAATGCAGCAAAGTCCTTAAATAATGCAGCAGATTCCTTAAATAATGCAACAAAGTCCTTAAATAATGCAGCAGAGTCCTTAAATAATGCAACAAAGTCCTTAAATAATGCACCAGAGTACTTAAATAATGCAGCAAAGTCCTTAAATAATGCAGCAGAGTCCTTAAATAATGCAACAAAGTCCTTAAATAATGCAGCAGAGTCCTTAAATAATGCAACAAAGTCCTTAAATAATGCAGCAGAGTCCTTAAATAATGCAACAAAGTCCTTAAATAATGCAGCAGAGTCCTTAAATAATGCAGCAAAGTCCTTAAATAATGCAGCAGAATCCTTAAATAATGCAAAAAATTCCTTAAATAATGCAGAAGAGTACTTAAATAATGCAGAAAAGTTGTTAAATAATGCAGCAAAGTCCTTAAATAATGCAGCAGAGTCCTTAAACATTGCAGCACAGTCCTTAAATAATGCAACAAAGTCCTTAAATAATGCAGCAGAGTCCTTAAATAATGCAGCAAAGTCCTTAAAAAATGCAGCAGAGTCCTTAAACAATGCAACACAGTCCTTAAATAATGCAGCAGAGTCCTTAAATACTGCAGCAGAGTCCTTAAATAATGCAGCAAAGTCCTTAAATAATGCAGCAGAGTCCTTAAATATTGCAGCAGAGTCCTTAAATAATGCAGCAAAGTCCTTAAATAATGCAGCAGAGTCCTTAAATTCCGCAGCAGAGTGATTAAATAATGCAACAAAGTCCTTAATAATGCAGCAGAGTCCTTAAATAATGCAGCAAATTCTTTAAATAATGCAGCAGAATCCTTAAATAATGCAATAAAGTCCTTATCTAATGCAGCAACGTCCTTAATAATGCAGCAGAGTCCTTAAATAATGCAGCAAAGTACTTAAATAATGCAGCAGAGGCCTTAAATACCGCAGCAGCATACTTAAATAATGCAGCAAAGTCCTTAAATAATGCAGCAGAGTCCTTAAATAATGCAACAAAGTCCTTAAATAATGCAGCAGAGTCCTTAAATAATGCAGCAAAGTCCTTAAATAATGCAGCAGAGTCCTTAAATAATGCAACAAAGTCCTTAAATAATGCAGCAGAGTCCTTAAATAATGCAGCAGAGTCCTTAAATAATGCAACAAAGTCCTTAAATAATGCAGCAGAGTCCTTAAATAATGCAACAAAGTCCTTAAATAATGCAGCAGAGTCCTTAAATAATGCAACAAAGTCCTTAAATAATGCAGCAGATTCCTTAAATTTCGCAGCAGCGTCCTTAAATAATGCATCAAAGTCCTTAAATAATGCAGCAGAGTCCTAAAATACCGCAGCAGAGTCCTTAAATAATGCAGCAAAGTCCTTAAATAATGCAGCAGAGTGCTTACATAATGCAGCAGAGTCCTTAAATTCCGCAGCAGAGTAATTAAATAATGCAGCAGAGTCCTTAAATAATGCAGCAAATTCATTAAATAATGCACAGAGTCATTAAATAATGCAACAAAGTCCTTAAATAATGCAGCAGAGTCCTTAAATAATGCAACAAAGTCCTTAAATAATGCAGCAGATTCCTTAAATAAAGCAGCAGAGTGCTTAAATAATGCAGCAGAGTCCTTAAATACCGCAGCAGAGTCATTAAATAATACAGCAGAGTCCTTAAATAATGCAGCAAATTCCTTAAATAATGCAGAGTCCTTAAATAATGCACTAAATTCCTTAAATAAAATGCAGCAACGCCCTTAATAATGCAGCAGAGTCCTTAAATAATTCAGCAAAGTCCTTAAATAATGCAGCAGAGTCCTTAAATACCGCAGCAGCGTCCTTAAATAATGCAACAAAGTCCTTAAATAATGCAGCTGAACCCTTAAATAATGCAACAAAGTCCTTAAATAATGCAGCAGACTCCTTAAATAATGCAACAAACTCCTTAAATAATGCAGCAGAGTACTTAAATAATGCAGCAGAGTACTTAAATAATGCAGCAAATTCCTTAAATAATGCAGCAGAATCCTTAAATAATGCAATAAAATCCTTAAATAATGCAGCAACGTCCTTAATAATGCAGCAGAGTCCTTAAATAATACAGCAAAGTTCTTAAATAATGCAGCAGAGGACTTAAATACTGCAGCAGCGTCCTTAAATAATGCAGCAGAGTCCTTAAATAATGCAACAAAGTCCTTAAATAATGCAGCAGAGTCCTTAAATAATGCAGCAAAGTCCTTAAATAATGCAGCAGAGTCCTTAAACAATGCAGCACAGTCCTTAAATAATGCAACAAAGTCCTTAAATAATGCAGCAGAGTCCTTAAATAATGCAGCAAAGTCCTTAAATAATGCAGCAGAGTCCTTAAACAATGCAGCACAGTCCTTAAATAATGCAGCAAAGTCCTTAAATAATGCAGCAGAGTCCTTAAATACAGCAGCAGCGTCCTTAAATAATGCAACAAAGTCCTTAAATAATGCAGCAGAGTCCTTAAATAATGCATCAAAGTCCTTAAATAATGCAGCAGAGTCCTTAAATAATGCAACAAACTCATTAAATAATGCAGCAAAGTACTTAAATAATGCAGCAAATTCCTTAAATAATGCAGCAGAATCCTTAAATAATGCAATAAAGTCCTTAAATAATGCAGCAGAGTCCTTAAATAATGCAATCAATTCCTTAAATAATGCAGCAGAATCCTTAAATAATGCAATAAAGTCATTAAATAATGCAGCAGAGTCCTTAAATAATGCAACAAAGTCCTTAAATAATGCAGCAGATTCCTTAAATTCTGCAGCAGCGTCCTTAAATAATGCATCAAAGTCCTTAAATAATGCAGCAGAGTCCTTAAATACCACAGCAGAGTCATTAAATAATGCAGCAGAGTCCTTAAATAATGCAGCATATTCCTTAAATAATGCAGCAGAGTCCTTAAATAATGCAATAAAGTCCTTAAATAATGCAGCAGAGTCCTTAAATAATGCAGCAACGTCCTTAATAATGCAGCTGAGTCCTTAAATAATGCAGCAACATCCTTAAATAATGCAGCAGAGTCCTTAAATACTGCATCAGCGTCCTTAAATAATGCAACAAAGTCCTTAAATAATGCAGCAAAGTCCTTAAATAATGCAGCAGAGTCCTTAAATACAGCAGCAGAGTCCTTAAATAATTCAGCAAAGTCCTTAAATAATGCAGCAGAGTCCTTAAATAATGCAATAAAGTCCTTATCTAATGCAGCAACGTCCTTAATAATGCAGCAGAGTCCTTAAATAATGCAGCAAAGTACTTAAATAATGCAGCAGAGGCCTTAAATACCGCAGCAGCATACTTAAATAATGCAGCAAAGTCCTTAAATAATGCAGCAGAGTCCTTAAATAATGCAACAAAGTCCTTAAATAATGCAGCAGAGTCCTTAAATAATGCAACAAAGTCCTTAAATAATGCACCAGAGTACTTAAATAATGCAACAAAGTCCTTAATAATGCAGCAGAGTCCTTAAATAATGCAGCAAATTCTTTAAATAATGCAGCAGAATCCTTAAATAATGCAATAAAGTCCTTATCTAATGCAGCAACGTCCTTAATAATGCAGCAGAGTCCTTAAATAATGCAGCAAAGTACTTAAATAATGCAGCAGAGGCCTTAAATACCGCAGCAGCATACTTAAATAATGCAGCAAAGTCCTTAAATAATGCAGCAGAGTCCTTAAATAATGCAACAAAGTCCTTAAATAATGCAGCAGAGTCCTTAAATAATGCAACAAAGTCCTTAAATAATGCACCAGAGTACTTAAATAATGCAGCAAAGTCCTTAAATAATGCAGCAGAGTCCTTAAATAATGCAACAAAGTCCTTAAATAATGCAGCAGAGTCCTTAAATAATGCAACAAAGTCCTTAAATAATGCAGCAGAGTCCTTAAATAATGCAACAAAGTCCTTAAATAATGCAGCAGAGTCCTTAAATAATGCAGCAAAGTCCTTAAATAATGCAGCAGAGTCCTTAAACAATGCAGCACAGTCCTTAAATAATGCAACAAAGTCCTTAAATAATGCAGCAGAGTCCTTAAATAATGCAGCAAAGTTCTTAAATAATGCAGCAGAGTCCTTAAACAATGCAGCACAGTCCTTAAATAATGCAGCAAAGTCCTTAAATAATGCAGCAGAGTCCTTAAATAATGCAGCAAACTCATAAAATAATGCAGCAAAGTACTTAAATAATGCAGCAAATTCCTTAAATAATGCAGCAGAATCCTTAAATAATGCAGCAAAGTCCTTAAATAATGCAGCAGATTCCTTAAATAATGCAACAAAGTCCTTAAATAATGCAGCAGAGTCCTTAAATAATGCAACAAAGTCCTTAAATAATGCACCAGAGTACTTAAATAATGCAGCAAAGTCCTTAAATAATGCAGCAGAGTCCTTAAATAATGCAACAAAGTCCTTAAATAATGCAGCAGAGTCCTTAAATAATGCAACAAAGTCCTTAAATAATGCAGCAGAGTCCTTAAATAATGCAACAAAGTCCTTAAATAATGCAGCAGAGTCCTTAAATAATGCAGCAAAGTCCTTAAATAATGCAGCAGAGTCCTTAAACAATGCAGCACAGTCCTTAAATAATGCAACAAAGTCCTTAAATAATGCAGCAGAGTCCTTAAATAATGCAGCAAAGTTCTTAAATAATGCAGCAGAGTCCTTAAACAATGCAGCACAGTCCTTAAATAATGCAGCAAAGTCCTTAAATAATGCAGCAGAGTCCTTAAATAATGCAGCAAACTCATTAAATAATGCAGCAAAGTACTTAAATAATGCAGCAAATTCCTTAAATAATGCAGCAGAATCCTTAAATAATGCAATAAAGTCCTTAAATAATGCAGCAGAGTCCTTAAATAATGCAATAAATTCCTTAAATAATGCAGCAGAATCCTTAAATAATGCAATAAAGTCAATAAATAATGCAGCAGAGTCCTTAAATACTGCAGCAGAGACCTTAAATAATGCAGCAAAAACCTTAAATAATGCAGCAGAGTCCTTATATAATGCAGCAGAGTCCTAAAATACCGCAGCAGAGTCCTTAAATAATGCAGCAGAGTCCTTAAATAATGCAGCAAATTCATTAAATAATGCAGCAGAGTCCTTAAATAATGCAACAAAGTCCTTAAATAATGCAGCAGATTCCTTAAATTTCGCAGCAGCGTCCTTAAATAATGCATCAAAGTCCTTAAATAATGCAGCAGAGTCCTAAAATACCGCAGCAGAGTCCTTAAATAATGCAGCAAAGTCCTTAAATAATGCAGCAGAGTGCTTACATAATGCAGCAGGGTCCTTAAATTCCGCAGCAGAGTCATTAAATAATGCAGCAGAGTCCTTAAATAATGCAGCAAATTCATTAAATAATGCACAGAGTCATTAAATAATGCAACAAAGTCCTTAAATAATGCAGCAGAGTCCTTAAATAATGCAACAAAGTCCTTAAATAATGCAGCAGATTCCTTAAATAAAGCAGCAGAGTGCTTAAATAATGCAGCAGAGTCCTTAAATACCGCAGCAGAGTCATTAAATAATACAGCAGAGTCCTTAAATAATGCAGCAAATTCCTTAAATAATGCAGAGTCCTTAAATAATGCACTAAATTCCTTAAATAAAATGCAGCAACGCCCTTAATAATGCAGCAGAGTCCTTAAATAATTCAGCAAAGTCCTTAAATAATGCAGCAGAGTCCTTAAATACCGCAGCAGCGTCCTTAAATAATGCAACAAAGTCCTTAAATAATGCAGCTGAACCCTTAAATAATGCAACAAAGTCCTTAAATAATGCAGCAGACTCCTTAAATAATGCAACAAACTCCTTAAATAATGCAGCAGAGTACTTAAATAATGCAGCAGAGTACTTAAATAATGCAGCAAATTCCTTAAATAATGCAGCAGAATCCTTAAATAATGCAATAAAATCCTTAAATAATGCAGCAACGTCCTTAATAATGCAGCAGAGTCCTTAAATAATACAGCAAAGTTCTTAAATAATGCAGCAGAGGACTTAAATACTGCAGCAGCGTCGTTAAATAATGCAGCAGAGTCCTTAAATAATGCAACAAAGTCCTTAAATAATGCAGCAGAATCCTTAAATAATGCAAAAAATTCCTTAAATAATGCAGAAGAGTACTTAAATAATGCAGAAAAGTTGTTAAATAATGCAGCAAAGTCCTTAAATAATGCAGCAGAGTCCTTAAACATTGCAGCACAGTCCTTAAATAATGCAACAAAGTCCTTAAATAATGCAGCAGAGTCCTTAAATAATGCAATAAAGTCCTTAAATAATGCAGCAGAGTCCTTAAATAATGCAGCAACGTCCTTAATAATGCAGCTGAGTCCTTAAATAATGCAGCAACATCCTTAAATAATGCAGCAGAATCCTTAAATAATGCAGCAAAGTCCTTAAATAATGCAGCAGATTCCTTAAATAATGCAACAAAGTCCTTAAATAATGCAGCAGAGTCCTTAAATAATGCAACAAAGTCCTTAAATAATGCACCAGAGTACTTAAATAATGCAGCAAAGTCCTTAAATAATGCAGCAGAGTCCTTAAATAATGCAACAAAGTCCTTAAATAATGCAGCAGAGTCCTTAAATAATGCAACAAAGTCCTTAAATAATGCAGCAGAGTCCTTAAATAATGCAATAAAGTCCTTATCTAATGCAGCAACGTCCTTAATAATGCAGCAGAGTCCTTAAATAATGCAGCAAAGTACTTAAATAATGCAGCAGAGGCCTTAAATACCACAGCAGCATACTTAAATAATGCAGCAAAGTCCTTAAATAATGCAGCAGAGTCCTTAAATAATGCAACAAAGTCCTTAAATAATGCAGCAGAGTCCTTAAATAATGCAACAAAGTCCTTAAATAATGCACCAGAGTACTTAAATAATGCAACAAAGTCCTTAATAATGCAGCAGAGTCCTTAAATAATGCAGCAAATTCTTTAAATAATGCAGCAGAATCCTTAAATAATGCAATAAAGTCCTTATCTAATGCAGCAACGTCCTTAATAATGCAGCAGAGTCCTTAAATAATGCAGCAAAGTACTTAAATAATGCAGCAGAGGCCTTAAATACCGCAGCAGCATACTTAAATAATGCAGCAAAGTCCTTAAATAATGCAGCAGAGTCCTTAAATAATGCAACAAAGTCCTTAAATAATGCAGCAGAGTCCTTAAATAATGCAACAAAGTCCTTAAATAATGCACCAGAGTACTTAAATAATGCAGCAAAGTCCTTAAATAATGCAGCAGAGTCCTTAAATAATGCAACAAAGTCCTTAAATAATGCAGCAGAGTCCTTAGATAATGCAACAAAGTCCTTAAATAATGCAGCAGAGTCCTTAAATAATGCAACAAAGTCCTTAAATAATGCAGCAGAGTCCTTAAATAATGCAGCAAAGTCCTTAAATAATGCAGCAGAGTCCTTAAACAATGCAGCACAGTCCTTAAATAATGCAACAAAGTCCTTAAATAATGCAGCAGAGTCCTTAAATAATGCAGCAAAGTTCTTAAATAATGCAGCAGAGTCCTTAAACAATGCAGCACAGTCCTTAAATAATGCAGCAAAGTCCTTAAATAATGCAGCAGAGTCCTTAAATAATGCAGCAAACTCATAAAATAATGCAGCAAAGTACTTAAATAATGCAGCAAATTCCTTAAATAATGCAGCAGAATCCTTAAATAATGCAGCAAAGTCCTTAAATAATGCAGCAGATTCCTTAAATAATGCAACAAAGTCCTTAAATAATGCAGCAGAGTCCTTAAATAATGCAACAAAGTCCTTAAATAATGCACCAGAGTACTTAAATAATGCAGCAAAGTCCTTAAATAATGCAGCAGAGTCCTTAAATAATGCAACAAAGTCCTTAAATAATGCAGCAGAGTCCTTAAATAATGCAACAAAGTCCTTAAATAATGCAGCAGAGTCCTTAAATAATGCAACAAAGTCCTTAAATAATGCAGCAGAGTCCTTAAATAATGCAGCAAAGTCCTTAAATAATGCAGCAGAATCCTTAAATAATGCAAAAAATTCCTTAAATAATGCAGAAGAGTACTTAAATAATGCAGAAAAGTTGTTAAATAATGCAGCAAAGTCCTTAAATAATGCAGCAGAGTCCTTAAACATTGCAGCACAGTCCTTAAATAATGCAACAAAGTCCTTAAATAATGCAGCAGAGTCCTTAAATAATGCAGCAAAGTCCTTAAAAAATGCAGCAGAGTCCTTAAACAATGCAACACAGTCCTTAAATAATGCAGCAGAGTCCTTAAATACTGCAGCAGAGTCCTTAAATAATGCAGCAAAGTCCTTAAATAATGCAGCAGAGTCCTTAAATATTGCAGCAGAGTCCTTAAATAATGCAGCAAAGTCCTTAAATAATGCAGCAGAGTCCTTAAATTCCGCAGCAGAGTGATTAAATAATGCAACAAAGTCCTTAATAATGCAGCAGAGTCCTTAAATAATGCAGCAAATTCTTTAAATAATGCAGCAGAATCCTTAAATAATGCAATAAAGTCCTTATCTAATGCAGCAACGTCCTTAATAATGCAGCAGAGTCCTTAAATAATGCAGCAAAGTACTTAAATAATGCAGCAGAGGCCTTAAATACCGCAGCAGCATACTTAAATAATGCAGCAAAGTCCTTAAATAATGCAGCAGAGTCCTTAAATAATGCAACAAAGTCCTTAAATAATGCAGCAGAGTCCTTAAATAATGCAGCAAAGTCCTTAAATAATGCAGCAGAGTCCTTAAATAATGCAACAAAGTCCTTAAATAATGCAGCAGAGTCCTTAAATAATGCAGCAGAGTCCTTAAATAATGCAACAAAGTCCTTAAATAATGCAGCAGAGTCCTTAAATAATGCAACAAAGTCCTTAAATAATGCAGCAGAGTCCTTAAATAATGCAACAAAGTCCTTAAATAATGCAGCAGATTCCTTAAATTTCGCAGCAGCGTCCTTAAATAATGCATCAAAGTCCTTAAATAATGCAGCAGAGTCCTAAAATACCGCAGCAGAGTCCTTAAATAATGCAGCAAAGTCCTTAAATAATGCAGCAGAGTGCTTACATAATGCAGCAGAGTCCTTAAATTCCGCAGCAGAGTAATTAAATAATGCAGCAGAGTCCTTAAATAATGCAGCAAATTCATTAAATAATGCACAGAGTCATTAAATAATGCAACAAAGTCCTTAAATAATGCAGCAGAGTCCTTAAATAATGCAACAAAGTCCTTAAATAATGCAGCAGATTCCTTAAATAAAGCAGCAGAGTGCTTAAATAATGCAGCAGAGTCCTTAAATACCGCAGCAGAGTCATTAAATAATACAGCAGAGTCCTTAAATAATGCAGCAAATTCCTTAAATAATGCAGAGTCCTTAAATAATGCACTAAATTCCTTAAATAAAATGCAGCAACGCCCTTAATAATGCAGCAGAGTCCTTAAATAATTCAGCAAAGTCCTTAAATAATGCAGCAGAGTCCTTAAATACCGCAGCAGCGTCCTTAAATAATGCAACAAAGTCCTTAAATAATGCAGCTGAACCCTTAAATAATGCAACAAAGTCCTTAAATAATGCAGCAGACTCCTTAAATAATGCAACAAACTCCTTAAATAATGCAGCAGAGTACTTAAATAATGCAGCAGAGTACTTAAATAATGCAGCAAATTCCTTAAATAATGCAGCAGAATCCTTAAATAATGCAATAAAATCCTTAAATAATGCAGCAACGTCCTTAATAATGCAGCAGAGTCCTTAAATAATACAGCAAAGTTCTTAAATAATGCAGCAGAGGACTTAAATACTGCAGCAGCGTCCTTAAATAATGCAGCAGAGTCCTTAAATAATGCAACAAAGTCCTTAAATAATGCAGCAGAGTCCTTAAATAATGCAGCAAAGTCCTTAAATAATGCAGCAGAGTCCTTAAACAATGCAGCACAGTCCTTAAATAATGCAACAAAGTCCTTAAATAATGCAGCAGAGTCCTTAAATAATGCAGCAAAGTCCTTAAATAATGCAGCAGAGTCCTTAAACAATGCAGCACAGTCCTTAAATAATGCAGCAAAGTCCTTAAATAATGCAGCAGAGTCCTTAAATACAGCAGCAGCGTCCTTAAATAATGCAACAAAGTCCTTAAATAATGCAGCAGAGTCCTTAAATAATGCATCAAAGTCCTTAAATAATGCAGCAGAGTCCTTAAATAATGCAACAAACTCATTAAATAATGCAGCAAAGTACTTAAATAATGCAGCAAATTCCTTAAATAATGCAGCAGAATCCTTAAATAATGCAATAAAGTCCTTAAATAATGCAGCAGAGTCCTTAAATAATGCAATCAATTCCTTAAATAATGCAGCAGAATCCTTAAATAATGCAATAAAGTCATTAAATAATGCAGCAGAGTCCTTAAATAATGCAACAAAGTCCTTAAATAATGCAGCAGATTCCTTAAATTCTGCAGCAGCGTCCTTAAATAATGCATCAAAGTCCTTAAATAATGCAGCAGAGTCCTTAAATACCACAGCAGAGTCATTAAATAATGCAGCAGAGTCCTTAAATAATGCAGCATATTCCTTAAATAATGCAGCAGAGTCCTTAAATAATGCAATAAAGTCCTTAAATAATGCAGCAGAGTCCTTAAATAATGCAGCAACGTCCTTAATAATGCAGCTGAGTCCTTAAATAATGCAGCAACATCCTTAAATAATGCAGCAGAGTCCTTAAATACTGCATCAGCGTCCTTAAATAATGCAACAAAGTCCTTAAATAATGCAGCAAAGTCCTTAAATAATGCAGCAGAGTCCTTAAATACAGCAGCAGAGTCCTTAAATAATTCAGCAAAGTCCTTAAATAATGCAGCAGAGTCCTTAAATAATGCAATAAAGTCCTTATCTAATGCAGCAACGTCCTTAATAATGCAGCAGAGTCCTTAAATAATGCAGCAAAGTACTTAAATAATGCAGCAGAGGCCTTAAATACCGCAGCAGCATACTTAAATAATGCAGCAAAGTCCTTAAATAATGCAGCAGAGTCCTTAAATAATGCAACAAAGTCCTTAAATAATGCAGCAGAGTCCTTAAATAATGCAACAAAGTCCTTAAATAATGCACCAGAGTACTTAAATAATGCAACAAAGTCCTTAATAATGCAGCAGAGTCCTTAAATAATGCAGCAAATTCTTTAAATAATGCAGCAGAATCCTTAAATAATGCAATAAAGTCCTTATCTAATGCAGCAACGTCCTTAATAATGCAGCAGAGTCCTTAAATAATGCAGCAAAGTACTTAAATAATGCAGCAGAGGCCTTAAATACCGCAGCAGCATACTTAAATAATGCAGCAAAGTCCTTAAATAATGCAGCAGAGTCCTTAAATAATGCAACAAAGTCCTTAAATAATGCAGCAGAGTCCTTAAATAATGCAACAAAGTCCTTAAATAATGCACCAGAGTACTTAAATAATGCAGCAAAGTCCTTAAATAATGCAGCAGAGTCCTTAAATAATGCAACAAAGTCCTTAAATAATGCAGCAGAGTCCTTAAATAATGCAACAAAGTCCTTAAATAATGCAGCAGAGTCCTTAAATAATGCAACAAAGTCCTTAAATAATGCAGCAGAGTCCTTAAATAATGCAGCAAAGTCCTTAAATAATGCAGCAGAGTCCTTAAACAATGCAGCACAGTCCTTAAATAATGCAACAAAGTCCTTAAATAATGCAGCAGAGTCCTTAAATAATGCAGCAAAGTTCTTAAATAATGCAGCAGAGTCCTTAAACAATGCAGCACAGTCCTTAAATAATGCAGCAAAGTCCTTAAATAATGCAGCAGAGTCCTTAAATAATGCAGCAAACTCATAAAATAATGCAGCAAAGTACTTAAATAATGCAGCAAATTCCTTAAATAATGCAGCAGAATCCTTAAATAATGCAGCAAAGTCCTTAAATAATGCAGCAGATTCCTTAAATAATGCAACAAAGTCCTTAAATAATGCAGCAGAGTCCTTAAATAATGCAACAAAGTCCTTAAATAATGCACCAGAGTACTTAAATAATGCAGCAAAGTCCTTAAATAATGCAGCAGAGTCCTTAAATAATGCAACAAAGTCCTTAAATAATGCAGCAGAGTCCTTAAATAATGCAACAAAGTCCTTAAATAATGCAGCAGAGTCCTTAAATAATGCAACAAAGTCCTTAAATAATGCAGCAGAGTCCTTAAATAATGCAGCAAAGTCCTTAAATAATGCAGCAGAGTCCTTAAACAATGCAGCACAGTCCTTAAATAATGCAACAAAGTCCTTAAATAATGCAGCAGAGTCCTTAAATAATGCAGCAAAGTTCTTAAATAATGCAGCAGAGTCCTTAAACAATGCAGCACAGTCCTTAAATAATGCAGCAAAGTCCTTAAATAATGCAGCAGAGTCCTTAAATAATGCAGCAAACTCATTAAATAATGCAGCAAAGTACTTAAATAATGCAGCAAATTCCTTAAATAATGCAGCAGAATCCTTAAATAATGCAATAAAGTCCTTAAATAATGCAGCAGAGTCCTTAAATAATGCAATAAATTCCTTAAATAATGCAGCAGAATCCTTAAATAATGCAATAAAGTCAATAAATAATGCAGCAGAGTCCTTAAATACTGCAGCAGAGACCTTAAATAATGCAGCAAAAACCTTAAATAATGCAGCAGAGTCCTTATATAATGCAGCAGAGTCCTAAAATACCGCAGCAGAGTCCTTAAATAATGCAGCAGAGTCCTTAAATAATGCAGCAAATTCATTAAATAATGCAGCAGAGTCCTTAAATAATGCAACAAAGTCCTTAAATAATGCAGCAGATTCCTTAAATTTCGCAGCAGCGTCCTTAAATAATGCATCAAAGTCCTTAAATAATGCAGCAGAGTCCTAAAATACCGCAGCAGAGTCCTTAAATAATGCAGCAAAGTCCTTAAATAATGCAGCAGAGTGCTTACATAATGCAGCAGAGTCCTTAAATTCCGCAGCAGAGTCATTAAATAATGCAGCAGAGTCCTTAAATAATGCAGCAAATTCATTAAATAATGCACAGAGTCATTAAATAATGCAACAAAGTCCTTAAATAATGCAGCAGAGTCCTTAAATAATGCAACAAAGTCCTTAAATAATGCAGCAGATTCCTTAAATAAAGCAGCAGAGTGCTTAAATAATGCAGCAGAGTCCTTAAATACCGCAGCAGAGTCATTAAATAATACAGCAGAGTCCTTAAATAATGCAGCAAATTCCTTAAATAATGCAGAGTCCTTAAATAATGCACTAAATTCCTTAAATAAAATGCAGCAACGCCCTTAATAATGCAGCAGAGTCCTTAAATAATTCAGCAAAGTCCTTAAATAATGCAGCAGAGTCCTTAAATACCGCAGCAGCGTCCTTAAATAATGCAACAAAGTCCTTAAATAATGCAGCTGAACCCTTAAATAATGCAACAAAGTCCTTAAATAATGCAGCAGACTCCTTAAATAATGCAACAAACTCCTTAAATAATGCAGCAGAGTACTTAAATAATGCAGCAGAGTACTTAAATAATGCAGCAAATTCCTTAAATAATGCAGCAGAATCCTTAAATAATGCAATAAAATCCTTAAATAATGCAGCAACGTCCTTAATAATGCAGCAGAGTCCTTAAATAATACAGCAAAGTTCTTAAATAATGCAGCAGAGGACTTAAATACTGCAGCAGCGTCGTTAAATAATGCAGCAGAGTCCTTAAATAATGCAACAAAGTCCTTAAATAATGCAGCAGAATCCTTAAATAATGCAAAAAATTCCTTAAATAATGCAGAAGAGTACTTAAATAATGCAGAAAAGTTGTTAAATAATGCAGCAAAGTCCTTAAATAATGCAGCAGAGTCCTTAAACATTGCAGCACAGTCCTTAAATAATGCAACAAAGTCCTTAAATAATGCAGCAGAGTCCTTAAATAATGCAATAAAGTCCTTAAATAATGCAGCAGAGTCCTTAAATAATGCAGCAACGTCCTTAATAATGCAGCTGAGTCCTTAAATAATGCAGCAACATCCTTAAATAATGCAGCAGAGTCCTTAAATACTGCATCAGCGTCCTTAAATAATGCAACAAAGTCCTTAAATAATGCAGCAAAGTCCTTAAATAATGCAGCAGAGTCCTTAAATACAGCAGCAGAGTCCTTAAATAATTCAGCAAAGTCCTTAAATAATGCAGCAGAGTCCTTAAATAATGCAATAAAGTCCTTATCTAATGCAGCAACGTCCTTAATAATGCAGCAGAGTCCTTAAATAATGCAGCAAAGTACTTAAATAATGCAGCAGAGGCCTTAAATACCGCAGCAGCATACTTAAATAATGCAGCAAAGTCCTTAAATAATGCAGCAGAGTCCTTAAATAATGCAACAAAGTCCTTAAATAATGCAGCAGAGTCCTTAAATAATGCAACAAAGTCCTTAAATAATGCACCAGAGTACTTAAATAATGCAACAAAGTCCTTATAATGCAGCAGAGTCCTTAAATAATGCAGCAAATTCTTTAAATAATGCAGCAGAATCCTTAAATAATGCAATAAAGTCCTTATCTAATGCAGCAACGTCCTTAATAATGCAGCAGAGTCCTTAAATAATGCAGCAAAGTACTTAAATAATGCAGCAGAGGCCTTAAATACCGCAGCAGCATACTTAAATAATGCAGCAAAGTCCTTAAATAATGCAGCAGAGTCCTTAAATAATGCAACAAAGTCCTTAAATAATGCAGCAGAGTCCTTAAATAATGCAACAAAGTCCTTAAATAATGCACCAGAGTACTTAAATAATGCAGCAAAGTCCTTAAATAATGCAGCAGAGTCCTTAAATAATGCAACAAAGTCCTTAAATAATGCAGCAGAGTCCTTAAATAATGCAACAAAGTCCTTAAATAATGCAGCAGAGTCCTTAAATAATGCAACAAAGTCCTTAAATAATGCAGCAGAGTCCTTAAATAATGCAGCAAAGTCCTTAAATAATGCAGCAGAGTCCTTAAACAATGCAGCACAGTCCTTAAATAATGCAACAAAGTCCTTAAATAATGCAGCAGAGTCCTTAAATAATGCAGCAAAGTTCTTAAATAATGCAGCAGAGTCCTTAAACAATGCAGCACAGTCCTTAAATAATGCAGCAAAGTCCTTAAATAATGCAGCAGAGTCCTTAAATAATGCAGCAAACTCATAAAATAATGCAGCAAAGTACTTAAATAATGCAGCAAATTCCTTAAATAATGCAGCAGAATCCTTAAATAATGCAGCAAAGTCCTTAAATAATGCAGCAGATTCCTTAAATAATGCAACAAAGTCCTTAAATAATGCAGCAGAGTCCTTAAATAATGCAACAAAGTCCTTAAATAATGCACCAGAGTACTTAAATAATGCAGCAAAGTCCTTAAATAATGCAGCAGAGTCCTTAAATAATGCAACAAAGTCCTTAAATAATGCAGCAGAGTCCTTAAATAATGCAACAAAGTCCTTAAATAATGCAGCAGAGTCCTTAAATAATGCAACAAAGTCCTTAAATAATGCAGCAGAGTCCTTAAATAATGCAGCAAAGTCCTTAAATAATGCAGCAGAATCCTTAAATAATGCAAAAAATTCCTTAAATAATGCAGAAGAGTACTTAAATAATGCAGAAAAATTGTTAAATAATGCAGCAAAGTCCTTAAATAATGCAGCAGAGTCCTTAAACATTGCAGCACAGTCCTTAAATAATGCAACAAAGTCCTTAAATAATGCAGCAGAGTCCTTAAATAATGCAGCAAAGTCCTTAAAAAATGCAGCAGAGTCCTTAAACAATGCAACACAGTCCTTAAATAATGCAGCAGAGTCCTTAAATACTGCAGCAGAGTCCTTAAATAATGCAGCAAAGTCCTTAAATAATGCAGCAGAGTCCTTAAATATTGCAGCAGAGTCCTTAAATAATGCAGCAAAGTCCTTAAATAATGCAGCAGAGTCCTTAAATTCCGCAGCAGAGTGATTAAATAATGCAACAAAGTCCTTAATAATGCAGCAGAGTCCTTAAATAATGCAGCAAATTCTTTAAATAATGCAGCAGAATCCTTAAATAATGCAATAAAGTCCTTATCTAATGCAGCAACGTCCTTAATAATGCAGCAGAGTCCTTAAATAATGCAGCAAAGTACTTAAATAATGCAGCAGAGGCCTTAAATACCGCAGCAGCATACTTAAATAATGCAGCAAAGTCCTTAAATAATGCAGCAGAGTCCTTAAATAATGCAACAAAGTCCTTAAATAATGCAGCAGAGTCCTTAAATAATGCAGCAAAGTCCTTAAATAATGCAGCAGAGTCCTTAAATAATGCAACAAAGTCCTTAAATAATGCAGCAGAGTCCTTAAATAATGCAGCAGAGTCCTTAAATAATGCAACAAAGTCCTTAAATAATGCAGCAGAGTCCTTAAATAATGCAACAAAGTCCTTAAATAATGCAGCAGAGTCCTTAAATAATGCAACAAAGTCCTTAAATAATGCAGCAGAGTCCTTAAATAATGCAGCAAAGTCCTTAAATAATGCAGCAGAGTCCTTAAACAATGCAGCACAGTCCTTAAATAATGCAACAAAGTCCTTAAATAATGCAGCAGAGTCCTTAAATAATGCAGCAAAGTCCTTAAATAATGCAGCAGAGTCCTTAAACAATGCAGCACAGTCCTTAAATAATGCAGCAAAGTCCTTAAATAATGCAGCAGAGTCCTTAAATACAGCAGCAGCGTCCTTAAATAATGCAACAAAGTCCTTAAATAATGCAGCAGAGTCCTTAAATAATGCATCAAAGTCCTTAAATAATGCAGCAGAGTCCTTAAATAATGCAACAAACTCATTAAATAATGCAGCAAAGTACTTAAATAATGCAGCAAATTCCTTAAATAATGCAGCAGAATCCTTAAATAATGCAATAAAGTCCTTAAATAATGCAGCAGAGTCCTTAAATAATGCAATCAATTCCTTAAATAATGCAGCAGAATCCTTAAATAATGCAATAAAGTCATTAAATAATGCAGCAGAGTCCTTAAATAATGCAACAAAGTCCTTAAATAATGCAGCAGATTCCTTAAATTCTGCAGCAGCGTCCTTAAATAATGCATCAAAGTCCTTAAATAATGCAGCAGAGTCCTTAAATACCACAGCAGAGTCATTAAATAATGCAGCAGAGTCCTTAAATAATGCAGCATATTCCTTAAATAATGCAGCAGAGTCCTTAAATAATGCAGCAACATCCTTAAATAATGCAGCAGAGTCCTTAAATACTGCATCAGCGTCCTTAAATAATGCAACAAAGTCCTTAAATAATGCAGCAAAGTCCTTAAATAATGCAGCAGAGTCCTTAAATACAGCAGCAGAGTCCTTAAATAATTCAGCAAAGTCCTTAAATAATGCAGCAGAGTCCTTAAATAATGCAATAAAGTCCTTATCTAATGCAGCAACGTCCTTAATAATGCAGCAGAGTCCTTAAATAATGCAGCAAAGTACTTAAATAATGCAGCAGAGGCCTTAAATACCGCAGCAGCATACTTAAATAATGCAGCAAAGTCCTTAAATAATGCAGCAGAGTCCTTAAATAATGCAACAAAGTCCTTAAATAATGCAGCAGAGTCCTTAAATAATGCAACAAAGTCCTTAAATAATGCACCAGAGTACTTAAATAATGCAACAAAGTCCTTAATAATGCAGCAGAGTCCTTAAATAATGCAGCAAATTCTTTAAATAATGCAGCAGAATCCTTAAATAATGCAATAAAGTCCTTATCTAATGCAGCAACGTCCTTAATAATGCAGCAGAGTCCTTAAATAATGCAGCAAAGTACTTAAATAATGCAGCAGAGGCCTTAAATACCGCAGCAGCATACTTAAATAATGCAGCAAAGTCCTTAAATAATGCAGCAGAGTCCTTAAATAATGCAACAAAGTCCTTAAATAATGCAGCAGAGTCCTTAAATAATGCAACAAAGTCCTTAAATAATGCACCAGAGTACTTAAATAATGCAGCAAAGTCCTTAAATAATGCAGCAGAGTCCTTAAATAATGCAACAAAGTCCTTAAATAATGCAGCAGAGTCCTTAAATAATGCAACAAAGTCCTTAAATAATGCAGCAGAGTCCTTAAATAATGCAACAAAGTCCTTAAATAATGCAGCAGAGTCCTTAAATAATGCAGCAAAGTCCTTAAATAATGCAGCAGAGTCCTTAAACAATGCAGCACAGTCCTTAAATAATGCAACAAAGTCCTTAAATAATGCAGCAGAGTCCTTAAATAATGCAGCAAAGTTCTTAAATAATGCAGCAGAGTCCTTAAACAATGCAGCACAGTCCTTAAATAATGCAGCAAAGTCCTTAAATAATGCAGCAGAGTCCTTAAATAATGCAGCAAACTCATAAAATAATGCAGCAAAGTACTTAAATAATGCAGCAAATTCCTTAAATAATGCAGCAGAATCCTTAAATAATGCAGCAAAGTCCTTAAATAATGCAGCAGATTCCTTAAATAATGCAACAAAGTCCTTAAATAATGCAGCAGAGTCCTTAAATAATGCAACAAAGTCCTTAAATAATGCACCAGAGTACTTAAATAATGCAGCAAAGTCCTTAAATAATGCAGCAGAGTCCTTAAATAATGCAACAAAGTCCTTAAATAATGCAGCAGAGTCCTTAAATAATGCAACAAAGTCCTTAAATAATGCAGCAGAGTCCTTAAATAATGCAATAAAGTCCTTATCTAATGCAGCAACGTCCTTAATAATGCAGCAGAGTCCTTAAATAATGCAGCAAAGTACTTAAATAATGCAGCAGAGGCCTTAAATACCACAGCAGCATACTTAAATAATGCAGCAAAGTCCTTAAATAATGCAGCAGAGTCCTTAAATAATGCAACAAAGTCCTTAAATAATGCAGCAGAGTCCTTAAATAATGCAACAAAGTCCTTAAATAATGCACCAGAGTACTTAAATAATGCAACAAAGTCCTTAATAATGCAGCAGAGTCCTTAAATAATGCAGCAAATTCTTTAAATAATGCAGCAGAATCCTTAAATAATGCAATAAAGTCCTTATCTAATGCAGCAACGTCCTTAATAATGCAGCAGAGTCCTTAAATAATGCAGCAAAGTACTTAAATAATGCAGCAGAGGCCTTAAATACCGCAGCAGCATACTTAAATAATGCAGCAAAGTCCTTAAATAATGCAGCAGAGTCCTTAAATAATGCAACAAAGTCCTTAAATAATGCAGCAGAGTCCTTAAATAATGCAACAAAGTCCTTAAATAATGCACCAGAGTACTTAAATAATGCAGCAAAGTCCTTAAATAATGCAGCAGAGTCCTTAAATAATGCAACAAAGTCCTTAAATAATGCAGCAGAGTCCTTAGATAATGCAACAAAGTCCTTAAATAATGCAGCAGAGTCCTTAAATAATGCAACAAAGTCCTTAAATAATGCAGCAGAGTCCTTAAATAATGCAGCAAAGTCCTTAAATAATGCAGCAGAGTCCTTAAACAATGCAGCACAGTCCTTAAATAATGCAACAAAGTCCTTAAATAATGCAGCAGAGTCCTTAAATAATGCAGCAAAGTTCTTAAATAATGCAGCAGAGTCCTTAAACAATGCAGCACAGTCCTTAAATAATGCAGCAAAGTCCTTAAATAATGCAGCAGAGTCCTTAAATAATGCAGCAAACTCATAAAATAATGCAGCAAAGTACTTAAATAATGCAGCAAATTCCTTAAATAATGCAGCAGAATCCTTAAATAATGCAGCAAAGTCCTTAAATAATGCAGCAGATTCCTTAAATAATGCAACAAAGTCCTTAAATAATGCAGCAGAGTCCTTAAATAATGCAACAAAGTCCTTAAATAATGCACCAGAGTACTTAAATAATGCAGCAAAGTCCTTAAATAATGCAGCAGAGTCCTTAAATAATGCAACAAAGTCCTTAAATAATGCAGCAGAGTCCTTAAATAATGCAACAAAGTCCTTAAATAATGCAGCAGAGTCCTTAAATAATGCAACAAAGTCCTTAAATAATGCAGCAGAGTCCTTAAATAATGCAGCAAAGTCCTTAAATAATGCAGCAGAATCCTTAAATAATGCAAAAAATTCCTTAAATAATGCAGAAGAGTACTTAAATAATGCAGAAAAGTTGTTAAATAATGCAGCAAAGTCCTTAAATAATGCAGCAGAGTCCTTAAACATTGCAGCACAGTCCTTAAATAATGCAACAAAGTCCTTAAATAATGCAGCAGAGTCCTTAAATAATGCAGCAAAGTCCTTAAAAAATGCAGCAGAGTCCTTAAACAATGCAACACAGTCCTTAAATAATGCAGCAGAGTCCTTAAATACTGCAGCAGAGTCCTTAAATAATGCAGCAAAGTCCTTAAATAATGCAGCAGAGTCCTTAAATATTGCAGCAGAGTCCTTAAATAATGCAGCAAAGTCCTTAAATAATGCAGCAGAGTCCTTAAATTCCGCAGCAGAGTGATTAAATAATGCAACAAAGTCCTTAATAATGCAGCAGAGTCCTTAAATAATGCAGCAAATTCTTTAAATAATGCAGCAGAATCCTTAAATAATGCAATAAAGTCCTTATCTAATGCAGCAACGTCCTTAATAATGCAGCAGAGTCCTTAAATAATGCAGCAAAGTACTTAAATAATGCAGCAGAGGCCTTAAATACCGCAGCAGCATACTTAAATAATGCAGCAAAGTCCTTAAATAATGCAGCAGAGTCCTTAAATAATGCAACAAAGTCCTTAAATAATGCAGCAGAGTCCTTAAATAATGCAGCAAAGTCCTTAAATAATGCAGCAGAGTCCTTAAATAATGCAACAAAGTCCTTAAATAATGCAGCAGAGTCCTTAAATAATGCAGCAGAGTCCTTAAATAATGCAACAAAGTCCTTAAATAATGCAGCAGAGTCCTTAAATAATGCAACAAAGTCCTTAAATAATGCAGCAGAGTCCTTAAATAATGCAACAAAGTCCTTAAATAATGCAGCAGAGTCCTTAAATAATGCAGCAAAGTCCTTAAATAATGCAGCAGAGTCCTTAAACAATGCAGCACAGTCCTTAAATAATGCAACAAAGTCCTTAAATAATGCAGCAGAGTCCTTAAATAATGCAGCAAAGTCCTTAAATAATGCAGCAGAGTCCTTAAACAATGCAGCACAGTCCTTAAATAATGCAGCAAAGTCCTTAAATAATGCAGCAGAGTCCTTAAATACAGCAGCAGCGTCCTTAAATAATGCAACAAAGTCCTTAAATAATGCAGCAGAGTCCTTAAATAATGCATCAAAGTCCTTAAATAATGCAGCAGAGTCCTTAAATAATGCAACAAACTCATTAAATAATGCAGCAAAGTACTTAAATAATGCAGCAAATTCCTTAAATAATGCAGCAGAATCCTTAAATAATGCAATAAAGTCCTTAAATAATGCAGCAGAGTCCTTAAATAATGCAATCAATTCCTTAAATAATGCAGCAGAATCCTTAAATAATGCAATAAAGTCATTAAATAATGCAGCAGAGTCCTTAAATAATGCAACAAAGTCCTTAAATAATGCAGCAGATTCCTTAAATTCTGCAGCAGCGTCCTTAAATAATGCATCAAAGTCCTTAAATAATGCAGCAGAGTCCTTAAATACCACAGCAGAGTCATTAAATAATGCAGCAGAGTCCTTAAATAATGCAGCATATTCCTTAAATAATGCAGCAGAGTCCTTAAATAATGCAATAAAGTCCTTAAATAATGCAGCAGAGTCCTTAAATAATGCAGCAACGTCCTTAATAATGCAGCTGAGTCCTTAAATAATGCAGCAACATCCTTAAATAATGCAGCAGAGTCCTTAAATACTGCATCAGCGTCCTTAAATAATGCAACAAAGTCCTTAAATAATGCAGCAAAGTCCTTAAATAATGCAGCAGAGTCCTTAAATACAGCAGCAGAGTCCTTAAATAATTCAGCAAAGTCCTTAAATAATGCAGCAGAGTCCTTAAATAATGCAATAAAGTCCTTATCTAATGCAGCAACGTCCTTAATAATGCAGCAGAGTCCTTAAATAATGCAGCAAAGTACTTAAATAATGCAGCAGAGGCCTTAAATACCGCAGCAGCATACTTAAATAATGCAGCAAAGTCCTTAAATAATGCAGCAGAGTCCTTAAATAATGCAACAAAGTCCTTAAATAATGCAGCAGAGTCCTTAAATAATGCAACAAAGTCCTTAAATAATGCACCAGAGTACTTAAATAATGCAACAAAGTCCTTAATAATGCAGCAGAGTCCTTAAATAATGCAGCAAATTCTTTAAATAATGCAGCAGAATCCTTAAATAATGCAATAAAGTCCTTATCTAATGCAGCAACGTCCTTAATAATGCAGCAGAGTCCTTAAATAATGCAGCAAAGTACTTAAATAATGCAGCAGAGGCCTTAAATACCGCAGCAGCATACTTAAATAATGCAGCAAAGTCCTTAAATAATGCAGCAGAGTCCTTAAATAATGCAACAAAGTCCTTAAATAATGCAGCAGAGTCCTTAAATAATGCAACAAAGTCCTTAAATAATGCACCAGAGTACTTAAATAATGCAGCAAAGTCCTTAAATAATGCAGCAGAGTCCTTAAATAATGCAACAAAGTCCTTAAATAATGCAGCAGAGTCCTTAAATAATGCAACAAAGTCCTTAAATAATGCAGCAGAGTCCTTAAATAATGCAACAAAGTCCTTAAATAATGCAGCAGAGTCCTTAAATAATGCAGCAAAGTCCTTAAATAATGCAGCAGAGTCCTTAAACAATGCAGCACAGTCCTTAAATAATGCAACAAAGTCCTTAAATAATGCAGCAGAGTCCTTAAATAATGCAGCAAAGTTCTTAAATAATGCAGCAGAGTCCTTAAACAATGCAGCACAGTCCTTAAATAATGCAGCAAAGTCCTTAAATAATGCAGCAGAGTCCTTAAATAATGCAGCAAACTCATAAAATAATGCAGCAAAGTACTTAAATAATGCAGCAAATTCCTTAAATAATGCAGCAGAATCCTTAAATAATGCAGCAAAGTCCTTAAATAATGCAGCAGATTCCTTAAATAATGCAACAAAGTCCTTAAATAATGCAGCAGAGTCCTTAAATAATGCAACAAAGTCCTTAAATAATGCACCAGAGTACTTAAATAATGCAGCAAAGTCCTTAAATAATGCAGCAGAGTCCTTAAATAATGCAACAAAGTCCTTAAATAATGCAGCAGAGTCCTTAAATAATGCAACAAAGTCCTTAAATAATGCAGCAGAGTCCTTAAATAATGCAATAAAGTCCTTATCTAATGCAGCAACGTCCTTAATAATGCAGCAGAGTCCTTAAATAATGCAGCAAAGTACTTAAATAATGCAGCAGAGGCCTTAAATACCGCAGCAGCATACTTAAATAATGCAGCAAAGTCCTTAAATAATGCAGCAGAGTCCTTAAATAATGCAACAAAGTCCTTAAATAATGCAGCAGAGTCCTTAAATAATGCAACAAAGTCCTTAAATAATGCACCAGAGTACTTAAATAATGCAACAAAGTCCTTAATAATGCAGCAGAGTCCTTAAATAATGCAGCAAATTCTTTAAATAATGCAGCAGAATCCTTAAATAATGCAATAAAGTCCTTATCTAATGCAGCAACGTCCTTAATAATGCAGCAGAGTCCTTAAATAATGCAGCAAAGTACTTAAATAATGCAGCAGAGGCCTTAAATACCGCAGCAGCATACTTAAATAATGCAGCAAAGTCCTTAAATAATGCAGCAGAGTCCTTAAATAATGCAACAAAGTCCTTAAATAATGCAGCAGAGTCCTTAAATAATGCAACAAAGTCCTTAAATAATGCACCAGAGTACTTAAATAATGCAGCAAAGTCCTTAAATAATGCAGCAGAGTCCTTAAATAATGCAACAAAGTCCTTAAATAATGCAGCAGAGTCCTTAAATAATGCAACAAAGTCCTTAAATAATGCAGCAGAGTCCTTAAATAATGCAACAAAGTCCTTAAATAATGCAGCAGAGTCCTTAAATAATGCAGCAAAGTCCTTAAATAATGCAGCAGAGTCCTTAAACAATGCAGCACAGTCCTTAAATAATGCAACAAAGTCCTTAAATAATGCAGCAGAGTCCTTAAATAATGCAGCAAAGTTCTTAAATAATGCAGCAGAGTCCTTAAACAATGCAGCACAGTCCTTAAATAATGCAGCAAAGTCCTTAAATAATGCAGCAGAGTCCTTAAATAATGCAGCAAACTCATAAAATAATGCAGCAAAGTACTTAAATAATGCAGCAAATTCCTTAAATAATGCAGCAGAATCCTTAAATAATGCAGCAAAGTCCTTAAATAATGCAGCAGATTCCTTAAATAATGCAACAAAGTCCTTAAATAATGCAGCAGAGTCCTTAAATAATGCAACAAAGTCCTTAAATAATGCACCAGAGTACTTAAATAATGCAGCAAAGTCCTTAAATAATGCAGCAGAGTCCTTAAATAATGCAACAAAGTCCTTAAATAATGCAGCAGAGTCCTTAAATAATGCAACAAAGTCCTTAAATAATGCAGCAGAGTCCTTAAATAATGCAACAAAGTCCTTAAATAATGCAGCAGAGTCCTTAAATAATGCAGCAAAGTCCTTAAATAATGCAGCAGAATCCTTAAATAATGCAAAAAAATCCTTAAATAATGCAGAAGAGTACTTAAATAATGCAGAAAAGTTGTTAAATAATGCAGCAAAGTCCTTAAATAATGCAGCAGAGTCCTTAAACATTGCAGCACAGTCCTTAAATAATGCAACAAAGTCCTTAAATAATGCAGCAGAGTCCTTAAATAATGCAGCAAAGTCCTTAAAAAATGCAGCAGAGTCCTTAAACAATGCAACACAGTCCTTAAATAATGCAGCAGAGTCCTTAAATACTGCAGCAGAGTCCTTAAATAATGCAGCAAAGTCCTTAAATAATGCAGCAGAGTCCTTAAATATTGCAGCAGAGTCCTTAAATAATGCAGCAAAGTCCTTAAATAATGCAGCAGAGTCCTTAAATTCCGCAGCAGAGTGATTAAATAATGCAACAAAGTCCTTAATAATGCAGCAGAGTCCTTAAATAATGCAGCAAATTCTTTAAATAATGCAGCAGAATCCTTAAATAATGCAATAAAGTCCTTATCTAATGCAGCAACGTCCTTAATAATGCAGCAGAGTCCTTAAATAATGCAGCAAAGTACTTAAATAATGCAGCAGAGGCCTTAAATACCGCAGCAGCATACTTAAATAATGCAGCAAAGTCCTTAAATAATGCAGCAGAGTCCTTAAATAATGCAACAAAGTCCTTAAATAATGCAGCAGAGTCCTTAAATAATGCAGCAAAGTCCTTAAATAATGCAGCAGAGTCCTTAAATAATGCAACAAAGTCCTTAAATAATGCAGCAGAGTCCTTAAATAATGCAGCAGAGTCCTTAAATAATGCAACAAAGTCCTTAAATAATGCAGCAGAGTCCTTAAATAATGCAACAAAGTCCTTAAATAATGCAGCAGAGTCCTTAAATAATGCAACAAAGTCCTTAAATAATGCAGCAGAGTCCTTAAATAATGCAGCAAAGTCCTTAAATAATGCAGCAGAGTCCTTAAACAATGCAGCACAGTCCTTAAATAATGCAACAAAGTCCTTAAATAATGCAGCAGAGTCCTTAAATAATGCAGCAAAGTCCTTAAATAATGCAGCAGAGTCCTTAAACAATGCAGCACAGTCCTTAAATAATGCAGCAAAGTCCTTAAATAATGCAGCAGAGTCCTTAAATACAGCAGCAGCGTCCTTAAATAATGCAACAAAGTCCTTAAATAATGCAGCAGAGTCCTTAAATAATGCATCAAAGTCCTTAAATAATGCAGCAGAGTCCTTAAATAATGCAACAAACTCATTAAATAATGCAGCAAAGTACTTAAATAATGCAGCAAATTCCTTAAATAATGCAGCAGAATCCTTAAATAATGCAATAAAGTCCTTAAATAATGCAGCAGAGTCCTTAAATAATGCAATCAATTCCTTAAATAATGCAGCAGAATCCTTAAATAATGCAATAAAGTCATTAAATAATGCAGCAGAGTCCTTAAATAATGCAACAAAGTCCTTAAATAGTGCAGCAGATTCCTTAAATTCTGCAGCAGCGTCCTTAAATAATGCATCAAAGTCCTTAAATAATGCAGCAGAGTCCTTAAATACCACAGCAGAGTCATTAAATAATGCAGCAGAGTCCTTAAATAATGCAGCATATTCCTTAAATAATGCAGCAGAGTCCTTAAATAATGCAATAAAGTCCTTAAATAATGCAGCAGAGTCCTTAAATAATGCAGCAACGTCCTTAATAATGCAGCTGAGTCCTTAAATAATGCAGCAACATCCTTAAATAATGCAGCAGAGTCCTTAAATACTGCATCAGCGTCCTTAAATAATGCAACAAAGTCCTTAAATAATGCAGCAAAGTCCTTAAATAATGCAGCAGAGTCCTTAAATACAGCAGCAGAGTCCTTAAATAATTCAGCAATTCCTTAAATAATGCAGCAGAGTCCTTAAATAATGCAATAAAGTCCTTATCTAATGCAGCAACGTCCTTAATAATGCAGCAGAGTCCTTAAATAATGCAGCAAAGTACTTAAATAATGCAGCAGAGGCCTTAAATACCGCAGCAGCATACTTAAATAATGCAGCAAAGTCCTTAAATAATGCAGCAGAGTCCTTAAATAATGCAACAAAGTCCTTAAATAATGCACCAGAGTACTTAAATAATGCAACAAAGTCCTTAATAATGCAGCAGAGTCCTTAAATAATGCAGCAAATTCTTTAAATAATGCAGCAGAATCCTTAAATAATGCAATAAAGTCCTTATCTAATGCAGCAACGTCCTTAATAATGCAGCAGAGTCCTTAAATAATGCAGCAAAGTACTTAAATAATGCAGCAGAGGCCTTAAATACCGCAGCAGCATACTTAAATAATGCAGCAAAGTCCTTAAATAATGCAGCAGAGTCCTTAAATAATGCAACAAAGTCCTTAAATAATGCAGCAGAGTCCTTAAATAATGCAACAAAGTCCTTAAATAATGCACCAGAGTACTTAAATAATGCAGCAAAGTCCTTAAATAATGCAGCAGAGTCCTTAAATAATGCAACAAAGTCCTTAAATAATGCAGCAGAGTCCTTAAATAATGCAACAAAGTCCTTAAATAATGCAGCAGAGTCCTTAAATAATGCAACAAAGTCCTTAAATAATGCAGCAGAGTCCTTAAATAATGCAGCAAAGTCCTTAAATAATGCAGCAGAGTCCTTAAACAATGCAGCACAGTCCTTAAATAATGCAACAAAGTCCTTAAATAATGCAGCAGAGTCCTTAAATAATGCAGCAAAGTTCTTAAATAATGCAGCAGAGTCCTTAAACAATGCAGCACAGTCCTTAAATAATGCAGCAAAGTCCTTAAATAATGCAGCAGAGTCCTTAAATAATGCAGCAAACTCATAAAATAATGCAGCAAAGTACTTAAATAATGCAGCAAATTCCTTAAATAATGCAGCAGAATCCTTAAATAATGCAGCAAAGTCCTTAAATAATGCAGCAGATTCCTTAAATAATGCAACAAAGTCCTTAAATAATGCAGCAGAGTCCTTAAATAATGCAACAAAGTCCTTAAATAATGCACCAGAGTACTTAAATAATGCAGCAAAGTCCTTAAATAATGCAGCAGAGTCCTTAAATAATGCAACAAAGTCCTTAAATAATGCAGCAGAGTCCTTAAATAATGCAACAAAGTCCTTAAATAATGCAGCAGAGTCCTTAAATAATGCAACAAAGTCCTTAAATAATGCAGCAGAGTCCTTAAATAATGCAGCAAAGTCCTTAAATAATGCAGCAGAGTCCTTAAACAATGCAGCACAGTCCTTAAATAATGCAACAAAGTCCTTAAATAATGCAGCAGAGTCCTTAAATAATGCAGCAAAGTTCTTAAATAATGCAGCAGAGTCCTTAAACAATGCAGCACAGTCCTTAAATAATGCAGCAAAGTCCTTAAATAATGCAGCAGAGTCCTTAAATAATGCAGCAAACTCATTAAATAATGCAGCAAAGTACTTAAATAATGCAGCAAATTCCTTAAATAATGCAGCAGAATCCTTAAATAATGCAATAAAGTCCTTAAATAATGCAGCAGAGTCCTTAAATAATGCAATAAATTCCTTAAATAATGCAGCAGAATCCTTAAATAATGCAATAAAGTCAATAAATAATGCAGCAGAGTCCTTAAATACTGCAGCAGAGACCTTAAATAATGCAGCAAAAACCTTAAATAATGCAGCAGAGTCCTTATATAATGCAGCAGAGTCCTAAAATACCGCAGCAGAGTCCTTAAATAATGCAGCAGAGTCCTTAAATAATGCAGCAAATTCATTAAATAATGCAGCAGAGTCCTTAAATAATGCAACAAAGTCCTTAAATAATGCAGCAGATTCCTTAAATTTCGCAGCAGCGTCCTTAAATAATGCATCAAAGTCCTTAAATAATGCAGCAGAGTCCTAAAATACCGCAGCAGAGTCCTTAAATAATGCAGCAAAGTCCTTAAATAATGCAGCAGAGTGCTTACATAATGCAGCAGAGTCCTTAAATTCCGCAGCAGAGTCATTAAATAATGCAGCAGAGTCCTTAAATAATGCAGCAAATTCATTAAATAATGCACAGAGTCATTAAATAATGCAACAAAGTCCTTAAATAATGCAGCAGAGTCCTTAAATAATGCAACAAAGTCCTTAAATAATGCAGCAGATTCCTTAAATAAAGCAGCAGAGTGCTTAAATAATGCAGCAGAGTCCTTAAATACCGCAGCAGAGTCATTAAATAATACAGCAGAGTCCTTAAATAATGCAGCAAATTCCTTAAATAATGCAGAGTCCTTAAATAATGCACTAAATTCCTTAAATAAAATGCAGCAACGCCCTTAATAATGCAGCAGAGTCCTTAAATAATTCAGCAAAGTCCTTAAATAATGCAGCAGAGTCCTTAAATACCGCAGCAGCGTCCTTAAATAATGCAACAAAGTCCTTAAATAATGCAGCTGAACCCTTAAATAATGCAACAAAGTCCTTAAATAATGCAGCAGACTCCTTAAATAATGCAACAAACTCCTTAAATAATGCAGCAGAGTACTTAAATAATGCAGCAGAGTACTTAAATAATGCAGCAAATTCCTTAAATAATGCAGCAGAATCCTTAAATAATGCAATAAAATCCTTAAATAATGCAGCAACGTCCTTAATAATGCAGCAGAGTCCTTAAATAATACAGCAAAGTTCTTAAATAATGCAGCAGAGGACTTAAATACTGCAGCAGCGTCCTTAAATAATGCAGCAGAGTCCTTAAATAATGCAACAAAGTCCTTAAATAATGCAGCAGAATCCTTAAATAATGCAAAAAATTCCTTAAATAATGCAGAAGAGTACTTAAATAATGCAGAAAAGTTGTTAAATAATGCAGCAAAGTCCTTAAATAATGCAGCAGAGTCCTTAAACATTGCAGCACAGTCCTTAAATAATGCAACAAAGTCCTTAAATAATGCAGCAGAGTCCTTAAATAATGCAATAAAGTCCTTAAATAATGCAGCAGAGTCCTTAAATAATGCAGCAACGTCCTTAATAATGCAGCTGAGTCCTTAAATAATGCAGCAACATCCTTAAATAATGCAGCAGAGTCCTTAAATACTGCATCAGCGTCCTTAAATAATGCAACAAAGTCCTTAAATAATGCAGCAAAGTCCTTAAATAATGCAGCAGAGTCCTTAAATACAGCAGCAGAGTCCTTAAATAATTCAGCAAAGTCCTTAAATAATGCAGCAGAGTCCTTAAATAATGCAATAAAGTCCTTATCTAATGCAGCAACGTCCTTAATAATGCAGCAGAGTCCTTAAATAATGCAGCAAAGTACTTAAATAATGCAGCAGAGGCCTTAAATACCGCAGCAGCATACTTAAATAATGCAGCAAAGTCCTTAAATAATGCAGCAGAGTCCTTAAATAATGCAACAAAGTCCTTAAATAATGCAGCAGAGTCCTTAAATAATGCAACAAAGTCCTTAAATAATGCACCAGAGTACTTAAATAATGCAACAAAGTCCTTAATAATGCAGCAGAGTCCTTAAATAATGCAGCAAATTCTTTAAATAATGCAGCAGAATCCTTAAATAATGCAATAAAGTCCTTATCTAATGCAGCAACGTCCTTAATAATGCAGCAGAGTCCTTAAATAATGCAGCAAAGTACTTAAATAATGCAGCAGAGGCCTTAAATACCGCAGCAGCATACTTAAATAATGCAGCAAAGTCCTTAAATAATGCAGCAGAGTCCTTAAATAATGCAACAAAGTCCTTAAATAATGCAGCAGAGTCCTTAAATAATGCAACAAAGTCCTTAAATAATGCACCAGAGTACTTAAATAATGCAGCAAAGTCCTTAAATAATGCAGCAGAGTCCTTAAATAATGCAACAAAGTCCTTAAATAATGCAGCAGAGTCCTTAAATAATGCAACAAAGTCCTTAAATAATGCAGCAGAGTCCTTAAATAATGCAACAAAGTCCTTAAATAATGCAGCAGAGTCCTTAAATAATGCAGCAAAGTCCTTAAATAATGCAGCAGAGTCCTTAAACAATGCAGCACAGTCCTTAAATAATGCAACAAAGTCCTTAAATAATGCAGCAGAGTCCTTAAATAATGCAGCAAAGTTCTTAAATAATGCAGCAGAGTCCTTAAACAATGCAGCACAGTCCTTAAATAATGCAGCAAAGTCCTTAAATAATGCAGCAGAGTCCTTAAATAATGCAGCAAACTCATAAAATAATGCAGCAAAGTACTTAAATAATGCAGCAAATTCCTTAAATAATGCAGCAGAATCCTTAAATAATGCAGCAAAGTCCTTAAATAATGCAGCAGATTCCTTAAATAATGCAACAAAGTCCTTAAATAATGCAGCAGAGTCCTTAAATAATGCAACAAAGTCCTTAAATAATGCACCAGAGTACTTAAATAATGCAGCAAAGTCCTTAAATAATGCAGCAGAGTCCTTAAATAATGCAACAAAGTCCTTAAATAATGCAGCAGAGTCCTTAAATAATGCAACAAAGTCCTTAAATAATGCAGCAGAGTCCTTAAATAATGCAATAAAGTCCTTATCTAATGCAGCAACGTCCTTAATAATGCAGCAGAGTCCTTAAATAATGCAGCAAAGTACTTAAATAATGCAGCAGAGGCCTTAAATACCGCAGCAGCATACTTAAATAATGCAGCAAAGTCCTTAAATAATGCAGCAGAGTCCTTAAATAATGCAACAAAGTCCTTAAATAATGCAGCAGAGTCCTTAAATAATGCAACAAAGTCCTTAAATAATGCACCAGAGTACTTAAATAATGCAACAAAGTCCTTAATAATGCAGCAGAGTCCTTAAATAATGCAGCAAATTCTTTAAATAATGCAGCAGAATCCTTAAATAATGCAATAAAGTCCTTATCTAATGCAGCAAAGTCCTTAATAATGCAGCAGAGTCCTTAAATAATGCAGCAAAGTACTTAAATAATGCAGCAGAGGCCTTAAATACCGCAGCAGCATACTTAAATAATGCAGCAAAGTCCTTAAATAATGCAGCAGAGTCCTTAAATAATGCAACAAAGTCCTTAAATAATGCAGCAGAGTCCTTAAATAATGCAACAAAGTCCTTAAATAATGCACCAGAGTACTTAAATAATGCAGCAAAGTCCTTAAATAATGCAGCAGAGTCCTTAAATAATGCAACAAAGTCCTTAAATAATGCAGCAGAGTCCTTAGATAATGCAACAAAGTCCTTAAATAATGCAGCAGAGTCCTTAAATAATGCAACAAAGTCCTTAAATAATGCAGCAGAGTCCTTAAATAATGCAGCAAAGTCCTTAAATAATGCAGCAGAGTCCTTAAACAATGCAGCACAGTCCTTAAATAATGCAACAAAGTCCTTAAATAATGCAGCAGAGTCCTTAAATAATGCAGCAAAGTTCTTAAATAATGCAGCAGAGTCCTTAAACAATGCAGCACAGTCCTTAAATAATGCAGCAAAGTCCTTAAATAATGCAGCAGAGTCCTTAAATAATGCAGCAAACTCATAAAATAATGCAGCAAAGTACTTAAATAATGCAGCAAATTCCTTAAATAATGCAGCAGAATCCTTAAATAATGCAGCAAAGTCCTTAAATAATGCAGCAGATTCCTTAAATAATGCAACAAAGTCCTTAAATAATGCAGCAGAGTCCTTAAATAATGCAACAAAGTCCTTAAATAATGCACCAGAGTACTTAAATAATGCAGCAAAGTCCTTAAATAATGCAGCAGAGTCCTTAAATAATGCAACAAAGTCCTTAAATAATGCAGCAGAGTCCTTAAATAATGCAACAAAGTCCTTAAATAATGCAGCAGAGTCCTTAAATAATGCAACAAAGTCCTTAAATAATGCAGCAGAGTCCTTAAATAATGCAGCAAAGTCCTTAAATAATGCAGCAGAATCCTTAAATAATGCAAAAAATTCCTTAAATAATGCAGAAGAGTACTTAAATAATGCAGAAAAGTTGTTAAATAATGCAGCAAAGTCCTTAAATAATGCAGCAGAGTCCTTAAACATTGCAGCACAGTCCTTAAATAATGCAACAAAGTCCTTAAATAATGCAGCAGAGTCCTTAAATAATGCAGCAAAGTCCTTAAAAAATGCAGCAGAGTCCTTAAACAATGCAACACAGTCCTTAAATAATGCAGCAGAGTCCTTAAATACTGCAGCAGAGTCCTTAAATAATGCAGCAAAGTCCTTAAATAATGCAGCAGAGTCCTTAAATATTGCAGCAGAGTCCTTAAATAATGCAGCAAAGTCCTTAAATAATGCAGCAGAGTCCTTAAATTCCGCAGCAGAGTGATTAAATAATGCAACAAAGTCCTTAATAATGCAGCAGAGTCCTTAAATAATGCAGCAAATTCTTTAAATAATGCAGCAGAATCCTTAAATAATGCAATAAAGTCCTTATCTAATGCAGCAACGTCCTTAATAATGCAGCAGAGTCCTTAAATAATGCAGCAAAGTACTTAAATAATGCAGCAGAGGCCTTAAATACCGCAGCAGCATACTTAAATAATGCAGCAAAGTCCTTAAATAATGCAGCAGAGTCCTTAAATAATGCAACAAAGTCCTTAAATAATGCAGCAGAGTCCTTAAATAATGCAGCAAAGTCCTTAAATAATGCAGCAGAGTCCTTAAATAATGCAACAAAGTCCTTAAATAATGCAGCAGAGTCCTTAAATAATGCAGCAGAGTCCTTAAATAATGCAACAAAGTCCTTAAATAATGCAGCAGAGTCCTTAAATAATGCAACAAAGTCCTTAAATAATGCAGCAGAGTCCTTAAATAATGCAACAAAGTCCTTAAATAATGCAGCAGAGTCCTTAAATAATGCAGCAAAGTCCTTAAATAATGCAGCAGAGTCCTTAAACAATGCAGCACAGTCCTTAAATAATGCAACAAAGTCCTTAAATAATGCAGCAGAGTCCTTAAATAATGCAGCAAAGTCCTTAAATAATGCAGCAGAGTCCTTAAACAATGCAGCACAGTCCTTAAATAATGCAGCAAAGTCCTTAAATAATGCAGCAGAGTCCTTAAATACAGCAGCAGCGTCCTTAAATAATGCAACAAAGTCCTTAAATAATGCAGCAGAGTCCTTAAATAATGCATCAAAGTCCTTAAATAATGCAGCAGAGTCCTTAAATAATGCAACAAACTCATTAAATAATGCAGCAAAGTACTTAAATAATGCAGCAAATTCCTTAAATAATGCAGCAGAATCCTTAAATAATGCAATAAAGTCCTTAAATAATGCAGCAGAGTCCTTAAATAATGCAATCAATTCCTTAAATAATGCAGCAGAATCCTTAAATAATGCAATAAAGTCATTAAATAATGCAGCAGAGTCCTTAAATAATGCAACAAAGTCCTTAAATAATGCAGCAGATTCCTTAAATTCTGCAGCAGCGTCCTTAAATAATGCATCAAAGTCCTTAAATAATGCAGCAGAGTCCTTAAATACCACAGCAGAGTCATTAAATAATGCAGCAGAGTCCTTAAATAATGCAGCATATTCCTTAAATAATGCAGCAGAGTCCTTAAATAATGCAATAAAGTCCTTAAATAATGCAGCAGAGTCCTTAAATAATGCAGCAACGTCCTTAATAATGCAGCTGAGTCCTTAAATAATGCAGCAACATCCTTAAATAATGCAGCAGAGTCCTTAAATACTGCATCAGCGTCCTTAAATAATGCAACAAAGTCCTTAAATAATGCAGCAAAGTCCTTAAATAATGCAGCAGAGTCCTTAAATACAGCAGCAGAGTCCTTAAATAATTCAGCAAAGTCCTTAAATAATGCAGCAGAGTCCTTAAATAATGCAATAAAGTCCTTATCTAATGCAGCAACGTCCTTAATAATGCAGCAGAGTCCTTAAATAATGCAGCAAAGTACTTAAATAATGCAGCAGAGGCCTTAAATACCGCAGCAGCATACTTAAATAATGCAGCAAAGTCCTTAAATAATGCAGCAGAGTCCTTAAATAATGCAACAAAGTCCTTAAATAATGCAGCAGAGTCCTTAAATAATGCAACAAAGTCCTTAAATAATGCACCAGAGTACTTAAATAATGCAACAAAGTCCTTAATAATGCAGCAGAGTCCTTAAATAATGCAGCAAATTCTTTAAATAATGCAGCAGAATCCTTAAATAATGCAATAAAGTCCTTATCTAATGCAGCAACGTCCTTAATAATGCAGCAGAGTCCTTAAATAATGCAGCAAAGTACTTAAATAATGCAGCAGAGGCCTTAAATACCGCAGCAGCATACTTAAATAATGCAGCAAAGTCCTTAAATAATGCAGCAGAGTCCTTAAATAATGCAACAAAGTCCTTAAATAATGCAGCAGAGTCCTTAAATAATGCAACAAAGTCCTTAAATAATGCACCAGAGTACTTAAATAATGCAGCAAAGTCCTTAAATAATGCAGCAGAGTCCTTAAATAATGCAACAAAGTCCTTAAATAATGCAGCAGAGTCCTTAAATAATGCAACAAAGTCCTTAAATAATGCAGCAGAGTCCTTAAATAATGCAACAAAGTCCTTAAATAATGCAGCAGAGTCCTTAAATAATGCAGCAAAGTCCTTAAATAATGCAGCAGAGTCCTTAAACAATGCAGCACAGTCCTTAAATAATGCAACAAAGTCCTTAAATAATGCAGCAGAGTCCTTAAATAATGCAGCAAAGTTCTTAAATAATGCAGCAGAGTCCTTAAACAATGCAGCACAGTCCTTAAATAATGCAGCAAAGTCCTTAAATAATGCAGCAGAGTCCTTAAATAATGCAGCAAACTCATAAAATAATGCAGCAAAGTACTTAAATAATGCAGCAAATTCCTTAAATAATGCAGCAGAATCCTTAAATAATGCAGCAAAGTCCTTAAATAATGCAGCAGATTCCTTAAATAATGCAACAAAGTCCTTAAATAATGCAGCAGAGTCCTTAAATAATGCAACAAAGTCCTTAAATAATGCACCAGAGTACTTAAATAATGCAGCAAAGTCCTTAAATAATGCAGCAGAGTCCTTAAATAATGCAACAAAGTCCTTAAATAATGCAGCAGAGTCCTTAAATAATGCAACAAAGTCCTTAAATAATGCAGCAGAGTCCTTAAATAATGCAATAAAGTCCTTATCTAATGCAGCAACGTCCTTAATAATGCAGCAGAGTCCTTAAATAATGCAGCAAAGTACTTAAATAATGCAGCAGAGGCCTTAAATACCGCAGCAGCATACTTAAATAATGCAGCAAAGTCCTTAAATAATGCAGCAGAGTCCTTAAATAATGCAACAAAGTCCTTAAATAATGCAGCAGAGTCCTTAAATAATGCAACAAAGTCCTTAAATAATGCACCAGAGTACTTAAATAATGCAACAAAGTCCTTAATAATGCAGCAGAGTCCTTAAATAATGCAGCAAATTCTTTAAATAATGCAGCAGAATCCTTAAATAATGCAATAAAGTCCTTATCTAATGCAGCAACGTCCTTAATAATGCAGCAGAGTCCTTAAATAATGCAGCAAAGTACTTAAATAATGCAGCAGAGGCCTTAAATACCGCAGCAGCATACTTAAATAATGCAGCAAAGTCCTTAAATAATGCAGCAGAGTCCTTAAATAATGCAACAAAGTCCTTAAATAATGCAGCAGAGTCCTTAAATAATGCAACAAAGTCCTTAAATAATGCACCAGAGTACTTAAATAATGCAGCAAAGTCCTTAAATAATGCAGCAGAGTCCTTAAATAATGCAACAAAGTCCTTAAATAATGCAGCAGAGTCCTTAAATAATGCAACAAAGTCCTTAAATAATGCAGCAGAGTCCTTAAATAATGCAACAAAGTCCTTAAATAATGCAGCAGAGTCCTTAAATAATGCAGCAAAGTCCTTAAATAATGCAGCAGAGTCCTTAAACAATGCAGCACAGTCCTTAAATAATGCAACAAAGTCCTTAAATAATGCAGCAGAGTCCTTAAATAATGCAGCAAAGTTCTTAAATAATGCAGCAGAGTCCTTAAACAATGCAGCACAGTCCTTAAATAATGCAGCAAAGTCCTTAAATAATGCAGCAGAGTCCTTAAATAATGCAGCAAACTCATAAAATAATGCAGCAAAGTACTTAAATAATGCAGCAAATTCCTTAAATAATGCAGCAGAATCCTTAAATAATGCAGCAAAGTCCTTAAATAATGCAGCAGATTCCTTAAATAATGCAACAAAGTCCTTAAATAATGCAGCAGAGTCCTTAAATAATGCAACAAAGTCCTTAAATAATGCACCAGAGTACTTAAATAATGCAGCAAAGTCCTTAAATAATGCAGCAGAGTCCTTAAATAATGCAACAAAGTCCTTAAATAATGCAGCAGAGTCCTTAAATAATGCAACAAAGTCCTTAAATAATGCAGCAGAGTCCTTAAATAATGCAACAAAGTCCTTAAATAATGCAGCAGAGTCCTTAAATAATGCAGCAAAGTCCTTAAATAATGCAGCAGAATCCTTAAATAATGCAAAAAATTCCTTAAATAATGCAGAAGAGTACTTAAATAATGCAGAAAAGTTGTTAAATAATGCAGCAAAGTCCTTAAATAATGCAGCAGAGTCCTTAAACATTGCAGCACAGTCCTTAAATAATGCAACAAAGTCCTTAAATAATGCAGCAGAGTCCTTAAATAATGCAGCAAAGTCCTTAAAAAATGCAGCAGAGTCCTTAAACAATGCAACACAGTCCTTAAATAATGCAGCAGAGTCCTTAAATACTGCAGCAGAGTCCTTAAATAATGCAGCAAAGTCCTTAAATAATGCAGCAGAGTCCTTAAATATTGCAGCAGAGTCCTTAAATAATGCAGCAAAGTCCTTAAATAATGCAGCAGAGTCCTTAAATTCCGCAGCAGAGTGATTAAATAATGCAACAAAGTCCTTAATAATGCAGCAGAGTCCTTAAATAATGCAGCAAATTCTTTAAATAATGCAGCAGAATCCTTAAATAATGCAATAAAGTCCTTATCTAATGCAGCAACGTCCTTAATAATGCAGCAGAGTCCTTAAATAATGCAGCAAAGTACTTAAATAATGCAGCAGAGGCCTTAAATACCGCAGCAGCATACTTAAATAATGCAGCAAAGTCCTTAAATAATGCAGCAGAGTCCTTAAATAATGCAACAAAGTCCTTAAATAATGCAGCAGAGTCCTTAAATAATGCAGCAAAGTCCTTAAATAATGCAGCAGAGTCCTTAAATAATGCAACAAAGTCCTTAAATAATGCAGCAGAGTCCTTAAATAATGCAGCAGAGTCCTTAAATAATGCAACAAAGTCCTTAAATAATGCAGCAGAGTCCTTAAATAATGCAACAAAGTCCTTAAATAATGCAGCAGAGTCCTTAAATAATGCAACAAAGTCCTTAAATAATGCAGCAGAGTCCTTAAATAATGCAGCAAAGTCCTTAAATAATGCAGCAGAGTCCTTAAACAATGCAGCACAGTCCTTAAATAATGCAACAAAGTCCTTAAATAATGCAGCAGAGTCCTTAAATAATGCAGCAAAGTCCTTAAATAATGCAGCAGAGTCCTTAAACAATGCAGCACAGTCCTTAAATAATGCAGCAAAGTCCTTAAATAATGCAGCAGAGTCCTTAAATACAGCAGCAGCGTCCTTAAATAATGCAACAAAGTCCTTAAATAATGCAGCAGAGTCCTTAAATAATGCATCAAAGTCCTTAAATAATGCAGCAGAGTCCTTAAATAATGCAACAAACTCATTAAATAATGCAGCAAAGTACTTAAATAATGCAGCAAATTCCTTAAATAATGCAGCAGAATCCTTAAATAATGCAATAAAGTCCTTAAATAATGCAGCAGAGTCCTTAAATAATGCAATCAATTCCTTAAATAATGCAGCAGAATCCTTAAATAATGCAATAAAGTCATTAAATAATGCAGCAGAGTCCTTAAATAATGCAACAAAGTCCTTAAATAATGCAGCAGATTCCTTAAATTCTGCAGCAGCGTCCTTAAATAATGCATCAAAGTCCTTAAATAATGCAGCAGAGTCCTTAAATACCACAGCAGAGTCATTAAATAATGCAGCAGAGTCCTTAAATAATGCAGCATATTCCTTAAATAATGCAGCAGAGTCCTTAAATAATGCAATAAAGTCCTTAAATAATGCAGCAGAGTCCTTAAATAATGCAGCAACGTCCTTAATAATGCAGCTGAGTCCTTAAATAATGCAGCAACATCCTTAAATAATGCAGCAGAGTCCTTAAATACTGCATCAGCGTCCTTAAATAATGCAACAAAGTCCTTAAATAATGCAGCAAAGTCCTTAAATAATGCAGCAGAGTCCTTAAATACAGCAGCAGAGTCCTTAAATAATTCAGCAAAGTCCTTAAATAATGCAGCAGAGTCCTTAAATAATGCAATAAAGTCCTTATCTAATGCAGCAACGTCCTTAATAATGCAGCAGAGTCCTTAAATAATGCAGCAAAGTACTTAAATAATGCAGCAGAGGCCTTAAATACCGCAGCAGCATACTTAAATAATGCAGCAAAGTCCTTAAATAATGCAGCAGAGTCCTTAAATAATGCAACAAAGTCCTTAAATAATGCAGCAGAGTCCTTAAATAATGCAACAAAGTCCTTAAATAATGCACCAGAGTACTTAAATAATGCAACAAAGTCCTTAATAATGCAGCAGAGTCCTTAAATAATGCAGCAAATTCTTTAAATAATGCAGCAGAATCCTTAAATAATGCAATAAAGTCCTTATCTAATGCAGCAACGTCCTTAATAATGCAGCAGAGTCCTTAAATAATGCAGCAAAGTACTTAAATAATGCAGCAGAGGCCTTAAATACCGCAGCAGCATACTTAAATAATGCAGCAAAGTCCTTAAATAATGCAGCAGAGTCCTTAAATAATGCAACAAAGTCCTTAAATAATGCAGCAGAGTCCTTAAATAATGCAACAAAGTCCTTAAATAATGCACCAGAGTACTTAAATAATGCAGCAAAGTCCTTAAATAATGCAGCAGAGTCCTTAAATAATGCAACAAAGTCCTTAAATAATGCAGCAGAGTCCTTAAATAATGCAACAAAGTCCTTAAATAATGCAGCAGAGTCCTTAAATAATGCAACAAAGTCCTTAAATAATGCAGCAGAGTCCTTAAATAATGCAGCAAAGTCCTTAAATAATGCAGCAGAGTCCTTAAACAATGCAGCACAGTCCTTAAATAATGCAACAAAGTCCTTAAATAATGCAGCAGAGTCCTTAAATAATGCAGCAAAGTTCTTAAATAATGCAGCAGAGTCCTTAAACAATGCAGCACAGTCCTTAAATAATGCAGCAAAGTCCTTAAATAATGCAGCAGAGTCCTTAAATAATGCAGCAAACTCATAAAATAATGCAGCAAAGTACTTAAATAATGCAGCAAATTCCTTAAATAATGCAGCAGAATCCTTAAATAATGCAGCAAAGTCCTTAAATAATGCAGCAGATTCCTTAAATAATGCAACAAAGTCCTTAAATAATGCAGCAGAGTCCTTAAATAATGCAACAAAGTCCTTAAATAATGCACCAGAGTACTTAAATAATGCAGCAAAGTCCTTAAATAATGCAGCAGAGTCCTTAAATAATGCAACAAAGTCCTTAAATAATGCAGCAGAGTCCTTAAATAATGCAACAAAGTCCTTAAATAATGCAGCAGAGTCCTTAAATAATGCAATAAAGTCCTTATCTAATGCAGCAACGTCCTTAATAATGCAGCAGAGTCCTTAAATAATGCAGCAAAGTACTTAAATAATGCAGCAGAGGCCTTAAATACCGCAGCAGCATACTTAAATAATGCAGCAAAGTCCTTAAATAATGCAGCAGAGTCCTTAAATAATGCAACAAAGTCCTTAAATAATGCAGCAGAGTCCTTAAATAATGCAACAAAGTCCTTAAATAATGCACCAGAGTACTTAAATAATGCAACAAAGTCCTTAATAATGCAGCAGAGTCCTTAAATAATGCAGCAAATTCTTTAAATAATGCAGCAGAATCCTTAAATAATGCAATAAAGTCCTTATCTAATGCAGCAACGTCCTTAATAATGCAGCAGAGTCCTTAAATAATGCAGCAAAGTACTTAAATAATGCAGCAGAGGCCTTAAATACCGCAGCAGCATACTTAAATAATGCAGCAAAGTCCTTAAATAATGCAGCAGAGTCCTTAAATAATGCAACAAAGTCCTTAAATAATGCAGCAGAGTCCTTAAATAATGCAACAAAGTCCTTAAATAATGCACCAGAGTACTTAAATAATGCAGCAAAGTCCTTAAATAATGCAGCAGAGTCCTTAAATAATGCAACAAAGTCCTTAAATAATGCAGCAGAGTCCTTAAATAATGCAACAAAGTCCTTAAATAATGCAGCAGAGTCCTTAAATAATGCAACAAAGTCCTTAAATAATGCAGCAGAGTCCTTAAATAATGCAGCAAAGTCCTTAAATAATGCAGCAGAGTCCTTAAACAATGCAGCACAGTCCTTAAATAATGCAACAAAGTCCTTAAATAATGCAGCAGAGTCCTTAAATAATGCAGCAAAGTTCTTAAATAATGCAGCAGAGTCCTTAAACAATGCAGCACAGTCCTTAAATAATGCAGCAAAGTCCTTAAATAATGCAGCAGAGTCCTTAAATAATGCAGCAAACTCATAAAATAATGCAGCAAAGTACTTAAATAATGCAGCAAATTCCTTAAATAATGCAGCAGAATCCTTAAATAATGCAGCAAAGTCCTTAAATAATGCAGCAGATTCCTTAAATAATGCAACAAAGTCCTTAAATAATGCAGCAGAGTCCTTAAATAATGCAACAAAGTCCTTAAATAATGCACCAGAGTACTTAAATAATGCAGCAAAGTCCTTAAATAATGCAGCAGAGTCCTTAAATAATGCAACAAAGTCCTTAAATAATGCAGCAGAGTCCTTAAATAATGCAACAAAGTCCTTAAATAATGCAGCAGAGTCCTTAAATAATGCAACAAAGTCCTTAAATAATGCAGCAGAGTCCTTAAATAATGCAGCAAAGTCCTTAAATAATGCAGCAGAATCCTTAAATAATGCAAAAAATTCCTTAAATAATGCAGAAGAGTACTTAAATAATGCAGAAAAGTTGTTAAATAATGCAGCAAAGTCCTTAAATAATGCAGCAGAGTCCTTAAACATTGCAGCACAGTCCTTAAATAATGCAACAAAGTCCTTAAATAATGCAGCAGAGTCCTTAAATAATGCAGCAAAGTCCTTAAAAAATGCAGCAGAGTCCTTAAACAATGCAACACAGTCCTTAAATAATGCAGCAGAGTCCTTAAATACTGCAGCAGAGTCCTTAAATAATGCAGCAAAGTCCTTAAATAATGCAGCAGAGTCCTTAAATATTGCAGCAGAGTCCTTAAATAATGCAGCAAAGTCCTTAAATAATGCAGCAGAGTCCTTAAATTCCGCAGCAGAGTGATTAAATAATGCAACAAAGTCCTTAATAATGCAGCAGAGTCCTTAAATAATGCAGCAAATTCTTTAAATAATGCAGCAGAATCCTTAAATAATGCAATAAAGTCCTTATCTAATGCAGCAACGTCCTTAATAATGCAGCAGAGTCCTTAAATAATGCAGCAAAGTACTTAAATAATGCAGCAGAGGCCTTAAATACCGCAGCAGCATACTTAAATAATGCAGCAAAGTCCTTAAATAATGCAGCAGAGTCCTTAAATAATGCAACAAAGTCCTTAAATAATGCAGCAGAGTCCTTAAATAATGCAGCAAAGTCCTTAAATAATGCAGCAGAGTCCTTAAATAATGCAACAAAGTCCTTAAATAATGCAGCAGAGTCCTTAAATAATGCAGCAGAGTCCTTAAATAATGCAACAAAGTCCTTAAATAATGCAGCAGAGTCCTTAAATAATGCAACAAAGTCCTTAAATAATGCAGCAGAGTCCTTAAATAATGCAACAAAGTCCTTAAATAATGCAGCAGAGTCCTTAAATAATGCAGCAAAGTCCTTAAATAATGCAGCAGAGTCCTTAAACAATGCAGCACAGTCCTTAAATAATGCAACAAAGTCCTTAAATAATGCAGCAGAGTCCTTAAATAATGCAGCAAAGTCCTTAAATAATGCAGCAGAGTCCTTAAACAATGCAGCACAGTCCTTAAATAATGCAGCAAAGTCCTTAAATAATGCAGCAGAGTCCTTAAATACAGCAGCAGCGTCCTTAAATAATGCAACAAAGTCCTTAAATAATGCAGCAGAGTCCTTAAATAATGCATCAAAGTCCTTAAATAATGCAGCAGAGTCCTTAAATAATGCAACAAACTCATTAAATAATGCAGCAAAGTACTTAAATAATGCAGCAAATTCCTTAAATAATGCAGCAGAATCCTTAAATAATGCAATAAAGTCCTTAAATAATGCAGCAGAGTCCTTAAATAATGCAATCAATTCCTTAAATAATGCAGCAGAATCCTTAAATAATGCAATAAAGTCATTAAATAATGCAGCAGAGTCCTTAAATAATGCAACAAAGTCCTTAAATAGTGCAGCAGATTCCTTAAATTCTGCAGCAGCGTCCTTAAATAATGCATCAAAGTCCTTAAATAATGCAGCAGAGTCCTTAAATACCACAGCAGAGTCATTAAATAATGCAGCAGAGTCCTTAAATAATGCAGCATATTCCTTAAATAATGCAGCAGAGTCCTTAAATAATGCAATAAAGTCCTTAAATAATGCAGCAGAGTCCTTAAATAATGCAGCAACGTCCTTAATAATGCAGCTGAGTCCTTAAATAATGCAGCAACATCCTTAAATAATGCAGCAGAGTCCTTAAATACTGCATCAGCGTCCTTAAATAATGCAACAAAGTCCTTAAATAATGCAGCAAAGTCCTTAAATAATGCAGCAGAGTCCTTAAATACAGCAGCAGAGTCCTTAAATAATTCAGCAAAGTCCTTAAATAATGCAGCAGAGTCCTTAAATAATGCAATAAAGTCCTTATCTAATGCAGCAACGTCCTTAATAATGCAGCAGAGTCCTTAAATAATGCAGCAAAGTACTTAAATAATGCAGCAGAGGCCTTAAATACCGCAGCAGCATACTTAAATAATGCAGCAAAGTCCTTAAATAATGCAGCAGAGTCCTTAAATAATGCAACAAAGTCCTTAAATAATGCAGCAGAGTCCTTAAATAATGCAACAAAGTCCTTAAATAATGCACCAGAGTACTTAAATAATGCAACAAAGTCCTTAATAATGCAGCAGAGTCCTTAAATAATGCAGCAAATTCTTTAAATAATGCAGCAGAATCCTTAAATAATGCAATAAAGTCCTTATCTAATGCAGCAACGTCCTTAATAATGCAGCAGAGTCCTTAAATAATGCAGCAAAGTACTTAAATAATGCAGCAGAGGCCTTAAATACCGCAGCAGCATACTTAAATAATGCAGCAAAGTCCTTAAATAATGCAGCAGAGTCCTTAAATAATGCAACAAAGTCCTTAAATAATGCAGCAGAGTCCTTAAATAATGCAACAAAGTCCTTAAATAATGCACCAGAGTACTTAAATAATGCAGCAAAGTCCTTAAATAATGCAGCAGAGTCCTTAAATAATGCAACAAAGTCCTTAAATAATGCAGCAGAGTCCTTAAATAATGCAACAAAGTCCTTAAATAATGCAGCAGAGTCCTTAAATAATGCAACAAAGTCCTTAAATAATGCAGCAGAGTCCTTAAATAATGCAGCAAAGTCCTTAAATAATGCAGCAGAGTCCTTAAACAATGCAGCACAGTCCTTAAATAATGCAACAAAGTCCTTAAATAATGCAGCAGAGTCCTTAAATAATGCAGCAAAGTTCTTAAATAATGCAGCAGAGTCCTTAAACAATGCAGCACAGTCCTTAAATAATGCAGCAAAGTCCTTAAATAATGCAGCAGAGTCCTTAAATAATGCAGCAAACTCATAAAATAATGCAGCAAAGTACTTAAATAATGCAGCAAATTCCTTAAATAATGCAGCAGAATCCTTAAATAATGCAGCAAAGTCCTTAAATAATGCAGCAGATTCCTTAAATAATGCAACAAAGTCCTTAAATAATGCAGCAGAGTCCTTAAATAATGCAACAAAGTCCTTAAATAATGCACCAGAGTACTTAAATAATGCAGCAAAGTCCTTAAATAATGCAGCAGAGTCCTTAAATAATGCAACAAAGTCCTTAAATAATGCAGCAGAGTCCTTAAATAATGCAACAAAGTCCTTAAATAATGCAGCAGAGTCCTTAAATAATGCAATAAAGTCCTTATCTAATGCAGCAACGTCCTTAATAATGCAGCAGAGTCCTTAAATAATGCAGCAAAGTACTTAAATAATGCAGCAGAGGCCTTAAATACCGCAGCAGCATACTTAAATAATGCAGCAAAGTCCTTAAATAATGCAGCAGAGTCCTTAAATAATGCAACAAAGTCCTTAAATAATGCAGCAGAGTCCTTAAATAATGCAACAAAGTCCTTAAATAATGCACCAGAGTACTTAAATAATGCAACAAAGTCCTTAATAATGCAGCAGAGTCCTTAAATAATGCAGCAAATTCTTTAAATAATGCAGCAGAATCCTTAAATAATGCAATAAAGTCCTTATCTAATGCAGCAACGTCCTTAATAATGCAGCAGAGTCCTTAAATAATGCAGCAAAGTACTTAAATAATGCAGCAGAGGCCTTAAATACCGCAGCAGCATACTTAAATAATGCAGCAAAGTCCTTAAATAATGCAGCAGAGTCCTTAAATAATGCAACAAAGTCCTTAAATAATGCAGCAGAGTCCTTAAATAATGCAACAAAGTCCTTAAATAATGCACCAGAGTACTTAAATAATGCAGCAAAGTCCTTAAATAATGCAGCAGAGTCCTTAAATAATGCAACAAAGTCCTTAAATAATGCAGCAGAGTCCTTAAATAATGCAACAAAGTCCTTAAATAATGCAGCAGAGTCCTTAAATAATGCAACAAAGTCCTTAAATAATGCAGCAGAGTCCTTAAATAATGCAGCAGAGTCCTTAAACAATGCAGCACAGTCCTTAAATAATGCAACAAAGTCCTTAAATAATGCAGCAGAGTCCTTAAATAATGCAGCAAAGTTCTTAAATAATGCAGCAGAGTCCTTAAACAATGCAGCACAGTCCTTAAATAATGCAGCAAAGTCCTTAAATAATGCAGCAGAGTCCTTAAATAATGCAGCAAACTCATAAAATAATGCAGCAAAGTACTTAAATAATGCAGCAAATTCCTTAAATAATGCAGCAGAATCCTTAAATAATGCAGCAAAGTCCTTAAATAATGCAGCAGATTCCTTAAATAATGCAACAAAGTCCTTAAATAATGCAGCAGAGTCCTTAAATAATGCAACAAAGTCCTTAAATAATGCACCAGAGTACTTAAATAATGCAGCAAAGTCCTTAAATAATGCAGCAGAGTCCTTAAATAATGCAACAAAGTCCTTAAATAATGCAGCAGAGTCCTTAAATAATGCAACAAAGTCCTTAAATAATGCAGCAGAGTCCTTAAATAATGCAACAAAGTCCTTAAATAATGCAGCAGAGTCCTTAAATAATGCAGCAAAGTCCTTAAATAATGCAGCAGAATCCTTAAATAATGCAAAAAAATCCTTAAATAATGCAGAAGAGTACTTAAATAATGCAGAAAAGTTGTTAAATAATGCAGCAAAGTCCTTAAATAATGCAGCAGAGTCCTTAAACATTGCAGCACAGTCCTTAAATAATGCAACAAAGTCCTTAAATAATGCAGCAGAGTCCTTAAATAATGCAGCAAAGTCCTTAAAAAATGCAGCAGAGTCCTTAAACAATGCAACACAGTCCTTAAATAATGCAGCAGAGTCCTTAAATACTGCAGCAGAGTCCTTAAATAATGCAGCAAAGTCCTTAAATAATGCAGCAGAGTCCTTAAATATTGCAGCAGAGTCCTTAAATAATGCAGCAAAGTCCTTAAATAATGCAGCAGAGTCCTTAAATTCCGCAGCAGAGTGATTAAATAATGCAACAAAGTCCTTAATAATGCAGCAGAGTCCTTAAATAATGCAGCAAATTCTTTAAATAATGCAGCAGAATCCTTAAATAATGCAATAAAGTCCTTATCTAATGCAGCAACGTCCTTAATAATGCAGCAGAGTCCTTAAATAATGCAGCAAAGTACTTAAATAATGCAGCAGAGGCCTTAAATACCGCAGCAGCATACTTAAATAATGCAGCAAAGTCCTTAAATAATGCAGCAGAGTCCTTAAATAATGCAACAAAGTCCTTAAATAATGCAGCAGAGTCCTTAAATAATGCAGCAAAGTCCTTAAATAATGCAGCAGAGTCCTTAAATAATGCAACAAAGTCCTTAAATAATGCAGCAGAGTCCTTAAATAATGCAGCAGAGTCCTTAAATAATGCAACAAAGTCCTTAAATAATGCAGCAGAGTCCTTAAATAATGCAACAAAGTCCTTAAATAATGCAGCAGAGTCCTTAAATAATGCAACAAAGTCCTTAAATAATGCAGCAGAGTCCTTAAATAATGCAGCAAAGTCCTTAAATAATGCAGCAGAGTCCTTAAACAATGCAGCACAGTCCTTAAATAATGCAACAAAGTCCTTAAATAATGCAGCAGAGTCCTTAAATAATGCAGCAAAGTCCTTAAATAATGCAGCAGAGTCCTTAAACAATGCAGCACAGTCCTTAAATAATGCAGCAAAGTCCTTAAATAATGCAGCAGAGTCCTTAAATACAGCAGCAGCGTCCTTAAATAATGCAACAAAGTCCTTAAATAATGCAGCAGAGTCCTTAAATAATGCATCAAAGTCCTTAAATAATGCAGCAGAGTCCTTAAATAATGCAGCAAAGTACTTAAATAATGCAGCAGAGGCCTTAAATACCGCAGCAGCATACTTAAATAATGCAGCAAAGTCCTTAAATAATGCAGCAGAGTCCTTAAATAATGCAACAAAGTCCTTAAATAATGCAGCAGAGTCCTTAAATAATGCAACAAAGTCCTTAAATAATGCACCAGAGTACTTAAATAATGCAACAAAGTCCTTAATAATGCAGCAGAGTCCTTAAATAATGCAGCAAATTCTTTAAATAATGCAGCAGAATCCTTAAATAATGCAATAAAGTCCTTATCTAATGCAGCAACGTCCTTAATAATGCAGCAGAGTCCTTAAATAATGCAGCAAAGTACTTAAATAATGCAGCAGAGGCCTTAAATACCGCAGCAGCATACTTAAATAATGCAGCAAAGTCCTTAAATAATGCAGCAGAGTCCTTAAATAATGCAACAAAGTCCTTAAATAATGCAGCAGAGTCCTTAAATAATGCAACAAAGTCCTTAAATAATGCACCAGAGTACTTAAATAATGCAGCAAAGTCCTTAAATAATGCAGCAGAGTCCTTAAATAATGCAACAAAGTCCTTAAATAATGCAGCAGAGTCCTTAAATAATGCAACAAAGTCCTTAAATAATGCAGCAGAGTCCTTAAATAATGCAACAAAGTCCTTAAATAATGCAGCAGAGTCCTTAAATAATGCAGCAAAGTCCTTAAATAATGCAGCAGAGTCCTTAAACAATGCAGCACAGTCCTTAAATAATGCAACAAAGTCCTTAAATAATGCAGCAGAGTCCTTAAATAATGCAGCAAAGTTCTTAAATAATGCAGCAGAGTCCTTAAACAATGCAGCACAGTCCTTAAATAATGCAGCAAAGTCCTTAAATAATGCAGCAGAGTCCTTAAATAATGCAGCAAACTCATAAAATAATGCAGCAAAGTACTTAAATAATGCAGCAAATTCCTTAAATAATGCAGCAGAATCCTTAAATAATGCAGCAAAGTCCTTAAATAATGCAGCAGATTCCTTAAATAATGCAACAAAGTCCTTAAATAATGCAGCAGAGTCCTTAAATAATGCAACAAAGTCCTTAAATAATGCACCAGAGTACTTAAATAATGCAGCAAAGTCCTTAAATAATGCAGCAGAGTCCTTAAATAATGCAACAAAGTCCTTAAATAATGCAGCAGAGTCCTTAAATAATGCAACAAAGTCCTTAAATAATGCAGCAGAGTCCTTAAATAATGCAACAAAGTCCTTAAATAATGCAGCAGAGTCCTTAAATAATGCAGCAAAGTCCTTAAATAATGCAGCAGAATCCTTAAATAATGCAAAAAATTCCTTAAATAATGCAGAAGAGTACTTAAATAATGCAGAAAAGTTGTTAAATAATGCAGCAAAGTCCTTAAATAATGCAGCAGAGTCCTTAAACATTGCAGCACAGTCCTTAAATAATGCAACAAAGTCCTTAAATAATGCAGCAGAGTCCTTAAATAATGCAGCAAAGTCCTTAAAAAATGCAGCAGAGTCCTTAAACAATGCAACACAGTCCTTAAATAATGCAGCAGAGTCCTTAAATACTGCAGCAGAGTCCTTAAATAATGCAGCAAAGTCCTTAAATAATGCAGCAGAGTCCTTAAATATTGCAGCAGAGTCCTTAAATAATGCAGCAAAGTCCTTAAATAATGCAGCAGAGTCCTTAAATTCCGCAGCAGAGTGATTAAATAATGCAACAAAGTCCTTAATAATGCAGCAGAGTCCTTAAATAATGCAGCAAATTCTTTAAATAATGCAGCAGAATCCTTAAATAATGCAATAAAGTCCTTATCTAATGCAGCAACGTCCTTAATAATGCAGCAGAGTCCTTAAATAATGCAGCAAAGTACTTAAATAATGCAGCAGAGGCCTTAAATACCGCAGCAGCATACTTAAATAATGCAGCAAAGTCCTTAAATAATGCAGCAGAGTCCTTAAATAATGCAACAAAGTCCTTAAATAATGCAGCAGAGTCCTTAAATAATGCAGCAAAGTCCTTAAATAATGCAGCAGAGTCCTTAAATAATGCAACAAAGTCCTTAAATAATGCAGCAGAGTCCTTAAATAATGCAGCAGAGTCCTTAAATAATGCAACAAAGTCCTTAAATAATGCAGCAGAGTCCTTAAATAATGCAACAAAGTCCTTAAATAATGCAGCAGAGTCCTTAAATAATGCAACAAAGTCCTTAAATAATGCAGCAGAGTCCTTAAATAATGCAGCAAAGTCCTTAAATAATGCAGCAGAGTCCTTAAACAATGCAGCACAGTCCTTAAATAATGCAACAAAGTCCTTAAATAATGCAGCAGAGTCCTTAAATAATGCAGCAAAGTCCTTAAATAATGCAGCAGAGTCCTTAAACAATGCAGCACAGTCCTTAAATAATGCAGCAAAGTCCTTAAATAATGCAGCAGAGTCCTTAAATACAGCAGCAGCGTCCTTAAATAATGCAACAAAGTCCTTAAATAATGCAGCAGAGTCCTTAAATAATGCATCAAAGTCCTTAAATAATGCAGCAGAGTCCTTAAATAATGCAACAAACTCATTAAATAATGCAGCAAAGTACTTAAATAATGCAGCAAATTCCTTAAATAATGCAGCAGAATCCTTAAATAATGCAATAAAGTCCTTAAATAATGCAGCAGAGTCCTTAAATAATGCAATCAATTCCTTAAATAATGCAGCAGAATCCTTAAATAATGCAATAAAGTCATTAAATAATGCAGCAGAGTCCTTAAATAATGCAACAAAGTCCTTAAATAGTGCAGCAGATTCCTTAAATTCTGCAGCAGCGTCCTTAAATAATGCATCAAAGTCCTTAAATAATGCAGCAGAGTCCTTAAATACCACAGCAGAGTCATTAAATAATGCAGCAGAGTCCTTAAATAATGCAGCATATTCCTTAAATAATGCAGCAGAGTCCTTAAATAATGCAATAAAGTCCTTAAATAATGCAGCAGAGTCCTTAAATAATGCAGCAACGTCCTTAATAATGCAGCTGAGTCCTTAAATAATTCAGCAAAGTCCTTAAATAATGCAGCAGAGTCCTTAAATAATGCATTAGCAGTCCTATATAATGCAGCAAAGTCCTAAATAATGCAGCAAAGTCTTAAATAATGCAGAGTTTAATACAGCACAGAGTCCTTAAATAATGCAGCAGAGTCCTTAAATAATGCCGCAGAGTCCTTAAATAATGCAAGCAAAGTCCTTAACTAATGCAGCAATGCAGCAACGTCCTTAATAATGCAGCAGAGTCCTTAAATAATGCAGCAAAGTACTTAAATAATGCAGCAGAGGCCTTAAATACCGCAGCAGCATACTTAAATAATGCAGCAAAGTCCTTAAATAATGCAGCAGAGTCCTTAAATAATGCAACAAAGTCCTTAAATAATGCAGCAGAGTCCTTAAATAATGCAACAAAGTCCTTAAATAATGCACCAGAGTACTTAAATAATGCAACAAAGTCCTTAATAATGCAGCAGAGTCCTTAAATAATGCAGCAAATTCTTTAAATAATGCAGCAGAATCCTTAAATAATGCAATAAAGTCCTTATCTAATGCAGCAACGTCCTTAATAATGCAGCAGAGTCCTTAAATAATGCAGCAAAGTACTTAAATAATGCAGCAGAGGCCTTAAATACCGCAGCAGCATACTTAAATAATGCAGCAAAGTCCTTAAATAATGCAGCAGAGTCCTTAAATAATGCAACAAAGTCCTTAAATAATGCAGCAGAGTCCTTAAATAATGCAACAAAGTCCTTAAATAATGCACCAGAGTACTTAAATAATGCAGCAAAGTCCTTAAATAATGCAGCAGAGTCCTTAAATAATGCAACAAAGTCCTTAAATAATGCAGCAGAGTCCTTAAATAATGCAACAAAGTCCTTAAATAATGCAGCAGAGTCCTTAAATAATGCAACAAAGTCCTTAAATAATGCAGCAGAGTCCTTAAATAATGCAGCAAAGTCCTTAAATAATGCAGCAGAGTCCTTAAACAATGCAGCACAGTCCTTAAATAATGCAACAAAGTCCTTAAATAATGCAGCAGAGTCCTTAAATAATGCAGCAAAGTTCTTAAATAATGCAGCAGAGTCCTTAAACAATGCAGCACAGTCCTTAAATAATGCAGCAAAGTCCTTAAATAATGCAGCAGAGTCCTTAAATAATGCAGCAAACTCATAAAATAATGCAGCAAAGTACTTAAATAATGCAGCAAATTCCTTAAATAATGCAGCAGAATCCTTAAATAATGCAGCAAAGTCCTTAAATAATGCAGCAGATTCCTTAAATAATGCAACAAAGTCCTTAAATAATGCAGCAGAGTCCTTAAATAATGCAACAAAGTCCTTAAATAATGCACCAGAGTACTTAAATAATGCAGCAAAGTCCTTAAATAATGCAGCAGAGTCCTTAAATAATGCAACAAAGTCCTTAAATAATGCAGCAGAGTCCTTAAATAATGCAACAAAGTCCTTAAATAATGCAGCAGAGTCCTTAAATAATGCAATAAAGTCCTTATCTAATGCAGCAACGTCCTTAATAATGCAGCAGAGTCCTTAAATAATGCAGCAAAGTACTTAAATAATGCAGCAGAGGCCTTAAATACCGCAGCAGCATACTTAAATAATGCAGCAAAGTCCTTAAATAATGCAGCAGAGTCCTTAAATAATGCAACAAAGTCCTTAAATAATGCAGCAGAGTCCTTAAATAATGCAACAAAGTCCTTAAATAATGCACCAGAGTACTTAAATAATGCAACAAAGTCCTTAATAATGCAGCAGAGTCCTTAAATAATGCAGCAAATTCTTTAAATAATGCAGCAGAATCCTTAAATAATGCAATAAAGTCCTTATCTAATGCAGCAACGTCCTTAATAATGCAGCAGAGTCCTTAAATAATGCAGCAAAGTACTTAAATAATGCAGCAGAGGCCTTAAATACCGCAGCAGCATACTTAAATAATGCAGCAAAGTCCTTAAATAATGCAGCAGAGTCCTTAAATAATGCAACAAAGTCCTTAAATAATGCAGCAGAGTCCTTAAATAATGCAACAAAGTCCTTAAATAATGCACCAGAGTACTTAAATAATGCAGCAAAGTCCTTAAATAATGCAGCAGAGTCCTTAAATAATGCAACAAAGTCCTTAAATAATGCAGCAGAGTCCTTAAATAATGCAACAAAGTCCTTAAATAATGCAGCAGAGTCCTTAAATAATGCAACAAAGTCCTTAAATAATGCAGCAGAGTCCTTAAATAATGCAGCAAAGTCCTTAAATAATGCAGCAGAGTCCTTAAACAATGCAGCACAGTCCTTAAATAATGCAACAAAGTCCTTAAATAATGCAGCAGAGTCCTTAAATAATGCAGCAAAGTTCTTAAATAATGCAGCAGAGTCCTTAAACAATGCAGCACAGTCCTTAAATAATGCAGCAAAGTCCTTAAATAATGCAGCAGAGTCCTTAAATAATGCAGCAAACTCATAAAATAATGCAGCAAAGTACTTAAATAATGCAGCAAATTCCTTAAATAATGCAGCAGAATCCTTAAATAATGCAGCAAAGTCCTTAAATAATGCAGCAGATTCCTTAAATAATGCAACAAAGTCCTTAAATAATGCAGCAGAGTCCTTAAATAATGCAACAAAGTCCTTAAATAATGCACCAGAGTACTTAAATAATGCAGCAAAGTCCTTAAATAATGCAGCAGAGTCCTTAAATAATGCAACAAAGTCCTTAAATAATGCAGCAGAGTCCTTAAATAATGCAACAAAGTCCTTAAATAATGCAGCAGAGTCCTTAAATAATGCAACAAAGTCCTTAAATAATGCAGCAGAGTCCTTAAATAATGCAGCAAAGTCCTTAAATAATGCAGCAGAATCCTTAAATAATGCAAAAAAATCCTTAAATAATGCAGAAGAGTACTTAAATAATGCAGAAAAGTTGTTAAATAATGCAGCAAAGTCCTTAAATAATGCAGCAGAGTCCTTAAACATTGCAGCACAGTCCTTAAATAATGCAACAAAGTCCTTAAATAATGCAGCAGAGTCCTTAAATAATGCAGCAAAGTCCTTAAAAAATGCAGCAGAGTCCTTAAACAATGCAACACAGTCCTTAAATAATGCAGCAGAGTCCTTAAATACTGCAGCAGAGTCCTTAAATAATGCAGCAAAGTCCTTAAATAATGCAGCAGAGTCCTTAAATATTGCAGCAGAGTCCTTAAATAATGCAGCAAAGTCCTTAAATAATGCAGCAGAGTCCTTAAATTCCGCAGCAGAGTGATTAAATAATGCAACAAAGTCCTTAATAATGCAGCAGAGTCCTTAAATAATGCAGCAAATTCTTTAAATAATGCAGCAGAATCCTTAAATAATGCAATAAAGTCCTTATCTAATGCAGCAACGTCCTTAATAATGCAGCAGAGTCCTTAAATAATGCAGCAAAGTACTTAAATAATGCAGCAGAGGCCTTAAATACCGCAGCAGCATACTTAAATAATGCAGCAAAGTCCTTAAATAATGCAGCAGAGTCCTTAAATAATGCAACAAAGTCCTTAAATAATGCAGCAGAGTCCTTAAATAATGCAGCAAAGTCCTTAAATAATGCAGCAGAGTCCTTAAATAATGCAACAAAGTCCTTAAATAATGCAGCAGAGTCCTTAAATAATGCAGCAGAGTCCTTAAATAATGCAACAAAGTCCTTAAATAATGCAGCAGAGTCCTTAAATAATGCAACAAAGTCCTTAAATAATGCAGCAGAGTCCTTAAATAATGCAACAAAGTCCTTAAATAATGCAGCAGAGTCCTTAAATAATGCAGCAAAGTCCTTAAATAATGCAGCAGAGTCCTTAAACAATGCAGCACAGTCCTTAAATAATGCAACAAAGTCCTTAAATAATGCAGCAGAGTCCTTAAATAATGCAGCAAAGTCCTTAAATAATGCAGCAGAGTCCTTAAACAATGCAGCACAGTCCTTAAATAATGCAGCAAAGTCCTTAAATAATGCAGCAGAGTCCTTAAATACAGCAGCAGCGTCCTTAAATAATGCAACAAAGTCCTTAAATAATGCAGCAGAGTCCTTAAATAATGCATCAAAGTCCTTAAATAATGCAGCAGAGTCCTTAAATAATGCAACAAACTCATTAAATAATGCAGCAAAGTACTTAAATAATGCAGCAAATTCCTTAAATAATGCAGCAGAATCCTTAAATAATGCAATAAAGTCCTTAAATAATGCAGCAGAGTCCTTAAATAATGCAATCAATTCCTTAAATAATGCAGCAGAATCCTTAAATAATGCAATAAAGTCATTAAATAATGCAGCAGAGTCCTTAAATAATGCAACAAAGTCCTTAAATAGTGCAGCAGATTCCTTAAATTCTGCAGCAGCGTCCTTAAATAATGCATCAAAGTCCTTAAATAATGCAGCAGAGTCCTTAAATACCACAGCAGAGTCATTAAATAATGCAGCAGAGTCCTTAAATAATGCAGCATATTCCTTAAATAATGCAGCAGAGTCCTTAAATAATGCAATAAAGTCCTTAAATAATGCAGCAGAGTCCTTAAATAATGCAGCAACGTCCTTAATAATGCAGCTGAGTCCTTAAATAATGCAGCAACATCCTTAAATAATGCAGCAGAGTCCTTAAATACTGCATCAGCGTCCTTAAATAATGCAACAAAGTCCTTAAATAATGCAGCAAAGTCCTTAAATAATGCAGCAGAGTCCTTAAATACAGCAGCAGAGTCCTTAAATAATTCAGCAATTCCTTAAATAATGCAGCAGAGTCCTTAAATAATGCAATAAAGTCCTTATCTAATGCAGCAACGTCCTTAATAATGCAGCAGAGTCCTTAAATAATGCAGCAAAGTACTTAAATAATGCAGCAGAGGCCTTAAATACCGCAGCAGCATACTTAAATAATGCAGCAAAGTCCTTAAATAATGCAGCAGAGTCCTTAAATAATGCAACAAAGTCCTTAAATAATGCACCAGAGTACTTAAATAATGCAACAAAGTCCTTAATAATGCAGCAGAGTCCTTAAATAATGCAGCAAATTCTTTAAATAATGCAGCAGAATCCTTAAATAATGCAATAAAGTCCTTATCTAATGCAGCAACGTCCTTAATAATGCAGCAGAGTCCTTAAATAATGCAGCAAAGTACTTAAATAATGCAGCAGAGGCCTTAAATACCGCAGCAGCATACTTAAATAATGCAGCAAAGTCCTTAAATAATGCAGCAGAGTCCTTAAATAATGCAACAAAGTCCTTAAATAATGCAGCAGAGTCCTTAAATAATGCAACAAAGTCCTTAAATAATGCACCAGAGTACTTAAATAATGCAGCAAAGTCCTTAAATAATGCAGCAGAGTCCTTAAATAATGCAACAAAGTCCTTAAATAATGCAGCAGAGTCCTTAAATAATGCAACAAAGTCCTTAAATAATGCAGCAGAGTCCTTAAATAATGCAACAAAGTCCTTAAATAATGCAGCAGAGTCCTTAAATAATGCAGCAAAGTCCTTAAATAATGCAGCAGAGTCCTTAAACAATGCAGCACAGTCCTTAAATAATGCAACAAAGTCCTTAAATAATGCAGCAGAGTCCTTAAATAATGCAGCAAAGTTCTTAAATAATGCAGCAGAGTCCTTAAACAATGCAGCACAGTCCTTAAATAATGCAGCAAAGTCCTTAAATAATGCAGCAGAGTCCTTAAATAATGCAGCAAACTCATAAAATAATGCAGCAAAGTACTTAAATAATGCAGCAAATTCCTTAAATAATGCAGCAGAATCCTTAAATAATGCAGCAAAGTCCTTAAATAATGCAGCAGATTCCTTAAATAATGCAACAAAGTCCTTAAATAATGCAGCAGAGTCCTTAAATAATGCAACAAAGTCCTTAAATAATGCACCAGAGTACTTAAATAATGCAGCAAAGTCCTTAAATAATGCAGCAGAGTCCTTAAATAATGCAACAAAGTCCTTAAATAATGCAGCAGAGTCCTTAAATAATGCAACAAAGTCCTTAAATAATGCAGCAGAGTCCTTAAATAATGCAATAAAGTCCTTATCTAATGCAGCAACGTCCTTAATAATGCAGCAGAGTCCTTAAATAATGCAGCAAAGTACTTAAATAATGCAGCAGAGGCCTTAAATACCGCAGCAGCATACTTAAATAATGCAGCAAAGTCCTTAAATAATGCAGCAGAGTCCTTAAATAATGCAACAAAGTCCTTAAATAATGCAGCAGAGTCCTTAAATAATGCAACAAAGTCCTTAAATAATGCACCAGAGTACTTAAATAATGCAACAAAGTCCTTAATAATGCAGCAGAGTCCTTAAATAATGCAGCAAATTCTTTAAATAATGCAGCAGAATCCTTAAATAATGCAATAAAGTCCTTATCTAATGCAGCAACGTCCTTAATAATGCAGCAGAGTCCTTAAATAATGCAGCAAAGTACTTAAATAATGCAGCAGAGGCCTTAAATACCGCAGCAGCATACTTAAATAATGCAGCAAAGTCCTTAAATAATGCAGCAGAGTCCTTAAATAATGCAACAAAGTCCTTAAATAATGCAGCAGAGTCCTTAAATAATGCAACAAAGTCCTTAAATAATGCACCAGAGTACTTAAATAATGCAGCAAAGTCCTTAAATAATGCAGCAGAGTCCTTAAATAATGCAACAAAGTCCTTAAATAATGCAGCAGAGTCCTTAAATAATGCAACAAAGTCCTTAAATAATGCAGCAGAGTCCTTAAATAATGCAACAAAGTCCTTAAATAATGCAGCAGAGTCCTTAAATAATGCAGCAAAGTCCTTAAATAATGCAGCAGAGTCCTTAAACAATGCAGCACAGTCCTTAAATAATGCAACAAAGTCCTTAAATAATGCAGCAGAGTCCTTAAATAATGCAGCAAAGTTCTTAAATAATGCAGCAGAGTCCTTAAACAATGCAGCACAGTCCTTAAATAATGCAGCAAAGTCCTTAAATAATGCAGCAGAGTCCTTAAATAATGCAGCAAACTCATAAAATAATGCAGCAAAGTACTTAAATAATGCAGCAAATTCCTTAAATAATGCAGCAGAATCCTTAAATAATGCAGCAAAGTCCTTAAATAATGCAGCAGATTCCTTAAATAATGCAACAAAGTCCTTAAATAATGCAGCAGAGTCCTTAAATAATGCAACAAAGTCCTTAAATAATGCACCAGAGTACTTAAATAATGCAGCAAAGTCCTTAAATAATGCAGCAGAGTCCTTAAATAATGCAACAAAGTCCTTAAATAATGCAGCAGAGTCCTTAAATAATGCAACAAAGTCCTTAAATAATGCAGCAGAGTCCTTAAATAATGCAATAAAGTCCTTATCTAATGCAGCAACGTCCTTAATAATGCAGCAGAGTCCTTAAATAATGCAGCAAAGTACTTAAATAATGCAGCAGAGGCCTTAAATACCGCAGCAGCATACTTAAATAATGCAGCAAAGTCCTTAAATAATGCAGCAGAGTCCTTAAATAATGCAACAAAGTCCTTAAATAATGCAGCAGAGTCCTTAAATAATGCAACAAAGTCCTTAAATAATGCACCAGAGTACTTAAATAATGCAACAAAGTCCTTAATAATGCAGCAGAGTCCTTAAATAATGCAGCAAATTCTTTAAATAATGCAGCAGAATCCTTAAATAATGCAATAAAGTCCTTATCTAATGCAGCAACGTCCTTAATAATGCAGCAGAGTCCTTAAATAATGCAGCAAAGTACTTAAATAATGCAGCAGAGGCCTTAAATACCGCAGCAGCATACTTAAATAATGCAGCAAAGTCCTTAAATAATGCAGCAGAGTCCTTAAATAATGCAACAAAGTCCTTAAATAATGCAGCAGAGTCCTTAAATAATGCAACAAAGTCCTTAAATAATGCACCAGAGTACTTAAATAATGCAGCAAAGTCCTTAAATAATGCAGCAGAGTCCTTAAATAATGCAACAAAGTCCTTAAATAATGCAGCAGAGTCCTTAAATAATGCAACAAAGTCCTTAAATAATGCAGCAGAGTCCTTAAATAATGCAACAAAGTCCTTAAATAATGCAGCAGAGTCCTTAAATAATGCAGCAAAGTCCTTAAATAATGCAGCAGAGTCCTTAAACAATGCAGCACAGTCCTTAAATAATGCAACAAAGTCCTTAAATAATGCAGCAGAGTCCTTAAATAATGCAGCAAAGTTCTTAAATAATGCAGCAGAGTCCTTAAACAATGCAGCACAGTCCTTAAATAATGCAGCAAAGTCCTTAAATAATGCAGCAGAGTCCTTAAATAATGCAGCAAACTCATAAAATAATGCAGCAAAGTACTTAAATAATGCAGCAAATTCCTTAAATAATGCAGCAGAATCCTTAAATAATGCAGCAAAGTCCTTAAATAATGCAGCAGATTCCTTAAATAATGCAACAAAGTCCTTAAATAATGCAGCAGAGTCCTTAAATAATGCAACAAAGTCCTTAAATAATGCACCAGAGTACTTAAATAATGCAGCAAAGTCCTTAAATAATGCAGCAGAGTCCTTAAATAATGCAACAAAGTCCTTAAATAATGCAGCAGAGTCCTTAAATAATGCAACAAAGTCCTTAAATAATGCAGCAGAGTCCTTAAATAATGCAACAAAGTCCTTAAATAATGCAGCAGAGTCCTTAAATACTGCAGCAGAGTCCTTAAATAATGCAGCAAAGTCCTTAAATAATGCAGCAGAGTCCTTAAATATTGCAGCAGAGTCCTTAAATAATGCAGCAAAGTCCTTAAATAATGCAGCAGAGTCCTTAAATTCCGCAGCAGAGTGATTAAATAATGCAACAAAGTCCTTAATAATGCAGCAGAGTCCTTAAATAATGCAGCAAATTCTTTAAATAATGCAGCAGAATCCTTAAATAATGCAATAAAGTCCTTATCTAATGCAGCAACGTCCTTAATAATGCAGCAGAGTCCTTAAATAATGCAGCAAAGTACTTAAATAATGCAGCAGAGGCCTTAAATACCGCAGCAGCATACTTAAATAATGCAGCAAAGTCCTTAAATAATGCAGCAGAGTCCTTAAATAATGCAACAAAGTCCTTAAATAATGCAGCAGAGTCCTTAAATAATGCAGCAAAGTCCTTAAATAATGCAGCAGAGTCCTTAAATAATGCAACAAAGTCCTTAAATAATGCAGCAGAGTCCTTAAATAATGCAGCAGAGTCCTTAAATAATGCAACAAAGTCCTTAAATAATGCAGCAGAGTCCTTAAATAATGCAACAAAGTCCTTAAATAATGCAGCAGAGTCCTTAAATAATGCAACAAAGTCCTTAAATAATGCAGCAGAGTCCTTAAATAATGCAGCAAAGTCCTTAAATAATGCAGCAGAGTCCTTAAACAATGCAGCACAGTCCTTAAATAATGCAACAAAGTCCTTAAATAATGCAGCAGAGTCCTTAAATAATGCAGCAAAGTCCTTAAATAATGCAGCAGAGTCCTTAAACAATGCAGCACAGTCCTTAAATAATGCAGCAAAGTCCTTAAATAATGCAGCAGAGTCCTTAAATACAGCAGCAGCGTCCTTAAATAATGCAACAAAGTCCTTAAATAATGCAGCAGAGTCCTTAAATAATGCATCAAAGTCCTTAAATAATGCAGCAGAGTCCTTAAATAATGCAACAAACTCATTAAATAATGCAGCAAAGTACTTAAATAATGCAGCAAATTCCTTAAATAATGCAGCAGAATCCTTAAATAATGCAATAAAGTCCTTAAATAATGCAGCAGAGTCCTTAAATAATGCAATCAATTCCTTAAATAATGCAGCAGAATCCTTAAATAATGCAATAAAGTCATTAAATAATGCAGCAGAGTCCTTAAATAATGCAACAAAGTCCTTAAATAGTGCAGCAGATTCCTTAAATTCTGCAGCAGCGTCCTTAAATAATGCATCAAAGTCCTTAAATAATGCAGCAGAGTCCTTAAATACCACAGCAGAGTCATTAAATAATGCAGCAGAGTCCTTAAATAATGCAGCATATTCCTTAAATAATGCAGCAGAGTCCTTAAATAATGCAATAAAGTCCTTAAATAATGCAGCAGAGTCCTTAAATAATGCAGCAACGTCCTTAATAATGCAGCTGAGTCCTTAAATAATGCAGCAACATCCTTAAATAATGCAGCAGAGTCCTTAAATACTGCATCAGCGTCCTTAAATAATGCAACAAAGTCCTTAAATAATGCAGCAAAGTCCTTAAATAATGCAGCAGAGTCCTTAAATACAGCAGCAGAGTCCTTAAATAATTCAGCAATTCCTTAAATAATGCAGCAGAGTCCTTAAATAATGCAATAAAGTCCTTATCTAATGCAGCAACGTCCTTAATAATGCAGCAGAGTCCTTAAATAATGCAGCAAAGTACTTAAATAATGCAGCAGAGGCCTTAAATACCGCAGCAGCATACTTAAATAATGCAGCAAAGTCCTTAAATAATGCAGCAGAGTCCTTAAATAATGCAACAAAGTCCTTAAATAATGCACCAGAGTACTTAAATAATGCAACAAAGTCCTTAATAATGCAGCAGAGTCCTTAAATAATGCAGCAAATTCTTTAAATAATGCAGCAGAATCCTTAAATAATGCAATAAAGTCCTTATCTAATGCAGCAACGTCCTTAATAATGCAGCAGAGTCCTTAAATAATGCAGCAAAGTACTTAAATAATGCAGCAGAGGCCTTAAATACCGCAGCAGCATACTTAAATAATGCAGCAAAGTCCTTAAATAATGCAGCAGAGTCCTTAAATAATGCAACAAAGTCCTTAAATAATGCAGCAGAGTCCTTAAATAATGCAACAAAGTCCTTAAATAATGCACCAGAGTACTTAAATAATGCAGCAAAGTCCTTAAATAATGCAGCAGAGTCCTTAAATAATGCAACAAAGTCCTTAAATAATGCAGCAGAGTCCTTAAATAATGCAACAAAGTCCTTAAATAATGCAGCAGAGTCCTTAAATAATGCAACAAAGTCCTTAAATAATGCAGCAGAGTCCTTAAATAATGCAGCAAAGTCCTTAAATAATGCAGCAGAGTCCTTAAACAATGCAGCACAGTCCTTAAATAATGCAACAAAGTCCTTAAATAATGCAGCAGAGTCCTTAAATAATGCAGCAAAGTTCTTAAATAATGCAGCAGAGTCCTTAAACAATGCAGCACAGTCCTTAAATAATGCAGCAAAGTCCTTAAATAATGCAGCAGAGTCCTTAAATAATGCAGCAAACTCATAAAATAATGCAGCAAAGTACTTAAATAATGCAGCAAATTCCTTAAATAATGCAGCAGAATCCTTAAATAATGCAGCAAAGTCCTTAAATAATGCAGCAGATTCCTTAAATAATGCAACAAAGTCCTTAAATAATGCAGCAGAGTCCTTAAATAATGCAACAAAGTCCTTAAATAATGCACCAGAGTACTTAAATAATGCAGCAAAGTCCTTAAATAATGCAGCAGAGTCCTTAAATAATGCAACAAAGTCCTTAAATAATGCAGCAGAGTCCTTAAATAATGCAACAAAGTCCTTAAATAATGCAGCAGAGTCCTTAAATAATGCAATAAAGTCCTTATCTAATGCAGCAACGTCCTTAATAATGCAGCAGAGTCCTTAAATAATGCAGCAAAGTACTTAAATAATGCAGCAGAGGCCTTAAATACCGCAGCAGCATACTTAAATAATGCAGCAAAGTCCTTAAATAATGCAGCAGAGTCCTTAAATAATGCAACAAAGTCCTTAAATAATGCAGCAGAGTCCTTAAATAATGCAACAAAGTCCTTAAATAATGCACCAGAGTACTTAAATAATGCAACAAAGTCCTTAATAATGCAGCAGAGTCCTTAAATAATGCAGCAAATTCTTTAAATAATGCAGCAGAATCCTTAAATAATGCAATAAAGTCCTTATCTAATGCAGCAACGTCCTTAATAATGCAGCAGAGTCCTTAAATAATGCAGCAAAGTACTTAAATAATGCAGCAGAGGCCTTAAATACCGCAGCAGCATACTTAAATAATGCAGCAAAGTCCTTAAATAATGCAGCAGAGTCCTTAAATAATGCAACAAAGTCCTTAAATAATGCAGCAGAGTCCTTAAATAATGCAACAAAGTCCTTAAATAATGCACCAGAGTACTTAAATAATGCAGCAAAGTCCTTAAATAATGCAGCAGAGTCCTTAAATAATGCAACAAAGTCCTTAAATAATGCAGCAGAGTCCTTAAATAATGCAACAAAGTCCTTAAATAATGCAGCAGAGTCCTTAAATAATGCAACAAAGTCCTTAAATAATGCAGCAGAGTCCTTAAATAATGCAGCAAAGTCCTTAAATAATGCAGCAGAGTCCTTAAACAATGCAGCACAGTCCTTAAATAATGCAACAAAGTCCTTAAATAATGCAGCAGAGTCCTTAAATAATGCAGCAAAGTTCTTAAATAATGCAGCAGAGTCCTTAAACAATGCAGCACAGTCCTTAAATAATGCAGCAAAGTCCTTAAATAATGCAGCAGAGTCCTTAAATAATGCAGCAAACTCATAAAATAATGCAGCAAAGTACTTAAATAATGCAGCAAATTCCTTAAATAATGCAGCAGAATCCTTAAATAATGCAGCAAAGTCCTTAAATAATGCAGCAGATTCCTTAAATAATGCAACAAAGTCCTTAAATAATGCAGCAGAGTCCTTAAATAATGCAACAAAGTCCTTAAATAATGCACCAGAGTACTTAAATAATGCAGCAAAGTCCTTAAATAATGCAGCAGAGTCCTTAAATAATGCAACAAAGTCCTTAAATAATGCAGCAGAGTCCTTAAATAATGCAACAAAGTCCTTAAATAATGCAGCAGAGTCCTTAAATAATGCAATAAAGTCCTTATCTAATGCAGCAACGTCCTTAATAATGCAGCAGAGTCCTTAAATAATGCAGCAAAGTACTTAAATAATGCAGCAGAGGCCTTAAATACCGCAGCAGCATACTTAAATAATGCAGCAAAGTCCTTAAATAATGCAGCAGAGTCCTTAAATAATGCAACAAAGTCCTTAAATAATGCAGCAGAGTCCTTAAATAATGCAACAAAGTCCTTAAATAATGCACCAGAGTACTTAAATAATGCAACAAAGTCCTTAATAATGCAGCAGAGTCCTTAAATAATGCAGCAAATTCTTTAAATAATGCAGCAGAATCCTTAAATAATGCAATAAAGTCCTTATCTAATGCAGCAACGTCCTTAATAATGCAGCAGAGTCCTTAAATAATGCAGCAAAGTACTTAAATAATGCAGCAGAGGCCTTAAATACCGCAGCAGCATACTTAAATAATGCAGCAAAGTCCTTAAATAATGCAGCAGAGTCCTTAAATAATGCAACAAAGTCCTTAAATAATGCAGCAGAGTCCTTAAATAATGCAACAAAGTCCTTAAATAATGCACCAGAGTACTTAAATAATGCAGCAAAGTCCTTAAATAATGCAGCAGAGTCCTTAAATAATGCAACAAAGTCCTTAAATAATGCAGCAGAGTCCTTAAATAATGCAACAAAGTCCTTAAATAATGCAGCAGAGTCCTTAAATAATGCAACAAAGTCCTTAAATAATGCAGCAGAGTCCTTAAATAATGCAGCAAAGTCCTTAAATAATGCAGCAGAGTCCTTAAACAATGCAGCACAGTCCTTAAATAATGCAACAAAGTCCTTAAATAATGCAGCAGAGTCCTTAAATAATGCAGCAAAGTTCTTAAATAATGCAGCAGAGTCCTTAAACAATGCAGCACAGTCCTTAAATAATGCAGCAAAGTCCTTAAATAATGCAGCAGAGTCCTTAAATAATGCAGCAAACTCATAAAATAATGCAGCAAAGTACTTAAATAATGCAGCAAATTCCTTAAATAATGCAGCAGAATCCTTAAATAATGCAGCAAAGTCCTTAAATAATGCAGCAGATTCCTTAAATAATGCAACAAAGTCCTTAAATAATGCAGCAGAGTCCTTAAATAATGCAACAAAGTCCTTAAATAATGCACCAGAGTACTTAAATAATGCAGCAAAGTCCTTAAATAATGCAGCAGAGTCCTTAAATAATGCAACAAAGTCCTTAAATAATGCAGCAGAGTCCTTAAATAATGCAACAAAGTCCTTAAATAATGCAGCAGAGTCCTTAAATAATGCAACAAAGTCCTTAAATAATGCAGCAGAGTCCTTAAATAATGCAGCAAAGTCCTTAAATAATGCAGCAGAATCCTTAAATAATGCAAAAAAATCCTTAAATAATGCAGAAGAGTACTTAAATAATGCAGAAAAGTTGTTAAATAATGCAGCAAAGTCCTTAAATAATGCAGCAGAGTCCTTAAACATTGCAGCACAGTCCTTAAATAATGCAACAAAGTCCTTAAATAATGCAGCAGAGTCCTTAAATAATGCAGCAAAGTCCTTAAAAAATGCAGCAGAGTCCTTAAACAATGCAACACAGTCCTTAAATAATGCAGCAGAGTCCTTAAATACTGCAGCAGAGTCCTTAAATAATGCAGCAAAGTCCTTAAATAATGCAGCAGAGTCCTTAAATATTGCAGCAGAGTCCTTAAATAATGCAGCAAAGTCCTTAAATAATGCAGCAGAGTCCTTAAATTCCGCAGCAGAGTGATTAAATAATGCAACAAAGTCCTTAATAATGCAGCAGAGTCCTTAAATAATGCAGCAAATTCTTTAAATAATGCAGCAGAATCCTTAAATAATGCAATAAAGTCCTTATCTAATGCAGCAACGTCCTTAATAATGCAGCAGAGTCCTTAAATAATGCAGCAAAGTACTTAAATAATGCAGCAGAGGCCTTAAATACCGCAGCAGCATACTTAAATAATGCAGCAAAGTCCTTAAATAATGCAGCAGAGTCCTTAAATAATGCAACAAAGTCCTTAAATAATGCAGCAGAGTCCTTAAATAATGCAGCAAAGTCCTTAAATAATGCAGCAGAGTCCTTAAATAATGCAACAAAGTCCTTAAATAATGCAGCAGAGTCCTTAAATAATGCAGCAGAGTCCTTAAATAATGCAACAAAGTCCTTAAATAATGCAGCAGAGTCCTTAAATAATGCAACAAAGTCCTTAAATAATGCAGCAGAGTCCTTAAATAATGCAACAAAGTCCTTAAATAATGCAGCAGAGTCCTTAAATAATGCAGCAAAGTCCTTAAATAATGCAGCAGAGTCCTTAAACAATGCAGCACAGTCCTTAAATAATGCAACAAAGTCCTTAAATAATGCAGCAGAGTCCTTAAATAATGCAGCAAAGTCCTTAAATAATGCAGCAGAGTCCTTAAACAATGCAGCACAGTCCTTAAATAATGCAGCAAAGTCCTTAAATAATGCAGCAGAGTCCTTAAATACAGCAGCAGCGTCCTTAAATAATGCAACAAAGTCCTTAAATAATGCAGCAGAGTCCTTAAATAATGCATCAAAGTCCTTAAATAATGCAGCAGAGTCCTTAAATAATGCAACAAACTCATTAAATAATGCAGCAAAGTACTTAAATAATGCAGCAAATTCCTTAAATAATGCAGCAGAATCCTTAAATAATGCAATAAAGTCCTTAAATAATGCAGCAGAGTCCTTAAATAATGCAATCAATTCCTTAAATAATGCAGCAGAATCCTTAAATAATGCAATAAAGTCATTAAATAATGCAGCAGAGTCCTTAAATAATGCAACAAAGTCCTTAAATAGTGCAGCAGATTCCTTAAATTCTGCAGCAGCGTCCTTAAATAATGCATCAAAGTCCTTAAATAATGCAGCAGAGTCCTTAAATACCACAGCAGAGTCATTAAATAATGCAGCAGAGTCCTTAAATAATGCAGCATATTCCTTAAATAATGCAGCAGAGTCCTTAAATAATGCAATAAAGTCCTTAAATAATGCAGCAGAGTCCTTAAATAATGCAGCAACGTCCTTAATAATGCAGCTGAGTCCTTAAATAATGCAGCAACATCCTTAAATAATGCAGCAGAGTCCTTAAATACTGCATCAGCGTCCTTAAATAATGCAACAAAGTCCTTAAATAATGCAGCAAAGTCCTTAAATAATGCAGCAGAGTCCTTAAATACAGCAGCAGAGTCCTTAAATAATTCAGCAATTCCTTAAATAATGCAGCAGAGTCCTTAAATAATGCAATAAAGTCCTTATCTAATGCAGCAACGTCCTTAATAATGCAGCAGAGTCCTTAAATAATGCAGCAAAGTACTTAAATAATGCAGCAGAGGCCTTAAATACCGCAGCAGCATACTTAAATAATGCAGCAAAGTCCTTAAATAATGCAGCAGAGTCCTTAAATAATGCAACAAAGTCCTTAAATAATGCACCAGAGTACTTAAATAATGCAACAAAGTCCTTAATAATGCAGCAGAGTCCTTAAATAATGCAGCAAATTCTTTAAATAATGCAGCAGAATCCTTAAATAATGCAATAAAGTCCTTATCTAATGCAGCAACGTCCTTAATAATGCAGCAGAGTCCTTAAATAATGCAGCAAAGTACTTAAATAATGCAGCAGAGGCCTTAAATACCGCAGCAGCATACTTAAATAATGCAGCAAAGTCCTTAAATAATGCAGCAGAGTCCTTAAATAATGCAACAAAGTCCTTAAATAATGCAGCAGAGTCCTTAAATAATGCAACAAAGTCCTTAAATAATGCACCAGAGTACTTAAATAATGCAGCAAAGTCCTTAAATAATGCAGCAGAGTCCTTAAATAATGCAACAAAGTCCTTAAATAATGCAGCAGAGTCCTTAAATAATGCAACAAAGTCCTTAAATAATGCAGCAGAGTCCTTAAATAATGCAACAAAGTCCTTAAATAATGCAGCAGAGTCCTTAAATAATGCAGCAAAGTCCTTAAATAATGCAGCAGAGTCCTTAAACAATGCAGCACAGTCCTTAAATAATGCAACAAAGTCCTTAAATAATGCAGCAGAGTCCTTAAATAATGCAGCAAAGTTCTTAAATAATGCAGCAGAGTCCTTAAACAATGCAGCACAGTCCTTAAATAATGCAGCAAAGTCCTTAAATAATGCAGCAGAGTCCTTAAATAATGCAGCAAACTCATAAAATAATGCAGCAAAGTACTTAAATAATGCAGCAAATTCCTTAAATAATGCAGCAGAATCCTTAAATAATGCAGCAAAGTCCTTAAATAATGCAGCAGATTCCTTAAATAATGCAACAAAGTCCTTAAATAATGCAGCAGAGTCCTTAAATAATGCAACAAAGTCCTTAAATAATGCACCAGAGTACTTAAATAATGCAGCAAAGTCCTTAAATAATGCAGCAGAGTCCTTAAATAATGCAACAAAGTCCTTAAATAATGCAGCAGAGTCCTTAAATAATGCAACAAAGTCCTTAAATAATGCAGCAGAGTCCTTAAATAATGCAACAAAGTCCTTAAATAATGCAGCAGAGTCCTTAAATAATGCAGCAAAGTCCTTAAATAATGCAGCAGAGTCCTTAAACAATGCAGCACAGTCCTTAAATAATGCAACAAAGTCCTTAAATAATGCAGCAGAGTCCTTAAATAATGCAGCAAAGTTCTTAAATAATGCAGCAGAGTCCTTAAACAATGCAGCACAGTCCTTAAATAATGCAGCAAAGTCCTTAAATAATGCAGCAGAGTCCTTAAATAATGCAGCAAACTCATTAAATAATGCAGCAAAGTACTTAAATAATGCAGCAAATTCCTTAAATAATGCAGCAGAATCCTTAAATAATGCAATAAAGTCCTTAAATAATGCAGCAGAGTCCTTAAATAATGCAATAAATTCCTTAAATAATGCAGCAGAATCCTTAAATAATGCAATAAAGTCAATAAATAATGCAGCAGAGTCCTTAAATACTGCAGCAGAGACCTTAAATAATGCAGCAAAAACCTTAAATAATGCAGCAGAGTCCTTATATAATGCAGCAGAGTCCTAAAATACCGCAGCAGAGTCCTTAAATAATGCAGCAGAGTCCTTAAATAATGCAGCAAATTCATTAAATAATGCAGCAGAGTCCTTAAATAATGCAACAAAGTCCTTAAATAATGCAGCAGATTCCTTAAATTTCGCAGCAGCGTCCTTAAATAATGCATCAAAGTCCTTAAATAATGCAGCAGAGTCCTAAAATACCGCAGCAGAGTCCTTAAATAATGCAGCAAAGTCCTTAAATAATGCAGCAGAGTGCTTACATAATGCAGCAGAGTCCTTAAATTCCGCAGCAGAGTCATTAAATAATGCAGCAGAGTCCTTAAATAATGCAGCAAATTCATTAAATAATGCACAGAGTCATTAAATAATGCAACAAAGTCCTTAAATAATGCAGCAGAGTCCTTAAATAATGCAACAAAGTCCTTAAATAATGCAGCAGATTCCTTAAATAAAGCAGCAGAGTGCTTAAATAATGCAGCAGAGTCCTTAAATACCGCAGCAGAGTCATTAAATAATACAGCAGAGTCCTTAAATAATGCAGCAAATTCCTTAAATAATGCAGAGTCCTTAAATAATGCACTAAATTCCTTAAATAAAATGCAGCAACGCCCTTAATAATGCAGCAGAGTCCTTAAATAATTCAGCAAAGTCCTTAAATAATGCAGCAGAGTCCTTAAATACCGCAGCAGCGTCCTTAAATAATGCAACAAAGTCCTTAAATAATGCAGCTGAACCCTTAAATAATGCAACAAAGTCCTTAAATAATGCAGCAGACTCCTTAAATAATGCAACAAACTCCTTAAATAATGCAGCAGAGTACTTAAATAATGCAGCAGAGTACTTAAATAATGCAGCAAATTCCTTAAATAATGCAGCAGAATCCTTAAATAATGCAATAAAATCCTTAAATAATGCAGCAACGTCCTTAATAATGCAGCAGAGTCCTTAAATAATACAGCAAAGTTCTTAAATAATGCAGCAGAGGACTTAAATACTGCAGCAGCGTCCTTAAATAATGCAGCAGAGTCCTTAAATAATGCAACAAAGTCCTTAAATAATGCAGCAGAATCCTTAAATAATGCAAAAAATTCCTTAAATAATGCAGAAGAGTACTTAAATAATGCAGAAAAGTTGTTAAATAATGCAGCAAAGTCCTTAAATAATGCAGCAGAGTCCTTAAACATTGCAGCACAGTCCTTAAATAATGCAACAAAGTCCTTAAATAATGCAGCAGAGTCCTTAAATAATGCAATAAAGTCCTTAAATAATGCAGCAGAGTCCTTAAATAATGCAGCAACGTCCTTAATAATGCAGCTGAGTCCTTAAATAATGCAGCAACATCCTTAAATAATGCAGCAGAGTCCTTAAATACTGCATCAGCGTCCTTAAATAATGCAACAAAGTCCTTAAATAATGCAGCAAAGTCCTTAAATAATGCAGCAGAGTCCTTAAATACAGCAGCAGAGTCCTTAAATAATTCAGCAAAGTCCTTAAATAATGCAGCAGAGTCCTTAAATAATGCAATAAAGTCCTTATCTAATGCAGCAACGTCCTTAATAATGCAGCAGAGTCCTTAAATAATGCAGCAAAGTACTTAAATAATGCAGCAGAGGCCTTAAATACCGCAGCAGCATACTTAAATAATGCAGCAAAGTCCTTAAATAATGCAGCAGAGTCCTTAAATAATGCAACAAAGTCCTTAAATAATGCAGCAGAGTCCTTAAATAATGCAACAAAGTCCTTAAATAATGCACCAGAGTACTTAAATAATGCAACAAAGTCCTTAATAATGCAGCAGAGTCCTTAAATAATGCAGCAAATTCTTTAAATAATGCAGCAGAATCCTTAAATAATGCAATAAAGTCCTTATCTAATGCAGCAACGTCCTTAATAATGCAGCAGAGTCCTTAAATAATGCAGCAAAGTACTTAAATAATGCAGCAGAGGCCTTAAATACCGCAGCAGCATACTTAAATAATGCAGCAAAGTCCTTAAATAATGCAGCAGAGTCCTTAAATAATGCAACAAAGTCCTTAAATAATGCAGCAGAGTCCTTAAATAATGCAACAAAGTCCTTAAATAATGCACCAGAGTACTTAAATAATGCAGCAAAGTCCTTAAATAATGCAGCAGAGTCCTTAAATAATGCAACAAAGTCCTTAAATAATGCAGCAGAGTCCTTAAATAATGCAACAAAGTCCTTAAATAATGCAGCAGAGTCCTTAAATAATGCAACAAAGTCCTTAAATAATGCAGCAGAGTCCTTAAATAATGCAGCAAAGTCCTTAAATAATGCAGCAGAGTCCTTAAACAATGCAGCACAGTCCTTAAATAATGCAACAAAGTCCTTAAATAATGCAGCAGAGTCCTTAAATAATGCAGCAAAGTTCTTAAATAATGCAGCAGAGTCCTTAAACAATGCAGCACAGTCCTTAAATAATGCAGCAAAGTCCTTAAATAATGCAGCAGAGTCCTTAAATAATGCAGCAAACTCATAAAATAATGCAGCAAAGTACTTAAATAATGCAGCAAATTCCTTAAATAATGCAGCAGAATCCTTAAATAATGCAGCAAAGTCCTTAAATAATGCAGCAGATTCCTTAAATAATGCAACAAAGTCCTTAAATAATGCAGCAGAGTCCTTAAATAATGCAACAAAGTCCTTAAATAATGCACCAGAGTACTTAAATAATGCAGCAAAGTCCTTAAATAATGCAGCAGAGTCCTTAAATAATGCAACAAAGTCCTTAAATAATGCAGCAGAGTCCTTAAATAATGCAACAAAGTCCTTAAATAATGCAGCAGAGTCCTTAAATAATGCAATAAAGTCCTTATCTAATGCAGCAACGTCCTTAATAATGCAGCAGAGTCCTTAAATAATGCAGCAAAGTACTTAAATAATGCAGCAGAGGCCTTAAATACCGCAGCAGCATACTTAAATAATGCAGCAAAGTCCTTAAATAATGCAGCAGAGTCCTTAAATAATGCAACAAAGTCCTTAAATAATGCAGCAGAGTCCTTAAATAATGCAACAAAGTCCTTAAATAATGCACCAGAGTACTTAAATAATGCAACAAAGTCCTTAATAATGCAGCAGAGTCCTTAAATAATGCAGCAAATTCTTTAAATAATGCAGCAGAATCCTTAAATAATGCAATAAAGTCCTTATCTAATGCAGCAACGTCCTTAATAATGCAGCAGAGTCCTTAAATAATGCAGCAAAGTACTTAAATAATGCAGCAGAGGCCTTAAATACCGCAGCAGCATACTTAAATAATGCAGCAAAGTCCTTAAATAATGCAGCAGAGTCCTTAAATAATGCAACAAAGTCCTTAAATAATGCAGCAGAGTCCTTAAATAATGCAACAAAGTCCTTAAATAATGCACCAGAGTACTTAAATAATGCAGCAAAGTCCTTAAATAATGCAGCAGAGTCCTTAAATAATGCAACAAAGTCCTTAAATAATGCAGCAGAGTCCTTAGATAATGCAACAAAGTCCTTAAATAATGCAGCAGAGTCCTTAAATAATGCAACAAAGTCCTTAAATAATGCAGCAGAGTCCTTAAATAATGCAGCAAAGTCCTTAAATAATGCAGCAGAGTCCTTAAACAATGCAGCACAGTCCTTAAATAATGCAACAAAGTCCTTAAATAATGCAGCAGAGTCCTTAAATAATGCAGCAAAGTTCTTAAATAATGCAGCAGAGTCCTTAAACAATGCAGCACAGTCCTTAAATAATGCAGCAAAGTCCTTAAATAATGCAGCAGAGTCCTTAAATAATGCAGCAAACTCATAAAATAATGCAGCAAAGTACTTAAATAATGCAGCAAATTCCTTAAATAATGCAGCAGAATCCTTAAATAATGCAGCAAAGTCCTTAAATAATGCAGCAGATTCCTTAAATAATGCAACAAAGTCCTTAAATAATGCAGCAGAGTCCTTAAATAATGCAACAAAGTCCTTAAATAATGCACCAGAGTACTTAAATAATGCAGCAAAGTCCTTAAATAATGCAGCAGAGTCCTTAAATAATGCAACAAAGTCCTTAAATAATGCAGCAGAGTCCTTAAATAATGCAACAAAGTCCTTAAATAATGCAGCAGAGTCCTTAAATAATGCAACAAAGTCCTTAAATAATGCAGCAGAGTCCTTAAATAATGCAGCAAAGTCCTTAAATAATGCAGCAGAATCCTTAAATAATGCAAAAAATTCCTTAAATAATGCAGAAGAGTACTTAAATAATGCAGAAAAGTTGTTAAATAATGCAGCAAAGTCCTTAAATAATGCAGCAGAGTCCTTAAACATTGCAGCACAGTCCTTAAATAATGCAACAAAGTCCTTAAATAATGCAGCAGAGTCCTTAAATAATGCAGCAAAGTCCTTAAAAAATGCAGCAGAGTCCTTAAACAATGCAACACAGTCCTTAAATAATGCAGCAGAGTCCTTAAATACTGCAGCAGAGTCCTTAAATAATGCAGCAAAGTCCTTAAATAATGCAGCAGAGTCCTTAAATATTGCAGCAGAGTCCTTAAATAATGCAGCAAAGTCCTTAAATAATGCAGCAGAGTCCTTAAATTCCGCAGCAGAGTGATTAAATAATGCAACAAAGTCCTTAATAATGCAGCAGAGTCCTTAAATAATGCAGCAAATTCTTTAAATAATGCAGCAGAATCCTTAAATAATGCAATAAAGTCCTTATCTAATGCAGCAACGTCCTTAATAATGCAGCAGAGTCCTTAAATAATGCAGCAAAGTACTTAAATAATGCAGCAGAGGCCTTAAATACCGCAGCAGCATACTTAAATAATGCAGCAAAGTCCTTAAATAATGCAGCAGAGTCCTTAAATAATGCAACAAAGTCCTTAAATAATGCAGCAGAGTCCTTAAATAATGCAGCAAAGTCCTTAAATAATGCAGCAGAGTCCTTAAATAATGCAACAAAGTCCTTAAATAATGCAGCAGAGTCCTTAAATAATGCAGCAGAGTCCTTAAATAATGCAACAAAGTCCTTAAATAATGCAGCAGAGTCCTTAAATAATGCAACAAAGTCCTTAAATAATGCAGCAGAGTCCTTAAATAATGCAACAAAGTCCTTAAATAATGCAGCAGAGTCCTTAAATAATGCAGCAAAGTCCTTAAATAATGCAGCAGAGTCCTTAAACAATGCAGCACAGTCCTTAAATAATGCAACAAAGTCCTTAAATAATGCAGCAGAGTCCTTAAATAATGCAGCAAAGTCCTTAAATAATGCAGCAGAGTCCTTAAACAATGCAGCACAGTCCTTAAATAATGCAGCAAAGTCCTTAAATAATGCAGCAGAGTCCTTAAATACAGCAGCAGCGTCCTTAAATAATGCAACAAAGTCCTTAAATAATGCAGCAGAGTCCTTAAATAATGCATCAAAGTCCTTAAATAATGCAGCAGAGTCCTTAAATAATGCAACAAACTCATTAAATAATGCAGCAAAGTACTTAAATAATGCAGCAAATTCCTTAAATAATGCAGCAGAATCCTTAAATAATGCAATAAAGTCCTTAAATAATGCAGCAGAGTCCTTAAATAATGCAATCAATTCCTTAAATAATGCAGCAGAATCCTTAAATAATGCAATAAAGTCATTAAATAATGCAGCAGAGTCCTTAAATAATGCAACAAAGTCCTTAAATAATGCAGCAGATTCCTTAAATTCTGCAGCAGCGTCCTTAAATAATGCATCAAAGTCCTTAAATAATGCAGCAGAGTCCTTAAATACCACAGCAGAGTCATTAAATAATGCAGCAGAGTCCTTAAATAATGCAGCATATTCCTTAAATAATGCAGCAGAGTCCTTAAATAATGCAATAAAGTCCTTAAATAATGCAGCAGAGTCCTTAAATAATGCAGCAACGTCCTTAATAATGCAGCTGAGTCCTTAAATAATGCAGCAACATCCTTAAATAATGCAGCAGAGTCCTTAAATACTGCATCAGCGTCCTTAAATAATGCAACAAAGTCCTTAAATAATGCAGCAAAGTCCTTAAATAATGCAGCAGAGTCCTTAAATACAGCAGCAGAGTCCTTAAATAATTCAGCAAAGTCCTTAAATAATGCAGCAGAGTCCTTAAATAATGCAATAAAGTCCTTATCTAATGCAGCAACGTCCTTAATAATGCAGCAGAGTCCTTAAATAATGCAGCAAAGTACTTAAATAATGCAGCAGAGGCCTTAAATACCGCAGCAGCATACTTAAATAATGCAGCAAAGTCCTTAAATAATGCAGCAGAGTCCTTAAATAATGCAACAAAGTCCTTAAATAATGCAGCAGAGTCCTTAAATAATGCAACAAAGTCCTTAAATAATGCACCAGAGTACTTAAATAATGCAACAAAGTCCTTAATAATGCAGCAGAGTCCTTAAATAATGCAGCAAATTCTTTAAATAATGCAGCAGAATCCTTAAATAATGCAATAAAGTCCTTATCTAATGCAGCAACGTCCTTAATAATGCAGCAGAGTCCTTAAATAATGCAGCAAAGTACTTAAATAATGCAGCAGAGGCCTTAAATACCGCAGCAGCATACTTAAATAATGCAGCAAAGTCCTTAAATAATGCAGCAGAGTCCTTAAATAATGCAACAAAGTCCTTAAATAATGCAGCAGAGTCCTTAAATAATGCAACAAAGTCCTTAAATAATGCACCAGAGTACTTAAATAATGCAGCAAAGTCCTTAAATAATGCAGCAGAGTCCTTAAATAATGCAACAAAGTCCTTAAATAATGCAGCAGAGTCCTTAAATAATGCAACAAAGTCCTTAAATAATGCAGCAGAGTCCTTAAATAATGCAACAAAGTCCTTAAATAATGCAGCAGAGTCCTTAAATAATGCAGCAAAGTCCTTAAATAATGCAGCAGAGTCCTTAAACAATGCAGCACAGTCCTTAAATAATGCAACAAAGTCCTTAAATAATGCAGCAGAGTCCTTAAATAATGCAGCAAAGTTCTTAAATAATGCAGCAGAGTCCTTAAACAATGCAGCACAGTCCTTAAATAATGCAGCAAAGTCCTTAAATAATGCAGCAGAGTCCTTAAATAATGCAGCAAACTCATAAAATAATGCAGCAAAGTACTTAAATAATGCAGCAAATTCCTTAAATAATGCAGCAGAATCCTTAAATAATGCAGCAAAGTCCTTAAATAATGCAGCAGATTCCTTAAATAATGCAACAAAGTCCTTAAATAATGCAGCAGAGTCCTTAAATAATGCAACAAAGTCCTTAAATAATGCACCAGAGTACTTAAATAATGCAGCAAAGTCCTTAAATAATGCAGCAGAGTCCTTAAATAATGCAACAAAGTCCTTAAATAATGCAGCAGAGTCCTTAAATAATGCAACAAAGTCCTTAAATAATGCAGCAGAGTCCTTAAATAATGCAATAAAGTCCTTATCTAATGCAGCAACGTCCTTAATAATGCAGCAGAGTCCTTAAATAATGCAGCAAAGTACTTAAATAATGCAGCAGAGGCCTTAAATACCGCAGCAGCATACTTAAATAATGCAGCAAAGTCCTTAAATAATGCAGCAGAGTCCTTAAATAATGCAACAAAGTCCTTAAATAATGCAGCAGAGTCCTTAAATAATGCAACAAAGTCCTTAAATAATGCACCAGAGTACTTAAATAATGCAACAAAGTCCTTAATAATGCAGCAGAGTCCTTAAATAATGCAGCAAATTCTTTAAATAATGCAGCAGAATCCTTAAATAATGCAATAAAGTCCTTATCTAATGCAGCAACGTCCTTAATAATGCAGCAGAGTCCTTAAATAATGCAGCAAAGTACTTAAATAATGCAGCAGAGGCCTTAAATACCGCAGCAGCATACTTAAATAATGCAGCAAAGTCCTTAAATAATGCAGCAGAGTCCTTAAATAATGCAACAAAGTCCTTAAATAATGCAGCAGAGTCCTTAAATAATGCAACAAAGTCCTTAAATAATGCACCAGAGTACTTAAATAATGCAGCAAAGTCCTTAAATAATGCAGCAGAGTCCTTAAATAATGCAACAAAGTCCTTAAATAATGCAGCAGAGTCCTTAGATAATGCAACAAAGTCCTTAAATAATGCAGCAGAGTCCTTAAATAATGCAACAAAGTCCTTAAATAATGCAGCAGAGTCCTTAAATAATGCAGCAAAGTCCTTAAATAATGCAGCAGAGTCCTTAAACAATGCAGCACAGTCCTTAAATAATGCAACAAAGTCCTTAAATAATGCAGCAGAGTCCTTAAATAATGCAGCAAAGTTCTTAAATAATGCAGCAGAGTCCTTAAACAATGCAGCACAGTCCTTAAATAATGCAGCAAAGTCCTTAAATAATGCAGCAGAGTCCTTAAATAATGCAGCAAACTCATAAAATAATGCAGCAAAGTACTTAAATAATGCAGCAAATTCCTTAAATAATGCAGCAGAATCCTTAAATAATGCAGCAAAGTCCTTAAATAATGCAGCAGATTCCTTAAATAATGCAACAAAGTCCTTAAATAATGCAGCAGAGTCCTTAAATAATGCAACAAAGTCCTTAAATAATGCACCAGAGTACTTAAATAATGCAGCAAAGTCCTTAAATAATGCAGCAGAGTCCTTAAATAATGCAACAAAGTCCTTAAATAATGCAGCAGAGTCCTTAAATAATGCAACAAAGTCCTTAAATAATGCAGCAGAGTCCTTAAATAATGCAACAAAGTCCTTAAATAATGCAGCAGAGTCCTTAAATAATGCAGCAAAGTCCTTAAATAATGCAGCAGAATCCTTAAATAATGCAAAAAATTCCTTAAATAATGCAGAAGAGTACTTAAATAATGCAGAAAAGTTGTTAAATAATGCAGCAAAGTCCTTAAATAATGCAGCAGAGTCCTTAAACATTGCAGCACAGTCCTTAAATAATGCAACAAAGTCCTTAAATAATGCAGCAGAGTCCTTAAATAATGCAGCAAAGTCCTTAAAAAATGCAGCAGAGTCCTTAAACAATGCAACACAGTCCTTAAATAATGCAGCAGAGTCCTTAAATACTGCAGCAGAGTCCTTAAATAATGCAGCAAAGTCCTTAAATAATGCAGCAGAGTCCTTAAATATTGCAGCAGAGTCCTTAAATAATGCAGCAAAGTCCTTAAATAATGCAGCAGAGTCCTTAAATTCCGCAGCAGAGTGATTAAATAATGCAACAAAGTCCTTAATAATGCAGCAGAGTCCTTAAATAATGCAGCAAATTCTTTAAATAATGCAGCAGAATCCTTAAATAATGCAATAAAGTCCTTATCTAATGCAGCAACGTCCTTAATAATGCAGCAGAGTCCTTAAATAATGCAGCAAAGTACTTAAATAATGCAGCAGAGGCCTTAAATACCGCAGCAGCATACTTAAATAATGCAGCAAAGTCCTTAAATAATGCAGCAGAGTCCTTAAATAATGCAACAAAGTCCTTAAATAATGCAGCAGAGTCCTTAAATAATGCAGCAAAGTCCTTAAATAATGCAGCAGAGTCCTTAAATAATGCAACAAAGTCCTTAAATAATGCAGCAGAGTCCTTAAATAATGCAGCAGAGTCCTTAAATAATGCAACAAAGTCCTTAAATAATGCAGCAGAGTCCTTAAATAATGCAACAAAGTCCTTAAATAATGCAGCAGAGTCCTTAAATAATGCAACAAAGTCCTTAAATAATGCAGCAGAGTCCTTAAATAATGCAGCAAAGTCCTTAAATAATGCAGCAGAGTCCTTAAACAATGCAGCACAGTCCTTAAATAATGCAACAAAGTCCTTAAATAATGCAGCAGAGTCCTTAAATAATGCAGCAAAGTCCTTAAATAATGCAGCAGAGTCCTTAAACAATGCAGCACAGTCCTTAAATAATGCAGCAAAGTCCTTAAATAATGCAGCAGAGTCCTTAAATACAGCAGCAGCGTCCTTAAATAATGCAACAAAGTCCTTAAATAATGCAGCAGAGTCCTTAAATAATGCATCAAAGTCCTTAAATAATGCAGCAGAGTCCTTAAATAATGCAACAAACTCATTAAATAATGCAGCAAAGTACTTAAATAATGCAGCAAATTCCTTAAATAATGCAGCAGAATCCTTAAATAATGCAATAAAGTCCTTAAATAATGCAGCAGAGTCCTTAAATAATGCAATCAATTCCTTAAATAATGCAGCAGAATCCTTAAATAATGCAATAAAGTCATTAAATAATGCAGCAGAGTCCTTAAATAATGCAACAAAGTCCTTAAATAATGCAGCAGATTCCTTAAATTCTGCAGCAGCGTCCTTAAATAATGCATCAAAGTCCTTAAATAATGCAGCAGAGTCCTTAAATACCACAGCAGAGTCATTAAATAATGCAGCAGAGTCCTTAAATAATGCAGCATATTCCTTAAATAATGCAGCAGAGTCCTTAAATAATGCAATAAAGTCCTTAAATAATGCAGCAGAGTCCTTAAATAATGCAGCAACGTCCTTAATAATGCAGCTGAGTCCTTAAATAATGCAGCAACATCCTTAAATAATGCAGCAGAGTCCTTAAATACTGCATCAGCGTCCTTAAATAATGCAACAAAGTCCTTAAATAATGCAGCAAAGTCCTTAAATAATGCAGCAGAGTCCTTAAATACAGCAGCAGAGTCCTTAAATAATTCAGCAAAGTCCTTAAATAATGCAGCAGAGTCCTTAAATAATGCAATAAAGTCCTTATCTAATGCAGCAACGTCCTTAATAATGCAGCAGAGTCCTTAAATAATGCAGCAAAGTACTTAAATAATGCAGCAGAGGCCTTAAATACCGCAGCAGCATACTTAAATAATGCAGCAAAGTCCTTAAATAATGCAGCAGAGTCCTTAAATAATGCAACAAAGTCCTTAAATAATGCAGCAGAGTCCTTAAATAATGCAACAAAGTCCTTAAATAATGCACCAGAGTACTTAAATAATGCAACAAAGTCCTTAATAATGCAGCAGAGTCCTTAAATAATGCAGCAAATTCTTTAAATAATGCAGCAGAATCCTTAAATAATGCAATAAAGTCCTTATCTAATGCAGCAACGTCCTTAATAATGCAGCAGAGTCCTTAAATAATGCAGCAAAGTACTTAAATAATGCAGCAGAGGCCTTAAATACCGCAGCAGCATACTTAAATAATGCAGCAAAGTCCTTAAATAATGCAGCAGAGTCCTTAAATAATGCAACAAAGTCCTTAAATAATGCAGCAGAGTCCTTAAATAATGCAACAAAGTCCTTAAATAATGCACCAGAGTACTTAAATAATGCAGCAAAGTCCTTAAATAATGCAGCAGAGTCCTTAAATAATGCAACAAAGTCCTTAAATAATGCAGCAGAGTCCTTAAATAATGCAACAAAGTCCTTAAATAATGCAGCAGAGTCCTTAAATAATGCAACAAAGTCCTTAAATAATGCAGCAGAGTCCTTAAATAATGCAGCAAAGTCCTTAAATAATGCAGCAGAGTCCTTAAACAATGCAGCACAGTCCTTAAATAATGCAACAAAGTCCTTAAATAATGCAGCAGAGTCCTTAAATAATGCAGCAAAGTTCTTAAATAATGCAGCAGAGTCCTTAAACAATGCAGCACAGTCCTTAAATAATGCAGCAAAGTCCTTAAATAATGCAGCAGAGTCCTTAAATAATGCAGCAAACTCATAAAATAATGCAGCAAAGTACTTAAATAATGCAGCAAATTCCTTAAATAATGCAGCAGAATCCTTAAATAATGCAGCAAAGTCCTTAAATAATGCAGCAGATTCCTTAAATAATGCAACAAAGTCCTTAAATAATGCAGCATAGTCCTTAAATAATGCAACAAAGTCCTTAAATAATGCACCAGAGTACTTAAATAATGCAGCAAAGTCCTTAAATAATGCAGCAGAGTCCTTAAATAATGCAACAAAGTCCTTAAATAATGCAGCAGAGTCCTTAAATAATGCAACAAAGTCCTTAAATAATGCAGCAGAGTCCTTAAATAATGCAATAAAGTCCTTATCTAATGCAGCAACGTCCTTAATAATGCAGCAGAGTCCTTAAATAATGCAGCAAAGTACTTAAATAATGCAGCAGAGGCCTTAAATACCGCAGCAGCATACTTAAATAATGCAGCAAAGTCCTTAAATAATGCAGCAGAGTCCTTAAATAATGCAACAAAGTCCTTAAATAATGCAGCAGAGTCCTTAAATAATGCAACAAAGTCCTTAAATAATGCACCAGAGTACTTAAATAATGCAACAAAGTCCTTAATAATGCAGCAGAGTCCTTAAATAATGCAGCAAATTCTTTAAATAATGCAGCAGAATCCTTAAATAATGCAATAAAGTCCTTATCTAATGCAGCAACGTCCTTAATAATGCAGCAGAGTCCTTAAATAATGCAGCAAAGTACTTAAATAATGCAGCAGAGGCCTTAAATACCGCAGCAGCATACTTAAATAATGCAGCAAAGTCCTTAAATAATGCAGCAGAGTCCTTAAATAATGCAACAAAGTCCTTAAATAATGCAGCAGAGTCCTTAAATAATGCAACAAAGTCCTTAAATAATGCACCAGAGTACTTAAATAATGCAGCAAAGTCCTTAAATAATGCAGCAGAGTCCTTAAATAATGCAACAAAGTCCTTAAATAATGCAGCAGAGTCCTTAAATAATGCAACAAAGTCCTTAAATAATGCAGCAGAGTCCTTAAATAATGCAACAAAGTCCTTAAATAATGCAGCAGAGTCCTTAAATAATGCAGCAAAGTCCTTAAATAATGCAGCAGAGTCCTTAAACAATGCAGCACAGTCCTTAAATAATGCAACAAAGTCCTTAAATAATGCAGCAGAGTCCTTAAATAATGCAGCAAAGTTCTTAAATAATGCAGCAGAGTCCTTAAACAATGCAGCACAGTCCTTAAATAATGCAGCAAAGTCCTTAAATAATGCAGCAGAGTCCTTAAATAATGCAGCAAACTCATAAAATAATGCAGCAAAGTACTTAAATAATGCAGCAAATTCCTTAAATAATGCAGCAGAATCCTTAAATAATGCAGCAAAGTCCTTAAATAATGCAGCAGATTCCTTAAATAATGCAACAAAGTCCTTAAATAATGCAGCAGAGTCCTTAAATAATGCAACAAAGTCCTTAAATAATGCACCAGAGTACTTAAATAATGCAGCAAAGTCCTTAAATAATGCAGCAGAGTCCTTAAATAATGCAACAAAGTCCTTAAATAATGCAGCAGAGTCCTTAAATAATGCAACAAAGTCCTTAAATAATGCAGCAGAGTCCTTAAATAATGCAACAAAGTCCTTAAATAATGCAGCAGAGTCCTTAAATAATGCAGCAAAGTCCTTAAATAATGCAGCAGAATCCTTAAATAATGCAAAAAATTCCTTAAATAATGCAGAAGAGTACTTAAATAATGCAGAAAAGTTGTTAAATAATGCAGCAAAGTCCTTAAATAATGCAGCAGAGTCCTTAAACATTGCAGCACAGTCCTTAAATAATGCAACAAAGTCCTTAAATAATGCAGCAGAGTCCTTAAATAATGCAGCAAAGTCCTTAAAAAATGCAGCAGAGTCCTTAAACAATGCAACACAGTCCTTAAATAATGCAGCAGAGTCCTTAAATACTGCAGCAGAGTCCTTAAATAATGCAGCAAAGTCCTTAAATAATGCAGCAGAGTCCTTAAATATTGCAGCAGAGTCCTTAAATAATGCAGCAAAGTCCTTAAATAATGCAGCAGAGTCCTTAAATTCCGCAGCAGAGTGATTAAATAATGCAACAAAGTCCTTAATAATGCAGCAGAGTCCTTAAATAATGCAGCAAATTCTTTAAATAATGCAGCAGAATCCTTAAATAATGCAATAAAGTCCTTATCTAATGCAGCAACGTCCTTAATAATGCAGCAGAGTCCTTAAATAATGCAGCAAAGTACTTAAATAATGCAGCAGAGGCCTTAAATACCGCAGCAGCATACTTAAATAATGCAGCAAAGTCCTTAAATAATGCAGCAGAGTCCTTAAATAATGCAACAAAGTCCTTAAATAATGCAGCAGAGTCCTTAAATAATGCAGCAAAGTCCTTAAATAATGCAGCAGAGTCCTTAAATAATGCAACAAAGTCCTTAAATAATGCAGCAGAGTCCTTAAATAATGCAGCAGAGTCCTTAAATAATGCAACAAAGTCCTTAAATAATGCAGCAGAGTCCTTAAATAATGCAACAAAGTCCTTAAATAATGCAGCAGAGTCCTTAAATAATGCAACAAAGTCCTTAAATAATGCAGCAGAGTCCTTAAATAATGCAGCAAAGTCCTTAAATAATGCAGCAGAGTCCTTAAACAATGCAGCACAGTCCTTAAATAATGCAACAAAGTCCTTAAATAATGCAGCAGAGTCCTTAAATAATGCAGCAAAGTCCTTAAATAATGCAGCAGAGTCCTTAAACAATGCAGCACAGTCCTTAAATAATGCAGCAAAGTCCTTAAATAATGCAGCAGAGTCCTTAAATACAGCAGCAGCGTCCTTAAATAATGCAACAAAGTCCTTAAATAATGCAGCAGAGTCCTTAAATAATGCATCAAAGTCCTTAAATAATGCAGCAGAGTCCTTAAATAATGCAACAAACTCATTAAATAATGCAGCAAAGTACTTAAATAATGCAGCAAATTCCTTAAATAATGCAGCAGAATCCTTAAATAATGCAATAAAGTCCTTAAATAATGCAGCAGAGTCCTTAAATAATGCAATCAATTCCTTAAATAATGCAGCAGAATCCTTAAATAATGCAATAAAGTCATTAAATAATGCAGCAGAGTCCTTAAATAATGCAACAAAGTCCTTAAATAATGCAGCAGATTCCTTAAATTCTGCAGCAGCGTCCTTAAATAATGCATCAAAGTCCTTAAATAATGCAGCAGAGTCCTTAAATACCACAGCAGAGTCATTAAATAATGCAGCAGAGTCCTTAAATAATGCAGCATATTCCTTAAATAATGCAGCAGAGTCCTTAAATAATGCAATAAAGTCCTTAAATAATGCAGCAGAGTCCTTAAATAATGCAGCAACGTCCTTAATAATGCAGCTGAGTCCTTAAATAATGCAGCAACATCCTTAAATAATGCAGCAGAGTCCTTAAATACTGCATCAGCGTCCTTAAATAATGCAACAAAGTCCTTAAATAATGCAGCAAAGTCCTTAAATAATGCAGCAGAGTCCTTAAATACAGCAGCAGAGTCCTTAAATAATTCAGCAAAGTCCTTAAATAATGCAGCAGAGTCCTTAAATAATGCAATAAAGTCCTTATCTAATGCAGCAACGTCCTTAATAATGCAGCAGAGTCCTTAAATAATGCAGCAAAGTACTTAAATAATGCAGCAGAGGCCTTAAATACCGCAGCAGCATACTTAAATAATGCAGCAAAGTCCTTAAATAATGCAGCAGAGTCCTTAAATAATGCAACAAAGTCCTTAAATAATGCAGCAGAGTCCTTAAATAATGCAACAAAGTCCTTAAATAATGCACCAGAGTACTTAAATAATGCAACAAAGTCCTTAATAATGCAGCAGAGTCCTTAAATAATGCAGCAAATTCTTTAAATAATGCAGCAGAATCCTTAAATAATGCAATAAAGTCCTTATCTAATGCAGCAACGTCCTTAATAATGCAGCAGAGTCCTTAAATAATGCAGCAAAGTACTTAAATAATGCAGCAGAGGCCTTAAATACCGCAGCAGCATACTTAAATAATGCAGCAAAGTCCTTAAATAATGCAGCAGAGTCCTTAAATAATGCAACAAAGTCCTTAAATAATGCAGCAGAGTCCTTAAATAATGCAACAAAGTCCTTAAATAATGCACCAGAGTACTTAAATAATGCAGCAAAGTCCTTAAATAATGCAGCAGAGTCCTTAAATAATGCAACAAAGTCCTTAAATAATGCAGCAGAGTCCTTAAATAATGCAACAAAGTCCTTAAATAATGCAGCAGAGTCCTTAAATAATGCAACAAAGTCCTTAAATAATGCAGCAGAGTCCTTAAATAATGCAGCAAAGTCCTTAAATAATGCAGCAGAGTCCTTAAACAATGCAGCACAGTCCTTAAATAATGCAACAAAGTCCTTAAATAATGCAGCAGAGTCCTTAAATAATGCAGCAAAGTTCTTAAATAATGCAGCAGAGTCCTTAAACAATGCAGCACAGTCCTTAAATAATGCAGCAAAGTCCTTAAATAATGCAGCAGAGTCCTTAAATAATGCAGCAAACTCATAAAATAATGCAGCAAAGTACTTAAATAATGCAGCAAATTCCTTAAATAATGCAGCAGAATCCTTAAATAATGCAGCAAAGTCCTTAAATAATGCAGCAGATTCCTTAAATAATGCAACAAAGTCCTTAAATAATGCAGCAGAGTCCTTAAATAATGCAACAAAGTCCTTAAATAATGCACCAGAGTACTTAAATAATGCAGCAAAGTCCTTAAATAATGCAGCAGAGTCCTTAAATAATGCAACAAAGTCCTTAAATAATGCAGCAGAGTCCTTAAATAATGCAACAAAGTCCTTAAATAATGCAGCAGAGTCCTTAAATAATGCAATAAAGTCCTTATCTAATGCAGCAACGTCCTTAATAATGCAGCAGAGTCCTTAAATAATGCAGCAAAGTACTTAAATAATGCAGCAGAGGCCTTAAATACCGCAGCAGCATACTTAAATAATGCAGCAAAGTCCTTAAATAATGCAGCAGAGTCCTTAAATAATGCAACAAAGTCCTTAAATAATGCAGCAGAGTCCTTAAATAATGCAACAAAGTCCTTAAATAATGCACCAGAGTACTTAAATAATGCAACAAAGTCCTTAATAATGCAGCAGAGTCCTTAAATAATGCAGCAAATTCTTTAAATAATGCAGCAGAATCCTTAAATAATGCAATAAAGTCCTTATCTAATGCAGCAACGTCCTTAATAATGCAGCAGAGTCCTTAAATAATGCAGCAAAGTACTTAAATAATGCAGCAGAGGCCTTAAATACCGCAGCAGCATACTTAAATAATGCAGCAAAGTCCTTAAATAATGCAGCAGAGTCCTTAAATAATGCAACAAAGTCCTTAAATAATGCAGCAGAGTCCTTAAATAATGCAACAAAGTCCTTAAATAATGCACCAGAGTACTTAAATAATGCAGCAAAGTCCTTAAATAATGCAGCAGAGTCCTTAAATAATGCAACAAAGTCCTTAAATAATGCAGCAGAGTCCTTAGATAATGCAACAAAGTCCTTAAATAATGCAGCAGAGTCCTTAAATAATGCAACAAAGTCCTTAAATAATGCAGCAGAGTCCTTAAATAATGCAGCAAAGTCCTTAAATAATGCAGCAGAGTCCTTAAACAATGCAGCACAGTCCTTAAATAATGCAACAAAGTCCTTAAATAATGCAGCAGAGTCCTTAAATAATGCAGCAAAGTTCTTAAATAATGCAGCAGAGTCCTTAAACAATGCAGCACAGTCCTTAAATAATGCAGCAAAGTCCTTAAATAATGCAGCAGAGTCCTTAAATAATGCAGCAAACTCATAAAATAATGCAGCAAAGTACTTAAATAATGCAGCAAATTCCTTAAATAATGCAGCAGAATCCTTAAATAATGCAGCAAAGTCCTTAAATAATGCAGCAGATTCCTTAAATAATGCAACAAAGTCCTTAAATAATGCAGCAGAGTCCTTAAATAATGCAACAAAGTCCTTAAATAATGCACCAGAGTACTTAAATAATGCAGCAAAGTCCTTAAATAATGCAGCAGAGTCCTTAAATAATGCAACAAAGTCCTTAAATAATGCAGCAGAGTCCTTAAATAATGCAACAAAGTCCTTAAATAATGCAGCAGAGTCCTTAAATAATGCAACAAAGTCCTTAAATAATGCAGCAGAGTCCTTAAATAATGCAGCAAAGTCCTTAAATAATGCAGCAGAATCCTTAAATAATGCAAAAAATTCCTTAAATAATGCAGAAGAGTACTTAAATAATGCAGAAAAGTTGTTAAATAATGCAGCAAAGTCCTTAAATAATGCAGCAGAGTCCTTAAACATTGCAGCACAGTCCTTAAATAATGCAACAAAGTCCTTAAATAATGCAGCAGAGTCCTTAAATAATGCAGCAAAGTCCTTAAAAAATGCAGCAGAGTCCTTAAACAATGCAACACAGTCCTTAAATAATGCAGCAGAGTCCTTAAATACTGCAGCAGAGTCCTTAAATAATGCAGCAAAGTCCTTAAATAATGCAGCAGAGTCCTTAAATATTGCAGCAGAGTCCTTAAATAATGCAGCAAAGTCCTTAAATAATGCAGCAGAGTCCTTAAATTCCGCAGCAGAGTGATTAAATAATGCAACAAAGTCCTTAATAATGCAGCAGAGTCCTTAAATAATGCAGCAAATTCTTTAAATAATGCAGCAGAATCCTTAAATAATGCAATAAAGTCCTTATCTAATGCAGCAACGTCCTTAATAATGCAGCAGAGTCCTTAAATAATGCAGCAAAGTACTTAAATAATGCAGCAGAGGCCTTAAATACCGCAGCAGCATACTTAAATAATGCAGCAAAGTCCTTAAATAATGCAGCAGAGTCCTTAAATAATGCAACAAAGTCCTTAAATAATGCAGCAGAGTCCTTAAATAATGCAGCAAAGTCCTTAAATAATGCAGCAGAGTCCTTAAATAATGCAACAAAGTCCTTAAATAATGCAGCAGAGTCCTTAAATAATGCAGCAGAGTCCTTAAATAATGCAACAAAGTCCTTAAATAATGCAGCAGAGTCCTTAAATAATGCAACAAAGTCCTTAAATAATGCAGCAGAGTCCTTAAATAATGCAACAAAGTCCTTAAATAATGCAGCAGAGTCCTTAAATAATGCAGCAAAGTCCTTAAATAATGCAGCAGAGTCCTTAAACAATGCAGCACAGTCCTTAAATAATGCAACAAAGTCCTTAAATAATGCAGCAGAGTCCTTAAATAATGCAGCAAAGTCCTTAAATAATGCAGCAGAGTCCTTAAACAATGCAGCACAGTCCTTAAATAATGCAGCAAAGTCCTTAAATAATGCAGCAGAGTCCTTAAATACAGCAGCAGCGTCCTTAAATAATGCAACAAAGTCCTTAAATAATGCAGCAGAGTCCTTAAATAATGCATCAAAGTCCTTAAATAATGCAGCAGAGTCCTTAAATAATGCAACAAACTCATTAAATAATGCAGCAAAGTACTTAAATAATGCAGCAAATTCCTTAAATAATGCAGCAGAATCCTTAAATAATGCAATAAAGTCCTTAAATAATGCAGCAGAGTCCTTAAATAATGCAATCAATTCCTTAAATAATGCAGCAGAATCCTTAAATAATGCAATAAAGTCATTAAATAATGCAGCAGAGTCCTTAAATAATGCAACAAAGTCCTTAAATAATGCAGCAGATTCCTTAAATTCTGCAGCAGCGTCCTTAAATAATGCATCAAAGTCCTTAAATAATGCAGCAGAGTCCTTAAATACCACAGCAGAGTCATTAAATAATGCAGCAGAGTCATTAAATAATGCAGCAGAGTCCTTAAATAATGCAGCATATTCCTTAAATAATGCAGCAGAGTCCTTAAATAATGCAATAAAGTCCTTAAATAATGCAGCAGAGTCCTTAAATAATGCAGCAACGTCCTTAATAATGCAGCTGAGTCCTTAAATAATGCAGCAACATCCTTAAATAATGCAGCAGAGTCCTTAAATACTGCATCAGCGTCCTTAAATAATGCAACAAAGTCCTTAAATAATGCAGCAAAGTCCTTAAATAATGCAGCAGAGTCCTTAAATACAGCAGCAGAGTCCTTAAATAATTCAGCAAAGTCCTTAAATAATGCAGCAGAGTCCTTAAATAATGCAATAAAGTCCTTATCTAATGCAGCAACGTCCTTAATAATGCAGCAGAGTCCTTAAATAATGCAGCAAAGTACTTAAATAATGCAGCAGAGGCCTTAAATACCGCAGCAGCATACTTAAATAATGCAGCAAAGTCCTTAAATAATGCAGCAGAGTCCTTAAATAATGCAACAAAGTCCTTAAATAATGCAGCAGAGTCCTTAAATAATGCAACAAAGTCCTTAAATAATGCACCAGAGTACTTAAATAATGCAACAAAGTCCTTAATAATGCAGCAGAGTCCTTAAATAATGCAGCAAATTCTTTAAATAATGCAGCAGAATCCTTAAATAATGCAATAAAGTCCTTATCTAATGCAGCAACGTCCTTAATAATGCAGCAGAGTCCTTAAATAATGCAGCAAAGTACTTAAATAATGCAGCAGAGGCCTTAAATACCGCAGCAGCATACTTAAATAATGCAGCAAAGTCCTTAAATAATGCAGCAGAGTCCTTAAATAATGCAACAAAGTCCTTAAATAATGCAGCAGAGTCCTTAAATAATGCAACAAAGTCCTTAAATAATGCACCAGAGTACTTAAATAATGCAGCAAAGTCCTTAAATAATGCAGCAGAGTCCTTAAATAATGCAACAAAGTCCTTAAATAATGCAGCAGAGTCCTTAAATAATGCAACAAAGTCCTTAAATAATGCAGCAGAGTCCTTAAATAATGCAACAAAGTCCTTAAATAATGCAGCAGAGTCCTTAAATAATGCAGCAAAGTCCTTAAATAATGCAGCAGAGTCCTTAAACAATGCAGCACAGTCCTTAAATAATGCAACAAAGTCCTTAAATAATGCAGCAGAGTCCTTAAATAATGCAGCAAAGTTCTTAAATAATGCAGCAGAGTCCTTAAACAATGCAGCACAGTCCTTAAATAATGCAGCAAAGTCCTTAAATAATGCAGCAGAGTCCTTAAATAATGCAGCAAACTCATAAAATAATGCAGCAAAGTACTTAAATAATGCAGCAAATTCCTTAAATAATGCAGCAGAATCCTTAAATAATGCAGCAAAGTCCTTAAATAATGCAGCAGATTCCTTAAATAATGCAACAAAGTCCTTAAATAATGCACCAGAGTACTTAAATAATGCAACAAAGTCCTTAAATAATGCAGCAGAGTCCTTAAATAATGCAACAAAGTCCTTAAATAATGCACCAGAGTACTTAAATAATGCAGCAAAGTCCTTAAATAATGCAGCAGAGTCCTTAAATAATGCAACAAAGTCCTTAAATAATGCAGCAGAGTCCTTAAATAATGCAACAAAGTCCTTAAATAATGCAGCAGAGTCCTTAAATAATGCAACAAAGTCCTTAAATAATGCAGCAGAGTCCTTAAATAATGCAGCAAAGTCCTTAAATAATGCAGCAGAATCCTTAAATAATGCAAAAAATTCCTTAAATAATGCAGAAGAGTACTTAAATAATGCAGAAAAGTTGTTAAATAATGCAGCAAAGTCCTTAAATAATGCAGCAGAGTCCTTAAACATTGCAGCACAGTCCTTAAATAATGCAACAAAGTCCTTAAATAATGCAGCAGAGTCCTTAAATAATGCAGCAAAGTCCTTAAAAAATGCAGCAGAGTCCTTAAACAATGCAACACAGTCCTTAAATAATGCAGCAGAGTCCTTAAATACTGCAGCAGAGTCCTTAAATAATGCAGCAAAGTCCTTAAATAATGCAGCAGAGTCCTTAAATATTGCAGCAGAGTCCTTAAATAATGCAGCAAAGTCCTTAAATAATGCAGCAGAGTCCTTAAATTCCGCAGCAGAGTGATTAAATAATGCAACAAAGTCCTTAATAATGCAGCAGAGTCCTTAAATAATGCAGCAAATTCTTTAAATAATGCAGCAGAATCCTTAAATAATGCAATAAAGTCCTTATCTAATGCAGCAACGTCCTTAATAATGCAGCAGAGTCCTTAAATAATGCAGCAAAGTACTTAAATAATGCAGCAGAGGCCTTAAATACCGCAGCAGCATACTTAAATAATGCAGCAAAGTCCTTAAATAATGCAGCAGAGTCCTTAAATAATGCAACAAAGTCCTTAAATAATGCAGCAGAGTCCTTAAATAATGCAGCAAAGTCCTTAAATAATGCAGCAGAGTCCTTAAATAATGCAACAAAGTCCTTAAATAATGCAGCAGAGTCCTTAAATAATGCAGCAGAGTCCTTAAATAATGCAACAAAGTCCTTAAATAATGCAGCAGAGTCCTTAAATAATGCAACAAAGTCCTTAAATAATGCAGCAGAGTCCTTAAATAATGCAACAAAGTCCTTAAATAATGCAGCAGAGTCCTTAAATAATGCAGCAAAGTCCTTAAATAATGCAGCAGAGTCCTTAAACAATGCAGCACAGTCCTTAAATAATGCAACAAAGTCCTTAAATAATGCAGCAGAGTCCTTAAATAATGCAGCAAAGTCCTTAAATAATGCAGCAGAGTCCTTAAACAATGCAGCACAGTCCTTAAATAATGCAGCAAAGTCCTTAAATAATGCAGCAGAGTCCTTAAATACAGCAGCAGCGTCCTTAAATAATGCAACAAAGTCCTTAAATAATGCAGCAGAGTCCTTAAATAATGCATCAAAGTCCTTAAATAATGCAGCAGAGTCCTTAAATAATGCAACAAACTCATTAAATAATGCAGCAAAGTACTTAAATAATGCAGCAAATTCCTTAAATAATGCAGCAGAATCCTTAAATAATGCAATAAAGTCCTTAAATAATGCAGCAGAGTCCTTAAATAATGCAATCAATTCCTTAAATAATGCAGCAGAATCCTTAAATAATGCAATAAAGTCATTAAATAATGCAGCAGAGTCCTTAAATAATGCAACAAAGTCCTTAAATAGTGCAGCAGATTCCTTAAATTCTGCAGCAGCGTCCTTAAATAATGCATCAAAGTCCTTAAATAATGCAGCAGAGTCCTTAAATACCACAGCAGAGTCATTAAATAATGCAGCAGAGTCCTTAAATAATGCAGCATATTCCTTAAATAATGCAGCAGAGTCCTTAAATAATGCAATAAAGTCCTTAAATAATGCAGCAGAGTCCTTAAATAATGCAGCAACGTCCTTAATAATGCAGCTGAGTCCTTAAATAATGCAGCAACATCCTTAAATAATGCAGCAGAGTCCTTAAATACTGCATCAGCGTCCTTAAATAATGCAACAAAGTCCTTAAATAATGCAGCAAAGTCCTTAAATAATGCAGCAGAGTCCTTAAATACAGCAGCAGAGTCCTTAAATAATTCAGCAATTCCTTAAATAATGCAGCAGAGTCCTTAAATAATGCAACAAAGTCCTTAAATAATGCAGCAGAGTCCTTAAATAATGCAGCAGAGTCCTTAAATAATGCAACAAAGTCCTTAAATAATGCAGCAGAGTCCTTAAATAATGCAACAAAGTCCTTAAATAATGCAGCAGAGTCCTTAAATAATGCAACAAAGTCCTTAAATAATGCAGCAGAGTCCTTAAATAATGCAGCAAAGTCCTTAAATAATGCAGCAGAGTCCTTAAACAATGCAGCACAGTCCTTAAATAATGCAACAAAGTCCTTAAATAATGCAGCAGAGTCCTTAAATAATGCAGCAAAGTCCTTAAATAATGCAGCAGAGTCCTTAAACAATGCAGCACAGTCCTTAAATAATGCAGCAAAGTCCTTAAATAATGCAGCAGAGTCCTTAAATACAGCAGCAGCGTCCTTAAATAATGCAACAAAGTCCTTAAATAATGCAGCAGAGTCCTTAAATAATGCATCAAAGTCCTTAAATAATGCAGCAGAGTCCTTAAATAATGCAACAAACTCATTAAATAATGCAGCAAAGTACTTAAATAATGCAGCAAATTCCTTAAATAATGCAGCAGAATCCTTAAATAATGCAATAAAGTCCTTAAATAATGCAGCAGAGTCCTTAAATAATGCAATCAATTCCTTAAATAATGCAGCAGAATCCTTAAATAATGCAATAAAGTCATTAAATAATGCAGCAGAGTCCTTAAATAATGCAACAAAGTCCTTAAATAATGCAGCAGATTCCTTAAATTCTGCAGCAGCGTCCTTAAATAATGCATCAAAGTCCTTAAATAATGCAGCAGAGTCCTTAAATACCACAGCAGAGTCATTAAATAATGCAGCAGAGTCCTTAAATAATGCAGCATATTCCTTAAATAATGCAGCAGAGTCCTTAAATAATGCAATAAAGTCCTTAAATAATGCAGCAGAGTCCTTAAATAATGCAGCAACGTCCTTAATAATGCAGCTGAGTCCTTAAATAATGCAGCAACATCCTTAAATAATGCAGCAGAGTCCTTAAATACTGCATCAGCGTCCTTAAATAATGCAACAAAGTCCTTAAATAATGCAGCAAAGTCCTTAAATAATGCAGCAGAGTCCTTAAATACAGCAGCAGAGTCCTTAAATAATTCAGCAAAGTCCTTAAATAATGCAGCAGAGTCCTTAAATAATGCAATAAAGTCCTTATCTAATGCAGCAACGTCCTTAATAATGCAGCAGAGTCCTTAAATAATGCAGCAAAGTACTTAAATAATGCAGCAGAGGCCTTAAATACCGCAGCAGCATACTTAAATAATGCAGCAAAGTCCTTAAATAATGCAGCAGAGTCCTTAAATAATGCAACAAAGTCCTTAAATAATGCAGCAGAGTCCTTAAATAATGCAACAAAGTCCTTAAATAATGCAGCAGAGTCCTTAAATAATGCAACAAAGTCCTTAAATAATGCAGCAGAGTCCTTAAATAATGCAGCAAAGTCCTTAAATAATGCAGCAGAGTCCTTAAACAATGCAGCACAGTCCTTAAATAATGCAACAAAGTCCTTAAATAATGCAGCAGAGTCCTTAAATAATGCAGCAAAGTCCTTAAATAATGCAGCAGAGTCCTTAAACAATGCAGCACAGTCCTTAAATAATGCAGCAAAGTCCTTAAATAATGCAGCAGAGTCCTTAAATACAGCAGCAGCGTCCTTAAATAATGCAACAAAGTCCTTAAATAATGCAGCAGAGTCCTTAAATAATGCATCAAAGTCCTTAAATAATGCAGCAGAGTCCTTAAATAATGCAACAAACTCATTAAATAATGCAGCAAAGTACTTAAATAATGCAGCAAATTCCTTAAATAATGCAGCAGAATCCTTAAATAATGCAATAAAGTCCTTAAATAATGCAGCAGAGTCCTTAAATAATGCAATCAATTCCTTAAATAATGCAGCAGAATCCTTAAATAATGCAATAAAGTCATTAAATAATGCAGCAGAGTCCTTAAATAATGCAACAAAGTCCTTAAATAATGCAGCAGATTCCTTAAATTCTGCAGCAGCGTCCTTAAATAATGCATCAAAGTCCTTAAATAATGCAGCAGAGTCCTTAAATACCACAGCAGAGTCATTAAATAATGCAGCAGAGTCCTTAAATAATGCAGCATATTCCTTAAATAATGCAGCAGAGTCCTTAAATAATGCAATAAAGTCCTTAAATAATGCAGCAGAGTCCTTAAATAATGCAGCAACGTCCTTAATAATGCAGCTGAGTCCTTAAATAATGCAGCAACATCCTTAAATAATGCAGCAGAGTCCTTAAATACTGCATCAGCGTCCTTAAATAATGCAACAAAGTCCTTAAATAATGCAGCAAAGTCCTTAAATAATGCAGCAGAGTCCTTAAATACAGCAGCAGAGTCCTTAAATAATTCAGCAAAGTCCTTAAATAATGCAGCAGAGTCCTTAAATAATGCAATAAAGTCCTTATCTAATGCAGCAACGTCCTTAATAATGCAGCAGAGTCCTTAAATAATGCAGCAAAGTACTTAAATAATGCAGCAGAGGCCTTAAATACCGCAGCAGCATACTTAAATAATGCAGCAAAGTCCTTAAATAATGCAGCAGAGTCCTTAAATAATGCAACAAAGTCCTTAAATAATGCAGCAGAGTCCTTAAATAATGCAACAAAGTCCTTAAATAATGCACCAGAGTACTTAAATAATGCAACAAAGTCCTTAATAATGCAGCAGAGTCCTTAAATAATGCAGCAAATTCTTTAAATAATGCAGCAGAATCCTTAAATAATGCAATAAAGTCCTTATCTAATGCAGCAACGTCCTTAATAATGCAGCAGAGTCCTTAAATAATGCAGCAAAGTACTTAAATAATGCAGCAGAGGCCTTAAATACCGCAGCAGCATACTTAAATAATGCAGCAAAGTCCTTAAATAATGCAGCAGAGTCCTTAAATAATGCAACAAAGTCCTTAAATAATGCAGCAGAGTCCTTAAATAATGCAACAAAGTCCTTAAATAATGCACCAGAGTACTTAAATAATGCAGCAAAGTCCTTAAATAATGCAGCAGAGTCCTTAAATAATGCAACAAAGTCCTTAAATAATGCAGCAGAGTCCTTAAATAATGCAACAAAGTCCTTAAATAATGCAGCAGAGTCCTTAAATAATGCAACAAAGTCCTTAAATAATGCAGCAGAGTCCTTAAATAATGCAGCAAAGTCCTTAAATAATGCAGCAGAGTCCTTAAACAATGCAGCACAGTCCTTAAATAATGCAACAAAGTCCTTAAATAATGCAGCAGAGTCCTTAAATAATGCAGCAAAGTTCTTAAATAATGCAGCAGAGTCCTTAAACAATGCAGCACAGTCCTTAAATAATGCAGCAAAGTCCTTAAATAATGCAGCAGAGTCCTTAAATAATGCAGCAAACTCATAAAATAATGCAGCAAAGTACTTAAATAATGCAGCAAATTCCTTAAATAATGCAGCAGAATCCTTAAATAATGCAGCAAAGTCCTTAAATAATGCAGCAGATTCCTTAAATAATGCAACAAAGTCCTTAAATAATGCAGCAGAGTCCTTAAATAATGCAACAAAGTCCTTAAATAATGCACCAGAGTACTTAAATAATGCAGCAAAGTCCTTAAATAATGCAGCAGAGTCCTTAAATAATGCAACAAAGTCCTTAAATAATGCAGCAGAGTCCTTAAATAATGCAACAAAGTCCTTAAATAATGCAGCAGAGTCCTTAAATAATGCAATAAAGTCCTTATCTAATGCAGCAACGTCCTTAATAATGCAGCAGAGTCCTTAAATAATGCAGCAAAGTACTTAAATAATGCAGCAGAGGCCTTAAATACCGCAGCAGCATACTTAAATAATGCAGCAAAGTCCTTAAATAATGCAGCAGAGTCCTTAAATAATGCAACAAAGTCCTTAAATAATGCAGCAGAGTCCTTAAATAATGCAACAAAGTCCTTAAATAATGCACCAGAGTACTTAAATAATGCAACAAAGTCCTTAATAATGCAGCAGAGTCCTTAAATAATGCAGCAAATTCTTTAAATAATGCAGCAGAATCCTTAAATAATGCAATAAAGTCCTTATCTAATGCAGCAACGTCCTTAATAATGCAGCAGAGTCCTTAAATAATGCAGCAAAGTACTTAAATAATGCAGCAGAGGCCTTAAATACCGCAGCAGCATACTTAAATAATGCAGCAAAGTCCTTAAATAATGCAGCAGAGTCCTTAAATAATGCAACAAAGTCCTTAAATAATGCAGCAGAGTCCTTAAATAATGCAACAAAGTCCTTAAATAATGCACCAGAGTACTTAAATAATGCAGCAAAGTCCTTAAATAATGCAGCAGAGTCCTTAAATAATGCAACAAAGTCCTTAAATAATGCAGCAGAGTCCTTAAATAATGCAACAAAGTCCTTAAATAATGCAGCAGAGTCCTTAAATAATGCAACAAAGTCCTTAAATAATGCAGCAGAGTCCTTAAATAATGCAGCAAAGTCCTTAAATAATGCAGCAGAGTCCTTAAACAATGCAGCACAGTCCTTAAATAATGCAACAAAGTCCTTAAATAATGCAGCAGAGTCCTTAAATAATGCAGCAAAGTTCTTAAATAATGCAGCAGAGTCCTTAAACAATGCAGCACAGTCCTTAAATAATGCAGCAAAGTCCTTAAATAATGCAGCAGAGTCCTTAAATAATGCAGCAAACTCATAAAATAATGCAGCAAAGTACTTAAATAATGCAGCAAATTCCTTAAATAATGCAGCAGAATCCTTAAATAATGCAGCAAAGTCCTTAAATAATGCAGCAGATTCCTTAAATAATGCAACAAAGTCCTTAAATAATGCAGCAGAGTCCTTAAATAATGCAACAAAGTCCTTAAATAATGCACCAGAGTACTTAAATAATGCAGCAAAGTCCTTAAATAATGCAGCAGAGTCCTTAAATAATGCAACAAAGTCCTTAAATAATGCAGCAGAGTCCTTAAATAATGCAACAAAGTCCTTAAATAATGCAGCAGAGTCCTTAAATAATGCAACAAAGTCCTTAAATAATGCAGCAGAGTCCTTAAATAATGCAGCAAAGTCCTTAAATAATGCAGCAGAATCCTTAAATAATGCAAAAAATTCCTTAAATAATGCAGAAGAGTACTTAAATAATGCAGAAAAGTTGTTAAATAATGCAGCAAAGTCCTTAAATAATGCAGCAGAGTCCTTAAACATTGCAGCACAGTCCTTAAATAATGCAACAAAGTCCTTAAATAATGCAGCAGAGTCCTTAAATAATGCAGCAAAGTCCTTAAAAAATGCAGCAGAGTCCTTAAACAATGCAACACAGTCCTTAAATAATGCAGCAGAGTCCTTAAATACTGCAGCAGAGTCCTTAAATAATGCAGCAAAGTCCTTAAATAATGCAGCAGAGTCCTTAAATATTGCAGCAGAGTCCTTAAATAATGCAGCAAAGTCCTTAAATAATGCAGCAGAGTCCTTAAATTCCGCAGCAGAGTGATTAAATAATGCAACAAAGTCCTTAATAATGCAGCAGAGTCCTTAAATAATGCAGCAAATTCTTTAAATAATGCAGCAGAATCCTTAAATAATGCAATAAAGTCCTTATCTAATGCAGCAACGTCCTTAATAATGCAGCAGAGTCCTTAAATAATGCAGCAAAGTACTTAAATAATGCAGCAGAGGCCTTAAATACCGCAGCAGCATACTTAAATAATGCAGCAAAGTCCTTAAATAATGCAGCAGAGTCCTTAAATAATGCAACAAAGTCCTTAAATAATGCAGCAGAGTCCTTAAATAATGCAGCAAAGTCCTTAAATAATGCAGCAGAGTCCTTAAATAATGCAACAAAGTCCTTAAATAATGCAGCAGAGTCCTTAAATAATGCAGCAGAGTCCTTAAATAATGCAACAAAGTCCTTAAATAATGCAGCAGAGTCCTTAAATAATGCAACAAAGTCCTTAAATAATGCAGCAGAGTCCTTAAATAATGCAACAAAGTCCTTAAATAATGCAGCAGAGTCCTTAAATAATGCAGCAAAGTCCTTAAATAATGCAGCAGAGTCCTTAAACAATGCAGCACAGTCCTTAAATAATGCAACAAAGTCCTTAAATAATGCAGCAGAGTCCTTAAATAATGCAGCAAAGTCCTTAAATAATGCAGCAGAGTCCTTAAACAATGCAGCACAGTCCTTAAATAATGCAGCAAAGTCCTTAAATAATGCAGCAGAGTCCTTAAATACAGCAGCAGCGTCCTTAAATAATGCAACAAAGTCCTTAAATAATGCAGCAGAGTCCTTAAATAATGCATCAAAGTCCTTAAATAATGCAGCAGAGTCCTTAAATAATGCAACAAACTCATTAAATAATGCAGCAAAGTACTTAAATAATGCAGCAAATTCCTTAAATAATGCAGCAGAATCCTTAAATAATGCAATAAAGTCCTTAAATAATGCAGCAGAGTCCTTAAATAATGCAATCAATTCCTTAAATAATGCAGCAGAATCCTTAAATAATGCAATAAAGTCATTAAATAATGCAGCAGAGTCCTTAAATAATGCAACAAAGTCCTTAAATAGTGCAGCAGATTCCTTAAATTCTGCAGCAGCGTCCTTAAATAATGCATCAAAGTCCTTAAATAATGCAGCAGAGTCCTTAAATACCACAGCAGAGTCATTAAATAATGCAGCAGAGTCCTTAAATAATGCAGCATATTCCTTAAATAATGCAGCAGAGTCCTTAAATAATGCAATAAAGTCCTTAAATAATGCAGCAGAGTCCTTAAATAATGCAGCAACGTCCTTAATAATGCAGCTGAGTCCTTAAATAATGCAGCAACATCCTTAAATAATGCAGCAGAGTCCTTAAATACTGCATCAGCGTCCTTAAATAATGCAACAAAGTCCTTAAATAATGCAGCAAAGTCCTTAAATAATGCAGCAGAGTCCTTAAATACAGCAGCAGAGTCCTTAAATAATTCAGCAATTCCTTAAATAATGCAGCAGAGTCCTTAAATAATGCAATAAAGTCCTTATCTAATGCAGCAACGTCCTTAATAATGCAGCAGAGTCCTTAAATAATGCAGCAAAGTACTTAAATAATGCAGCAGAGGCCTTAAATACCGCAGCAGCATACTTAAATAATGCAGCAAAGTCCTTAAATAATGCAGCAGAGTCCTTAAATAATGCAACAAAGTCCTTAAATAATGCAGCAGAGTCCTTAAATAATGCAACAAAGTCCTTAAATAATGCACCAGAGTACTTAAATAATGCAACAAAGTCCTTAATAATGCAGCAGAGTCCTTAAATAATGCAGCAAATTCTTTAAATAATGCAGCAGAATCCTTAAATAATGCAATAAAGTCCTTATCTAATGCAGCAACGTCCTTAATAATGCAGCAGAGTCCTTAAATAATGCAGCAAAGTACTTAAATAATGCAGCAGAGGCCTTAAATACCGCAGCAGCATACTTAAATAATGCAGCAAAGTCCTTAAATAATGCAGCAGAGTCCTTAAATAATGCAACAAAGTCCTTAAATAATGCAGCAGAGTCCTTAAATAATGCAACAAAGTCCTTAAATAATGCACCAGAGTACTTAAATAATGCAGCAAAGTCCTTAAATAATGCAGCAGAGTCCTTAAATAATGCAACAAAGTCCTTAAATAATGCAGCAGAGTCCTTAAATAATGCAACAAAGTCCTTAAATAATGCAGCAGAGTCCTTAAATAATGCAACAAAGTCCTTAAATAATGCAGCAGAGTCCTTAAATAATGCAGCAAAGTCCTTAAATAATGCAGCAGAGTCCTTAAACAATGCAGCACAGTCCTTAAATAATGCAACAAAGTCCTTAAATAATGCAGCAGAGTCCTTAAATAATGCAGCAAAGTTCTTAAATAATGCAGCAGAGTCCTTAAACAATGCAGCACAGTCCTTAAATAATGCAGCAAAGTCCTTAAATAATGCAGCAGAGTCCTTAAATAATGCAGCAAACTCATAAAATAATGCAGCAAAGTACTTAAATAATGCAGCAAATTCCTTAAATAATGCAGCAGAATCCTTAAATAATGCAGCAAAGTCCTTAAATAATGCAGCAGATTCCTTAAATAATGCAACAAAGTCCTTAAATAATGCAGCAGAGTCCTTAAATAATGCAACAAAGTCCTTAAATAATGCACCAGAGTACTTAAATAATGCAGCAAAGTCCTTAAATAATGCAGCAGAGTCCTTAAATAATGCAACAAAGTCCTTAAATAATGCAGCAGAGTCCTTAAATAATGCAACAAAGTCCTTAAATAATGCAGCAGAGTCCTTAAATAATGCAACAAAGTCCTTAAATAATGCAGCAGAGTCCTTAAATAATGCAGCAAAGTCCTTAAATAATGCAGCAGAGTCCTTAAACAATGCAGCACAGTCCTTAAATAATGCAACAAAGTCCTTAAATAATGCAGCAGAGTCCTTAAATAATGCAGCAAAGTTCTTAAATAATGCAGCAGAGTCCTTAAACAATGCAGCACAGTCCTTAAATAATGCAGCAAAGTCCTTAAATAATGCAGCAGAGTCCTTAAATAATGCAGCAAACTCATTAAATAATGCAGCAAAGTACTTAAATAATGCAGCAAATTCCTTAAATAATGCAGCAGAATCCTTAAATAATGCAATAAAGTCCTTAAATAATGCAGCAGAGTCCTTAAATAATGCAATAAATTCCTTAAATAATGCAGCAGAATCCTTAAATAATGCAATAAAGTCCTTAAATAATGCAGCAGAGTCCTTAAATAATGCAATAAATTCCTTAAATACTGCAGCAGAGACCTTAAATAATGCAGCAAAAACCTTAAATAATGCAGCAGAGTCCTTATATAATGCAGCAGAGTCCTAAAATACCGCAGCAGAGTCCTTAAATAATGCAGCAGAGTCCTTAAATAATGCAGCAAATTCATTAAATAATGCAGCAGAGTCCTTAAATAATGCAACAAAGTCCTTAAATAATGCAGCAGATTCCTTAAATTTCGCAGCAGCGTCCTTAAATAATGCATCAAAGTCCTTAAATAATGCAGCAGAGTCCTAAAATACCGCAGCAGAGTCCTTAAATAATGCAGCAAAGTCCTTAAATAATGCAGCAGAGTGCTTACATAATGCAGCAGAGTCCTTAAATTCCGCAGCAGAGTCATTAAATAATGCAGCAGAGTCCTTAAATAATGCAGCAAATTCATTAAATAATGCACAGAGTCATTAAATAATGCAACAAAGTCCTTAAATAATGCAGCAGAGTCCTTAAATAATGCAACAAAGTCCTTAAATAATGCAGCAGATTCCTTAAATAAAGCAGCAGAGTGCTTAAATAATGCAGCAGAGTCCTTAAATACCGCAGCAGAGTCATTAAATAATACAGCAGAGTCCTTAAATAATGCAGCAAATTCCTTAAATAATGCAGAGTCCTTAAATAATGCACTAAATTCCTTAAATAAAATGCAGCAACGCCCTTAATAATGCAGCAGAGTCCTTAAATAATTCAGCAAAGTCCTTAAATAATGCAGCAGAGTCCTTAAATACCGCAGCAGCGTCCTTAAATAATGCAACAAAGTCCTTAAATAATGCAGCTGAACCCTAAAATAATGCAACAAAGTCCTTAAATAATGCAGCAGACTCCTTAAATAATGCAACAAACTCCTTAAATAATGCAGCAGAGTACTTAAATAATGCAGCAGAGTACTTAAATAATGCAGCAAATTCCTTAAATAATGCAGCAGAATCCTTAAATAATGCAATAAATCCTTAAATAATGCAGCAACGTCCTTAATAATGCAGCAGAGTCCTTAAATAATACAGCAAAGTTCTTAAATAATGCAGCAGAGGACTTAAATACTGCAGCAGCGTCCTTAAATAATGCAGCAGAGTCCTTAAATAATGCAACAAAGTCCTTAAATAATGCAGCAGAATCCTTAAATAATGCAAAAAATTCCTTAAATAATGCAGAAGAGTACTTAAATAATGCAGAAAAGTTGTTAAATAATGCAGCAAAGTCCTTAAATAATGCAGCAGAGTCCTTAAACATTGCAGCACAGTCCTTAAATAATGCAACAAAGTCCTTAAATAATGCAGCAGAGTCCTTAAATAATGCAATAAAGTCCTTAAATAATGCAGCAGAGTCCTTAAATAATGCAGCAACGTCCTTAATAATGCAGCTGAGTCCTTAAATAATGCAGCAACATCCTTAAATAATGCAGCAGAGTCCTTAAATACTGCATCAGCGTCCTTAAATAATGCAACAAAGTCCTTAAATAATGCAGCAAAGTCCTTAAATAATGCAGCAGAGTCCTTAAATACAGCAGCAGAGTCCTTAAATAATTCAGCAAAGTCCTTAAATAATGCAGCAGAGTCCTTAAATAATGCAATAAAGTCCTTATCTAATGCAGCAACGTCCTTAATAATGCAGCAGAGTCCTTAAATAATGCAGCAAAGTACTTAAATAATGCAGCAGAGGCCTTAAATACCGCAGCAGCATACTTAAATAATGCAGCAAAGTCCTTAAATAATGCAGCAGAGTCCTTAAATAATGCAACAAAGTCCTTAAATAATGCAGCAGAGTCCTTAAATAATGCAACAAAGTCCTTAAATAATGCACCAGAGTACTTAAATAATGCAACAAAGTCCTTAATAATGCAGCAGAGTCCTTAAATAATGCAGCAAATTCTTTAAATAATGCAGCAGAATCCTTAAATAATGCAATAAAGTCCTTATCTAATGCAGCAACGTCCTTAATAATGCAGCAGAGTCCTTAAATAATGCAGCAAAGTACTTAAATAATGCAGCAGAGGCCTTAAATACCGCAGCAGCATACTTAAATAATGCAGCAAAGTCCTTAAATAATGCAGCAGAGTCCTTAAATAATGCAACAAAGTCCTTAAATAATGCAGCAGAGTCCTTAAATAATGCAACAAAGTCCTTAAATAATGCACCAGAGTACTTAAATAATGCAGCAAAGTCCTTAAATAATGCAGCAGAGTCCTTAAATAATGCAACAAAGTCCTTAAATAATGCAGCAGAGTCCTTAAATAATGCAACAAAGTCCTTAAATAATGCAGCAGAGTCCTTAAATAATGCAACAAAGTCCTTAAATAATGCAGCAGAGTCCTTAAATAATGCAGCAAAGTCCTTAAATAATGCAGCAGAGTCCTTAAACAATGCAGCACAGTCCTTAAATAATGCAACAAAGTCCTTAAATAATGCAGCAGAGTCCTTAAATAATGCAGCAAAGTTCTTAAATAATGCAGCAGAGTCCTTAAACAATGCAGCACAGTCCTTAAATAATGCAGCAAAGTCCTTAAATAATGCAGCAGAGTCCTTAAATAATGCAGCAAACTCATAAAATAATGCAGCAAAGTACTTAAATAATGCAGCAAATTCCTTAAATAATGCAGCAGAATCCTTAAATAATGCAGCAAAGTCCTTAAATAATGCAGCAGATTCCTTAAATAATGCAACAAAGTCCTTAAATAATGCAGCAGAGTCCTTAAATAATGCAACAAAGTCCTTAAATAATGCACCAGAGTACTTAAATAATGCAGTAAAGTCCTTAAATAATGCAGCAGAGTCCTTAAATAATGCAACAAAGTCCTTAAATAATGCAGCAGAGTCCTTAAATAATGCAACAAAGTCCTTAAATAATGCAGCAGAGTCCTTAAATAATGCAACAAAGTCCTTAAATAATGCAGCAGAGTCCTTAAATAATGCAGCAAAGTCCTTAAATAATGCAGCAGAGTCCTTAAACAATGCAGCACAGTCCTTAAATAATGCAACAAAGTCCTTAAATAATGCAGCAGAGTCCTTAAATAATGCAGCAAAGTTCTTAAATAATGCAGCAGAGTCCTTAAACAATGCAGCACAGTCCTTAAATAATGCAGCAAAGTCCTTAAATAATGCAGCAGAGTCCTTAAATAATGCAGCAAACTCATTAAATAATGCAGCAAAGTACTTAAATAATGCAGCAAATTCCTTAAATAATGCAGCAGAATCCTTAAATAATGCAATAAAGTCCTTAAATAATGCAGCAGAGTCCTTAAATAATGCAATAAATTCCTTAAATAATGCAGCAGAATCCTTAAATAATGCAATAAAGTCAATAAATAATGCAGCAGAGTCCTTAAATACTGCAGCAGAGACCTTAAATAATGCAGCAAAAACCTTAAATAATGCAGCAGAGTCCTTATATAATGCAGCAGAGTCCTAAAATACCGCAGCAGAGTCCTTAAATAATGCAGCAGAGTCCTTAAATAATGCAGCAAATTCATTAAATAATGCAGCAGAGTCCTTAAATAATGCAACAAAGTCCTTAAATAATGCAGCAGATTCCTTAAATTTCGCAGCAGCGTCCTTAAATAATGCATCAAAGTCCTTAAATAATGCAGCAGAGTCCTAAAATACCGCAGCAGAGTCCTTAAATAATGCAGCAAAGTCCTTAAATAATGCAGCAGAGTGCTTACATAATGCAGCAGAGTCCTTAAATTCCGCAGCAGAGTCATTAAATAATGCAGCAGAGTCCTTAAATAATGCAGCAAATTCATTAAATAATGCACAGAGTCATTAAATAATGCAACAAAGTCCTTAAATAATGCAGCAGAGTCCTTAAATAATGCAACAAAGTCCTTAAATAATGCAGCAGATTCCTTAAATAAAGCAGCAGAGTGCTTAAATAATGCAGCAGAGTCCTTAAATACCGCAGCAGAGTCATTAAATAATACAGCAGAGTCCTTAAATAATGCAGCAAATTCCTTAAATAATGCAGAGTCCTTAAATAATGCACTAAATTCCTTAAATAAAATGCAGCAACGCCCTTAATAATGCAGCAGAGTCCTTAAATAATTCAGCAAAGTCCTTAAATAATGCAGCAGAGTCCTTAAATACCGCAGCAGCGTCCTTAAATAATGCAACAAAGTCCTTAAATAATGCAGCTGAACCCTTAAATAATGCAACAAAGTCCTTAAATAATGCAGCAGACTCCTTAAATAATGCAACAAACTCCTTAAATAATGCAGCAGAGTACTTAAATAATGCAGCAGAGTACTTAAATAATGCAGCAAATTCCTTAAATAATGCAGCAGAATCCTTAAATAATGCAATAAAATCCTTAAATAATGCAGCAACGTCCTTAATAATGCAGCAGAGTCCTTAAATAATACAGCAAAGTTCTTAAATAATGCAGCAGAGGACTTAAATACTGCAGCAGCGTCCTTAAATAATGCAGCAGAGTCCTTAAATAATGCAACAAAGTCCTTAAATAATGCAGCAGAATCCTTAAATAATGCAAAAAATTCCTTAAATAATGCAGAAGAGTACTTAAATAATGCAGAAAAGTTGTTAAATAATGCAGCAAAGTCCTTAAATAATGCAGCAGAGTCCTTAAACATTGCAGCACAGTCCTTAAATAATGCAACAAAGTCCTTAAATAATGCAGCAGAGTCCTTAAATAATGCAATAAAGTCCTAAAATAATGCAGCAGAGTCCTTAAATAATGCAGCAACGTCCTTAATAATGCAGCTGAGTCCTTAAATAATGCAGCAACATCCTTAAATAATGCAGCAGAGTCCTTAAATACTGCATCAGCGTCCTTAAATAATGCAACAAAGTCCTTAAATAATGCAGCAAAGTCCTTAAATAATGCAGCAGAGTCCTTAAATACAGCAGCAGAGTCCTTAAATAATTCAGCAAAGTCCTTAAATAATGCAGCAGAGTCCTTAAATAATGCAATAAAGTCCTTATCTAATGCAGCAACGTCCTTAATAATGCAGCAGAGTCCTTAAATAATGCAGCAAAGTACTTAAATAATGCAACAGAGGCCTTAAATACCGCAGCAGCATACTTAAATAATGCAGCAAAGTCCTTAAATAATGCAGCAGAGTCCTTAAATAATGCAACAAAGTCCTTAAATAATGCAGCAGAGTCCTTAAATAATGCAACAAAGTCCTTAAATAATGCACCAGAGTACTTAAATAATGCAACAAAGTCCTTAATAATGCAGCAGAGTCCTTAAATAATGCAGCAAATTCTTTAAATAATGCAGCAGAATCCTTAAATAATGCAATAAAGTCCTTATCTAATGCAACAACGTCCTTAATAATGCAGCAGAGTCCTTAAATAATGCAGCAAAGTACTTAAATAATGCAGCAGAGGCCTTAAATACCGCAGCAGCATACTTAAATAATGCAGCAAAGTCCTTAAATAATGCAGCAGAGTCCTTAAATAATGCAACAAAGTCCTTAAATAATGCAGCAGAGTCCTTAAATAATGCAACAAAGTCCTTAAATAATGCACCAGAGTACTTAAATAATGCAGCAAAGTCCTTAAATAATGCAGCAGAGTCCTTAAATAATGCAACAAAGTCCTTAAATAATGCAGCAGAGTCCTTAAATAATGCAACAAAGTCCTTAAATAATGCAGCAGAGTCCTTAAATAATGCAACAAAGTCCTTAAATAATGCAGCAGAGTCCTTAAATAATGCAGCAAAGTCCTTAAATAATGCAGCAGAGTCCTTAAACAATGCAGCACAGTCCTTAAATAATGCAACAAAGTCCTTAAATAATGCAGCAGAGTCCTTAAATAATGCAGCAAAGTTCTTAAATAATGCAGCAGAGTCCTTAAACAATGCAGCACAGTCCTTAAATAATGCAGCAAAGTCCTTAAATAATGCAGCAGAGTCCTTAAATAATGCAGCAAACTCATAAAATAATGCAGCAAAGTACTTAAATAATGCAGCAAATTCCTTAAATAATGCAGCAGAATCCTTAAATAATGCAGCAAAGTCCTTAAATAATGCAGCAGATTCCTTAAATAATGCAACAAAGTCCTTAAATAATGCAGCAGAGTCCTTAAATAATGCAACAAAGTCCTTAAATAATGCACCAGAGTACTTAAATAATGCAGCAAAGTCCTTAAATAATGCAGCAGAGTCCTTAAATAATGCAACAAAGTCCTTAAATAATGCAGCAGAGTCCTTAAATAATGCAACAAAGTCCTTAAATAATGCAGCAGAGTCCTTAAATAATGCAACAAAGTCCTTAAATAATGCAGCAGAGTCCTTAAATAATGCAGCAAAGTCCTTAAATAATGCAGCAGAGTCCTTAAACAATGCAGCACAGTCCTTAAATAATGCAACAAAGTCCTTAAATAATGCAGCAGAGTCCTTAAATAATGCAGCAAAGTTCTTAAATAATGCAGCAGAGTCCTTAAACAATGCAGCACAGTCCTTAAATAATGCAGCAAAGTCCTTAAATAATGCAGCAGAGTCCTTAAATAATGCAGCAAACTCATTAAATAATGCAGCAAAGTACTTAAATAATGCAGCAAATTCCTTAAATAATGCAGCAGAATCCTTAAATAATGCAATAAAGTCCTTAAATAATGCAGCAGAGTCCTTAAATAATGCAATAAATTCCTTAAATAATGCAGCAGAATCCTTAAATAATGCAATAAAGTCAATAAATAATGCAGCAGAGTCCTTAAATACTGCAGCAGAGACCTTAAATAATGCAGCAAAAACCTTAAATAATGCAGCAGAGTCCTTATATAATGCAGCAGAGTCCTAAAATACCGCAGCAGAGTCCTTAAATAATGCAGCAGAGTCCTTAAATAATGCAGCAAATTCATTAAATAATGCAGCAGAGTCCTTAAATAATGCAACAAAGTCCTTAAATAATGCAGCAGATTCCTTAAATTTCGCAGCAGCGTCCTTAAATAATGCATCAAAGTCCTTAAATAATGCAGCAGAGTCCTAAAATACCGCAGCAGAGTCCTTAAATAATGCAGCAAAGTCCTTAAATAATGCAGCAGAGTGCTTACATAATGCAGCAGAGTCCTTAAATTCCGCAGCAGAGTCATTAAATAATGCAGCAGAGTCCTTAAATAATGCAGCAAATTCATTAAATAATGCACAGAGTCATTAAATAATGCAACAAAGTCCTTAAATAATGCAGCAGAGTCCTTAAATAATGCAACAAAGTCCTTAAATAATGCAGCAGATTCCTTAAATAAAGCAGCAGAGTGCTTAAATAATGCAGCAGAGTCCTTAAATACCGCAGCAGAGTCATTAAATAATACAGCAGAGTCCTTAAATAATGCAGCAAATTCCTTAAATAATGCAGAGTCCTTAAATAATGCACTAAATTCCTTAAATAAAATGCAGCAACGCCCTTAATAATGCAGCAGAGTCCTTAAATAATTCAGCAAAGTCCTTAAATAATGCAGCAGAGTCCTTAAATACCGCAGCAGCGTCCTTAAATAATGCAACAAAGTCCTTAAATAATGCAGCTGAACCCTTAAATAATGCAACAAAGTCCTTAAATAATGCAGCAGACTCCTTAAATAATGCAACAAACTCCTTAAATAATGCAGCAGAGTACTTAAATAATGCAGCAGAGTACTTAAATAATGCAGCAAATTCCTTAAATAATGCAGCAGAATCCTTAAATAATGCAATAAAATCCTTAAATAATGCAGCAACGTCCTTAATAATGCAGCAGAGTCCTTAAATAATACAGCAAAGTTCTTAAATAATGCAGCAGAGGACTTAAATACTGCAGCAGCGTCCTTAAATAATGCAGCAGAGTCCTTAAATAATGCAACAAAGTCCTTAAATAATGCAGCAGAATCCTTAAATAATGCAAAAAATTCCTTAAATAATGCAGAAGAGTACTTAAATAATGCAGAAAAGTTGTTAAATAATGCAGCAAAGTCCTTAAATAATGCAGCAGAGTCCTTAAACATTGCAGCACAGTCCTTAAATAATGCAACAAAGTCCTTAAATAATGCAGCAGAGTCCTTAAATAATGCAATAAAGTCCTTAAATAATGCAGCAGAGTCCTTAAATAATGCAGCAACGTCCTTAATAATGCAGCTGAGTCCTTAAATAATGCAGCAACATCCTTAAATAATGCAGCAGAGTCCTTAAATACTGCATCAGCGTCCTTAAATAATGCAACAAAGTCCTTAAATAATGCAGCAAAGTCCTTAAATAATGCAGCAGAGTCCTTAAATACAGCAGCAGAGTCCTTAAATAATTCAGCAAAGTCCTTAAATAATGCAGCAGAGTCCTTAAATAATGCAATAAAGTCCTTATCTAATGCAGCAACGTCCTTAATAATGCAGCAGAGTCCTTAAATAATGCAGCAAAGTACTTAAATAATGCAGCAGAGGCCTTAAATACCGCAGCAGCATACTTAAATAATGCAGCAAAGTCCTTAAATAATGCAGCAGAGTCCTTAAATAATGCAACAAAGTCCTTAAATAATGCAGCAGAGTCCTTAAATAATGCAACAAAGTCCTTAAATAATGCACCAGAGTACTTAAATAATGCAACAAAGTCCTTAATAATGCACCAGAGTACTTAAATAATGCAACAAAGTCCTTAATAATGCAGCAGAGTCCTTAAATAATGCAGCAAATTCTTTAAATAATGCAGCAGAATCCTTAAATAATGCAATAAAGTCCTTATCTAATGCAGCAACGTCCTTAATAATGCAGCAGAGTCCTTAAATAATGCAGCAAAGTACTTAAATAATGCAGCAGAGGCCTTAAATACCGCAGCAGCATACTTAAATAATGCAGCAAAGTCCTTAAATAATGCAGCAGAGTCCTTAAATAATGCAACAAAGTCCTTAAATAATGCAGCAGAGTCCTTAAATAATGCAACAAAGTCCTTAAATAATGCACCAGAGTACTTAAATAATGCAGCAAAGTCCTTAAATAATGCAGCAGAGTCCTTAAATAATGCAACAAAGTCCTTAAATAATGCAGCAGAGTCCTTAAATAATGCAACAAAGTCCTTAAATAATGCAGCAGAGTCCTTAAATAATGCAACAAAGTCCTTAAATAATGCAGCAGAGTCCTTAAATAATGCAGCAAAGTCCTTAAATAATGCAGCAGAGTCCTTAAACAATGCAGCACAGTCCTTAAATAATGCAACAAAGTCCTTAAATAATGCAGCAGAGTCCTTAAATAATGCAGCAAAGTTCTTAAATAATGCAGCAGAGTCCTTAAACAATGCAGCACAGTCCTTAAATAATGCAGCAAAGTCCTTAAATAATGCAGCAGAGTCCTTAAATAATGCAGCAAACTCATAAAATAATGCAGCAAAGTACTTAAATAATGCAGCAAATTCCTTAAATAATGCAGCAGAATCCTTAAATAATGCAGCAAAGTCCTTAAATAATGCAGCAGATTCCTTAAATAATGCAACAAAGTCCTTAAATAATGCAGCAGAGTCCTTAAATAATGCAACAAAGTCCTTAAATAATGCACCAGAGTACTTAAATAATGCAGCAAAGTCCTTAAATAATGCAGCAGAGTCCTTAAATAATGCAACAAAGTCCTTAAATAATGCAGCAGAGTCCTTAAATAATGCAACAAAGTCCTTAAATAATGCAGCAGAGTCCTTAAATAATGCAACAAAGTCCTTAAATAATGCAGCAGAGTCCTTAAATAATGCAGCAAAGTCCTTAAATAATGCAGCAGAGTCCTTAAACAATGCAGCACAGTCCTTAAATAATGCAACAAAGTCCTTAAATAATGCAGCAGAGTCCTTAAATAATGCAGCAAAGTTCTTAAATAATGCAGCAGAGTCCTTAAACAATGCAGCACAGTCCTTAAATAATGCAGCAAAGTCCTTAAATAATGCAGCAGAGTCCTTAAATAATGCAGCAAACTCATTAAATAATGCAGCAAAGTACTTAAATAATGCAGCAAATTCCTTAAATAATGCAGCAGAATCCTTAAATAATGCAATAAAGTCCTTAAATAATGCAGCAGAGTCCTTAAATAATGCAATAAATTCCTTAAATAATGCAGCAGAATCCTTAAATAATGCAATAAAGTCAATAAATAATGCAGCAGAGTCCTTAAATACTGCAGCAGAGACCTTAAATAATGCAGCAAAAACCTTAAATAATGCAGCAGAGTCCTTATATAATGCAGCAGAGTCCTAAAATACCGCAGCAGAGTCCTTAAATAATGCAGCAGAGTCCTTAAATAATGCAGCAAATTCATTAAATAATGCAGCAGAGTCCTTAAATAATGCAACAAAGTCCTTAAATAATGCAGCAGATTCCTTAAATTTCGCAGCAGCGTCCTTAAATAATGCATCAAAGTCCTTAAATAATGCAGCAGAGTCCTAAAATACCGCAGCAGAGTCCTTAAATAATGCAGCAAAGTCCTTAAATAATGCAGCAGAGTGCTTACATAATGCAGCAGAGTCCTTAAATTCCGCAGCAGAGTCATTAAATAATGCAGCAGAGTCCTTAAATAATGCAGCAAATTCATTAAATAATGCACAGAGTCATTAAATAATGCAACAAAGTCCTTAAATAATGCAGCAGAGTCCTTAAATAATGCAACAAAGTCCTTAAATAATGCAGCAGATTCCTTAAATAAAGCAGCAGAGTGCTTAAATAATGCAGCAGAGTCCTTAAATACCGCAGCAGAGTCATTAAATAATACAGCAGAGTCCTTAAATAATGCAGCAAATTCCTTAAATAATGCAGAGTCCTTAAATAATGCACTAAATTCCTTAAATAAAATGCAGCAACGCCCTTAATAATGCAGCAGAGTCCTTAAATAATTCAGCAAAGTCCTTAAATAATGCAGCAGAGTCCTTAAATACCGCAGCAGCGTCCTTAAATAATGCAACAAAGTCCTTAAATAATGCAGCTGAACCCTTAAATAATGCAACAAAGTCCTTAAATAATGCAGCAGACTCCTTAAATAATGCAACAAACTCCTTAAATAATGCAGCAGAGTACTTAAATAATGCAGCAGAGTACTTAAATAATGCAGCAAATTCCTTAAATAATGCAGCAGAATCCTTAAATAATGCAATAAAATCCTTAAATAATGCAGCAACGTCCTTAATAATGCAGCAGAGTCCTTAAATAATACAGCAAAGTTCTTAAATAATGCAGCAGAGGACTTAAATACTGCAGCAGCGTCCTTAAATAATGCAGCAGAGTCCTTAAATAATGCAACAAAGTCCTTAAATAATGCAGCAGAATCCTTAAATAATGCAAAAAATTCCTTAAATAATGCAGAAGAGTACTTAAATAATGCAGAAAAGTTGTTAAATAATGCAGCAAAGTCCTTAAATAATGCAGCAGAGTCCTTAAACATTGCAGCACAGTCCTTAAATAATGCAACAAAGTCCTTAAATAATGCAGCAGAGTCCTTAAATAATGCAATAAAGTCCTTAAATAATGCAGCAGAGTCCTTAAATAATGCAGCAACGTCCTTAATAATGCAGCTGAGTCCTTAAATAATGCAGCAACATCCTTAAATAATGCAGCAGAGTCCTTAAATACTGCATCAGCGTCCTTAAATAATGCAACAAAGTCCTTAAATAATGCAGCAAAGTCCTTAAATAATGCAGCAGAGTCCTTAAATACAGCAGCAGAGTCCTTAAATAATTCAGCAAAGTCCTTAAATAATGCAGCAGAGTCCTTAAATAATGCAATAAAGTCCTTATCTAATGCAGCAACGTCCTTAATAATGCAGCAGAGTCCTTAAATAATGCAGCAAAGTACTTAAATAATGCAGCAGAGTCCTTAAATAATGCAACAAAGTCCTTAAATAATGCAGCAGAGTCCTTAAATAATGCAACAAAGTCCTTAAATAATGCACCAGAGTACTTAAATAATGCAGCAAAGTCCTTAAATAATGCAGCAGAGTCCTTAAATAATGCAACAAAGTCCTTAAATAATGCAGCAGAGTCCTTAAATAATGCAACAAAGTCCTTAAATAATGCAGCAGAGTCCTTAAATAATGCAACAAAGTCCTTAAATAATGCACCAGAGTACTTAAATAATGCAGCAAAGTCCTTAAATAATGCAGCAGAGTCCTTAAATAATGCAACAAAGTCCTTAAATAATGCAGCAGAGTCCTTAAATAATGCAACAAAGTCCTTAAATAATGCAGCAGAGTCCTTAAATAATGCAACAAAGTCCTTAAATAATGCAGCAGAGTCCTTAAATAATGCAGCAAAGTCCTTAAATAATGCAGCAGAGTCCTTAAACAATGCAGCACAGTCCTTAAATAATGCAACAAAGTCCTTAAATAATGCAGCAGAGTCCTTAAATAATGCAGCAAAGTTCTTAAATAATGCAGCAGAGTCCTTAAACAATGCAGCACAGTCCTTAAATAATGCAGCAAAGTCCTTAAATAATGCAGCAGAGTCCTTAAATAATGCAGCAAACTCATAAAATAATGCAGCAAAGTACTTAAATAATGCAGCAAATTCCTTAAATAATGCAGCAGAATCCTTAAATAATGCAGCAAAGTCCTTAAATAATGCAGCAGATTCCTTAAATAATGCAACAAAGTCCTTAAATAATGCAGCAGAGTCCTTAAATAATGCAACAAAGTCCTTAATAATGCAGCAGAGTCCTTAAATAATGCAGCAAATTCTTTAAATAATGCAGCAGAATCCTTAAATAATGCAATAAAGTCCTTATCTAATGCAGCAACGTCCTTAATAATGCAGCAGAGTCCTTAAATAATGCAGCAAAGTACTTAAATAATGCAGCAGAGGCCTTAAATACCGCAGCAGCATACTTAAATAATGCAGCAAAGTCCTTAAATAATGCAGCAGAGTCCTTAAATAATGCAACAAAGTCCTTAAATAATGCAGCAGAGTCCTTAAATAATGCAACAAAGTCCTTAAATAATGCACCAGAGTACTTAAATAATGCAGCAAAGTCCTTAAATAATGCAGCAGAGTCCTTAAATAATGCAACAAAGTCCTTAAATAATGCAGCAGAGTCCTTAAATAATGCAACAAAGTCCTTAAATAATGCAGCAGAGTCCTTAAATAATGCAACAAAGTCCTTAAATAATGCAGCAGAGTCCTTAAATAATGCAGCAAAGTCCTTAAATAATGCAGCAGAGTCCTTAAACAATGCAGCACAGTCCTTAAATAATGCAACAAAGTCCTTAAATAATGCAGCAGAGTCCTTAAATAATGCAGCAAAGTTCTTAAATAATGCAGCAGAGTCCTTAAACAATGCAGCACAGTCCTTAAATAATGCAGCAAAGTCCTTAAATAATGCAGCAGAGTCCTTAAATAATGCAGCAAACTCATAAAATAATGCAGCAAAGTACTTAAATAATGCAGCAAATTCCTTAAATAATGCAGCAGAATCCTTAAATAATGCAGCAAAGTCCTTAAATAATGCAGCAGATTCCTTAAATAATGCAACAAAGTCCTTAAATAATGCAGCAGAGTCCTTAAATAATGCAACAAAGTCCTTAAATAATGCACCAGAGTACTTAAATAATGCAGTAAAGTCCTTAAATAATGCAGCAGAGTCCTTAAATAATGCAACAAAGTCCTTAAATAATGCAGCAGAGTCCTTAAATAATGCAACAAAGTCCTTAAATAATGCAGCAGAGTCCTTAAATAATGCAACAAAGTCCTTAAATAATGCAGCAGAGTCCTTAAATAATGCAGCAAAGTCCTTAAATAATGCAGCAGAGTCCTTAAACAATGCAGCACAGTCCTTAAATAATGCAACAAAGTCCTTAAATAATGCAGCAGAGTCCTTAAATAATGCAGCAAAGTTCTTAAATAATGCAGCAGAGTCCTTAAACAATGCAGCACAGTCCTTAAATAATGCAGCAAAGTCCTTAAATAATGCAGCAGAGTCCTTAAATAATGCAGCAAACTCATTAAATAATGCAGCAAAGTACTTAAATAATGCAGCAAATTCCTTAAATAATGCAGCAGAATCCTTAAATAATGCAATAAAGTCCTTAAATAATGCAGCAGAGTCCTTAAATAATGCAATAAATTCCTTAAATAATGCAGCAGAATCCTTAAATAATGCAATAAAGTCAATAAATAATGCAGCAGAGTCCTTAAATACTGCAGCAGAGACCTTAAATAATGCAGCAAAAACCTTAAATAATGCAGCAGAGTCCTTATATAATGCAGCAGAGTCCTAAAATACCGCAGCAGAGTCCTTAAATAATGCAGCAGAGTCCTTAAATAATGCAGCAAATTCATTAAATAATGCAGCAGAGTCCTTAAATAATGCAACAAAGTCCTTAAATAATGCAGCAGATTCCTTAAATTTCGCAGCAGCGTCCTTAAATAATGCATCAAAGTCCTTAAATAATGCAGCAGAGTCCTAAAATACCGCAGCAGAGTCCTTAAATAATGCAGCAAAGTCCTTAAATAATGCAGCAGAGTGCTTACATAATGCAGCAGAGTCCTTAAATTCCGCAGCAGAGTCATTAAATAATGCAGCAGAGTCCTTAAATAATGCAGCAAATTCATTAAATAATGCACAGAGTCATTAAATAATGCAACAAAGTCCTTAAATAATGCAGCAGAGTCCTTAAATAATGCAACAAAGTCCTTAAATAATGCAGCAGATTCCTTAAATAAAGCAGCAGAGTGCTTAAATAATGCAGCAGAGTCCTTAAATACCGCAGCAGAGTCATTAAATAATACAGCAGAGTCCTTAAATAATGCAGCAAATTCCTTAAATAATGCAGAGTCCTTAAATAATGCACTAAATTCCTTAAATAAAATGCAGCAACGCCCTTAATAATGCAGCAGAGTCCTTAAATAATTCAGCAAAGTCCTTAAATAATGCAGCAGAGTCCTTAAATACCGCAGCAGCGTCCTTAAATAATGCAACAAAGTCCTTAAATAATGCAGCTGAACCCTTAAATAATGCAACAAAGTCCTTAAATAATGCAGCAGACTCCTTAAATAATGCAACAAACTCCTTAAATAATGCAGCAGAGTACTTAAATAATGCAGCAGAGTACTTAAATAATGCAGCAAATTCCTTAAATAATGCAGCAGAATCCTTAAATAATGCAATAAAATCCTTAAATAATGCAGCAACGTCCTTAATAATGCAGCAGAGTCCTTAAATAATACAGCAAAGTTCTTAAATAATGCAGCAGAGGACTTAAATACTGCAGCAGCGTCCTTAAATAATGCAGCAGAGTCCTTAAATAATGCAACAAAGTCCTTAAATAATGCAGCAGAATCCTTAAATAATGCAAAAAATTCCTTAAATAATGCAGAAGAGTACTTAAATAATGCAGAAAAGTTGTTAAATAATGCAGCAAAGTCCTTAAATAATGCAGCAGAGTCCTTAAACATTGCAGCACAGTCCTTAAATAATGCAACAAAGTCCTTAAATAATGCAGCAGAGTCCTTAAATAATGCAATAAAGTCCTTAAATAATGCAGCAGAGTCCTTAAATAATGCAGCAACGTCCTTAATAATGCAGCTGAGTCCTTAAATAATGCAGCAACATCCTTAAATAATGCAGCAGAGTCCTTAAATACTGCATCAGCGTCCTTAAATAATGCAACAAAGTCCTTAAATAATGCAGCAAAGTCCTTAAATAATGCAGCAGAGTCCTTAAATACAGCAGCAGAGTCCTTAAATAATTCAGCAAAGTCCTTAAATAATGCAGCAGAGTCCTTAAATAATGCAATAAAGTCCTTATCTAATGCAGCAACGTCCTTAATAATGCAGCAGAGTCCTTAAATAATGCAGCAAAGTACTTAAATAATGCAACAGAGGCCTTAAATACCGCAGCAGCATACTTAAATAATGCAGCAAAGTCCTTAAATAATGCAGCAGAGTCCTTAAATAATGCAACAAAGTCCTTAAATAATGCAGCAGAGTCCTTAAATAATGCAACAAAGTCCTTAAATAATGCACCAGAGTACTTAAATAATGCAACAAAGTCCTTAATAATGCAGCAGAGTCCTTAAATAATGCAGCAAATTCTTTAAATAATGCAGCAGAATCCTTAAATAATGCAATAAAGTCCTTATCTAATGCAACAACGTCCTTAATAATGCAGCAGAGTCCTTAAATAATGCAGCAAAGTACTTAAATAATGCAGCAGAGGCCTTAAATACCGCAGCAGCATACTTAAATAATGCAGCAAAGTCCTTAAATAATGCAGCAGAGTCCTTAAATAATGCAACAAAGTCCTTAAATAATGCAGCAGAGTCCTTAAATAATGCAACAAAGTCCTTAAATAATGCACCAGAGTACTTAAATAATGCAGCAAAGTCCTTAAATAATGCAGCAGAGTCCTTAAATAATGCAACAAAGTCCTTAAATAATGCAGCAGAGTCCTTAAATAATGCAACAAAGTCCTTAAATAATGCAGCAGAGTCCTTAAATAATGCAACAAAGTCCTTAAATAATGCAGCAGAGTCCTTAAATAATGCAGCAAAGTCCTTAAATAATGCAGCAGAGTCCTTAAACAATGCAGCACAGTCCTTAAATAATGCAACAAAGTCCTTAAATAATGCAGCAGAGTCCTTAAATAATGCAGCAAAGTTCTTAAATAATGCAGCAGAGTCCTTAAACAATGCAGCACAGTCCTTAAATAATGCAGCAAAGTCCTTAAATAATGCAGCAGAGTCCTTAAATAATGCAGCAAACTCATAAAATAATGCAGCAAAGTACTTAAATAATGCAGCAAATTCCTTAAATAATGCAGCAGAATCCTTAAATAATGCAGCAAAGTCCTTAAATAATGCAGCAGATTCCTTAAATAATGCAACAAAGTCCTTAAATAATGCAGCAGAGTCCTTAAATAATGCAACAAAGTCCTTAAATAATGCACCAGAGTACTTAAATAATGCAGCAAAGTCCTTAAATAATGCAGCAGAGTCCTTAAATAATGCAACAAAGTCCTTAAATAATGCAGCAGAGTCCTTAAATAATGCAACAAAGTCCTTAAATAATGCAGCAGAGTCCTTAAATAATGCAACAAAGTCCTTAAATAATGCAGCAGAGTCCTTAAATAATGCAGCAAAGTCCTTAAATAATGCAGCAGAGTCCTTAAACAATGCAGCACAGTCCTTAAATAATGCAACAAAGTCCTTAAATAATGCAGCAGAGTCCTTAAATAATGCAGCAAAGTTCTTAAATAATGCAGCAGAGTCCTTAAACAATGCAGCACAGTCCTTAAATAATGCAGCAAAGTCCTTAAATAATGCAGCAGAGTCCTTAAATAATGCAGCAAACTCATTAAATAATGCAGCAAAGTACTTAAATAATGCAGCAAATTCCTTAAATAATGCAGCAGAATCCTTAAATAATGCAATAAAGTCCTTAAATAATGCAGCAGAGTCCTTAAATAATGCAATAAATTCCTTAAATAATGCAGCAGAATCCTTAAATAATGCAATAAAGTCAATAAATAATGCAGCAGAGTCCTTAAATACTGCAGCAGAGACCTTAAATAATGCAGCAAAAACCTTAAATAATGCAGCAGAGTCCTTATATAATGCAGCAGAGTCCTAAAATACCGCAGCAGAGTCCTTAAATAATGCAGCAGAGTCCTTAAATAATGCAGCAAATTCATTAAATAATGCAGCAGAGTCCTTAAATAATGCAACAAAGTCCTTAAATAATGCAGCAGATTCCTTAAATTTCGCAGCAGCGTCCTTAAATAATGCATCAAAGTCCTTAAATAATGCAGCAGAGTCCTAAAATACCGCAGCAGAGTCCTTAAATAATGCAGCAAAGTCCTTAAATAATGCAGCAGAGTGCTTACATAATGCAGCAGAGTCCTTAAATTCCGCAGCAGAGTCATTAAATAATGCAGCAGAGTCCTTAAATAATGCAGCAAATTCATTAAATAATGCACAGAGTCATTAAATAATGCAACAAAGTCCTTAAATAATGCAGCAGAGTCCTTAAATAATGCAACAAAGTCCTTAAATAATGCAGCAGATTCCTTAAATAAAGCAGCAGAGTGCTTAAATAATGCAGCAGAGTCCTTAAATACCGCAGCAGAGTCATTAAATAATACAGCAGAGTCCTTAAATAATGCAGCAAATTCCTTAAATAATGCAGAGTCCTTAAATAATGCACTAAATTCCTTAAATAAAATGCAGCAACGCCCTTAATAATGCAGCAGAGTCCTTAAATAATTCAGCAAAGTCCTTAAATAATGCAGCAGAGTCCTTAAATACCGCAGCAGCGTCCTTAAATAATGCAACAAAGTCCTTAAATAATGCAGCTGAACCCTTAAATAATGCAACAAAGTCCTTAAATAATGCAGCAGACTCCTTAAATAATGCAACAAACTCCTTAAATAATGCAGCAGAGTACTTAAATAATGCAGCAGAGTACTTAAATAATGCAGCAAATTCCTTAAATAATGCAGCAGAATCCTTAAATAATGCAATAAAATCCTTAAATAATGCAGCAACGTCCTTAATAATGCAGCAGAGTCCTTAAATAATACAGCAAAGTTCTTAAATAATGCAGCAGAGGACTTAAATACTGCAGCAGCGTCCTTAAATAATGCAGCAGAGTCCTTAAATAATGCAACAAAGTCCTTAAATAATGCAGCAGAATCCTTAAATAATGCAAAAAATTCCTTAAATAATGCAGAAGAGTACTTAAATAATGCAGAAAAGTTGTTAAATAATGCAGCAAAGTCCTTAAATAATGCAGCAGAGTCCTTAAACATTGCAGCACAGTCCTTAAATAATGCAACAAAGTCCTTAAATAATGCAGCAGAGTCCTTAAATAATGCAATAAAGTCCTTAAATAATGCAGCAGAGTCCTTAAATAATGCAGCAACGTCCTTAATAATGCAGCTGAGTCCTTAAATAATGCAGCAACATCCTTAAATAATGCAGCAGAGTCCTTAAATACTGCATCAGCGTCCTTAAATAATGCAACAAAGTCCTTAAATAATGCAGCAAAGTCCTTAAATAATGCAGCAGAGTCCTTAAATACAGCAGCAGAGTCCTTAAATAATTCAGCAAAGTCCTTAAATAATGCAGCAGAGTCCTTAAATAATGCAATAAAGTCCTTATCTAATGCAGCAACGTCCTTAATAATGCAGCAGAGTCCTTAAATAATGCAGCAAAGTACTTAAATAATGCAGCAGAGGCCTTAAATACCGCAGCAGCATACTTAAATAATGCAGCAAAGTCCTTAAATAATGCAGCAGAGTCCTTAAATAATGCAACAAAGTCCTTAAATAATGCAGCAGAGTCCTTAAATAATGCAACAAAGTCCTTAAATAATGCACCAGAGTACTTAAATAATGCAACAAAGTCCTTAATAATGCAGCAGAGTCCTTAAATAATGCAGCAAATTCTTTAAATAATGCAGCAGAATCCTTAAATAATGCAATAAAGTCCTTATCTAATGCAGCAACGTCCTTAATAATGCAGCAGAGTCCTTAAATAATGCAGCAAAGTACTTAAATAATGCAGCAGAGGCCTTAAATACCGCAGCAGCATACTTAAATAATGCAGCAAAGTCCTTAAATAATGCAGCAGAGTCCTTAAATAATGCAACAAAGTCCTTAAATAATGCAGCAGAGTCCTTAAATAATGCAACAAAGTCCTTAAATAATGCACCAGAGTACTTAAATAATGCAGCAAAGTCCTTAAATAATGCAGCAGAGTCCTTAAATAATGCAACAAAGTCCTTAAATAATGCAGCAGAGTCCTTAAATAATGCAACAAAGTCCTTAAATAATGCAGCAGAGTCCTTAAATAATGCAACAAAGTCCTTAAATAATGCAGCAGAGTCCTTAAATAATGCAGCAAAGTCCTTAAATAATGCAGCAGAGTCCTTAAACAATGCAGCACAGTCCTTAAATAATGCAACAAAGTCCTTAAATAATGCAGCAGAGTCCTTAAATAATGCAGCAAAGTTCTTAAATAATGCAGCAGAGTCCTTAAACAATGCAGCACAGTCCTTAAATAATGCAGCAAAGTCCTTAAATAATGCAGCAGAGTCCTTAAATAATGCAGCAAACTCATAAAATAATGCAGCAAAGTACTTAAATAATGCAGCAAATTCCTTAAATAATGCAGCAGAATCCTTAAATAATGCAGCAAAGTCCTTAAATAATGCAGCAGATTCCTTAAATAATGCAACAAAGTCCTTAAATAATGCAGCAGAGTCCTTAAATAATGCAACAAAGTCCTTAAATAATGCACCAGAGTACTTAAATAATGCAGCAAAGTCCTTAAATAATGCAGCAGAGTCCTTAAATAATGCAACAAAGTCCTTAAATAATGCAGCAGAGTCCTTAAATAATGCAACAAAGTCCTTAAATAATGCAGCAGAGTCCTTAAATAATGCAACAAAGTCCTTAAATAATGCAGCAGAGTCCTTAAATAATGCAGCAAAGTCCTTAAATAATGCAGCAGAGTCCTTAAACAATGCAGCACAGTCCTTAAATAATGCAACAAAGTCCTTAAATAATGCAGCAGAGTCCTTAAATAATGCAGCAAAGTTCTTAAATAATGCAGCAGAGTCCTTAAACAATGCAGCACAGTCCTTAAATAATGCAGCAAAGTCCTTAAATAATGCAGCAGAGTCCTTAAATAATGCAGCAAACTCATTAAATAATGCAGCAAAGTACTTAAATAATGCAGCAAATTCCTTAAATAATGCAGCAGAATCCTTAAATAATGCAATAAAGTCCTTAAATAATGCAGCAGAGTCCTTAAATAATGCAATAAATTCCTTAAATAATGCAGCAGAATCCTTAAATAATGCAATAAAGTCAATAAATAATGCAGCAGAGTCCTTAAATACTGCAGCAGAGACCTTAAATAATGCAGCAAAAACCTTAAATAATGCAGCAGAGTCCTTATATAATGCAGCAGAGTCCTAAAATACCGCAGCAGAGTCCTTAAATAATGCAGCAGAGTCCTTAAATAATGCAGCAAATTCATTAAATAATGCAGCAGAGTCCTTAAATAATGCAACAAAGTCCTTAAATAATGCAGCAGATTCCTTAAATTTCGCAGCAGCGTCCTTAAATAATGCATCAAAGTCCTTAAATAATGCAGCAGAGTCCTAAAATACCGCAGCAGAGTCCTTAAATAATGCAGCAAAGTCCTTAAATAATGCAGCAGAGTGCTTACATAATGCAGCAGAGTCCTTAAATTCCGCAGCAGAGTCATTAAATAATGCAGCAGAGTCCTTAAATAATGCAGCAAATTCATTAAATAATGCACAGAGTCATTAAATAATGCAACAAAGTCCTTAAATAATGCAGCAGAGTCCTTAAATAATGCAACAAAGTCCTTAAATAATGCAGCAGATTCCTTAAATAAAGCAGCAGAGTGCTTAAATAATGCAGCAGAGTCCTTAAATACCGCAGCAGAGTCATTAAATAATACAGCAGAGTCCTTAAATAATGCAGCAAATTCCTTAAATAATGCAGAGTCCTTAAATAATGCACTAAATTCCTTAAATAAAATGCAGCAACGCCCTTAATAATGCAGCAGAGTCCTTAAATAATTCAGCAAAGTCCTTAAATAATGCAGCAGAGTCCTTAAATACCGCAGCAGCGTCCTTAAATAATGCAACAAAGTCCTTAAATAATGCAGCTGAACCCTTAAATAATGCAACAAAGTCCTTAAATAATGCAGCAGACTCCTTAAATAATGCAACAAACTCCTTAAATAATGCAGCAGAGTACTTAAATAATGCAGCAGAGTACTTAAATAATGCAGCAAATTCCTTAAATAATGCAGCAGAATCCTTAAATAATGCAATAAAATCCTTAAATAATGCAGCAACGTCCTTAATAATGCAGCAGAGTCCTTAAATAATACAGCAAAGTTCTTAAATAATGCAGCAGAGGACTTAAATACTGCAGCAGCGTCCTTAAATAATGCAGCAGAGTCCTTAAATAATGCAACAAAGTCCTTAAATAATGCAGCAGAATCCTTAAATAATGCAAAAAATTCCTTAAATAATGCAGAAGAGTACTTAAATAATGCAGAAAAGTTGTTAAATAATGCAGCAAAGTCCTTAAATAATGCAGCAGAGTCCTTAAACATTGCAGCACAGTCCTTAAATAATGCAACAAAGTCCTTAAATAATGCAGCAGAGTCCTTAAATAATGCAATAAAGTCCTTAAATAATGCAGCAGAGTCCTTAAATAATGCAGCAACGTCCTTAATAATGCAGCTGAGTCCTTAAATAATGCAGCAACATCCTTAAATAATGCAGCAGAGTCCTTAAATACTGCATCAGCGTCCTTAAATAATGCAACAAAGTCCTTAAATAATGCAGCAAAGTCCTTAAATAATGCAGCAGAGTCCTTAAATACAGCAGCAGAGTCCTTAAATAATTCAGCAAAGTCCTTAAATAATGCAGCAGAGTCCTTAAATAATGCAATAAAGTCCTTATCTAATGCAGCAACGTCCTTAATAATGCAGCAGAGTCCTTAAATAATGCAGCAAAGTACTTAAATAATGCAGCAGAGTCCTTAAATAATGCAACAAAGTCCTTAAATAATGCAGCAGAGTCCTTAAATAATGCAACAAAGTCCTTAAATAATGCACCAGAGTACTTAAATAATGCAGCAAAGTCCTTAAATAATGCAGCAGAGTCCTTAAATAATGCAACAAAGTCCTTAAATAATGCAGCAGAGTCCTTAAATAATGCAACAAAGTCCTTAAATAATGCAGCAGAGTCCTTAAATAATGCAACAAAGTCCTTAAATAATGCACCAGAGTACTTAAATAATGCAGCAAAGTCCTTAAATAATGCAGCAGAGTCCTTAAATAATGCAACAAAGTCCTTAAATAATGCAGCAGAGTCCTTAAATAATGCAACAAAGTCCTTAAATAATGCAGCAGAGTCCTTAAATAATGCAACAAAGTCCTTAAATAATGCAGCAGAGTCCTTAAATAATGCAGCAAAGTCCTTAAATAATGCAGCAGAGTCCTTAAACAATGCAGCACAGTCCTTAAATAATGCAACAAAGTCCTTAAATAATGCAGCAGAGTCCTTAAATAATGCAGCAAAGTTCTTAAATAATGCAGCAGAGTCCTTAAACAATGCAGCACAGTCCTTAAATAATGCAGCAAAGTCCTTAAATAATGCAGCAGAGTCCTTAAATAATGCAGCAAACTCATAAAATAATGCAGCAAAGTACTTAAATAATGCAGCAAATTCCTTAAATAATGCAGCAGAATCCTTAAATAATGCAGCAAAGTCCTTAAATAATGCAGCAGATTCCTTAAATAATGCAACAAAGTCCTTAAATAATGCAGCAGAGTCCTTAAATAATGCAACAAAGTCCTTAAATAATGCACCAGAGTACTTAAATAATGCAGCAAAGTCCTTAAATAATGCAGCAGAGTCCTTAAATAATGCAACAAAGTCCTTAAATAATGCAGCAGAGTCCTTAAATAATGCAACAAAGTCCTTAAATAATGCAGCAGAGTCCTTAAATAATGCAACAAAGTCCTTAAATAATGCAGCAGAGTCCTTAAATAATGCAGCAAAGTCCTTAAATAATGCAGCAGAGTCCTTAAACAATGCAGCACAGTCCTTAAATAATGCAACAAAGTCCTTAAATAATGCAGCAGAGTCCTTAAATAATGCAGCAAAGTTCTTAAATAATGCAGCAGAGTCCTTAAACAATGCAGCACAGTCCTTAAATAATGCAGCAAAGTCCTTAAATAATGCAGCAGAGTCCTTAAATAATGCAGCAAACTCATTAAATAATGCAGCAAAGTACTTAAATAATGCAGCAAATTCCTTAAATAATGCAGCAGAATCCTTAAATAATGCAATAAAGTCCTTAAATAATGCAGCAGAGTCCTTAAATAATGCAATAAATTCCTTAAATAATGCAGCAGAATCCTTAAATAATGCAATAAAGTCAATAAATAATGCAGCAGAGTCCTTAAATACTGCAGCAGAGACCTTAAATAATGCAGCAAAAACCTTAAATAATGCAGCAGAGTCCTTATATAATGCAGCAGAGTCCTAAAATACCGCAGCAGAGTCCTTAAATAATGCAGCAGAGTCCTTAAATAATGCAGCAAATTCATTAAATAATGCAGCAGAGTCCTTAAATAATGCAACAAAGTCCTTAAATAATGCAGCAGATTCCTTAAATTTCGCAGCAGCGTCCTTAAATAATGCATCAAAGTCCTTAAATAATGCAGCAGAGTCCTAAAATACCGCAGCAGAGTCCTTAAATAATGCAGCAAAGTCCTTAAATAATGCAGCAGAGTGCTTACATAATGCAGCAGAGTCCTTAAATTCCGCAGCAGAGTCATTAAATAATGCAGCAGAGTCCTTAAATAATGCAGCAAATTCATTAAATAATGCACAGAGTCATTAAATAATGCAACAAAGTCCTTAAATAATGCAGCAGAGTCCTTAAATAATGCAACAAAGTCCTTAAATAATGCAGCAGATTCCTTAAATAAAGCAGCAGAGTGCTTAAATAATGCAGCAGAGTCCTTAAATACCGCAGCAGAGTCATTAAATAATACAGCAGAGTCCTTAAATAATGCAGCAAATTCCTTAAATAATGCAGAGTCCTTAAATAATGCACTAAATTCCTTAAATAAAATGCAGCAACGCCCTTAATAATGCAGCAGAGTCCTTAAATAATTCAGCAAAGTCCTTAAATAATGCAGCAGAGTCCTTAAATACCGCAGCAGCGTCCTTAAATAATGCAACAAAGTCCTTAAATAATGCAGCTGAACCCTTAAATAATGCAACAAAGTCCTTAAATAATGCAGCAGACTCCTTAAATAATGCAACAAACTCCTTAAATAATGCAGCAGAGTACTTAAATAATGCAGCAGAGTACTTAAATAATGCAGCAAATTCCTTAAATAATGCAGCAGAATCCTTAAATAATGCAATAAAATCCTTAAATAATGCAGCAACGTCCTTAATAATGCAGCAGAGTCCTTAAATAATACAGCAAAGTTCTTAAATAATGCAGCAGAGGACTTAAATACTGCAGCAGCGTCCTTAAATAATGCAGCAGAGTCCTTAAATAATGCAACAAAGTCCTTAAATAATGCAGCAGAATCCTTAAATAATGCAAAAAAATCCTTAAATAATGCAGAAGAGTACTTAAATAATGCAGAAAAGTTGTTAAATAATGCAGCAAAGTCCTTAAATAATGCAGCAGAGTCCTTAAACATTGCAGCACAGTCCTTAAATAATGCAACAAAGTCCTTAAATAATGCAGCAGAGTCCTTAAATAATGCAGCAAAGTCCTTAAAAAATGCAGCAGAGTCCTTAAACAATGCAACACAGTCCTTAAATAATGCAGCAGAGTCCTTAAATACTGCAGCAGAGTCCTTAAATAATGCAGCAAAGTCCTTAAATAATGCAGCAGAGTCCTTAAATATTGCAGCAGAGTCCTTAAATAATGCAGCAAAGTCCTTAAATAATGCAGCAGAGTCCTTAAATTCCGCAGCAGAGTGATTAAATAATGCAACAAAGTCCTTAATAATGCAGCAGAGTCCTTAAATAATGCAGCAAATTCTTTAAATAATGCAGCAGAATCCTTAAATAATGCAATAAAGTCCTTATCTAATGCAGCAACGTCCTTAATAATGCAGCAGAGTCCTTAAATAATGCAGCAAAGTACTTAAATAATGCAGCAGAGGCCTTAAATACCGCAGCAGCATACTTAAATAATGCAGCAAAGTCCTTAAATAATGCAGCAGAGTCCTTAAATAATGCAACAAAGTCCTTAAATAATGCAGCAGAGTCCTTAAATAATGCAACAAAGTCCTTAAATAATGCAGCAAAGTCCTTAAATAATGCAGCAGAGTCCTTAAATACAGCAGCAGAGTCCTTAAATAATTCAGCAAAGTCCTTAAATAATGCAGCAGAGTCCTTAAATAATGCAATAAAGTCCTTATCTAATGCAGCAACGTCCTTAATAATGCAGCAGAGTCCTTAAATAATGCAGCAAAGTACTTAAATAATGCAGCAGAGGCCTTAAATACCGCAGCAGCATACTTAAATAATGCAGCAAAGTCCTTAAATAATGCAGCAGAGTCCTTAAATAATGCAACAAAGTCCTTAAATAATGCAGCAGAGTCCTTAAATAATGCAACAAAGTCCTTAAATAATGCACCAGAGTACTTAAATAATGCAACAAAGTCCTTAATAATGCAGCAGAGTCCTTAAATAATGCAGCAAATTCTTTAAATAATGCAGCAGAATCCTTAAATAATGCAATAAAGTCCTTATCTAATGCAGCAACGTCCTTAATAATGCAGCAGAGTCCTTAAATAATGCAGCAAAGTACTTAAATAATGCAGCAGAGGCCTTAAATACCGCAGCAGCATACTTAAATAATGCAGCAAAGTCCTTAAATAATGCAGCAGAGTCCTTAAATAATGCAACAAAGTCCTTAAATAATGCAGCAGAGTCCTTAAATAATGCAACAAAGTCCTTAAATAATGCACCAGAGTACTTAAATAATGCAGCAAAGTCCTTAAATAATGCAGCAGAGTCCTTAAATAATGCAACAAAGTCCTTAAATAATGCAGCAGAGTCCTTAAATAATGCAACAAAGTCCTTAAATAATGCAGCAGAGTCCTTAAATAATGCAACAAAGTCCTTAAATAATGCAGCAGAGTCCTTAAATAATGCAGCAAAGTCCTTAAATAATGCAGCAGAGTCCTTAAACAATGCAGCACAGTCCTTAAATAATGCAACAAAGTCCTTAAATAATGCAGCAGAGTCCTTAAATAATGCAGCAAAGTTCTTAAATAATGCAGCAGAGTCCTTAAACAATGCAGCACAGTCCTTAAATAATGCAGCAAAGTCCTTAAATAATGCAGCAGAGTCCTTAAATAATGCAGCAAACTCATAAAATAATGCAGCAAAGTACTTAAATAATGCAGCAAATTCCTTAAATAATGCAGCAGAATCCTTAAATAATGCAGCAAAGTCCTTAAATAATGCAGCAGATTCCTTAAATAATGCAACAAAGTCCTTAAATAATGCAGCAGAGTCCTTAAATAATGCAACAAAGTCCTTAAATAATGCACCAGAGTACTTAAATAATGCAGCAAAGTCCTTAAATAATGCAGCAGAGTCCTTAAATAATGCAACAAAGTCCTTAAATAATGCAGCAGAGTCCTTAAATAATGCAACAAAGTCCTTAAATAATGCAGCAGAGTCCTTAAATAATGCAACAAAGTCCTTAAATAATGCAGCAGAGTCCTTAAATAATGCAGCAAAGTCCTTAAATAATGCAGCAGAGTCCTTAAACAATGCAGCACAGTCCTTAAATAATGCAACAAAGTCCTTAAATAATGCAGCAGAGTCCTTAAATAATGCAGCAAAGTTCTTAAATAATGCAGCAGAGTCCTTAAACAATGCAGCACAGTCCTTAAATAATGCAGCAAAGTCCTTAAATAATGCAGCAGAGTCCTTAAATAATGCAGCAAACTCATTAAATAATGCAGCAAAGTACTTAAATAATGCAGCAAATTCCTTAAATAATGCAGCAGAATCCTTAAATAATGCAATAAAGTCCTTAAATAATGCAGCAGAGTCCTTAAATAATGCAATAAATTCCTTAAATAATGCAGCAGAATCCTTAAATAATGCAATAAAGTCAATAAATAATGCAGCAGAGTCCTTAAATACTGCAGCAGAGACCTTAAATAATGCAGCAAAAACCTTAAATAATGCAGCAGAGTCCTTATATAATGCAGCAGAGTCCTAAAATACCGCAGCAGAGTCCTTAAATAATGCAGCAGAGTCCTTAAATAATGCAGCAAATTCATTAAATAATGCAGCAGAGTCCTTAAATAATGCAACAAAGTCCTTAAATAATGCAGCAGATTCCTTAAATTTCGCAGCAGCGTCCTTAAATAATGCATCAAAGTCCTTAAATAATGCAGCAGAGTCCTAAAATACCGCAGCAGAGTCCTTAAATAATGCAGCAAAGTCCTTAAATAATGCAGCAGAGTGCTTACATAATGCAGCAGAGTCCTTAAATTCCGCAGCAGAGTCATTAAATAATGCAGCAGAGTCCTTAAATAATGCAGCAAATTCATTAAATAATGCACAGAGTCATTAAATAATGCAACAAAGTCCTTAAATAATGCAGCAGAGTCCTTAAATAATGCAACAAAGTCCTTAAATAATGCAGCAGATTCCTTAAATAAAGCAGCAGAGTGCTTAAATAATGCAGCAGAGTCCTTAAATACCGCAGCAGAGTCATTAAATAATACAGCAGAGTCCTTAAATAATGCAGCAAATTCCTTAAATAATGCAGAGTCCTTAAATAATGCACTAAATTCCTTAAATAAAATGCAGCAACGCCCTTAATAATGCAGCAGAGTCCTTAAATAATTCAGCAAAGTCCTTAAATAATGCAGCAGAGTCCTTAAATACCGCAGCAGCGTCCTTAAATAATGCAACAAAGTCCTTAAATAATGCAGCTGAACCCTTAAATAATGCAACAAAGTCCTTAAATAATGCAGCAGACTCCTTAAATAATGCAACAAACTCCTTAAATAATGCAGCAGAGTACTTAAATAATGCAGCAGAGTACTTAAATAATGCAGCAAATTCCTTAAATAATGCAGCAGAATCCTTAAATAATGCAATAAAATCCTTAAATAATGCAGCAACGTCCTTAATAATGCAGCAGAGTCCTTAAATAATACAGCAAAGTTCTTAAATAATGCAGCAGAGGACTTAAATACTGCAGCAGCGTCCTTAAATAATGCAGCAGAGTCCTTAAATAATGCAACAAAGTCCTTAAATAATGCAGCAGAATCCTTAAATAATGCAAAAAATTCCTTAAATAATGCAGAAGAGTACTTAAATAATGCAGAAAAGTTGTTAAATAATGCAGCAAAGTCCTTAAATAATGCAGCAGAGTCCTTAAACATTGCAGCACAGTCCTTAAATAATGCAACAAAGTCCTTAAATAATGCAGCAGAGTCCTTAAATAATGCAGCAAAGTCCTTAAAAAATGCAGCAGAGTCCTTAAACAATGCAACACAGTCCTTAAATAATGCAGCAGAGTCCTTAAATACTGCAGCAGAGTCCTTAAATAATGCAGCAAAGTCCTTAAATAATGCAGCAGAGTCCTTAAATATTGCAGCAGAGTCCTTAAATAATGCAGCAAAGTCCTTAAATAATGCAGCAGAGTCCTTAAATTCCGCAGCAGAGTGATTAAATAATGCAACAAAGTCCTTAATAATGCAGCAGAGTCCTTAAATAATGCAGCAAATTATTTAAATAATGCAGCAGAATCCTTAAATAATGCAATAAAGTCCTTATCTAATGCAGCAACGTCCTTAATAATGCAGCAGAGTCCTTTAATAATGCAGCAAAGTACTTAAATAATGCAGCAGAGGCCTTAAATACCGCAGCAGCATACTTAAATAATGCAGCAAAGTCCTTAAATAATGCAGCAGAGTCCTTAAATAATGCAACAAAGTCCTTAAATAATGCAGCAGAGTCCTTAAATAATGCAGCAAAGTCCTTAAATAATGCAGCAGAGTCCTTAAATAATGCAACAAAGTCCTTAAATAATGCAGCAGAGTCCTTAAATAATGCAGCAGAGTCCTTAAATAATGCAACAAAGTCCTTAAATAATGCAGCAGAGTCCTTAAATAATGCAACAAAGTCCTTAAATAATGCAGCAGAGTCCTTAAATAATGCAGCAAAGTCCTTAAATAATGCAGCAGAGTCCTTAAACAATGCAGCACAGTCCTTAAATAATGCAACAAAGTCCTTAAATAATGCAGCAGAGTCCTTAAATAATGCAGCAAAGTCCTTAAATAATGCAGCAGAGTCCTTAAACAATGCAGCACAGTCCTTAAATAATGCAGCAAAGTCCTTAAATAATGCAGCAGAGTCCTTAAATACAGCAGCAGCGTCCTTAAATAATGCAACAAAGTCCTTAAATAATGCAGCAGAGTCCTTAAATAATGCATCAAAGTCCTTAAATAATGCAGCAGAGTCCTTAAATAATGCAACAAACTCATTAAATAATGCAGCAAAGTACTTAAATAATGCAGCAAATTCCTTAAATAATGCAGCAGAATCCTTAAATAATGCAATAAAGTCCTTAAATAATGCAGCAGAGTCCTTAAATAATGCAATCAATTCCTTAAGTAATGCAGCAGAATCCTTAAATAATGCAATAAAGTCATTAAATAATGCAGCAGAGTCCTTAAATAATGCAACAAAGTCCTTAAATAATGCAGCAGATTCCTTAAATTCTGCAGCAGCGTCCTTAAATAATGCATCAAAGTCCTTAAATAATGCAGCAGAGTCCTTAAATACCACAGCAGAGTCATTAAATAATGCAGCAGAGTCCTTAAATAATGCAGCATATTCCTTAAATAATGCAGCAGAATCCTTAAATAATGCAATAAAATCCTTAAATAATGCAGCAACGTCCTTAATAATGCAGCAGAGTCCTTAAATAATACAGCAAATTTCTTAAATAATGCAGCAGAGGACTTAAATACTGCAGCAGCGTCCTTAAATAATGCAGCAGAGTCCTTAAATAATGCAACAAAGTCCTTAAATAATGCAGCAGAATCCTTAAATAATGCAAAAAATTCCTTAAATAATGCAGAAGAGTACTTAAATAATGCAGAAAAGTTGTTAAATAATGCAGCAAAGTCCTTAAATAATGCAGCAGAGTCCTTAAACATTGCAGCACAGTCCTTAAATAATGCAACAAAGTCCTTAAATAATGCAGCAGAGTCCTTAAATAATGCAGCAAAGTCCTTAAAAAATGCAGCAGAGTCCTTAAACAATGCAACACAGTCCTTAAATAATGCAGCAGAGTCCTTAAATACTGCAGCAGAGTCCTTAAATAATGCAGCAAAGTCCTTAAATAATGCAGCAGAGTCCTTAAATATTGCAGCAGAGTCCTTAAATAATGCAGCAAAGTCCTTAAATAATGCAGCAGAGTCCTTAAATTCCGCAGCAGAGTGATTAAATAATGCAACAAAGTCCTTAATAATGCAGCAGAGTCCTTAAATAATGCAGCAAATTCTTTAAATAATGCAGCAGAATCCTTAAATAATGCAATAAAGTCCTTATCTAATGCAGCAACGTCCTTAATAATGCAGCAGAGTCCTTAAATAATGCAGCAAAGTACTTAAATAATGCAGCAGAGGCCTTAAATACCGCAGCAGCATACTTAAATAATGCAGCAAAGTCCTTAAATAATGCAGCAGAGTCCTTAAATAATGCAACAAAGTCCTTAAATAATGCAGCAGAGTCCTTAAATAATGCAACAAAGTCCTTAAATAATGCAGCAGAGTCCTTAAATAATGCAACAAAGTCCTTAAATAATGCAGCAGAGTCCTTAAATAATGCAGCAAAGTCCTTAAATAATGCAGCAGAGTCCTTAAACAATGCAGCACAGTCCTTAAATAATGCAACAAAGTCCTTAAATAATGCAGCAGAGTCATTAAATAATGCAGCAAAGTCCTTAAATAATGCAGCAGAGTCCTTAAACAATGCAGCACAGTCCTTAAATAATGCAGCAAAGTCCTTAAATAATGCAGCAGAGTCCTTAAATACAGCAGCAGCGTCCTTAAATAATGCAACAAAGTCCTTAAATAATGCAGCAGAGTCCTTAAATAATGCATCAAAGTCCTTAAATAATGCAGCAGAGTCCTTAAATAATGCAGCAACATCCTTAAATAATGCAGCAGAGTCCTTAAATACTGCATCAGCGTCCTTAAATAATGCAACAAAGTCCTTAAATAATGCAGCAAAGTCCTTAAATAATGCAGCAGAGTCCTTAAATACAGCAGCAGAGTCCTTAAATAATTCAGCAAAGTCCTTAAATAATGCAGCAGAGTCCTTAAATAATGCAATAAAGTCCTTATCTAATGCAGCAACGTCCTTAATAATGCAGCAGAGTCCTTAAATAATGCAGCAAAGTACTTAAATAATGCAGCAGAGGCCTTAAATACCGCAGCAGCATACTTAAATAATGCAGCAAAGTCCTTAAATAATGCAGCAGAGTCCTTAAATAATGCAACAAAGTCCTTAAATAATGCAGCAGAGTCCTTAAATAATGCAACAAAGTCCTTAAATAATGCACCAGAGTACTTAAATAATGCAACAAAGTCCTTAATAATGCAGCAGAGTCCTTAAATAATGCAGCAAATTCTTTAAATAATGCAGCAGAATCCTTAAATAATGCAATAAAGTCCTTATCTAATGCAGCAACGTCCTTAATAATGCAGCAGAGTCCTTAAATAATGCAGCAAAGTACTTAAATAATGCAGCAGAGGCCTTAAATACCGCAGCAGCATACTTAAATAATGCAGCAAAGTCCTTAAATAATGCAGCAGAGTCCTTAAATAATGCAACAAAGTCCTTAAATAATGCAGCAGAGTCCTTAAATAATGCAACAAAGTCCTTAAATAATGCACCAGAGTACTTAAATAATGCAGCAACGTCCTTAAATAATGCAGCAGAGTCCTTAAATAATGCAACAAAGTCCTTAAATAATGCAGCAGCGTCCTTAAATAATGCAACAAAGTCCTTAAATAATGCAGCTGAACCCTTAAATAATGCAACAAAGTCCTTAAATAATGCAGCAGACTCCTTAAATAATGCAACAAACTCCTTAAATAATGCAGCAGAGTACTTAAATAATGCAGCAGAGTACTTAAATAATGCAGCAAATTCCTTAAATAATGCAGCAGAATCCTTAAATAATGCAATAAAATCCTTAAATAATGCAGCAACGTCCTTAATAATGCAGCAGAGTCCTTAAATAATACAGCAAAGTTCTTAAATAATGCAGCAGAGGACTTAAATACTGCAGCAGCGTCCTTAAATAATGCAGCAGAGTCCTTAAATAATGCAACAAAGTCCTTAAATAATGCAGCAGAATCCTTAAATAATGCAAAAAATTCCTTAAATAATGCAGAAGAGTACTTAAATAATGCAGAAAAGTTGTTAAATAATGCAGCAAAGTCCTTAAATAATGCAGCAGAGTCCTTAAACATTGCAGCACAGTCCTTAAATAATGCAACAAAGTCCTTAAATAATGCAGCAGAGTCCTTAAATAATGCAGCAAAGTCCTTAAAAAATGCAGCAGAGTCCTTAAACAATGCAACACAGTCCTTAAATAATGCAGCAGAGTCCTTAAATACTGCAGCAGAGTCCTTAAATAATGCAGCAAAGTCCTTAAATAATGCAGCAGAGTCCTTAAATATTGCAGCAGAGTCCTTAAATAATGCAGCAAAGTCCTTAAATAATGCAGCAGAGTCCTTAAATTCCGCAGCAGAGTGATTAAATAATGCAACAAAGTCCTTAATAATGCAGCAGAGTCCTTAAATAATGCAGCAAATTCTTTAAATAATGCAGCAGAATCCTTAAATAATGCAATAAAGTCCTTATCTAATGCAGCAACGTCCTTAATAATGCAGCAGAGTCCTTAAATAATGCAGCAAAGTACTTAAATAATGCAGCAGAGGCCTTAAATACCGCAGCAGCATACTTAAATAATGCAGCAAAGTCCTTAAATAATGCAGCAGAGTCCTTAAATAATGCAACAAAGTCCTTAAATAATGCAGCAGAGTCCTTAAATAATGCAACAAAGTCCTTAAATAATGCAGCAAAGTCCTTAAATAATGCAGCAGAGTCCTTAAATACAGCAGCAGAGTCCTTAAATAATTCAGCAAAGTCCTTAAATAATGCAGCAGAGTCCTTAAATAATGCAATAAAGTCCTTATCTAATGCAGCAACGTCCTTAATAATGCAGCAGAGTCCTTAAATAATGCAGCAAAGTACTTAAATAATGCAGCAGAGGCCTTAAATACCGCAGCAGCATACTTAAATAATGCAGCAAAGTCCTTAAATAATGCAGCAGAGTCCTTAAATAATGCAACAAAGTCCTTAAATAATGCAGCAGAGTCCTTAAATAATGCAACAAAGTCCTTAAATAATGCACCAGAGTACTTAAATAATGCAACAAAGTCCTTAATAATGCAGCAGAGTCCTTAAATAATGCAGCAAATTCTTTAAATAATGCAGCAGAATCCTTAAATAATGCAATAAAGTCCTTATCTAATGCAGCAACGTCCTTAATAATGCAGCAGAGTCCTTAAATAATGCAGCAAAGTACTTAAATAATGCAGCAGAGGCCTTAAATACCGCAGCAGCATACTTAAATAATGCAGCAAAGTCCTTAAATAATGCAGCAGAGTCCTTAAATAATGCAACAAAGTCCTTAAATAATGCAGCAGAGTCCTTAAATAATGCAACAAAGTCCTTAAATAAAGCACCAGAGTACTTAAATAATGCAGCAAAGTCCTTAAATAATGCAGCAGAGTCCTTAAATAATGCAACAAAGTCCTTAAATAATGCAGCAGAGTCCTTAAATAATGCAACAAAGTCCTTAAATAATGCAGCAGAGTCCTTAAATAATGCAACAAAGTCCTTAAATAATGCAGCAGAGTCCTTAAATAATGCAGCAAAGTCCTTAAATAATGCAGCAGAGTCCTTAAACAATGCAGCACAGTCCTTAAATAATGCAACAAAGTCCTTAAATAATGCAGCAGAGTCCTTAAATAATGCAGCAAAGTTCTTAAATAATGCAGCAGAGTCCTTAAACAATGCAGCACAGTCCTTAAATAATGCAGCAAAGTCCTTAAATAATGCAGCAGAGTCCTTAAATAATGCAGCAAACTCATAAGATAATGCAGCAAAGTACTTAAATAATGCAGCAAATTCCTTAAATAATGCAGCAGAATCCTTAAATAATGCAGCAAAGTCCTTAAATAATGCAGCAGATTCCTTAAATAATGCAACAAAGTCCTTAAATAATGCAGCAGAGTCCTTAAATAATGCAACAAAGTCCTTAAATAATGCACCAGAGTACTTAAATAATGCAGCAAAGTCCTTAAATAATGCAGCAGAGTCCTTAAATAATGCAACAAAGTCCTTAAATAATGCAGCAGAGTCCTTAAATAATGCAACAAAGTCCTTAAATAATGCAGCAGAGTCCTTAAATAATGCAACAAAGTCCTTAAATAATGCAGCAGAGTCCTTAAATAATGCAGCAAAGTCCTTAAATAATGCAGCAGAGTCCTTAAACAATGCAGCACAGTCCTTAAATAATGCAACAAAGTCCTTAAATAATGCAGCAGAGTCCTTAAATAATGCAGCAAAGTTCTTAAATAATGCAGCAGAGTCCTTAAACAATGCAGCACAGTCCTTAAATAATGCAGCAAAGTCCTTAAATAATGCAGCAGAGTCCTTAAATAATGCAGCAAACTCATTAAATAATGCAGCAAAGTACTTAAATAATGCAGCAAATTCCTTAAATAATGCAGCAGAATCCTTAAATAATGCAATAAAGTCCTTAAATAATGCAGCAGAGTCCTTAAATAATGCAATAAATTCCTTAAATAATGCAGCAGAATCCTTAAATAATGCAATAAAGTCAATAAATAATGCAGCAGAGTCCTTAAATACTGCAGCAGAGTCCTTAAACAATGCAGCACAGTCCTTAAATAATGCAACAAAGTCCTTAAATAATGCAGCAGAGTCCTTAAATAATGCAGCAAAGTCCTTAAATAATGCAGCAGAGTCCTTAAACAATGCAGCACAGTCCTTAAATAATGCAGCAAAGTCCTTAAATAATGCAGCAGAGTCCTTAAATACAGCAGCAGCGTCCTTAAATAATGCAACAAAGTCCTTAAATAATGCAGCAGAGTCCTTAAATAATGCATCAAAGTCCTTAAATAATGCAGCAGAGTCCTTAAATAATGCAACAAACTCATTAAATAATGCAGCAAAGTACTTAAATAATGCAGCAAATTCCTTAAATAATGCAGCAGAATCCTTAAATAATGCAATAAAGTCCTTAAATAATGCAGCAGAGTCCTTAAATAATGCAATCAATTCCTTAAGTAATGCAGCAGAATCCTTAAATAATGCAATAAAGTCATTAAATAATGCAGCAGAGTCCTTAAATAATGCAACAAAGTCCTTAAATAATGCAGCAGATTCCTTAAATTCTGCAGCAGCGTCCTTAAATAATGCATCAAAGTCCTTAAATAATGCAGCAGAGTCCTTAAATACCACAGCAGAGTCATTAAATAATGCAGCAGAGTCCTTAAATAATGCAGCATATTCCTTAAATAATGCAGCAGAATCCTTAAATAATGCAATAAAATCCTTAAATAATGCAGCAACGTCCTTAATAATGCAGCAGAGTCCTTAAATAATACAGCAAATTTCTTAAATAATGCAGCAGAGGACTTAAATACTGCAGCAGCGTCCTTAAATAATGCAGCAGAGTCCTTAAATAATGCAACAAAGTCCTTAAATAATGCAGCAGAATCCTTAAATAATGCAAAAAATTCCTTAAATAATGCAGAAGAGTACTTAAATAATGCAGAAAAGTTGTTAAATAATGCAGCAAAGTCCTTAAATAATGCAGCAGAGTCCTTAAACATTGCAGCACAGTCCTTAAATAATGCAACAAAGTCCTTAAATAATGCAGCAGAGTCCTTAAATAATGCAGCAAAGTCCTTAAAAAATGCAGCAGAGTCCTTAAACAATGCAACACAGTCCTTAAATAATGCAGCAGAGTCCTTAAATACTGCAGCAGAGTCCTTAAATAATGCAGCAAAGTCCTTAAATAATGCAGCAGAGTCCTTAAATATTGCAGCAGAGTCCTTAAATAATGCAGCAAAGTCCTTAAATAATGCAGCAGAGTCCTTAAATTCCGCAGCAGAGTGATTAAATAATGCAACAAAGTCCTTAATAATGCAGCAGAGTCCTTAAATAATGCAGCAAATTCTTTAAATAATGCAGCAGAATCCTTAAATAATGCAATAAAGTCCTTATCTAATGCAGCAACGTCCTTAATAATGCAGCAGAGTCCTTAAATAATGCAGCAAAGTACTTAAATAATGCAGCAGAGGCCTTAAATACCGCAGCAGCATACTTAAATAATGCAGCAAAGTCCTTAAATAATGCAGCAGAGTCCTTAAATAATGCAACAAAGTCCTTAAATAATGCAGCAGAGTCCTTAAATAATGCAACAAAGTCCTTAAATAATGCAGCAGAGTCCTTAAATAATGCAACAAAGTCCTTAAATAATGCAGCAGAGTCCTTAAATAATGCAGCAAAGTCCTTAAATAATGCAGCAGAGTCCTTAAACAATGCAGCACAGTCCTTAAATAATGCAACAAAGTCCTTAAATAATGCAGCAGAGTCCTTAAATAATGCAGCAAAGTCCTTAAATAATGCAGCAGAGTCCTTAAACAATGCAGCACAGTCCTTAAATAATGCAGCAAAGTCCTTAAATAATGCAGCAGAGTCCTTAAATACAGCAGCAGCGTCCTTAAATAATGCAACAAAGTCCTTAAATAATGCAGCAGAGTCCTTAAATAATGCATCAAAGTCCTTAAATAATGCAGCAGAGTCCTTAAATAATGCAGCAACATCCTTAAATAATGCAGCAGAGTCCTTAAATACTGCATCAGCGTCCTTAAATAATGCAACAAAGTCCTTAAATAATGCAGCAAAGTCCTTAAATAATGCAGCAGAGTCCTTAAATACAGCAGCAGAGTCCTTAAATAATTCAGCAAAGTCCTTAAATAATGCAGCAGAGTCCTTAAATAATGCAATAAAGTCCTTATCTAATGCAGCAACGTCCTTAATAATGCAGCAGAGTCCTTAAATAATGCAGCAAAGTACTTAAATAATGCAGCAGAGGCCTTAAATACCGCAGCAGCATACTTAAATAATGCAGCAAAGTCCTTAAATAATGCAGCAGAGTCCTTAAATAATGCAACAAAGTCCTTAAATAATGCAGCAGAGTCCTTAAATAATGCAACAAAGTCCTTAAATAATGCACCAGAGTACTTAAATAATGCAACAAAGTCCTTAATAATGCAGCAGAGTCCTTAAATAATGCAGCAAATTCTTTAAATAATGCAGCAGAATCCTTAAATAATGCAATAAAGTCCTTATCTAATGCAGCAACGTCCTTAATAATGCAGCAGAGTCCTTAAATAATGCAGCAAAGTACTTAAATAATGCAGCAGAGGCCTTAAATACCGCAGCAGCATACTTAAATAATGCAGCAAAGTCCTTAAATAATGCAGCAGAGTCCTTAAATAATGCAACAAAGTCCTTAAATAATGCAGCAGAGTCCTTAAATAATGCAACAAAGTCCTTAAATAATGCACCAGAGTACTTAAATAATGCAGCAACGTCCTTAAATAATGCAGCAGAGTCCTTAAATAATGCAACAAAGTCCTTAAATAATGCAGCAGCGTCCTTAAATAATGCAACAAAGTCCTTAAATAATGCAGCTGAACCCTTAAATAATGCAACAAAGTCCTTAAATAATGCAGCAGACTCCTTAAATAATGCAACAAACTCCTTAAATAATGCAGCAGAGTACTTAAATAATGCAGCAGAGTACTTAAATAATGCAGCAAATTCCTTAAATAATGCAGCAGAATCCTTAAATAATGCAATAAAATCCTTAAATAATGCAGCAACGTCCTTAATAATGCAGCAGAGTCCTTAAATAATACAGCAAAGTTCTTAAATAATGCAGCAGAGGACTTAAATACTGCAGCAGCGTCCTTAAATAATGCAGCAGAGTCCTTAAATAATGCAACAAAGTCCTTAAATAATGCAGCAGAATCCTTAAATAATGCAAAAAATTCCTTAAATAATGCAGAAGAGTACTTAAATAATGCAGAAAAGTTGTTAAATAATGCAGCAAAGTCCTTAAATAATGCAGCAGAGTCCTTAAACATTGCAGCACAGTCCTTAAATAATGCAACAAAGTCCTTAAATAATGCAGCAGAGTCCTTAAATAATGCAGCAAAGTCCTTAAAAAATGCAGCAGAGTCCTTAAACAATGCAACACAGTCCTTAAATAATGCAGCAGAGTCCTTAAATACTGCAGCAGAGTCCTTAAATAATGCAGCAAAGTCCTTAAATAATGCAGCAGAGTCCTTAAATATTGCAGCAGAGTCCTTAAATAATGCAGCAAAGTCCTTAAATAATGCAGCAGAGTCCTTAAATTCCGCAGCAGAGTGATTAAATAATGCAACAAAGTCCTTAATAATGCAGCAGAGTCCTTAAATAATGCAGCAAATTCTTTAAATAATGCAGCAGAATCCTTAAATAATGCAATAAAGTCCTTATCTAATGCAGCAACGTCCTTAATAATGCAGCAGAGTCCTTAAATAATGCAGCAAAGTACTTAAATAATGCAGCAGAGGCCTTAAATACCGCAGCAGCATACTTAAATAATGCAGCAAAGTCCTTAAATAATGCAGCAGAGTCCTTAAATAATGCAACAAAGTCCTTAAATAATGCAGCAGAGTCCTTAAATAATGCAACAAAGTCCTTAAATAATGCAGCAAAGTCCTTAAATAATGCAGCAGAGTCCTTAAATACAGCAGCAGAGTCCTTAAATAATTCAGCAAAGTCCTTAAATAATGCAGCAGAGTCCTTAAATAATGCAATAAAGTCCTTATCTAATGCAGCAACGTCCTTAATAATGCAGCAGAGTCCTTAAATAATGCAGCAAAGTACTTAAATAATGCAGCAGAGGCCTTAAATACCGCAGCAGCATACTTAAATAATGCAGCAAAGTCCTTAAATAATGCAGCAGAGTCCTTAAATAATGCAACAAAGTCCTTAAATAATGCAGCAGAGTCCTTAAATAATGCAACAAAGTCCTTAAATAATGCACCAGAGTACTTAAATAATGCAACAAAGTCCTTAATAATGCAGCAGAGTCCTTAAATAATGCAGCAAATTCTTTAAATAATGCAGCAGAATCCTTAAATAATGCAATAAAGTCCTTATCTAATGCAGCAACGTCCTTAATAATGCAGCAGAGTCCTTAAATAATGCAGCAAAGTACTTAAATAATGCAGCAGAGGCCTTAAATACCGCAGCAGCATACTTAAATAATGCAGCAAAGTCCTTAAATAATGCAGCAGAGTCCTTAAATAATGCAACAAAGTCCTTAAATAATGCAGCAGAGTCCTTAAATAATGCAACAAAGTCCTTAAATAAAGCACCAGAGTACTTAAATAATGCAGCAAAGTCCTTAAATAATGCAGCAGAGTCCTTAAATAATGCAACAAAGTCCTTAAATAATGCAGCAGAGTCCTTAAATAATGCAACAAAGTCCTTAAATAATGCAGCAGAGTCCTTAAATAATGCAACAAAGTCCTTAAATAATGCAGCAGAGTCCTTAAATAATGCAGCAAAGTCCTTAAATAATGCAGCAGAGTCCTTAAACAATGCAGCACAGTCCTTAAATAATGCAACAAAGTCCTTAAATAATGCAGCAGAGTCCTTAAATAATGCAGCAAAGTTCTTAAATAATGCAGCAGAGTCCTTAAACAATGCAGCACAGTCCTTAAATAATGCAGCAAAGTCCTTAAATAATGCAGCAGAGTCCTTAAATAATGCAGCAAACTCATAAGATAATGCAGCAAAGTACTTAAATAATGCAGCAAATTCCTTAAATAATGCAGCAGAATCCTTAAATAATGCAGCAAAGTCCTTAAATAATGCAGCAGATTCCTTAAATAATGCAACAAAGTCCTTAAATAATGCAGCAGAGTCCTTAAATAATGCAACAAAGTCCTTAAATAATGCACCAGAGTACTTAAATAATGCAGCAAAGTCCTTAAATAATGCAGCAGAGTCCTTAAATAATGCAACAAAGTCCTTAAATAATGCAGCAGAGTCCTTAAATAATGCAACAAAGTCCTTAAATAATGCAGCAGAGTCCTTAAATAATGCAACAAAGTCCTTAAATAATGCAGCAGAGTCCTTAAATAATGCAGCAAAGTCCTTAAATAATGCAGCAGAGTCCTTAAACAATGCAGCACAGTCCTTAAATAATGCAACAAAGTCCTTAAATAATGCAGCAGAGTCCTTAAATAATGCAGCAAAGTTCTTAAATAATGCAGCAGAGTCCTTAAACAATGCAGCACAGTCCTTAAATAATGCAGCAAAGTCCTTAAATAATGCAGCAGAGTCCTTAAATAATGCAGCAAACTCATTAAATAATGCAGCAAAGTACTTAAATAATGCAGCAAATTCCTTAAATAATGCAGCAGAATCCTTAAATAATGCAATAAAGTCCTTAAATAATGCAGCAGAGTCCTTAAATAATGCAATAAATTCCTTAAATAATGCAGCAGAATCCTTAAATAATGCAATAAAGTCAATAAATAATGCAGCAGAGTCCTTAAATACTGCAGCAGAGACCTTAAATAATGCAGCAAAAACCTTAAATAATGCAGCAGAGTCCTTATATAATGCAGCAGAGTCCTAAAATACCGCAGCAGAGTCCTTAAATAATGCAGCAGAGTCCTTAAATAATGCAGCAAATTCATTAAATAATGCAGCAGAGTCCTTAAATAATGCAACAAAGTCCTTAAATAATGCAGCAGATTCCTTAAATTTCGCAGCAGCGTCCTTAAATAATGCATCAAAGTCCTTAAATAATGCAGCAGAGTCCTAAAATACCGCAGCAGAGTCCTTAAATAATGCAGCAAAGTCCTTAAATAATGCAGCAGAGTGCTTACATAATGCAGCAGAGTCCTTAAATTCCGCAGCAGAGTCATTAAATAATGCAGCAGAGTCCTTAAATAATGCAGCAAATTCATTAAATAATGCACAGAGTCATTAAATAATGCAACAAAGTCCTTAAATAATGCAGCAGAGTCCTTAAATAATGCAACAAAGTCCTTAAATAATGCAGCAGATTCCTTAAATAAAGCAGCAGAGTGCTTAAATAATGCAGCAGAGTCCTTAAATACCGCAGCAGAGTCATTAAATAATACAGCAGAGTCCTTAAATAATGCAGCAAATTCCTTAAATAATGCAGAGTCCTTAAATAATGCACTAAATTCCTTAAATAAAATGCAGCAACGCCCTTAATAATGCAGCAGAGTCCTTAAATAATTCAGCAAAGTCCTTAAATAATGCAGCAGAGTCCTTAAATACCGCAGCAGCGTCCTTAAATAATGCAACAAAGTCCTTAAATAATGCAGCTGAACCCTTAAATAATGCAACAAAGTCCTTAAATAATGCAGCAGACTCCTTAAATAATGCAACAAACTCCTTAAATAATGCAGCAGAGTACTTAAATAATGCAGCAGAGTACTTAAATAATGCAGCAAATTCCTTAAATAATGCAGCAGAATCCTTAAATAATGCAATAAAATCCTTAAATAATGCAGCAACGTCCTTAATAATGCAGCAGAGTCCTTAAATAATACAGCAAAGTTCTTAAATAATGCAGCAGAGGACTTAAATACTGCAGCAGCGTCCTTAAATAATGCAGCAGAGTCCTTAAATAATGCAACAAAGTCCTTAAATAATGCAGCAGAATCCTTAAATAATGCAAAAAATTCCTTAAATAATGCAGAAGAGTACTTAAATAATGCAGAAAAGTTGTTAAATAATGCAGCAAAGTCCTTAAATAATGCAACAGAGTCCTTAAACATTGCAGCACAGTCCTTAAATAATGCAACAAAGTCCTTAAATAATGCAGCAGAGTCCTTAAATAATGCAGCAAAGTCCTTAAAAAATGCAGCAGAGTCCTTAAACAATGCAACACAGTCCTTAAATAATGCAGCAGAGTCCTTAAATACTGCAGCAGAGTCCTTAAATAATGCAGCAAAGTCCTTAAATAATGCAGCAGAGTCCTTAAATATTGCAGCAGAGTCCTTAAATAATGCAGCAAAGTCCTTAAATAATGCAGCAGAGTCCTTAAATTCCGCAGCAGAGTGATTAAATAATGCAACAAAGTCCTTAATAATGCAGCAGAGTCCTTAAATAATGCAGCAAATTCTTTAAATAATGCAGCAGAATCCTTAAATAATGCAATAAAGTCCTTATCTAATGCAGCAACGTCCTTAATAATGCAGCAGAGTCCTTAAATAATGCAGCAAAGTACTTAAATAATGCAGCAGAGGCCTTAAATACCGCAGCAGCATACTTAAATAATGCAGCAAAGTCCTTAAATAATGCAGCAGAGTCCTTAAATAATGCAACAAAGTCCTTAAATAATGCAGCAGAGTCCTTAAATAATGCAGCAAAGTCCTTAAATAATGCAGCAGAGTCCTTAAATAATGCAACAAAGTCCTTAAATAATGCAGCAGAGTCCTTAAATAATGCAGCAGAGTCCTTAAATAATGCAACAAAGTCCTTAAATAATGCAGCAGAGTCCTTAAATAATGCAACAAAGTCCTTAAATAATGCAGCAGAGTCCTTAAATAATGCAGCAAAGTCCTTAAATAATGCAGCAGAGTCCTTAAACAATGCAGCACAGTCCTTAAATAATGCAACAAAGTCCTTAAATAATGCAGCAGAGTCCTTAAATAATGCAGCAAAGTCCTTAAATAATGCAGCAGAGCCCTTAAACAATGCAGCACAGTCCTTAAATAATGCAGCAAAGTCCTTAAATAATGCAGCAGAGTCCTTAAATACAGCAGCAGCGTCCTTAAATAATGCAACAAAGTCCTTAAATAATGCAGCAGAGTCCTTAAATAATGCATCAAAGTCCTTAAATAATGCAGCAGAGTCCTTAAATAATGCAACAAACTCATTAAATAATGCAGCAGAGTCCTTAAATAATGCATCAGCGTCCTTAAATAATGCAAAAAAGTCCTTAAATAATGCAGCAAAGTCCTTAAATAATGCAGCAGAGTCCTTAAATACAGCAGCAGAGTCCTTAAATAATTCAGCAAAGTCCTTAAATAATGCAGCAGAGTCCTTAAATAATGCAATAAAGTCCTTATCTAATGCAGCAACGTCCTTAATAATGCAGCAGAGTCCTTAAATAATGCAGCAAAGTACTTAAATAATGCAGCAGAGGCCTTAAATACCGCAGCAGCATACTTAAATAATGCAGCAAAGTCCTTAAATAATGCAGCAGAGTCCCTAAATAATGCAACAAAGTCCTTAAATAATGCAGCAGAGTCCTTAAATAATGCAACAAAGTCCTTAAATAATGCACCAGAGTACTTAAATAATGCAACAAAGTCCTTAATAATGCAGCAGAGTCCTTAAATAATGCAGCAAATTCTTTAAATAATGCAGCAGAATCCTTAAATAATGCAATAAAGTCCTTATCTAATGCAGCAACGTCCTTAATAATGCAGCAGAGTCCTTAAATAATGCAGCAAAGTACTTAAATAATGCAGCAGAGGCCTTAAATACCGCAGCAGCATACTTAAATAATGCAGCAAAGTCCTTAAATAATGCAGCAGAGTCCTTAAATAATGCAACAAAGTCCTTAAATAATGCAGCAGAGTCCTTAAATAATGCAACAAAGTCCTTAAATAATGCACCAGAGTACTTAAATAATGCAGCAAAGTCCTTAAATAATGCAGCAGAGTCCTTAAATAATGCAACAAAGTCCTTAAATAATGCAGCAGAGTCCTTAAATAATGCAACAAAGTCCTTAAATAATGCAGCAGAGTCCTTAAATAATGCAACAAAGTCCTTAAATAATGCAGCAGAGTCCTTAAATAATGCAGCAAAGTCCTTAAATAATGCAGCAGAGTCCTTAAACAATGCAGCACAGTCCTTAAATAATGCAACAAAGTCCTTAAATAATGCAGCAGAGTCCTTAAATAATGCAGCAAAGTTCTTAAATAATGCAGCAGAGTCCTTAAACAATGCAGCACAGTCCTTAAATAATGCAGCAAAGTCCTTAAATAATGCAGCAGAGTCCTTAAATAATGCAGCAAACTCATTAAATAATGCAGCAAAGTACTTAAATAATGCAGCAAATTCCTTAAATAATGCAGCAGAATCCTTAAATAATGCAGCAAAGTCCTTAAATAATGCAGCAGAGTCCTTAAATAATGCAACAAAGTCCTTAAATAATGCAGCAGAGTCCTTAAATAATGCAACAAAGTCCTTAAATAATGCACCAGAGTACTTAAATAATGCAGCAAAGTCCTTAAATAATGCAGCAGAGTCCTTAAATAATGCAACAAAGTCCTTAAATAATGCAGCAGAGTCCTTAAATAATGCAACAAAGTCCTTAAATAATGCAGCAGAGTCCTTAAATAATGCAACAAAGTCCTTAAATAATGCAGCAGAGTCCTTAAATAATGCAGCAAAGTCCTTAAATAATGCAGCAGAGTCCTTAAACAATGCAGCACAGTCCTTAAATAATGCAACAAAGTCCTTAAATAATGCAGCAGAGTCCTTAAATAATGCAGCAAAGTTCTTAAATAATGCAGCAGAGTCCTTAAACAATGCAGCACAGTCCTTAAATAATGCAGCAAAGTCCTTAAATAATGCAGCAGAGTCCTTAAATAATGCAGCAAACTCATTAAATAATGCAGCAAAGTACTTAAATAATGCAGCAAATTCCTTAAATAATGCAGCAGAATCCTTAAATAATGCAATAAAGTCCTTAAATAATGCAGCAGAGTCCTTAAATAATGCAATAAATTCCTTAAATAATGCAGCAGAATCCTTAAATAATGCAATAAAGTCAATAAATAATGCAGCAGAGTCCTTAAATACTGCAGCAGAGACCTTAAATAATGCAGCAAATTCATTAAATAATGCAGCAGAGTCCTTAAATAATGCAACAAAGTCCTTAAATAATGCAGCAGATTCCTTAAATTTCGCAGCAGCGTCCTTAAATAATGCATCAAAGTCCTTAAATAATGCAGCAGAGTCCTAAAATACCGCAGCAGAGTCCTTAAATAATGCAGCAAAGTCCTTAAATAATGCAGCAGAGTGCTTACATAATGCAGCAGAGTCCTTAAATTCCGCAGCAGAGTCATTAAATAATGCAGCAGAGTCCTTAAATAATGCAGCAAATTCATTAAATAATGCACAGAGTCATTAAATAATGCAACAAAGTCCTTAAATAATGCAGCAGAGTCCTTAAATAATGCAACAAAGTCCTTAAATAATGCAGCAGATTCCTTAAATAAAGCAGCAGAGTGCTTAAATAATGCAGCAGAGTCCTTAAATACCGCAGCAGAGTCATTAAATAATACAGCAGAGTCCTTAAATAATGCAGCAAATTCCTTAAATAATGCAGAGTCCTTAAATAATGCACTAAATTCCTTAAATAAAATGCAGCAACGCCCTTAATAATGCAGCAGAGTCCTTAAATAATTCAGCAAAGTCGTTAAATAATGCAGCAGAGTCCTTAAATACCGCAGCAGCGTCCTTAAATAATGCAACAAAGTCCTTAAATAATGCAGCTGAACCCTTAAATAATGCAACAAAGTCCTTAAATAATGCAGCAGACTCCTTAAATAATGCAACAAACTCCTTAAATAATGCAGCAGAGTACTTAAATAATGCAGCAGAGTACTTAAATAATGCAGCAAATTCCTTAAATAATGCAGCAGAATCCTTAAATAATGCAATAAAATCCTTAAATAATGCAGCAACGTCCTTAATAATGCAGCAGAGTCCTTAAATAATACAGCAGAGTCCTTAAATAATGCAGCAAAGTCCTTAAATAATGCAGCAGAGTCCTTAAATAATGCAACAAAGTCCTTAAATAATGCAGCAGAGTCCTTAAATAATGCAGCAAAGTCCTTAAAAAATGCAGCAGAGTCCTTAAACAATGCAACACAGTCCTTAAATAATGCAGCAGAGTCCTTAAATACTGCAGCAGAGTCCTTAAATAATGCAGCAAAGTCCTTAAATAATGCAGCAGAGTCCTTAAATATTGCAGCAGAGTCCTTAAATAATGCAGCAAAGTCCTTAAATAATGCAGCAGAGTCCTTAAATTCCGCAGCAGAGTGATTAAATAATGCAACAAAGTCCTTAATAATGCATCAGAGTCCTTAAATAATGCAGCAAATTCTTTAAATAATGCAGCAGAATCCTTAAATAATGCAATAAAGTCCTTATCTAATGCAGCAACGTCCTTAATAATGCAGCAGAGTCCTTTAATAATGCAGCAAAGTACTTAAATAATGCAGCAGAGGCCTTAAATACCGCAGCAGCATACTTAAATAATGCAGCAAAGTCCTTAAATAATGCAGCAGAGTCCTTAAATAATGCAACAAAGTCCTTAAATAATGCAGCAGAGTCCTTAAATAATGCAGCAAAGTCCTTAAATAATGCAGCAGAGTCCTTAAATAATGCAACAAAGTCCTTAAATAATGCAGCAGAGTCCTTAAATAATGCAGCAGAGTCCTTAAATAATGCAACAAAGTCCTTAAATAATGCAGCAGAGTCCTTAAATAATGCAACAAAGTCCTTAAATAATGCAGCAGAGTCCTTAAATAATGCAGCAAAGTCCTTAAATAATGCAGCAGAGTCCTTAAACAATGCAGCACAGTCCTTAAATAATGCAACAAAGTCCTTAAATAATGCAGCAGAGTCCTTAAATAATGCAGCAAAGTCCTTAAATAATGCAGCAGAGTCCTTAAACAATGCAGCACAGTCCTTAAATAATGCAGCAAAGTCCTTAAATAATGCAGCAGAGTCCTTAAATACAGCAGCAGCGTCCTTAAATAATGCAACAAAGTCCTTAAATAATGCAGCAGAGTCCTTAAATAATGCATCAAAGTCCTTAAATAATGCAGCAGAGTCCTTAAATAATGCAACAAACTCATTAAATAATGCAGCAAAGTACTTAAATAATGCAGCAAATTCCTTAAATAATGCAGCAGAATCCTTAAATAATGCAATAAAGTCCTTAAATAATGCAGCAGAGTCCTTAAATAATGCAATCAATTCCTTAAGTAATGCAGCAGAATCCTTAAATAATGCAATAAAGTCATTAAATAATGCAGCAGAGTCCTTAAATAATGCAGCAAAGTCCTTAAATAATGCAGCAAAGTACTTAAATAATGCAGCAGATTCCTTAAATTCTGCAGCAGCGTCCTTAAATAATGCATCAAAGTCCTTAAATAATGCAGCAGAGTCCTTAAATACCACAGCAGAGTCATTAAATAATGCAGCAGAGTCCTTAAATAATGCAGCATATTCCTTAAATAATGCAGCAGAATCCTTAAATAATGCAATAAAATCCTTAAATAATGCAGCAACGTCCTTAATAATGCAGCAGAGTCCTTAAATAATACAGCAAATTTCTTAAATAATGCAGCAGAGGACTTAAATACTGCAGCAGCGTCCTTAAATAATGCAGCAGAGTCCTTAAATAATGCAACAAAGTCCTTAAATAATGCAGCAGAATCCTTAAATAATGCAAAAAATTCCTTAAATAATGCAGAAGAGTACTTAAATAATGCAGAAAAGTTGTTAAATAATGCAGCAAAGTCCTTAAATAATGCAGCAGAGTCCTTAAACATTGCAGCACAGTCCTTAAATAATGCAACAAAGTCCTTAAATAATGCAGCAGAGTCCTTAAATAATGCAGCAAAGTCCTTAAAAAATGCAGCAGAGTCCTTAAACAATGCAACACAGTGCTTAAATAATGCAGCAGAGTCCTTAAATACTGCAGCAGAGTCCTTAAATAATGCAACAAAGTCCTTAAATAATGCACCAGAGTACTTAAATAATGCAACAAAGTCCTTAATAATGCAGCAGAGTCCTTAAATAATGCAGCAAATTCTTTAAATAATGCAGCAGAATCCTTAAATAATGCAATAAAGTCCTTATCTAATGCAGCAACGTCCTTAATAATGCAGCAGAGTCCTTAAATAATGCAGCAAAGTACTTAAATAATGCAGCAGAGGCCTTAAATACCGCAGCAGCATACTTAAATAATGCAGCAAAGTCCTTAAATAATGCAGCAGAGTCCTTAAATAATGCAACAAAGTCCTTAAATAATGCAGCAGAGTCCTTAAATAATGCAACAAAGTCCTTAAATAATGCACCAGAGTACTTAAATAATGCAGCAAAGTCCTTAAATAATGCAGCAGAGTCCTTAAATAATGCAACAAAGTCCTTAAATAATGCAGCAGAGTCCTTAAATAATGCAACAAAGTCCTTAAATAATGCAGCAGAGTCCTTAAATAATGCAACAAAGTCCTTAAATAATGCAGCAGAGTCCTTAAATAATGCAGCAAAGTCCTTAAATAATGCAGCAGAGTCCTTAAACAATGCAGCACAGTCCTTAAATAATGCAACAAAGTCCTTAAATAATGCAGCAGAGTCCTTAAATAATGCAGCAAAGTTCTTAAATAATGCAGCAGAGTCCTTAAACAATGCAGCACAGTCCTTAAATAATGCAGCAAAGTCCTTAAATAATGCAGCAGAGTCCTTAAATAATGCAGCAAACTCATAAAATAATGCAGCAAAGTACTTAAATAATGCAGCAAATTCCTTAAATAATGCAGCAGAATCCTTAAATAATGCAGCAAAGTCCTTAAATAATGCAGCAGATTCCTTAAATAATGCAACAAAGTCCTTAAATAATGCAGCAGAGTCCTTAAATAATGCAACAAAGTCCTTAAATAATGCACCAGAGTACTTAAATAATGCAGCAAAGTCCTTAAATAATGCAGCAGAGTCCTTAAATAATGCAACAAAGTCCTTAAATAATGCAGCAGAGTCCTTAAATAATGCAACAAAGTCCTTAAATAATGCAGCAGAGTCCTTAAATAATGCAACAAAGTCCTTAAATAATGCAGCAGAGTCCTTAAATAATGCAGCAAAGTCCTTAAATAATGCAGCAGAGTCCTTAAACAATGCAGCACAGTCCTTAAATAATGCAACAAAGTCCTTAAATAATGCAGCAGAGTCCTTAAATAATGCAGCAAAGTTCTTAAATAATGCAGCAGAGTCCTTAAACAATGCAGCACAGTCCTTAAATAATGCAGCAAAGTCCTTAAATAATGCAGCAGAGTCCTTAAATAATGCAGCAAACTCATTAAATAATGCAGCAAAGTACTTAAATAATGCAGCAAATTCCTTAAATAATGCAGCAGAATCCTTAAATAATGCAATAAAGTCCTTAAATAATGCAGCAGAGTCCTTAAATAATGCAATAAATTCCTTAAATAATGCAGCAGAATCCTTAAATAATGCAATAAAGTCAATAAATAATGCAGCAGAGTCCTTAAATACTGCAGCAGAGACCTTAAATAATGCAGCAAAAACCTTAAATAATGCAGCAGAGTCCTTATATAATGCAGCAGAGTCCTAAAATACCGCAGCAGAGTCCTTAAATAATGCAGCAGAGTCCTTAAATAATGCAGCAAATTCATTAAATAATGCAGCAGAGTCCTTAAATAATGCAACAAAGTCCTTAAATAATGCAGCAGATTCCTTAAATTTCGCAGCAGCGTCCTTAAATAATGCATCAAAGTCCTTAAATAATGCAGCAGAGTCCTAAAATACCGCAGCAGAGTCCTTAAATAATGCAGCAAAGTCCTTAAATAATGCAGCAGAGTGCTTACATAATGCAGCAGAGTCCTTAAATTCCGCAGCAGAGTCATTAAATAATGCAGCAGAGTCCTTAAATAATGCAGCAAATTCATTAAATAATGCACAGAGTCATTAAATAATGCAACAAAGTCCTTAAATAATGCAGCAGAGTCCTTAAATAATGCAACAAAGTCCTTAAATAATGCAGCAGATTCCTTAAATAAAGCAGCAGAGTGCTTAAATAATGCAGCAGAGTCCTTAAATACCGCAGCAGAGTCATTAAATAATACAGCAGAGTCCTTAAATAATGCAGCAAATTCCTTAAATAATGCAGAGTCCTTAAATAATGCACTAAATTCCTTAAATAAAATGCAGCAACGCCCTTAATAATGCAGCAGAGTCCTTAAATAATTCAGCAAAGTCCTTAAATAATGCAGCAGAGTCCTTAAATACCGCAGCAGCGTCCTTAAATAATGCAACAAAGTCCTTAAATAATGCAGCTGAACCCTTAAATAATGCAACAAAGTCCTTAAATAATGCAGCAGACTCCTTAAATAATGCAACAAACTCCTTAAATAATGCAGCAGAGTACTTAAATAATGCAGCAGAGTACTTAAATAATGCAGCAAATTCCTTAAATAATGCAGCAGAATCCTTAAATAATGCAATAAAATCCTTAAATAATGCAGCAACGTCCTTAATAATGCAGCAGAGTCCTTAAATAATACAGCAAAGTTCTTAAATAATGCAGCAGAGGACTTAAATACTGCAGCAGCGTCCTTAAATAATGCAGCAGAGTCCTTAAATAATGCAACAAAGTCCTTAAATAATGCAGCAGAATCCTTAAATAATGCAAAAAATTCCTTAAATAATGCAGAAGAGTACTTAAATAATGCAGAAAAGTTGTTAAATAATGCAGCAAAGTCCTTAAATAATGCAGCAGAGTCCTTAAACATTGCAGCACAGTCCTTAAATAATGCAACAAAGTCCTTAAATAATGCAGCAGAGTCCTTAAATAATGCAGCAAAGTCCTTAAAAAATGCAGCAGAGTCCTTAAACAATGCAACACAGTCCTTAAATAATGCAGCAGAGTCCTTAAATACTGCAGCAGAGTCCTTAAATAATGCAGCAAAGTCCTTAAATAATGCAGCAGAGTCCTTAAATATTGCAGCAGAGTCCTTAAATAATGCAGCAAAGTCCTTAAATAATGCAGCAGAGTCCTTAAATTCCGCAGCAGAGTGATTAAATAATGCAACAAAGTCCTTAATAATGCAGCAGAGTCCTTAAATAATGCAGCAAATTCTTTAAATAATGCAGCAGAATCCTTAAATAATGCAATAAAGTCCTTATCTAATGCAGCAACGTCCTTAATAATGCAGCAGAGTCCTTAAATAATGCAGCAAAGTACTTAAATAATGCAGCAGAGGCCTTAAATACCGCAGCAGCATACTTAAATAATGCAGCAAAGTCCTTAAATAATGCAGCAGAGTCCTTAAATAATGCAACAAAGTCCTTAAATAATGCAGCAGAGTCCTTAAATAATGCAACAAAGTCCTTAAATAATGCAGCAAAGTCCTTAAATAATGCAGCAGAGTCCTTAAATACAGCAGCAGAGTCCTTAAATAATTCAGCAAAGTCCTTAAATAATGCAGCAGAGTCCTTAAATAATGCAATAAAGTCCTTATCTAATGCAGCAACGTCCTTAATAATGCAGCAGAGTCCTTAAATAATGCAGCAAAGTACTTAAATAATGCAGCAGAGGCCTTAAATACCGCAGCAGCATACTTAAATAATGCAGCAAAGTCCTTAAATAATGCAGCAGAGTCCTTAAATAATGCAACAAAGTCCTTAAATAATGCAGCAGAGTCCTTAAATAATGCAACAAAGTCCTTAAATAATGCACCAGAGTACTTAAATAATGCAACAAAGTCCTTAATAATGCAGCAGAGTCCTTAAATAATGCAGCAAATTCTTTAAATAATGCAGCAGAATCCTTAAATAATGCAATAAAGTCCTTATCTAATGCAGCAACGTCCTTAATAATGCAGCAGAGTCCTTAAATAATGCAACAAAGTCCTTAAATAATGCAGCAGAGTCCTTAAATAATGCAGCAAAGTCCTTAAATAATGCAGCAGAGTCCTTAAACAATGCAGCACAGTCCTTAAATAATGCAACAAAGTCCTTAAATAATGCAGCAGAGTCCTTAAATAATGCAGCAAAGTTCTTAAATAATGCAGCAGAGTCCTTAAACAATGCAGCACAGTCCTTAAATAATGCAGCAAAGTCCTTAAATAATGCAGCAGAGTCCTTAAATAATGCAGCAAACTCATTAAATAATGCAGCAAAGTACTTAAATAATGCAGCAAATTCCTTAAATAATGCAGCAGAATCCTTAAATAATGCAATAAAGTCCTTAAATAATGCAGCAGAGTCCTTAAATAATGCAATAAATTCCTTAAATAATGCAGCAGAATCCTTAAATAATGCAATAAAGTCAATAAATAATGCAGCAGAGTCCTTAAATACTGCAGCAGAGACCTTAAATAATGCAGCAAAAACCTTAAATAATGCAGCAGAGTCCTTATATAATGCAGCAGAGTCCTAAAATACCGCAGCAGAGTCCTTAAATAATGCAGCAGAGTCCTTAAATAATGCAGCAAATTCATTAAATAATGCAGCAGAGTCCTTAAATAATGCAACAAAGTCCTTAAATAATGCAGCAGATTCCTTAAATTTCGCAGCAGCGTCCTTAAATAATGCATCAAAGTCCTTAAATAATGCAGCAGAGTCCTAAAATACCGCAGCAGAGTCCTTAAATAATGCAGCAAAGTCCTTAAATAATGCAGCAGAGTGCTTACATAATGCAGCAGAGTCCTTAAATTCCGCAGCAGAGTCATTAAATAATGCAGCAGAGTCCTTAAATAATGCAGCAAATTCATTAAATAATGCACAGAGTCATTAAATAATGCAACAAAGTCCTTAAATAATGCAGCAGAGTCCTTAAATAATGCAACAAAGTCCTTAAATAATGCAGCAGATTCCTTAAATAAAGCAGCAGAGTGCTTAAATAATGCAGCAGAGTCCTTAAATACCGCAGCAGAGTCATTAAATAATACAGCAGAGTCCTTAAATAATGCAGCAAATTCCTTAAATAATGCAGAGTCCTTAAATAATGCACTAAATTCCTTAAATAAAATGCAGCAACGCCCTTAATAATGCAGCAGAGTCCTTAAATAATTCAGCAAAGTCCTTAAATAATGCAGCAGAGTCCTTAAATACCGCAGCAGCGTCCTTAAATAATGCAACAAAGTCCTTAAATAATGCAGCTGAACCCTTAAATAATGCAACAAAGTCCTTAAATAATGCAGCAGACTCCTTAAATAATGCAACAAACTCCTTAAATAATGCAGCAGAGTACTTAAATAATGCAGCAGAGTACTTAAATAATGCAGCAAATTCCTTAAATAATGCAGCAGAATCCTTAAATAATGCAATAAAATCCTTAAATAATGCAGCAACGTCCTTAATAATGCAGCAGAGTCCTTAAATAATACAGCAAAGTTCTTAAATAATGCAGCAGAGGACTTAAATACTGCAGCAGCGTCCTTAAATAATGCAGCAGAGTCCTTAAATAATGCAACAAAGTCCTTAAATAATGCAGCAGAATCCTTAAATAATGCAAAAAATTCCTTAAATAATGCAGAAGAGTACTTAAATAATGCAGAAAAGTTGTTAAATAATGCAGCAAAGTCCTTAAATAATGCAGCAGAGTCCTTAAACATTGCAGCACAGTCCTTAAATAATGCAACAAAGTCCTTAAATAATGCAGCAGAGTCCTTAAATAATGCAGCAAAGTCCTTAAAAAATGCAGCAGAGTCCTTAAACAATGCAACACAGTCCTTAAATAATGCAGCAGAGTCCTTAAATACTGCAGCAGAGTCCTTAAATAATGCAGCAAAGTCCTTAAATAATGCAGCAGAGTCCTTAAATATTGCAGCAGAGTCCTTAAATAATGCAGCAAAGTCCTTAAATAATGCAGCAGAGTCCTTAAATTCCGCAGCAGAGTGATTAAATAATGCAACAAAGTCCTTAATAATGCAGCAGAGTCCTTAAATAATGCAGCAAATTCTTTAAATAATGCAGCAGAATCCTTAAATAATGCAATAAAGTCCTTATCTAATGCAGCAACGTCCTTAATAATGCAGCAGAGTCCTTAAATAATGCAGCAAAGTACTTAAATAATGCAGCAGAGGCCTTAAATACCGCAGCAGCATACTTAAATAATGCAGCAAAGTCCTTAAATAATGCAGCAGAGTCCTTAAATAATGCAACAAAGTCCTTAAATAATGCAGCAGAGTCCTTAAATAATGCAACAAAGTCCTTAAATAATGCAGCAAAGTCCTTAAATAATGCAGCAGAGTCCTTAAATACAGCAGCAGAGTCCTTAAATAATTCAGCAAAGTCCTTAAATAATGCAGCAGAGTCCTTAAATAATGCAATAAAGTCCTTATCTAATGCAGCAACGTCCTTAATAATGCAGCAGAGTCCTTAAATAATGCAGCAAAGTACTTAAATAATGCAGCAGAGGCCTTAAATACCGCAGCAGCATACTTAAATAATGCAGCAAAGTCCTTAAATAATGCAGCAGAGTCCTTAAATAATGCAACAAAGTCCTTAAATAATGCAGCAGAGTCCTTAAATAATGCAACAAAGTCCTTAAATAATGCACCAGAGTACTTAAATAATGCAACAAAGTCCTTAATAATGCAGCAGAGTCCTTAAATAATGCAGCAAATTCTTTAAATAATGCAGCAGAATCCTTAAATAATGCAATAAAGTCCTTATCTAATGCAGCAACGTCCTTAATAATGCAGCAGAGTCCTTAAATAATGCAGCAAAGTACTTAAATAATGCAGCAGAGGCCTTAAATACCGCAGCAGCATACTTAAATAATGCAGCAAAGTCCTTAAATAATGCAGCAGAGTCCTTAAATAATGCAACAAAGTCCTTAAATAATGCAGCAGAGTCCTTAAATAATGCAACAAAGTCCTTAAATAAAGCACCAGAGTACTTAAATAATGCAGCAAAGTCCTTAAATAATGCAGCAGAGTCCTTAAATAATGCAACAAAGTCCTTAAATAATGCAGCAGAGTCCTTAAATAATGCAACAAAGTCCTTAAATAATGCAGCAGAGTCCTTAAATAATGCAACAAAGTCCTTAAATAATGCAGCAGAGTCCTTAAATAATGCAGCAAAGTCCTTAAATAATGCAGCAGAGTCCTTAAACAATGCAGCACAGTCCTTAAATAATGCAACAAAGTCCTTAAATAATGCAGCAGAGTCCTTAAATAATGCAGCAAAGTTCTTAAATAATGCAGCAGAGTCCTTAAACAATGCAGCACAGTCCTTAAATAATGCAGCAAAGTCCTTAAATAATGCAGCAGAGTCCTTAAATAATGCAGCAAACTCATAAAATAATGCAGCAAAGTACTTAAATAATGCAGCAAATTCCTTAAATAATGCAGCAGAATCCTTAAATAATGCAGCAAAGTCCTTAAATAATGCAGCAGATTCCTTAAATAATGCAACAAAGTCCTTAAATAATGCAGCAGAGTCCTTAAATAATGCAACAAAGTCCTTAAATAATGCACCAGAGTACTTAAATAATGCAGCAAAGTCCTTAAATAATGCAGCAGAGTCCTTAAATAATGCAACAAAGTCCTTAAATAATGCAGCAGAGTCCTTAAATAATGCAACAAAGTCCTTAAATAATGCAGCAGAGTCCTTAAATAATGCAACAAAGTCCTTAAATAATGCAGCAGAGTCCTTAAATAATGCAGCAAAGTCCTTAAATAATGCAGCAGAGTCCTTAAACAATGCAGCACAGTCCTTAAATAATGCAACAAAGTCCTTAAATAATGCAGCAGAGTCCTTAAATAATGCAGCAAAGTTCTTAAATAATGCAGCAGAGTCCTTAAACAATGCAGCACAGTCCTTAAATAATGCAGCAAAGTCCTTAAATAATGCAGCAGAGTCCTTAAATAATGCAGCAAACTCATTAAATAATGCAGCAAAGTACTTAAATAATGCAGCAAATTCCTTAAATAATGCAGCAGAATCCTTAAATAATGCAATAAAGTCCTTAAATAATGCAGCAGAGTCCTTAAATAATGCAATAAATTCCTTAAATAATGCAGCAGAATCCTTAAATAATGCAATAAAGTCAATAAATAATGCAGCAGAGTCCTTAAATACTGCAGCAGAGACCTTAAATAATGCAGCAAAAACCTTAAATAATGCAGCAGAGTCCTTATATAATGCAGCAGAGTCCTAAAATACCGCAGCAGAGTCCTTAAATAATGCAGCAGAGTCCTTAAATAATGCAGCAAATTCATTAAATAATGCAGCAGAGTCCTTAAATAATGCAACAAAGTCCTTAAATAATGCAGCAGATTCCTTAAATTTCGCAGCAGCGTCCTTAAATAATGCATCAAAGTCCTTAAATAATGCAGCAGAGTCCTAAAATACCGCAGCAGAGTCCTTAAATAATGCAGCAAAGTCCTTAAATAATGCAGCAGAGTGCTTACATAATGCAGCAGAGTCCTTAAATTCCGCAGCAGAGTCATTAAATAATGCAGCAGAGTCCTTAAATAATGCAGCAAATTCATTAAATAATGCACAGAGTCATTAAATAATGCAACAAAGTCCTTAAATAATGCAGCAGAGTCCTTAAATAATGCAACAAAGTCCTTAAATAATGCAGCAGATTCCTTAAATAAAGCAGCAGAGTGCTTAAATAATGCAGCAGAGTCCTTAAATACCGCAGCAGAGTCATTAAATAATACAGCAGAGTCCTTAAATAATGCAGCAAATTCCTTAAATAATGCAGAGTCCTTAAATAATGCACTAAATTCCTTAAATAAAATGCAGCAACGCCCTTAATAATGCAGCAGAGTCCTTAAATAATTCAGCAAAGTCCTTAAATAATGCAGCAGAGTCCTTAAATACCGCAGCAGCGTCCTTAAATAATGCAACAAAGTCCTTAAATAATGCAGCTGAACCCTTAAATAATGCAACAAAGTCCTTAAATAATGCAGCAGACTCCTTAAATAATGCAACAAACTCCTTAAATAATGCAGCAGAGTACTTAAATAATGCAGCAGAGTACTTAAATAATGCAGCAAATTCCTTAAATAATGCAGCAGAATCCTTAAATAATGCAATAAAATCCTTAAATAATGCAGCAACGTCCTTAATAATGCAGCAGAGTCCTTAAATAATACAGCAAAGTTCTTAAATAATGCAGCAGAGGACTTAAATACTGCAGCAGCGTCCTTAAATAATGCAGCAGAGTCCTTAAATAATGCAACAAAGTCCTTAAATAATGCAGCAGAATCCTTAAATAATGCAAAAAATTCCTTAAATAATGCAGAAGAGTACTTAAATAATGCAGAAAAGTTGTTAAATAATGCAGCAAAGTCCTTAAATAATGCAGCAGAGTCCTTAAACATTGCAGCACAGTCCTTAAATAATGCAACAAAGTCCTTAAATAATGCAGCAGAGTCCTTAAATAATGCAGCAAAGTCCTTAAAAAATGCAGCAGAGTCCTTAAACAATGCAACACAGTCCTTAAATAATGCAGCAGAGTCCTTAAATACTGCAGCAGAGTCCTTAAATAATGCAGCAAAGTCCTTAAATAATGCAGCAGAGTCCTTAAATATTGCAGCAGAGTCCTTAAATAATGCAGCAAAGTCCTTAAATAATGCAGCAGAGTCCTTAAATTCCGCAGCAGAGTGATTAAATAATGCAACAAAGTCCTTAATAATGCAGCAGAGTCCTTAAATAATGCAGCAAATTCTTTAAATAATGCAGCAGAATCCTTAAATAATGCAATAAAGTCCTTATCTAATGCAGCAACGTCCTTAATAATGCAGCAGAGTCCTTAAATAATGCAGCAAAGTACTTAAATAATGCAGCAGAGGCCTTAAATACCGCAGCAGCATACTTAAATAATGCAGCAAAGTCCTTAAATAATGCAGCAGAGTCCTTAAATAATGCAACAAAGTCCTTAAATAATGCAGCAGAGTCCTTAAATAATGCAGCAAAGTCCTTAAATAATGCAGCAGAGTCCTTAAATAATGCAACAAAGTCCTTAAATAATGCAGCAGAGTCCTTAAATAATGCAGCAGAGTCCTTAAATAATGCAACAAAGTCCTTAAATAATGCAGCAGAGTCCTTAAATAATGCAACAAAGTCCTTAAATAATGCAGCAGAGTCCTTAAATAATGCAGCAAAGTCCTTAAATAATGCAGCAGAGTCCTTAAACAATGCAGCACAGTCCTTAAATAATGCAAGAAAGTCCTTAAATAATGCAGCAGAGTCCTTAAATAATGCAGCAAAGTCCTTAAATAATGCAGCAGAGCCCTTAAACAATGCAGCACAGTCCTTAAATAATGCAGCAAAGTCCTTAAATAATGCAGCAGAGTCCTTAAATACAGCAGCAGCGTCCTTAAATAATGCAACAAAGTCCTTAAATAATGCAGCAGAGTCCTTAAATAATGCATCAAAGTCCTTAAATAATGCAGCAGAGTCCTTAAATAATGCAACAAACTCATTAAATAATGCAGCAGAGTCCTTAAATAATGCATCAGCGTCCTTAAATAATGCAAAAAAGTCCTTAAATAATGCAGCAAAGTCCTTAAATAATGCAGCAGAGTCCTTAAATACAGCAGCAGAGTCCTTAAATAATTCAGCAAAGTCCTTAAATAATGCAGCAGAGTCCTTAAATAATGCAATAAAGTCCTTATCTAATGCAGCAACGTCCTTAATAATGCAGCAGAGTCCTTAAATAATGCAGCAAAGTACTTAAATAATGCAGCAGAGGCCTTAAATACCGCAGCAGCATACTTAAATAATGCAGCAAAGTCCTTAAATAATGCAGCAGAGTCCCTAAATAATGCAACAAAGTCCTTAAATAATGCAGCAGAGTCCTTAAATAATGCAACAAAGTCCTTAAATAATGCACCAGAGTACTTAAATAATGCAACAAAGTCCTTAATAATGCAGCAGAGTCCTTAAATAATGCAGCAAATTCTTTAAATAATGCAGCAGAATCCTTAAATAATGCAATAAAGTCCTTATCTAATGCAGCAACGTCCTTAATAATGCAGCAGAGTCCTTAAATAATGCAGCAAAGTACTTAAATAATGCAGCAGAGGCCTTAAATACCGCAGCAGCATACTTAAATAATGCAGCAAAGTCCTTAAATAATGCAGCAGAGTCCTTAAATAATGCAACAAAGTCCTTAAATAATGCAGCAGAGTCCTTAAATAATGCAACAAAGTCCTTAAATAATGCACCAGAGTACTTAAATAATGCAGCAAAGTCCTTAAATAATGCAGCAGAGTCCTTAAATAATGCAACAAAGTCCTTAAATAATGCAGCAGAGTCCTTAAATAATGCAACAAAGTCCTTAAATAATGCAGCAGAGTCCTTAAATAATGCAACAAAGTCCTTAAATAATGCAGCAGAGTCCTTAAATAATGCAGCAAAGTCCTTAAATAATGCAGCAGAGTCCTTAAACAATGCAGCACAGTCCTTAAATAATGCAACAAAGTCCTTAAATAATGCAGCAGAGTCCTTAAATAATGCAGCAAAGTTCTTAAATAATGCAGCAGAGTCCTTAAACAATGCAGCACAGTCCTTAAATAATGCAGCAAAGTCCTTAAATAATGCAGCAGAGTCCTTAAATAATGCAGCAAACTCATTAAATAATGCAGCAAAGTACTTAAATAATGCAGCAAATTCCTTAAATAATGCAGCAGAATCCTTAAATAATGCAGCAAAGTCCTTAAATAATGCAGCAGAGTCCTTAAATAATGCAACAAAGTCCTTAAATAATGCAGCAGAGTCCTTAAATAATGCAACAAAGTCCTTAAATAATGCACCAGAGTACTTAAATAATGCAGCAAAGTCCTTAAATAATGCAGCAGAGTCCTTAAATAATGCAACAAAGTCCTTAAATAATGCAGCAGAGTCCTTAAATAATGCAACAAAGTCCTTAAATAATGCAGCAGAGTCCTTAAATAATGCAACAAAGTCCTTAAATAATGCAGCAGAGTCCTTAAATAATGCAGCAAAGTCCTTAAATAATGCAGCAGAGTCCTTAAACAATGCAGCACAGTCCTTAAATAATGCAACAAAGTCCTTAAATAATGCAGCAGAGTCCTTAAATAATGCAGCAAAGTTCTTAAATAATGCAGCAGAGTCCTTAAACAATGCAGCACAGTCCTTAAATAATGCAGCAAAGTCCTTAAATAATGCAGCAGAGTCCTTAAATAATGCAGCAAACTCATTAAATAATGCAGCAAAGTACTTAAATAATGCAGCAAATTCCTTAAATAATGCAGCAGAATCCTTAAATAATGCAATAAAGTCCTTAAATAATGCAGCAGAGTCCTTAAATAATGCAATAAATTCCTTAAATAATGCAGCAGAATCCTTAAATAATGCAATAAAGTCAATAAATAATGCAGCAGAGTCCTTAAATACTGCAGCAGAGACCTTAAATAATGCAGCAAATTCATTAAATAATGCAGCAGAGTCCTTAAATAATGCAACAAAGTCCTTAAATAATGCAGCAGATTCCTTAAATTTCGCAGCAGCGTCCTTAAATAATGCATCAAAGTCCTTAAATAATGCAGCAGAGTCCTAAAATACCGCAGCAGAGTCCTTAAATAATGCAGCAAAGTCCTTAAATAATGCAGCAGAGTGCTTACATAATGCAGCAGAGTCCTTAAATTCCGCAGCAGAGTCATTAAATAATGCAGCAGAGTCCTTAAATAATGCAGCAAATTCATTAAATAATGCACAGAGTCATTAAATAATGCAACAAAGTCCTTAAATAATGCAGCAGAGTCCTTAAATAATGCAACAAAGTCCTTAAATAATGCAGCAGATTCCTTAAATAAAGCAGCAGAGTGCTTAAATAATGCAGCAGAGTCCTTAAATACCGCAGCAGAGTCATTAAATAATACAGCAGAGTCCTTAAATAATGCAGCAAATTCCTTAAATAATGCAGAGTCCTTAAATAATGCACTAAATTCCTTAAATAAAATGCAGCAACGCCCTTAATAATGCAGCAGAGTCCTTAAATAATTCAGCAAAGTCGTTAAATAATGCAGCAGAGTCCTTAAATACCGCAGCAGCGTCCTTAAATAATGCAACAAAGTCCTTAAATAATGCAGCTGAACCCTTAAATAATGCAACAAAGTCCTTAAATAATGCAGCAGACTCCTTAAATAATGCAACAAACTCCTTAAATAATGCAGCAGAGTACTTAAATAATGCAGCAGAGTACTTAAATAATGCAGCAAATTCCTTAAATAATGCAGCAGAATCCTTAAATAATGCAATAAAATCCTTAAATAATGCAGCAACGTCCTTAATAATGCAGCAGAGTCCTTAAATAATACAGCAGAGTCCTTAAATAATGCAGCAAAGTCCTTAAATAATGCAGCAGAGTCCTTAAATAATGCAACAAAGTCCTTAAATAATGCAGCAGAGTCCTTAAATAATGCAGCAAAGTCCTTAAAAAATGCAGCAGAGTCCTTAAACAATGCAACACAGTCCTTAAATAATGCAGCAGAGTCCTTAAATACTGCAGCAGAGTCCTTAAATAATGCAGCAAAGTCCTTAAATAATGCAGCAGAGTCCTTAAATATTGCAGCAGAGTCCTTAAATAATGCAGCAAAGTCCTTAAATAATGCAGCAGAGTCCTTAAATTCCGCAGCAGAGTGATTAAATAATGCAACAAAGTCCTTAATAATGCATCAGAGTCCTTAAATAATGCAGCAAATTCTTTAAATAATGCAGCAGAATCCTTAAATAATGCAATAAAGTCCTTATCTAATGCAGCAACGTCCTTAATAATGCAGCAGAGTCCTTTAATAATGCAGCAAAGTACTTAAATAATGCAGCAGAGGCCTTAAATACTGCAGCAGCATACTTAAATAATGCAGCAAAGTCCTTAAATAATGCAGCAGAGTCCTTAAATAATGCAACAAAGTCCTTAAATAATGCAGCAGAGTCCTTAAATAATGCAGCAAAGTCCTTAAATAATGCAGCAGAGTCCTTAAATAATGCAACAAAGTCCTTAAATAATGCAGCAGAGTCCTTAAATAATGCAGCAGAGTCCTTAAATAATGCAACAAAGTCCTTAAATAATGCAGCAGAGTCCTTAAATAATGCAACAAAGTCCTTAAATAATGCAGCAGAGTCCTTAAATAATGCAGCAAAGTCCTTAAATAATGCAGCAGAGTCCTTAAACAATGCAGCACAGTCCTTAAATAATGCAACAAAGTCCTTAAATAATGCAGCAGAGTCCTTAAATAATGCAGCAAAGTCCTTAAATAATGCAGCAGAGTCCTTAAACAATGCAGCACAGTCCTTAAATAATGCAGCAAAGTCCTTAAATAATGCAGCAGAGTCCTTAAATACAGCAGCAGCGTCCTTAAATAATGCAACAAAGTCCTTAAATAATGCAGCAGAGTCCTTAAATAATGCATCAAAGTCCTTAAATAATGCAGCAGAGTCCTTAAATAATGCAACAAACTCATTAAATAATGCAGCAAAGTACTTAAATAATGCAGCAAATTCCTTAAATAATGCAGCAGAATCCTTAAATAATGCAATAAAGTCCTTAAATAATGCAGCAGAGTCCTTAAATAATGCAATCAATTCCTTAAGTAATGCAGCAGAATCCTTAAATAATGCAATAAAGTCATTAAATAATGCAGCAGAGTCCTTAAATAATGCAGCAAAGTCCTTAAATAATGCAGCAAAGTACTTAAATAATGCAGCAGATTCCTTAAATTCTGCAGCAGCGTCCTTAAATAATGCATCAAAGTCCTTAAATAATGCAGCAGAGTCCTTAAATACCACAGCAGAGTCATTAAATAATGCAGCAGAGTCCTTAAATAATGCAGCATATTCCTTAAATAATGCAGCAGAATCCTTAAATAATGCAATAAAATCCTTAAATAATGCAGCAACGTCCTTAATAATGCAGCAGAGTCCTTAAATAATACAGCAAATTTCTTAAATAATGCAGCAGAGGACTTAAATACTGCAGCAGCGTCCTTAAATAATGCAGCAGAGTCCTTAAATAATGCAACAAAGTCCTTAAATAATGCAGCAGAATCCTTAAATAATGCAAAAAATTCCTTAAATAATGCAGAAGAGTACTTAAATAATGCAGAAAAGTTGTTAAATAATGCAGCAAAGTCCTTAAATAATGCAGCAGAGTCCTTAAACATTGCAGCACAGTCCTTAAATAATGCAACAAAGTCCTTAAATAATGCAGCAGAGTCCTTAAATAATGCAGCAAAGTCCTTAAAAAATGCAGCAGAGTCCTTAAACAATGCAACACAGTGCTTAAATAATGCAGCAGAGTCCTTAAATACTGCAGCAGAGTCCTTAAATAATGCAACAAAGTCCTTAAATAATGCACCAGAGTACTTAAATAATGCAACAAAGTCCTTAATAATGCAGCAGAGTCCTTAAATAATGCAGCAAATTCTTTAAATAATGCAGCAGAATCCTTAAATAATGCAATAAAGTCCTTATCTAATGCAGCAACGTCCTTAATAATGCAGCAGAGTCCTTAAATAATGCAGCAAAGTACTTAAATAATGCAGCAGAGGCCTTAAATACCGCAGCAGCATACTTAAATAATGCAGCAAAGTCCTTAAATAATGCAGCAGAGTCCTTAAATAATGCAACAAAGTCCTTAAATAATGCAGCAGAGTCCTTAAATAATGCAACAAAGTCCTTAAATAATGCACCAGAGTACTTAAATAATGCAGCAAAGTCCTTAAATAATGCAGCAGAGTCCTTAAATAATGCAACAAAGTCCTTAAATAATGCAGCAGAGTCCTTAAATAATGCAACAAAGTCCTTAAATAATGCAGCAGAGTCCTTAAATAATGCAACAAAGTCCTTAAATAATGCAGCAGAGTCCTTAAATAATGCAGCAAAGTCCTTAAATAATGCAGCAGAGTCCTTAAACAATGCAGCACAGTCCTTAAATAATGCAACAAAGTCCTTAAATAATGCAGCAGAGTCCTTAAATAATGCAGCAAAGTTCTTAAATAATGCAGCAGAGTCCTTAAACAATGCAGCACAGTCCTTAAATAATGCAGCAAAGTCCTTAAATAATGCAGCAGAGTCCTTAAATAATGCAGCAAACTCATAAAATAATGCAGCAAAGTACTTAAATAATGCAGCAAATTCCTTAAATAATGCAGCAGAATCCTTAAATAATGCAGCAAAGTCCTTAAATAATGCAGCAGATTCCTTAAATAATGCAACAAAGTCCTTAAATAATGCAGCAGAGTCCTTAAATAATGCAACAAAGTCCTTAAATAATGCACCAGAGTACTTAAATAATGCAGCAAAGTCCTTAAATAATGCAGCAGAGTCCTTAAATAATGCAACAAAGTCCTTAAATAATGCAGCAGAGTCCTTAAATAATGCAACAAAGTCCTTAAATAATGCAGCAGAGTCCTTAAATAATGCAACAAAGTCCTTAAATAATGCAGCAGAGTCCTTAAATAATGCAGCAAAGTCCTTAAATAATGCAGCAGAGTCCTTAAACAATGCAGCACAGTCCTTAAATAATGCAACAAAGTCCTTAAATAATGCAGCAGAGTCCTTAAATAATGCAGCAAAGTTCTTAAATAATGCAGCAGAGTCCTTAAACAATGCAGCACAGTCCTTAAATAATGCAGCAAAGTCCTTAAATAATGCAGCAGAGTCCTTAAATAATGCAGCAAACTCATTAAATAATGCAGCAAAGTACTTAAATAATGCAGCAAATTCCTTAAATAATGCAGCAGAATCCTTAAATAATGCAATAAAGTCCTTAAATAATGCAGCAGAGTCCTTAAATAATGCAATAAATTCCTTAAATAATGCAGCAGAATCCTTAAATAATGCAATAAAGTCAATAAATAATGCAGCAGAGTCCTTAAATACTGCAGCAGAGACCTTAAATAATGCAGCAAAAACCTTAAATAATGCAGCAGAGTCCTTATATAATGCAGCAGAGTCCTAAAATACCGCAGCAGAGTCCTTAAATAATGCAGCAGAGTCCTTAAATAATGCAGCAAATTCATTAAATAATGCAGCAGAGTCCTTAAATAATGCAACAAAGTCCTTAAATAATGCAGCAGATTCCTTAAATTTCGCAGCAGCGTCCTTAAATAATGCATCAAAGTCCTTAAATAATGCAGCAGAGTCCTAAAATACCGCAGCAGAGTCCTTAAATAATGCAGCAAAGTCCTTAAATAATGCAGCAGAGTGCTTACATAATGCAGCAGAGTCCTTAAATTCCGCAGCAGAGTCATTAAATAATGCAGCAGAGTCCTTAAATAATGCAGCAAATTCATTAAATAATGCACAGAGTCATTAAATAATGCAACAAAGTCCTTAAATAATGCAGCAGAGTCCTTAAATAATGCAACAAAGTCCTTAAATAATGCAGCAGATTCCTTAAATAAAGCAGCAGAGTGCTTAAATAATGCAGCAGAGTCCTTAAATACCGCAGCAGAGTCATTAAATAATACAGCAGAGTCCTTAAATAATGCAGCAAATTCCTTAAATAATGCAGAGTCCTTAAATAATGCACTAAATTCCTTAAATAAAATGCAGCAACGCCCTTAATAATGCAGCAGAGTCCTTAAATAATTCAGCAAAGTCCTTAAATAATGCAGCAGAGTCCTTAAATACCGCAGCAGCGTCCTTAAATAATGCAACAAAGTCCTTAAATAATGCAGCTGAACCCTTAAATAATGCAACAAAGTCCTTAAATAATGCAGCAGACTCCTTAAATAATGCAACAAACTCCTTAAATAATGCAGCAGAGTACTTAAATAATGCAGCAGAGTACTTAAATAATGCAGCAAATTCCTTAAATAATGCAGCAGAATCCTTAAATAATGCAATAAAATCCTTAAATAATGCAGCAACGTCCTTAATAATGCAGCAGAGTCCTTAAATAATACAGCAAAGTTCTTAAATAATGCAGCAGAGGACTTAAATACTGCAGCAGCGTCCTTAAATAATGCAGCAGAGTCCTTAAATAATGCAACAAAGTCCTTAAATAATGCAGCAGAATCCTTAAATAATGCAAAAAATTCCTTAAATAATGCAGAAGAGTACTTAAATAATGCAGAAAAGTTGTTAAATAATGCAGCAAAGTCCTTAAATAATGCAGCAGAGTCCTTAAACATTGCAGCACAGTCCTTAAATAATGCAACAAAGTCCTTAAATAATGCAGCAGAGTCCTTAAATAATGCAGCAAAGTCCTTAAAAAATGCAGCAGAGTCCTTAAACAATGCAACACAGTCCTTAAATAATGCAGCAGAGTCCTTAAATACTGCAGCAGAGTCCTTAAATAATGCAGCAAAGTCCTTAAATAATGCAGCAGAGTCCTTAAATATTGCAGCAGAGTCCTTAAATAATGCAGCAAAGTCCTTAAATAATGCAGCAGAGTCCTTAAATTCCGCAGCAGAGTGATTAAATAATGCAACAAAGTCCTTAATAATGCAGCAGAGTCCTTAAATAATGCAGCAAATTATTTAAATAATGCAGCAGAATCCTTAAATAATGCAATAAAGTCCTTATCTAATGCAGCAACGTCCTTAATAATGCAGCAGAGTCCTTTAATAATGCAGCAAAGTACTTAAATAATGCAGCAGAGGCCTTAAATACCGCAGCAGCATACTTAAATAATGCAGCAAAGTCCTTAAATAATGCAGCAGAGTCCTTAAATAATGCAACAAAGTCCTTAAATAATGCAGCAGAGTCCTTAAATAATGCAGCAAAGTCCTTAAATAATGCAGCAGAGTCCTTAAATAATGCAACAAAGTCCTTAAATAATGCAGCAGAGTCCTTAAATAATGCAGCAGAGTCCTTAAATAATGCAACAAAGTCCTTAAATAATGCAGCAGAGTCCTTAAATAATGCAACAAAGTCCTTAAATAATGCAGCAGAGTCCTTAAATAATGCAGCAAAGTCCTTAAATAATGCAGCAGAGTCCTTAAACAATGCAGCACAGTCCTTAAATAATGCAACAAAGTCCTTAAATAATGCAGCAGAGTCCTTAAATAATGCAGCAAAGTCCTTAAATAATGCAGCAGAGTCCTTAAACAATGCAGCACAGTCCTTAAATAATGCAGCAAAGTCCTTAAATAATGCAGCAGAGTCCTTAAATACAGCAGCAGCGTCCTTAAATAATGCAACAAAGTCCTTAAATAATGCAGCAGAGTCCTTAAATAATGCATCAAAGTCCTTAAATAATGCAGCAGAGTCCTTAAATAATGCAACAAACTCATTAAATAATGCAGCAAAGTACTTAAATAATGCAGCAAATTCCTTAAATAATGCAGCAGAATCCTTAAATAATGCAATAAAGTCCTTAAATAATGCAGCAGAGTCCTTAAATAATGCAATCAATTCCTTAAGTAATGCAGCAGAATCCTTAAATAATGCAATAAAGTCATTAAATAATGCAGCAGAGTCCTTAAATAATGCAACAAAGTCCTTAAATAATGCAGCAGATTCCTTAAATTCTGCAGCAGCGTCCTTAAATAATGCATCAAAGTCCTTAAATAATGCAGCAGAGTCCTTAAATACCACAGCAGAGTCATTAAATAATGCAGCAGAGTCCTTAAATAATGCAGCATATTCCTTAAATAATGCAGCAGAATCCTTAAATAATGCAATAAAATCCTTAAATAATGCAGCAACGTCCTTAATAATGCAGCAGAGTCCTTAAATAATACAGCAAATTTCTTAAATAATGCAGCAGAGGACTTAAATACTGCAGCAGCGTCCTTAAATAATGCAGCAGAGTCCTTAAATAATGCAACAAAGTCCTTAAATAATGCAGCAGAATCCTTAAATAATGCAAAAAATTCCTTAAATAATGCAGAAGAGTACTTAAATAATGCAGAAAAGTTGTTAAATAATGCAGCAAAGTCCTTAAATAATGCAGCAGAGTCCTTAAACATTGCAGCACAGTCCTTAAATAATGCAACAAAGTCCTTAAATAATGCAGCAGAGTCCTTAAATAATGCAGCAAAGTCCTTAAAAAATGCAGCAGAGTCCTTAAACAATGCAACACAGTCCTTAAATAATGCAGCAGAGTCCTTAAATACTGCAGCAGAGTCCTTAAATAATGCAGCAAAGTCCTTAAATAATGCAGCAGAGTCCTTAAATATTGCAGCAGAGTCCTTAAATAATGCAGCAAAGTCCTTAAATAATGCAGCAGAGTCCTTAAATTCCGCAGCAGTTTGATTAAATAATGCAACAAAGTCCTTAATAATGCAGCAGAGTCCTTAAATAATGCAGCAAATTCTTTAAATAATGCAGCAGAATCCTTAAATAATGCAATAAAGTCCTTATCTAATGCAGCAACGTCCTTAATAATGCAGCAGAGTCCTTAAATAATGCAGCAAAGTACTTAAATAATGCAGCAGAGGCCTTAAATACCGCAGCAGCATACTTAAATAATGCAGCAAAGTCCTTAAATAATGCAGCAGAGTCCTTAAATAATGCAACAAAGTCCTTAAATAATGCAGCAGAGTCCTTAAATAATGCAACAAAGTCCTTAAATAATGCAGCAGAGTCCTTAAATAATGCAACAAAGTCCTTAAATAATGCAGCAGAGTCCTTAAATAATGCAGCAAAGTCCTTAAATAATGCAGCAGAGTCCTTAAACAATGCAGCACAGTCCTTAAATAATGCAACAAAGTCCTTAAATAATGCAGCAGAGTCCTTAAATAATGCAGCAAAGTCCTTAAATAATGCAGCAGAGTCCTTAAACAATGCAGCACAGTCCTTAAATAATGCAGCAAAGTCCTTAAATAATGCAGCAGAGTCCTTAAATACAGCAGCAGCGTCCTTAAATAATGCAACAAAGTCCTTAAATAATGCAGCAGAGTCCTTAAATAATGCATCAAAGTCCTTAAATAATGCAGCAGAGTCCTTAAATAATGCAGCAACATCCTTAAATAATGCAGCAGAGTCCTTAAATACTGCATCAGCGTCCTTAAATAATGCAACAAAGTCCTTAAATAATGCAGCAAAGTCCTTAAATAATGCAGCAGAGTCCTTAAATACAGCAGCAGAGTCCTTAAATAATTCAGCAAAGTCCTTAAATAATGCAGCAGAGTCCTTAAATAATGCAATAAAGTCCTTATCTAATGCAGCAACGTCCTTAATAATGCAGCAGAGTCCTTAAATAATGCAGCAAAGTACTTAAATAATGCAGCAGAGGCCTTAAATACCGCAGCAGCATACTTAAATAATGCAGCAAAGTCCTTAAATAATGCAGCAGAGTCCTTAAATAATGCAACAAAGTCCTTAAATAATGCAGCAGAGTCCTTAAATAATGCAACAAAGTCCTTAAATAATGCACCAGAGTACTTAAATAATGCAACAAAGTCCTTAATAATGCAGCAGAGTCCTTAAATAATGCAGCAAATTCTTTAAATAATGCAGCAGAATCCTTAAATAATGCAATAAAGTCCTTATCTAATGCAGCAACGTCCTTAATAATGCAGCAGAGTCCTTAAATAATGCAGCAAAGTACTTAAATAATGCAGCAGAGGCCTTAAATACCGCAGCAGCATACTTAAATAATGCAGCAAAGTCCTTAAATAATGCAGCAGAGTCCTTAAATAATGCAACAAAGTCCTTAAATAATGCAGCAGAGTCCTTAAATAATGCAACAAAGTCCTTAAATAATGCACCAGAGTACTTAAATAATGCAGCAACGTCCTTAAATAATGCAGCAGAGTCCTTAAATAATGCAACAAAGTCCTTAAATAATGCAGCAGCGTCCTTAAATAATGCAACAAAGTCCTTAAATAATGCAGCTGAACCCTTAAATAATGCAACAAAGTCCTTAAATAATGCAGCAGACTCCTTAAATAATGCAACAAACTCCTTAAATAATGCAGCAGAGTACTTAAATAATGCAGCAGAGTACTTAAATAATGCAGCAAATTCCTTAAATAATGCAGCAGAATCCTTAAATAATGCAATAAAATCCTTAAATAATGCAGCAACGTCCTTAATAATGCAGCAGAGTCCTTAAATAATACAGCAAAGTTCTTAAATAATGCAGCAGAGGACTTAAATACTGCAGCAGCGTCCTTAAATAATGCAGCAGAGTCCTTAAATAATGCAACAAAGTCCTTAAATAATGCAGCAGAATCCTTAAATAATGCAAAAAATTCCTTAAATAATGCAGAAGAGTACTTAAATAATGCAGAAAAGTTGTTAAATAATGCAGCAAAGTCCTTAAATAATGCAGCAGAGTCCTTAAACATTGCAGCACAGTCCTTAAATAATGCAACAAAGTCCTTAAATAATGCAGCAGAGTCCTTAAATAATGCAGCAAAGTCCTTAAAAAATGCAGCAGAGTCCTTAAACAATGCAACACAGTCCTTAAATAATGCAGCAGAGTCCTTAAATACTGCAGCAGAGTCCTTAAATAATGCAGCAAAGTCCTTAAATAATGCAGCAGAGTCCTTAAATATTGCAGCAGAGTCCTTAAATAATGCAGCAAAGTCCTTAAATAATGCAGCAGAGTCCTTAAATTCCGCAGCAGAGTGATTAAATAATGCAACAAAGTCCTTAATAATGCAGCAGAGTCCTTAAATAATGCAGCAAATTCTTTAAATAATGCAGCAGAATCCTTAAATAATGCAATAAAGTCCTTATCTAATGCAGCAACGTCCTTAATAATGCAGCAGAGTCCTTAAATAATGCAGCAAAGTACTTAAATAATGCAGCAGAGGCCTTAAATACCGCAGCAGCATACTTAAATAATGCAGCAAAGTCCTTAAATAATGCAGCAGAGTCCTTAAATAATGCAACAAAGTCCTTAAATAATGCAGCAGAGTCCTTAAATAATGCAACAAAGTCCTTAAATAATGCAGCAAAGTCCTTAAATAATGCAGCAGAGTCCTTAAATACAGCAGCAGAGTCCTTAAATAATTCAGCAAAGTCCTTAAATAATGCAGCAGAGTCCTTAAATAATGCAATAAAGTCCTTATCTAATGCAGCAACGTCCTTAATAATGCAGCAGAGTCCTTAAATAATGCAGCAAAGTACTTAAATAATGCAGCAGAGGCCTTAAATACCGCAGCAGCATACTTAAATAATGCAGCAAAGTCCTTAAATAATGCAGCAGAGTCCTTAAATAATGCAACAAAGTCCTTAAATAATGCAGCAGAGTCCTTAAATAATGCAACAAAGTCCTTAAATAATGCACCAGAGTACTTAAATAATGCAACAAAGTCCTTAATAATGCAGCAGAGTCCTTAAATAATGCAGCAAATTCTTTAAATAATGCAGCAGAATCCTTAAATAATGCAATAAAGTCCTTATCTAATGCAGCAACGTCCTTAATAATGCAGCAGAGTCCTTAAATAATGCAGCAAAGTACTTAAATAATGCAGCAGAGGCCTTAAATACCGCAGCAGCATACTTAAATAATGCAGCAAAGTCCTTAAATAATGCAGCAGAGTCCTTAAATAATGCAACAAAGTCCTTAAATAATGCAGCAGAGTCCTTAAATAATGCAACAAAGTCCTTAAATAAAGCACCAGAGTACTTAAATAATGCAGCAAAGTCCTTAAATAATGCAGCAGAGTCCTTAAATAATGCAACAAAGTCCTTAAATAATGCAGCAGAGTCCTTAAATAATGCAACAAAGTCCTTAAATAATGCAGCAGAGTCCTTAAATAATGCAACAAAGTCCTTAAATAATGCAGCAGAGTCCTTAAATAATGCAGCAAAGTCCTTAAATAATGCAGCAGAGTCCTTAAACAATGCAGCACAGTCCTTAAATAATGCAACAAAGTCCTTAAATAATGCAGCAGAGTCCTTAAATAATGCAGCAAAGTTCTTAAATAATGCAGCAGAGTCCTTAAACAATGCAGCACAGTCCTTAAATAATGCAGCAAAGTCCTTAAATAATGCAGCAGAGTCCTTAAATAATGCAGCAAACTCATAAAATAATGCAGCAAAGTACTTAAATAATGCAGCAAATTCCTTAAATAATGCAGCAGAATCCTTAAATAATGCAGCAAAGTCCTTAAATAATGCAGCAGATTCCTTAAATAATGCAACAAAGTCCTTAAATAATGCAGCAGAGTCCTTAAATAATGCAACAAAGTCCTTAAATAATGCACCAGAGTACTTAAATAATGCAGCAAAGTCCTTAAATAATGCAGCAGAGTCCTTAAATAATGCAACAAAGTCCTTAAATAATGCAGCAGAGTCCTTAAATAATGCAACAAAGTCCTTAAATAATGCAGCAGAGTCCTTAAATAATGCAACAAAGTCCTTAAATAATGCAGCAGAGTCCTTAAATAATGCAGCAAAGTCCTTAAATAATGCAGCAGAGTCCTTAAACAATGCAGCACAGTCCTTAAATAATGCAACAAAGTCCTTAAATAATGCAGCAGAGTCCTTAAATAATGCAGCAAAGTTCTTAAATAATGCAGCAGAGTCCTTAAACAATGCAGCACAGTCCTTAAATAATGCAGCAAAGTCCTTAAATAATGCAGCAGAGTCCTTAAATAATGCAGCAAACTCATTAAATAATGCAGCAAAGTACTTAAATAATGCAGCAAATTCCTTAAATAATGCAGCAGAATCCTTAAATAATGCAATAAAGTCCTTAAATAATGCAGCAGAGTCCTTAAATAATGCAATAAATTCCTTAAATAATGCAGCAGAATCCTTAAATAATGCAATAAAGTCAATAAATAATGCAGCAGAGTCCTTAAATACTGCAGCAGAGACCTTAAATAATGCAGCAAAAACCTTAAATAATGCAGCAGAGTCCTTATATAATGCAGCAGAGTCCTAAAATACCGCAGCAGAGTCCTTAAATAATGCAGCAGAGTCCTTAAATAATGCAGCAAATTCATTAAATAATGCAGCAGAGTCCTTAAATAATGCAACAAAGTCCTTAAATAATGCAGCAGATTCCTTAAATTTCGCAGCAGCGTCCTTAAATAATGCATCAAAGTCCTTAAATAATGCAGCAGAGTCCTAAAATACCGCAGCAGAGTCCTTAAATAATGCAGCAAAGTCCTTAAATAATGCAGCAGAGTGCTTACATAATGCAGCAGAGTCCTTAAATTCCGCAGCAGAGTCATTAAATAATGCAGCAGAGTCCTTAAATAATGCAGCAAATTCATTAAATAATGCACAGAGTCATTAAATAATGCAACAAAGTCCTTAAATAATGCAGCAGAGTCCTTAAATAATGCAACAAAGTCCTTAAATAATGCAGCAGATTCCTTAAATAAAGCAGCAGAGTGCTTAAATAATGCAGCAGAGTCCTTAAATACCGCAGCAGAGTCATTAAATAATACAGCAGAGTCCTTAAATAATGCAGCAAATTCCTTAAATAATGCAGAGTCCTTAAATAATGCACTAAATTCCTTAAATAAAATGCAGCAACGCCCTTAATAATGCAGCAGAGTCCTTAAATAATTCAGCAAAGTCCTTAAATAATGCAGCAGAGTCCTTAAATACCGCAGCAGCGTCCTTAAATAATGCAACAAAGTCCTTAAATAATGCAGCTGAACCCTTAAATAATGCAACAAAGTCCTTAAATAATGCAGCAGACTCCTTAAATAATGCAACAAACTCCTTAAATAATGCAGCAGAGTACTTAAATAATGCAGCAGAGTACTTAAATAATGCAGCAAATTCCTTAAATAATGCAGCAGAATCCTTAAATAATGCAATAAAATCCTTAAATAATGCAGCAACGTCCTTAATAATGCAGCAGAGTCCTTAAATAATACAGCAAAGTTCTTAAATAATGCAGCAGAGGACTTAAATACTGCAGCAGCGTCCTTAAATAATGCAGCAGAGTCCTTAAATAATGCAACAAAGTCCTTAAATAATGCAGCAGAATCCTTAAATAATGCAAAAAATTCCTTAAATAATGCAGAAGAGTACTTAAATAATGCAGAAAAGTTGTTAAATAATGCAGCAAAGTCCTTAAATAATGCAGCAGAGTCCTTAAACATTGCAGCACAGTCCTTAAATAATGCAACAAAGTCCTTAAATAATGCAGCAGAGTCCTTAAATAATGCAGCAAAGTCCTTAAAAAATGCAGCAGAGTCCTTAAACAATGCAACACAGTCCTTAAATAATGCAGCAGAGTCCTTAAATACTGCAGCAGAGTCCTTAAATAATGCAGCAAAGTCCTTAAATAATGCAGCAGAGTCCTTAAATATTGCAGCAGAGTCCTTAAATAATGCAGCAAAGTCCTTAAATAATGCAGCAGAGTCCTTAAATTCCGCAGCAGAGTGATTAAATAATGCAACAAAGTCCTTAATAATGCAGCAGAGTCCTTAAATAATGCAGCAAATTCTTTAAATAATGCAGCAGAATCCTTAAATAATGCAATAAAGTCCTTATCTAATGCAGCAACGTCCTTAATAATGCAGCAGAGTCCTTAAATAATGCAGCAAAGTACTTAAATAATGCAGCAGAGGCCTTAAATACCGCAGCAGCATACTTAAATAATGCAGCAAAGTCCTTAAATAATGCAGCAGAGTCCTTAAATAATGCAACAAAGTCCTTAAATAATGCAGCAGAGTCCTTAAATAATGCAGCAAAGTCCTTAAATAATGCAGCAGAGTCCTTAAATAATGCAACAAAGTCCTTAAATAATGCAGCAGAGTCCTTAAATAATGCAGCAGAGTCCTTAAATAATGCAACAAAGTCCTTAAATAATGCAGCAGAGTCCTTAAATAATGCAACAAAGTCCTTAAATAATGCAGCAGAGTCCTTAAATAATGCAGCAAAGTCCTTAAATAATGCAGCAGAGTCCTTAAACAATGCAGCACAGTCCTTAAATAATGCAACAAAGTCCTTAAATAATGCAGCAGAGTCCTTAAATAATGCAGCAAAGTCCTTAAATAATGCAGCAGAGCCCTTAAACAATGCAGCACAGTCCTTAAATAATGCAGCAAAGTCCTTAAATAATGCAGCAGAGTCCTTAAATACAGCAGCAGCGTCCTTAAATAATGCAACAAAGTCCTTAAATAATGCAGCAGAGTCCTTAAATAATGCATCAAAGTCCTTAAATAATGCAGCAGAGTCCTTAAATAATGCAACAAACTCATTAAATAATGCAGCAGAGTCCTTAAATAATGCATCAGCGTCCTTAAATAATGCAAAAAAGTCCTTAAATAATGCAGCAAAGTCCTTAAATAATGCAGCAGAGTCCTTAAATACAGCAGCAGAGTCCTTAAATAATTCAGCAAAGTCCTTAAATAATGCAGCAGAGTCCTTAAATAATGCAATAAAGTCCTTATCTAATGCAGCAACGTCCTTAATAATGCAGCAGAGTCCTTAAATAATGCAGCAAAGTACTTAAATAATGCAGCAGAGGCCTTAAATACCGCAGCAGCATACTTAAATAATGCAGCAAAGTCCTTAAATAATGCAGCAGAGTCCCTAAATAATGCAACAAAGTCCTTAAATAATGCAGCAGAGTCCTTAAATAATGCAACAAAGTCCTTAAATAATGCACCAGAGTACTTAAATAATGCAACAAAGTCCTTAATAATGCAGCAGAGTCCTTAAATAATGCAGCAAATTCTTTAAATAATGCAGCAGAATCCTTAAATAATGCAATAAAGTCCTTATCTAATGCAGCAACGTCCTTAATAATGCAGCAGAGTCCTTAAATAATGCAGCAAAGTACTTAAATAATGCAGCAGAGGCCTTAAATACCGCAGCAGCATACTTAAATAATGCAGCAAAGTCCTTAAATAATGCAGCAGAGTCCTTAAATAATGCAACAAAGTCCTTAAATAATGCAGCAGAGTCCTTAAATAATGCAACAAAGTCCTTAAATAATGCACCAGAGTACTTAAATAATGCAGCAAAGTCCTTAAATAATGCAGCAGAGTCCTTAAATAATGCAACAAAGTCCTTAAATAATGCAGCAGAGTCCTTAAATAATGCAACAAAGTCCTTAAATAATGCAGCAGAGTCCTTAAATAATGCAACAAAGTCCTTAAATAATGCAGCAGAGTCCTTAAATAATGCAGCAAAGTCCTTAAATAATGCAGCAGAGTCCTTAAACAATGCAGCACAGTCCTTAAATAATGCAACAAAGTCCTTAAATAATGCAGCAGAGTCCTTAAATAATGCAGCAAAGTTCTTAAATAATGCAGCAGAGTCCTTAAACAATGCAGCACAGTCCTTAAATAATGCAGCAAAGTCCTTAAATAATGCAGCAGAGTCCTTAAATAATGCAGCAAACTCATTAAATAATGCAGCAAAGTACTTAAATAATGCAGCAAATTCCTTAAATAATGCAGCAGAATCCTTAAATAATGCAGCAAAGTCCTTAAATAATGCAGCAGAGTCCTTAAATAATGCAACAAAGTCCTTAAATAATGCAGCAGAGTCCTTAAATAATGCAACAAAGTCCTTAAATAATGCACCAGAGTACTTAAATAATGCAGCAAAGTCCTTAAATAATGCAGCAGAGTCCTTAAATAATGCAACAAAGTCCTTAAATAATGCAGCAGAGTCCTTAAATAATGCAACAAAGTCCTTAAATAATGCAGCAGAGTCCTTAAATAATGCAACAAAGTCCTTAAATAATGCAGCAGAGTCCTTAAATAATGCAGCAAAGTCCTTAAATAATGCAGCAGAGTCCTTAAACAATGCAGCACAGTCCTTAAATAATGCAACAAAGTCCTTAAATAATGCAGCAGAGTCCTTAAATAATGCAGCAAAGTTCTTAAATAATGCAGCAGAGTCCTTAAACAATGCAGCACAGTCCTTAAATAATGCAGCAAAGTCCTTAAATAATGCAGCAGAGTCCTTAAATAATGCAGCAAACTCATTAAATAATGCAGCAAAGTACTTAAATAATGCAGCAAATTCCTTAAATAATGCAGCAGAATCCTTAAATAATGCAATAAAGTCCTTAAATAATGCAGCAGAGTCCTTAAATAATGCAATAAATTCCTTAAATAATGCAGCAGAATCCTTAAATAATGCAATAAAGTCAATAAATAATGCAGCAGAGTCCTTAAATACTGCAGCAGAGACCTTAAATAATGCAGCAAATTCATTAAATAATGCAGCAGAGTCCTTAAATAATGCAACAAAGTCCTTAAATAATGCAGCAGATTCCTTAAATTTCGCAGCAGCGTCCTTAAATAATGCATCAAAGTCCTTAAATAATGCAGCAGAGTCCTAAAATACCGCAGCAGAGTCCTTAAATAATGCAGCAAAGTCCTTAAATAATGCAGCAGAGTGCTTACATAATGCAGCAGAGTCCTTAAATTCCGCAGCAGAGTCATTAAATAATGCAGCAGAGTCCTTAAATAATGCAGCAAATTCATTAAATAATGCACAGAGTCATTAAATAATGCAACAAAGTCCTTAAATAATGCAGCAGAGTCCTTAAATAATGCAACAAAGTCCTTAAATAATGCAGCAGATTCCTTAAATAAAGCAGCAGAGTGCTTAAATAATGCAGCAGAGTCCTTAAATACCGCAGCAGAGTCATTAAATAATACAGCAGAGTCCTTAAATAATGCAGCAAATTCCTTAAATAATGCAGAGTCCTTAAATAATGCACTAAATTCCTTAAATAAAATGCAGCAACGCCCTTAATAATGCAGCAGAGTCCTTAAATAATTCAGCAAAGTCGTTAAATAATGCAGCAGAGTCCTTAAATACCGCAGCAGCGTCCTTAAATAATGCAACAAAGTCCTTAAATAATGCAGCTGAACCCTTAAATAATGCAACAAAGTCCTTAAATAATGCAGCAGACTCCTTAAATAATGCAACAAACTCCTTAAATAATGCAGCAGAGTACTTAAATAATGCAGCAGAGTACTTAAATAATGCAGCAAATTCCTTAAATAATGCAGCAGAATCCTTAAATAATGCAATAAAATCCTTAAATAATGCAGCAACGTCCTTAATAATGCAGCAGAGTCCTTAAATAATACAGCAGAGTCCTTAAATAATGCAGCAAAGTCCTTAAATAATGCAGCAGAGTCCTTAAATAATGCAACAAAGTCCTTAAATAATGCAGCAGAGTCCTTAAATAATGCAGCAAAGTCCTTAAAAAATGCAGCAGAGTCCTTAAACAATGCAACACAGTCCTTAAATAATGCAGCAGAGTCCTTAAATACTGCAGCAGAGTCCTTAAATAATGCAGCAAAGTCCTTAAATAATGCAGCAGAGTCCTTAAATATTGCAGCAGAGTCCTTAAATAATGCAGCAAAGTCCTTAAATAATGCAGCAGAGTCCTTAAATTCCGCAGCAGAGTGATTAAATAATGCAACAAAGTCCTTAATAATGCATCAGAGTCCTTAAATAATGCAGCAAATTCTTTAAATAATGCAGCAGAATCCTTAAATAATGCAATAAAGTCCTTATCTAATGCAGCAACGTCCTTAATAATGCAGCAGAGTCCTTTAATAATGCAGCAAAGTACTTAAATAATGCAGCAGAGGCCTTAAATACCGCAGCAGCATACTTAAATAATGCAGCAAAGTCCTTAAATAATGCAGCAGAGTCCTTAAATAATGCAACAAAGTCCTTAAATAATGCAGCAGAGTCCTTAAATAATGCAGCAAAGTCCTTAAATAATGCAGCAGAGTCCTTAAATAATGCAACAAAGTCCTTAAATAATGCAGCAGAGTCCTTAAATAATGCAGCAGAGTCCTTAAATAATGCAACAAAGTCCTTAAATAATGCAGCAGAGTCCTTAAATAATGCAACAAAGTCCTTAAATAATGCAGCAGAGTCCTTAAATAATGCAGCAAAGTCCTTAAATAATGCAGCAGAGTCCTTAAACAATGCAGCACAGTCCTTAAATAATGCAACAAAGTCCTTAAATAATGCAGCAGAGTCCTTAAATAATGCAGCAAAGTCCTTAAATAATGCAGCAGAGTCCTTAAACAATGCAGCACAGTCCTTAAATAATGCAGCAAAGTCCTTAAATAATGCAGCAGAGTCCTTAAATACAGCAGCAGCGTCCTTAAATAATGCAACAAAGTCCTTAAATAATGCAGCAGAGTCCTTAAATAATGCATCAAAGTCCTTAAATAATGCAGCAGAGTCCTTAAATAATGCAACAAACTCATTAAATAATGCAGCAAAGTACTTAAATAATGCAGCAAATTCCTTAAATAATGCAGCAGAATCCTTAAATAATGCAATAAAGTCCTTAAATAATGCAGCAGAGTCCTTAAATAATGCAATCAATTCCTTAAGTAATGCAGCAGAATCCTTAAATAATGCAATAAAGTCATTAAATAATGCAGCAGAGTCCTTAAATAATGCAGCAAAGTCCTTAAATAATGCAGCAAAGTACTTAAATAATGCAGCAGATTCCTTAAATTCTGCAGCAGCGTCCTTAAATAATGCATCAAAGTCCTTAAATAATGCAGCAGAGTCCTTAAATACCACAGCAGAGTCATTAAATAATGCAGCAGAGTCCTTAAATAATGCAGCATATTCCTTAAATAATGCAGCAGAATCCTTAAATAATGCAATAAAATCCTTAAATAATGCAGCAACGTCCTTAATAATGCAGCAGAGTCCTTAAATAATACAGCAAATTTCTTAAATAATGCAGCAGAGGACTTAAATACTGCAGCAGCGTCCTTAAATAATGCAGCAGAGTCCTTAAATAATGCAACAAAGTCCTTAAATAATGCAGCAGAATCCTTAAATAATGCAAAAAATTCCTTAAATAATGCAGAAGAGTACTTAAATAATGCAGAAAAGTTGTTAAATAATGCAGCAAAGTCCTTAAATAATGCAGCAGAGTCCTTAAACATTGCAGCACAGTCCTTAAATAATGCAACAAAGTCCTTAAATAATGCAGCAGAGTCCTTAAATAATGCAGCAAAGTCCTTAAAAAATGCAGCAGAGTCCTTAAACAATGCAACACAGTGCTTAAATAATGCAGCAGAGTCCTTAAATACTGCAGCAGAGTCCTTAAATAATGCAGCAAAGTCCTTAAATAATGCAGCAGAGTCCTTAAATATTGCAGCAGAGTCCTTAAATAATGCAGCAAAGTCCTTAAATAATGCAGCAGAGTCCTTAAATTCCGCAGCAGAGTGATTAAATAATGCAACAAAGTCCTTAATAATGCAGCAGAGTCCTTAAATAATGCAGCAAATTCTTTAAATAATGCAGCAGAATCCTTAAATAATGCAATAAAGTCCTTATCTAATGCAGCAACGTCCTTAATAATGCAGCAGAGTCCTTAAATAATGCAGCAAAGTACTTAAATAATGCAGCAGAGGCCTTAAATACCGCAGCAGCATACTTAAATAATGCAGCAAAGTCCTTAAATAATGCAGCAGAGTCCTTAAATAATGCAACAAAGTCCTTAAATAATGCAGCAGAGTCCTTAAATAATGCAGCAAAGTCCTTAAATAATGCAGCAGAGTCCTTAAATAATGCAACAAAGTCCTTAAATAATGCAGCAGAGTCCTTAAATAATGCAGCAGAGTCCTTAAATAATGCAACAAAGTCCTTAAATAATGCAGCAGAGTCCTTAAATAATGCAACAAAGTCCTTAAATAATGCAGCAGAGTCCTTAAATAATGCAGCAAAGTCCTTAAATAATGCAGCAGAGTCCTTAAACAATGCAGCACAGTCCTTAAATAATGCAACAAAGTCCTTAAATAATGCAGCAGAGTCCTTAAATAATGCAGCAAAGTCCTTAAATAATGCAGCAGAGTCCTTAAACAATGCAGCACAGTCCTTAAATAATGCAGCAAAGTCCTTAAATAATGCAGCAGAGTCCTTAAATACAGCAGCAGCGTCCTTAAATAATGCAACAAAGTCCTTAAATAATGCAGCAGAGTCCTTAAATAATGCATCAAAGTCCTTAAATAATGCAGCAGAGTCCTTAAATAATGCAGCAACATCCTTAAATAATGCAGCAGAGTCCTTAAATACTGCATCAGCGTCCTTAAATAATGCAACAAAGTCCTTAAATAATGCAGCAAAGTCCTTAAATAATGCAGCAGAGTCCTTAAATACAGCAGCAGAGTCCTTAAATAATTCAGCAAAGTCCTTAAATAATGCAGCAGAGTCCTTAAATAATGCAATAAAGTCCTTATCTAATGCAGCAACGTCCTTAATAATGCAGCAGAGTCCTTAAATAATGCAGCAAAGTACTTAAATAATGCAGCAGAGGCCTTAAATACCGCAGCAGCATACTTAAATAATGCAGCAAAGTCCTTAAATAATGCAGCAGAGTCCTTAAATAATGCAACAAAGTCCTTAAATAATGCAGCAGAGTCCTTAAATAATGCAACAAAGTCCTTAAATAATGCACCAGAGTACTTAAATAATGCAACAAAGTCCTTAATAATGCAGCAGAGTCCTTAAATAATGCAGCAAATTCTTTAAATAATGCAGCAGAATCCTTAAATAATGCAATAAAGTCCTTATCTAATGCAGCAACGTCCTTAATAATGCAGCAGAGTCCTTAAATAATGCAGCAAAGTACTTAAATAATGCAGCAGAGGCCTTAATTACCGCAGCAGCATACTTAAATAATGCAGCAAAGTCCTTAAATAATGCAGCAGAGTCCTTAAATAATGCAACAAAGTCCTTAAATAATGCAGCAGAGTCCTTAAATAATGCAACAAAGTCCTTAAATAATGCACCAGAGTACTTAAATAATGCAGCAACGTCCTTAAATAATGCAGCAGAGTCCTTAAATAATGCAACAAAGTCCTTAAATAATGCAGCAGAGTCCTTAAATAATGCAACAAAGTCCTTAAATAATGCAGCAGAGTCCTCAAATAATGCAACAAAGTCCTTAAATAATGCAGCAGAGTCCTTAAATAATGCAGCAAAGTCCTTAAATAATGCAGCAGAGTCCTTAAACAATGCAGCACAGTCCTTAAATAATGCAACAAAGTCCTTAAATAATGCAGCAGAGTCCTTAAATAATGCAGCAAAGTTCTTAAATAATGCAGCAGAGTCCTTAAACAATGCAGCACAGTCCTTAAATAATGCAGCAAAGTCCTTAAATAATGCAGCAGAGTCCTTAAATAATGCAGCAAACTCATTAAATAATGCAGCAAAGTACTTAAATAATGCAGCAAATTCCTTAAATAATGCAGCAGAATCCTTAAATAATGCAGCAAAGTCCTTAAATAATGCAGCAGAGTCCTTAAATAATGCAACAAAGTCCTTAAATAATGCAGCAGAGTCCTTAAATAATGCAACAAAGTCCTTAAATAATGCACCAGAGTACTTAAATAATGCAGCAAAGTCCTTAAATAATGCAGCAGAGTCCTTAAATAATGCAACAAAGTCCTTAAATAATGCAGCAGAGTCCTTAAATAATGCAACAAAGTCCTTAAATAATGCAGCAGAGTCCTTAAATAATGCAACAAAGTCCTTAAATAATGCAGCAGAGTCCTTAAATAATGCAGCAAAGTCCTTAAATAATGCAGCAGAGTCCTTAAACAATGCAGCACAGTCCTTAAATAATGCAACAAAGTCCTTAAATAATGCAGCAGAGTCCTTAAATAATGCAGCAAAGTTCTTAAATAATGCAGCAGAGTCCTTAAACAATGCAGCACAGTCCTTAAATAATGCAGCAAAGTCCTTAAATAATGCAGCAGAGTCCTTAAATAATGCAGCAAACTCATTAAATAATGCAGCAAAGTACTTAAATAATGCAGCAAATTCCTTAAATAATGCAGCAGAATCCTTAAATAATGCAATAAAGTCCTTAAATAATGCAGCAGAGTCCTTAAATAATGCAATAAATTCCTTAAATAATGCAGCAGAATCCTTAAATAATGCAATAAAGTCAATAAATAATGCAGCAGAGTCCTTAAATACTGCAGCAGAGACCTTAAATAATGCAGCAAATTCATTAAATAATGCAGCAGAGTCCTTAAATAATGCAACAAAGTCCTTAAATAATGCAGCAGATTCCTTAAATTTCGCAGCAGCGTCCTTAAATAATGCATCAAAGTCCTTAAATAATGCAGCAGAGTCCTAAAATACCGCAGCAGAGTCCTTAAATAATGCAGCAAAGTTCTTAAATAATGCAGCAGAGTGCTTACATAATGCAGCAGAGTCCTTAAATTCCGCAGCAGAGTCATTAAATAATGCAGCAGAGTCCTTAAATAATGCAGCAAATTCATTAAATAATGCACAGAGTCATTAAATAATGCAACAAAGTCCTTAAATAATGCAGCAGAGTCCTTAAATAATGCAACAAAGTCCTTAAATAATGCAGCAGATTCCTTAAATAAAGCAGCAGAGTGCTTAAATAATGCAGCAGAGTCCTTAAATACCGCAGCAGAGTCATTAAATAATACAGCAGAGTCCTTAAATAATGCAGCAAATTCCTTAAATAATGCAGAGTCCTTAAATAATGCACTAAATTCCTTAAATAAAATGCAGCAACGCCCTTAATAATGCAGCAGAGTCCTTAAATAATTCAGCAAAGTCCTTAAATAATGCAGCAGAGTCCTTAAATACCGCAGCAGCGTCCTTAAATAATGCAACAAAGTCCTTAAATAATGCAGCTGAACCCTTAAATAATGCAACAAAGTCCTTAAATAATGCAGCAGACTCCTTAAATAATGCAACAAACTCCTTAAATAATGCAGCAGAGTACTTAAATAATGCAGCAGAGTACTTAAATAATGCAGCAAATTCCTTAAATAATGCAGCAGAATCCTTAAATAATGCAATAAAATCCTTAAATAATGCAGCAACGTCCTTAATAATGCAGCAGAGTCCTTAAATAATACAGCAAAGTTCTTAAATAATGCAGCAGAGGACTTAAATACTGCAGCAGCGTCCTTAAATAATGCAGCAGAGTCCTTAAATAATGCAACAAAGTCCTTAAATAATGCAGCAGAATCCTTAAATAATGCAAAAAATTCCTTAAATAATGCAGAAGAGTACTTAAATAATGCAGAAAAGTTGTTAAATAATGCAGCAAAGTCCTTAAATAATGCAGCAGAGTCCTTAAACATTGCAGCACAGTCCTTAAATAATGCAACAAAGTCCTTAAATAATGCAGCAGAGTCCTTAAATAATGCAGCAAAGTCCTTAAAAAATGCAGCAGAGTCCTTAAACAATGCAACACAGTCCTTAAATAATGCAGCAGAGTCCTTAAATACTGCAGCAGAGTCCTTAAATAATGCAGCAAAGTCCTTAAATAATGCAGCAGAGTCCTTAAATATTGCAGCAGAGTCCTTAAATAATGCAGCAAAGTCCTTAAATAATGCAGCAGAGTCCTTAAATTCCGCAGCAGAGTGATTAAATAATGCAACAAAGTCCTTAATAATGCAGCAGAGTCCTTAAATAATGCAGCAAATTATTTAAATAATGCAGCAGAATCCTTAAATAATGCAATAAAGTCCTTATCTAATGCAGCAACGTCCTTAATAATGCAGCAGAGTCCTTTAATAATGCAGCAAAGTACTTAAATAATGCAGCAGAGGCCTTAAATACCGCAGCAGCATACTTAAATAATGCAGCAAAGTCCTTAAATAATGCAGCAGAGTCCTTAAATAATGCAACAAAGTCCTTAAATAATGCAGCAGAGTCCTTAAATAATGCAGCAAAGTCCTTAAATAATGCAGCAGAGTCCTTAAATAATGCAACAAAGTCCTTAAATAATGCAGCAGAGTCCTTAAATAATGCAGCAGAGTCCTTAAATAATGCAACAAAGTCCTTAAATAATGCAGCAGAGTCCTTAAATAATGCAACAAAGTCCTTAAATAATGCAGCAGAGTCCTTAAATAATGCAGCAAAGTCCTTAAATAATGCAGCAGAGTCCTTAAACAATGCAGCACAGTCCTTAAATAATGCAACAAAGTCCTTAAATAATGCAGCAGAGTCCTTAAATAATGCAGCAAAGTCCTTAAATAATGCAGCAGAGTCCTTAAACAATGCAGCACAGTCCTTAAATAATGCAGCAAAGTCCTTAAATAATGCAGCAGAGTCCTTAAATACAGCAGCAGCGTCCTTAAATAATGCAACAAAGTCCTTAAATAATGCAGCAGAGTCCTTAAATAATGCATCAAAGTCCTTAAATAATGCAGCAGAGTCCTTAAATAATGCAACAAACTCATTAAATAATGCAGCAAAGTACTTAAATAATGCAGCAAATTCCTTAAATAATGCAGCAGAATCCTTAAATAATGCAATAAAGTCCTTAAATAATGCAGCAGAGTCCTTAAATAATGCAATCAATTCCTTAAGTAATGCAGCAGAATCCTTAAATAATGCAATAAAGTCATTAAATAATGCAGCAGAGTCCTTAAATAATGCAACAAAGTCCTTAAATAATGCAGCAGATTCCTTAAATTCTGCAGCAGCGTCCTTAAATAATGCATCAAAGTCCTTAAATAATGCAGCAGAGTCCTTAAATACCACAGCAGAGTCATTAAATAATGCAGCAGAGTCCTTAAATAATGCAGCATATTCCTTAAATAATGCAGCAGAATCCTTAAATAATGCAATAAAATCCTTAAATAATGCAGCAACGTCCTTAATAATGCAGCAGAGTCCTTAAATAATACAGCAAATTTCTTAAATAATGCAGCAGAGGACTTAAATACTGCAGCAGCGTCCTTAAATAATGCAGCAGAGTCCTTAAATAATGCAACAAAGTCCTTAAATAATGCAGCAGAATCCTTAAATAATGCAAAAAATTCCTTAAATAATGCAGAAGAGTACTTAAATAATGCAGAAAAGTTGTTAAATAATGCAGCAAAGTCCTTAAATAATGCAGCAGAGTCCTTAAACATTGCAGCACAGTCCTTAAATAATGCAACAAAGTCCTTAAATAATGCAGCAGAGTCCTTAAATAATGCAGCAAAGTCCTTAAAAAATGCAGCAGAGTCCTTAAACAATGCAACACAGTCCTTAAATAATGCAGCAGAGTCCTTAAATACTGCAGCAGAGTCCTTAAATAATGCAGCAAAGTCCTTAAATAATGCAGCAGAGTCCTTAAATATTGCAGCAGAGTCCTTAAATAATGCAGCAAAGTCCTTAAATAATGCAGCAGAGTCCTTAAATTCCGCAGCAGAGTGATTAAATAATGCAACAAAGTCCTTAATAATGCAGCAGAGTCCTTAAATAATGCAGCAAATTCTTTAAATAATGCAGCAGAATCCTTAAATAATGCAATAAAGTCCTTATCTAATGCAGCAACGTCCTTAATAATGCAGCAGAGTCCTTAAATAATGCAGCAAAGTACTTAAATAATGCAGCAGAGGCCTTAAATACCGCAGCAGCATACTTAAATAATGCAGCAAAGTCCTTAAATAATGCAGCAGAGTCCTTAAATAATGCAACAAAGTCCTTAAATAATGCAGCAGAGTCCTTAAATAATGCAACAAAGTCCTTAAATAATGCAGCAGAGTCCTTAAATAATGCAACAAAGTCCTTAAATAATGCAGCAGAGTCCTTAAATAATGCAGCAAAGTCCTTAAATAATGCAGCAGAGTCCTTAAACAATGCAGCACAGTCCTTAAATAATGCAACAAAGTCCTTAAATAATGCAGCAGAGTCCTTAAATAATGCAGCAAAGTCCTTAAATAATGCAGCAGAGTCCTTAAACAATGCAGCACAGTCCTTAAATAATGCAGCAAAGTCCTTAAATAATGCAGCAGAGTCCTTAAATACAGCAGCAGCGTCCTTAAATAATGCAACAAAGTCCTTAAATAATGCAGCAGAGTCCTTAAATAATGCATCAAAGTCCTTAAATAATGCAGCAGAGTCCTTAAATAATGCAGCAACATCCTTAAATAATGCAGCAGAGTCCTTAAATACTGCATCAGCGTCCTTAAATAATGCAACAAAGTCCTTAAATAATGCAGCAAAGTCCTTAAATAATGCAGCAGAGTCCTTAAATACAGCAGCAGAGTCCTTAAATAATTCAGCAAAGTCCTTAAATAATGCAGCAGAGTCCTTAAATAATGCAATAAAGTCCTTATCTAATGCAGCAACGTCCTTAATAATGCAGCAGAGTCCTTAAATAATGCAGCAAAGTACTTAAATAATGCAGCAGAGGCCTTAAATACCGCAGCAGCATACTTAAATAATGCAGCAAAGTCCTTAAATAATGCAGCAGAGTCCTTAAATAATGCAACAAAGTCCTTAAATAATGCAGCAGAGTCCTTAAATAATGCAACAAAGTCCTTAAATAATGCACCAGAGTACTTAAATAATGCAACAAAGTCCTTAATAATGCAGCAGAGTCCTTAAATAATGCAGCAAATTCTTTAAATAATGCAGCAGAATCCTTAAATAATGCAATAAAGTCCTTATCTAATGCAGCAACGTCCTTAATAATGCAGCAGAGTCCTTAAATAATGCAGCAAAGTACTTAAATAATGCAGCAGAGGCCTTAAATACCGCAGCAGCATACTTAAATAATGCAGCAAAGTCCTTAAATAATGCAGCAGAGTCCTTAAATAATGCAACAAAGTCCTTAAATAATGCAGCAGAGTCCTTAAATAATGCAACAAAGTCCTTAAATAATGCACCAGAGTACTTAAATAATGCAGCAACGTCCTTAAATAATGCAGCAGAGTCCTTAAATAATGCAACAAAGTCCTTAAATAATGCAGCAGCGTCCTTAAATAATGCAACAAAGTCCTTAAATAATGCAGCTGAACCCTTAAATAATGCAACAAAGTCCTTAAATAATGCAGCAGACTCCTTAAATAATGCAACAAACTCCTTAAATAATGCAGCAGAGTACTTAAATAATGCAGCAGAGTACTTAAATAATGCAGCAAATTCCTTAAATAATGCAGCAGAATCCTTAAATAATGCAATAAAATCCTTAAATAATGCAGCAACGTCCTTAATAATGCAGCAGAGTCCTTAAATAATACAGCAAAGTTCTTAAATAATGCAGCAGAGGACTTAAATACTGCAGCAGCGTCCTTAAATAATGCAGCAGAGTCCTTAAATAATGCAACAAAGTCCTTAAATAATGCAGCAGAATCCTTAAATAATGCAAAAAATTCCTTAAATAATGCAGAAGAGTACTTAAATAATGCAGAAAAGTTGTTAAATAATGCAGCAAAGTCCTTAAATAATGCAGCAGAGTCCTTAAACATTGCAGCACAGTCCTTAAATAATGCAACAAAGTCCTTAAATAATGCAGCAGAGTCCTTAAATAATGCAGCAAAGTCCTTAAAAAATGCAGCAGAGTCCTTAAACAATGCAACACAGTCCTTAAATAATGCAGCAGAGTCCTTAAATACTGCAGCAGAGTCCTTAAATAATGCAGCAAAGTCCTTAAATAATGCAGCAGAGTCCTTAAATATTGCAGCAGAGTCCTTAAATAATGCAGCAAAGTCCTTAAATAATGCAGCAGAGTCCTTAAATTCCGCAGCAGAGTGATTAAATAATGCAACAAAGTCCTTAATAATGCAGCAGAGTCCTTAAATAATGCAGCAAATTCTTTAAATAATGCAGCAGAATCCTTAAATAATGCAATAAAGTCCTTATCTAATGCAGCAACGTCCTTAATAATGCAGCAGAGTCCTTAAATAATGCAGCAAAGTACTTAAATAATGCAGCAGAGGCCTTAAATACCGCAGCAGCATACTTAAATAATGCAGCAAAGTCCTTAAATAATGCAGCAGAGTCCTTAAATAATGCAACAAAGTCCTTAAATAATGCAGCAGAGTCCTTAAATAATGCAACAAAGTCCTTAAATAATGCAGCAAAGTCCTTAAATAATGCAGCAGAGTCCTTAAATACAGCAGCAGAGTCCTTAAATAATTCAGCAAAGTCCTTAAATAATGCAGCAGAGTCCTTAAATAATGCAATAAAGTCCTTATCTAATGCAGCAACGTCCTTAATAATGCAGCAGAGTCCTTAAATAATGCAGCAAAGTACTTAAATAATGCAGCAGAGGCCTTAAATACCGCAGCAGCATACTTAAATAATGCAGCAAAGTCCTTAAATAATGCAGCAGAGTCCTTAAATAATGCAACAAAGTCCTTAAATAATGCAGCAGAGTCCTTAAATAATGCAACAAAGTCCTTAAATAATGCACCAGAGTACTTAAATAATGCAACAAAGTCCTTAATAATGCAGCAGAGTCCTTAAATAATGCAGCAAATTCTTTAAATAATGCAGCAGAATCCTTAAATAATGCAATAAAGTCCTTATCTAATGCAGCAACGTCCTTAATAATGCAGCAGAGTCCTTAAATAATGCAGCAAAGTACTTAAATAATGCAGCAGAGGCCTTAAATACCGCAGCAGCATACTTAAATAATGCAGCAAAGTCCTTAAATAATGCAGCAGAGTCCTTAAATAATGCAACAAAGTCCTTAAATAATGCAGCAGAGTCCTTAAATAATGCAACAAAGTCCTTAAATAATGCACCAGAGTACTTAAATAATGCAGCAAAGTCCTTAAATAATGCAGCAGAGTCCTTAAATAATGCAACAAAGTCCTTAAATAATGCAGCAGAGTCCTTAAATAATGCAACAAAGTCCTTAAATAATGCAGCAGAGTCCTTAAATAATGCAACAAAGTCCTTAAATAATGCAGCAGAGTCCTTAAATAATGCAGCAAAGTCCTTAAATAATGCAGCAGAGTCCTTAAACAATGCAGCACAGTCCTTAAATAATGCAACAAAGTCCTTTAATAATGCAGCAGAGTCCTTAAATAATGCAGCAAAGTTCTTAAATAATGCAGCAGAGTCCTTAAACAATGCAGCACAGTCCTTAAATAATGCAGCAAAGTCCTTAAATAATGCAGCAGAGTCCTTAAATAATGCAGCAAACTCATAAAATAATGCAGCAAAGTACTTAAATAATGCAGCAAATTCCTTAAATAATGCAGCAGAATCCTTAAATAATGCAGCAAAGTCCTTAAATAATGCAGCAGATTCCTTAAATAATGCAACAAAGTCCTTAAATAATGCAGCAGAGTCCTTAAATAATGCAACAAAGTCCTTAAATAATGCACCAGAGTACTTAAATAATGCAGCAAAGTCCTTAAATAATGCAGCAGAGTCCTTAAATAATGCAACAAAGTCCTTAAATAATGCAGCAGAGTCCTTAAATAATGCAACAAAGTCCTTAAATAATGCAGCAGAGTCCTTAAATAATGCAACAAAGTCCTTAAATAATGCAGCAGAGTCATTAAATAATGCAGCAAAGTCCTTAAATAATGCAGCAGAGTCCTTAAACAATGCAGCACAGTCCTTAAATAATGCAACAAAGTCCTTAAATAATGCAGCAGAGTCCTTAAATAATGCAGCAAAGTTCTTAAATAATGCAGCAGAGTCCTTAAACAATGCAGCACAGTCCTTAAATAATGCAGCAAAGTCCTTAAATAATGCAGCAGAGTCCTTAAATAATGCAGCAAACTCATTAAATAATGCAGCAAAGTACTTAAATAATGCAGCAAATTCCTTAAATAATGCAGCAGAATCCTTAAATAATGCAATAAAGTCCTTAAATAATGCAGCAGAGTCCTTAAATAATGCAATAAATTCCTTAAATAATGCAGCAGAATCCTTAAATAATGCAATAAAGTCAATAAATAATGCAGCAGAGTCCTTAAATACTGCAGCAGAGACCTTAAATAATGCAGCAAAAACCTTAAATAATGCAGCAGAGTCCTTATATAATGCAGCAAAGTCCTAAAATACCGCAGCAGAGTCCTTAAATAATGCAGCAGAGTCCTTAAATAATGCAGCAAATTCATTAAATAATGCAGCAGAGTCCTTAAATAATGCAACAAAGTCCTTAAATAATGCAGCAGATTCCTTAAATTTCGCAGCAGCGTCCTTAAATAATGCATCAAAGTCCTTAAATAATGCAGCAGAGTCCTAAAATACCGCAGCAGAGTCCTTAAATAATGCAGCAAAGTCCTTAAATAATGCAGCAGAGTGCTTACATAATGCAGCAGAGTCCTTAAATTCCGCAGCAGAGTCATTAAATAATGCAGCAGAGTCCTTAAATAATGCAGCAAATTCATTAAATAATGCACAGAGTCATTAAATAATGCAACAAAGTCCTTAAATAATGCAGCAGAGTCCTTAAATAATGCAACAAAGTCCTTAAATAATGCAGCAGATTCCTTAAATAAAGCAGCAGAGTGCTTAAATAATGCAGCAGAGTCCTTAAATACCGCAGCAGAGTCATTAAATAATACAGCAGAGTCCTTAAATAATGCAGCAAATTCCTTAAATAATGCAGAGTCCTTAAATAATGCACTAAATTCCTTAAATAAAATGCAGCAACGCCCTTAATAATGCAGCAGAGTCCTTAAATAATTCAGCAAAGTCCTTAAATAATGCAGCAGAGTCCTTAAATACCGCAGCAGCGTCCTTAAATAATGCAACAAAGTCCTTAAATAATGCAGCTGAACCCTTAAATAATGCAACAAAGTCCTTAAATAATGCAGCAGACTCCTTAAATAATGCAACAAACTCCTTAAATAATGCAGCAGAGTACTTAAATAATGCAGCAGAGTACTTAAATAATGCAGCAAATTCCTTAAATAATGCAGCAGAATCCTTAAATAATGCAATAAAATCCTTAAATAATGCAGCAACGTCCTTAATAATGCAGCAGAGTCCTTAAATAATACAGCAAAGTTCTTAAATAATGCAGCAGAGGACTTAAATACTGCAGCAGCGTCCTTAAATAATGCAGCAGAGTCCTTAAATAATGCAACAAAGTCCTTAAATAATGCAGCAGAATCCTTAAATAATGCAAAAAATTCCTTAAATAATGCAGAAGAGTACTTAAATAATGCAGAAAAGTTGTTAAATAATGCAGCAAAGTCCTTAAATAATGCAGCAGAGTCCTTAAACATTGCAGCACAGTCCTTAAATAATGCAACAAAGTCCTTAAATAATGCAGCAGAGTCCTTAAATAATGCAGCAAAGTCCTTAAAAAATGCAGCAGAGTCCTTAAACAATGCAACACAGTCCTTAAATAATGCAGCAGAGTCCTTAAATACTGCAGCAGAGTCCTTAAATAATGCAGCAAAGTCCTTAAATAATGCAGCAGAGTCCTTAAATATTGCAGCAGAGTCCTTAAATAATGCAGCAAAGTCCTTAAATAATGCAGCAGAGTCCTTAAATTCCGCAGCAGAGTGATTAAATAATGCAACAAAGTCCTTAATAATGCAGCAGAGTCCTTAAATAATGCAGCAAATTCTTTAAATAATGCAGCAGAATCCTTAAATAATGCAATAAAGTCCTTATCTAATGCAGCAACGTCCTTAATAATGCAGCAGAGTCCTTAAATAATGCAGCAAAGTACTTAAATAATGCAGCAGAGGCCTTAAATACCGCAGCAGCATACTTAAATAATGCAGCAAAGTCCTTAAATAATGCAGCAGAGTCCTTAAATAATGCAACAAAGTCCTTAAATAATGCAGCAGAGTCCTTAAATAATGCAGCAAAGTCCTTAAATAATGCAGCAGAGTCCTTAAATAATGCAACAAAGTCCTTAAATAATGCAGCAGAGTCCTTAAATAATGCAGCAGAGTCCTTAAATAATGCAACAAAGTCCTTAAATAATGCAGCAGAGTCCTTAAATAATGCAACAAAGTCCTTAAATAATGCAGCAGAGTCCTTAAATAATGCAGCAAAGTCCTTAAATAATGCAGCAGAGTCCTTAAACAATGCATCACAGTCCTTAAATAATGCAACAAAGTCCTTAAATAATGCAGCAGAGTCCTTAAATAATGCAGCAAAGTCCTTAAATAATGCAGCAGAGCCCTTAAACAATGCAGCACAGTCCTTAAATAATGCAGCAAAGTCCTTAAATAATGCAGCAGAGTCCTTAAATACAGCAGCAGCGTCCTTAAATAATGCAACAAAGTCCTTAAATAATGCAGCAGAGTCCTTAAATAATGCATCAAAGTCCTTAAATAATGCAGCAGAGTCCTTAAATAATGCAACAAACTCATTAAATAATGCAGCAAAGTACTTAAATAATGCAGCAAATTCCTTAAATAATGCAGCAGAATCCTTAAATAATGCAATAAAGTCCTTAAATAATGCAGCAGAGTCCTTAAATAATGCAATCAATTCCTTAAATAATGCAGCAGAATCCTTAAATAATGCAATAAAGTCATTAAAAAATGCAGCAGAGTCCTTAAACAATGCAACACAGTCCTTAAATAATGCAGCAGAGTCCTTAAATACTGCAGCAGAGTCCTTAAATAATGCAGCAAAGTCCTTAAATAATGCAGCAGAGTCCTTAAATACCGCAGCAGCGTCCTTAAATAATGCAACAAAGTCCTTAAATAATGCAGCTGAACCCTTAAATAATGCAACAAAGTCCTTAAATAATGCAGCAGACTCCTTAAATAATGCAACAAACTCCTTAAATAATGCAGCAGAGTACTTAAATAATGCAGCAGAGTACTTAAATAATGCAGCAAATTCCTTAAATAATGCAGCAGAATCCTTAAATAATGCAATAAAATCCTTAAATAATGCAGCAACGTCCTTAATAATGCAGCAGAGTCCTTAAATAATACAGCAAAGTTCTTAAATAATGCAGCAGAGGACTTAAATACTGCAGCAGCGTCCTTAAATAATGCAGCAGAGTCCTTAAATAATGCAACAAAGTCCTTAAATAATGCAGCAGAATCCTTAAATAATGCAAAAAATTCCTTAAATAATGCAGAAGAGTACTTAAATAATGCAGAAAAGTTGTTAAATAATGCAGCAAAGTCCTTAAATAATGCAGCAGAGTCCTTAAACATTGCAGCACAGTCCTTAAATAATGCAACAAAGTCCTTAAATAATGCAGCAGAGTCCTTAAATAATGCAGCAAAGTCCTTAAAAAATGCAGCAGAGTCCTTAAACAATGCAACACAGTCCTTAAATAATGCAGCAGAGTCCTTAAATACTGCAGCAGAGTCCTTAAATAATGCAGCAAAGTCCTTAAATAATGCAGCAGAGTCCTTAAATATTGCAGCAGAGTCCTTAAATAATGCAGCAAAGTCCTTAAATAATGCAGCAGAGTCCTTAAATTCCGCAGCAGAGTGATTAAATAATGCAACAAAGTCCTTAATAATGCAGCAGAGTCCTTAAATAATGCAGCAAATTATTTAAATAATGCAGCAGAATCCTTAAATAATGCAATAAAGTCCTTATCTAATGCAGCAACGTCCTTAATAATGCAGCAGAGTCCTTTAATAATGCAGCAAAGTACTTAAATAATGCAGCAGAGGCCTTAAATACCGCAGCAGCATACTTAAATAATGCAGCAAAGTCCTTAAATAATGCAGCAGAGTCCTTAAATAATGCAACAAAGTCCTTAAATAATGCAGCAGAGTCCTTAAATAATGCAGCAAAGTCCTTAAATAATGCAGCAGAGTCCTTAAATAATGCAACAAAGTCCTTAAATAATGCAGCAGAGTCCTTAAATAATGCAGCAGAGTCCTTAAATAATGCAACAAAGTCCTTAAATAATGCAGCAGAGTCCTTAAATAATGCAACAAAGTCCTTAAATAATGCAGCAGAGTCCTTAAATAATGCAGCAAAGTCCTTAAATAATGCAGCAGAGTCCTTAAACAATGCAGCACAGTCCTTAAATAATGCAACAAAGTCCTTAAATAATGCAGCAGAGTCCTTAAATAATGCAGCAAAGTCCTTAAATAATGCAGCAGAGTCCTTAAACAATGCAGCACAGTCCTTAAATAATGCAGCAAAGTCCTTAAATAATGCAGCAGAGTCCTTAAATACAGCAGCAGCGTCCTTAAATAATGCAACAAAGTCCTTAAATAATGCAGCAGAGTCCTTAAATAATGCATCAAAGTCCTTAAATAATGCAGCAGAGTCCTTAAATAATGCAACAAACTCATTAAATAATGCAGCAAAGTACTTAAATAATGCAGCAAATTCCTTAAATAATGCAGCAGAATCCTTAAATAATGCAATAAAGTCCTTAAATAATGCAGCAGAGTCCTTAAATAATGCAATCAATTCCTTAAGTAATGCAGCAGAATCCTTAAATAATGCAATAAAGTCATTAAATAATGCAGCAGAGTCCTTAAATAATGCAACAAAGTCCTTAAATAATGCAGCAGATTCCTTAAATTCTGCAGCAGCGTCCTTAAATAATGCATCAAAGTCCTTAAATAATGCAGCAGAGTCCTTAAATACCACAGCAGAGTCATTAAATAATGCAGCAGAGTCCTTAAATAATGCAGCATATTCCTTAAATAATGCAGCAGAATCCTTAAATAATGCAATAAAATCCTTAAATAATGCAGCAACGTCCTTAATAATGCAGCAGAGTCCTTAAATAATACAGCAAATTTCTTAAATAATGCAGCAGAGGACTTAAATACTGCAGCAGCGTCCTTAAATAATGCAGCAGAGTCCTTAAATAATGCAACAAAGTCCTTAAATAATGCAGCAGAATCCTTAAATAATGCAAAAAATTCCTTAAATAATGCAGAAGAGTACTTAAATAATGCAGAAAAGTTGTTAAATAATGCAGCAAAGTCCTTAAATAATGCAGCAGAGTCCTTAAACATTGCAGCACAGTCCTTAAATAATGCAACAAAGTCCTTAAATAATGCAGCAGAGTCCTTAAATAATGCAGCAAAGTCCTTAAAAAATGCAGCAGAGTCCTTAAACAATGCAACACAGTCCTTAAATAATGCAGCAGAGTCCTTAAATACTGCAGCAGAGTCCTTAAATAATGCAGCAAAGTCCTTAAATAATGCAGCAGAGTCCTTAAATATTGCAGCAGAGTCCTTAAATAATGCAGCAAAGTCCTTAAATAATGCAGCAGAGTCCTTAAATTCCGCAGCAGAGTGATTAAATAATGCAACAAAGTCCTTAATAATGCAGCAGAGTCCTTAAATAATGCAGCAAATTCTTTAAATAATGCAGCAGAATCCTTAAATAATGCAATAAAGTCCTTATCTAATGCAGCAACGTCCTTAATAATGCAGCAGAGTCCTTAAATAATGCAGCAAAGTACTTAAATAATGCAGCAGAGGCCTTAAATACCGCAGCAGCATACTTAAATAATGCAGCAAAGTCCTTAAATAATGCAGCAGAGTCCTTAAATAATGCAACAAAGTCCTTAAATAATGCAGCAGAGTCCTTAAATAATGCAACAAAGTCCTTAAATAATGCAGCAGAGTCCTTAAATAATGCAACAAAGTCCTTAAATAATGCAGCAGAGTCCTTAAATAATGCAGCAAAGTCCTTAAATAATGCAGCAGAGTCCTTAAACAATGCAGCACAGTCCTTAAATAATGCAACAAAGTCCTTAAATAATGCAGCAGAGTCCTTAAATAATGCAGCAAAGTCCTTAAATAATGCAGCAGAGTCCTTAAACAATGCAGCACAGTCCTTAAATAATGCAGCAAAGTCCTTAAATAATGCAGCAGAGTCCTTAAATACAGCAGCAGCGTCCTTAAATAATGCAACAAAGTCCTTAAATAATGCAGCAGAGTCCTTAAATAATGCATCAAAGTCCTTAAATAATGCAGCAGAGTCCTTAAATAATGCAGCAACATCCTTAAATAATGCAGCAGAGTCCTTAAATACTGCATCAGCGTCCTTAAATAATGCAACAAAGTCCTTAAATAATGCAGCAAAGTCCTTAAATAATGCAGCAGAGTCCTTAAATACAGCAGCAGAGTCCTTAAATAATTCAGCAAAGTCCTTAAATAATGCAGCAGAGTCCTTAAATAATGCAATAAAGTCCTTATCTAATGCAGCAACGTCCTTAATAATGCAGCAGAGTCCTTAAATAATGCAGCAAAGTACTTAAATAATGCAGCAGAGGCCTTAAATACCGCAGCAGCATACTTAAATAATGCAGCAAAGTCCTTAAATAATGCAGCAGAGTCCTTAAATAATGCAACAAAGTCCTTAAATAATGCAGCAGAGTCCTTAAATAATGCAACAAAGTCCTTAAATAATGCACCAGAGTACTTAAATAATGCAACAAAGTCCTTAATAATGCAGCAGAGTCCTTAAATAATGCAGCAAATTCTTTAAATAATGCAGCAGAATCCTTAAATAATGCAATAAAGTCCTTATCTAATGCAGCAACGTCCTTAATAATGCAGCAGAGTCCTTAAATAATGCAGCAAAGTACTTAAATAATGCAGCAGAGGCCTTAAATACCGCAGCAGCATACTTAAATAATGCAGCAAAGTCCTTAAATAATGCAGCAGAGTCCTTAAATAATGCAACAAAGTCCTTAAATAATGCAGCAGAGTCCTTAAATAATGCAACAAAGTCCTTAAATAATGCAGCAGAGTCCTTAAATAATGCAACAAAGTCCTTAAATAATGCAGCAGAGTCCTTAAATAATGCAGCAAAGTCCTTAAATAATGCAGCAGAGTCCTTAAACAATGCAGCACAGTCCTTAAATAATGCAACAAAGTCCTTAAATAATGCAGCAGAGTCCTTAAATAATGCAGCAAAGTCCTTAAATAATGCAGCAGAGTCCTTAAACAATGCAGCACAGTCCTTAAATAATGCAGCAAAGTCCTTAAATAATGCAGCAGAGTCCTTAAATACAGCAGCAGCGTCCTTAAATAATGCAACAAAGTCCTTAAATAATGCAGCAGAGTCCTTAAATAATGCATCAAAGTCCTTAAATAATGCAGCAGAGTCCTTAAATAATGCAGCAACATCCTTAAATAATGCAGCAGAGTCCTTAAATACTGCATCAGCGTCCTTAAATAATGCAACAAAGTCCTTAAATAATGCAGCAAAGTCCTTAAATAATGCAGCAGAGTCCTTAAATACAGCAGCAGAGTCCTTAAATAATTCAGCAAAGTCCTTAAATAATGCAGCAGAGTCCTTAAATAATGCAATAAAGTCCTTATCTAATGCAGCAACGTCCTTAATAATGCAGCAGAGTCCTTAAATAATGCAGCAAAGTACTTAAATAATGCAGCAGAGGCCTTAAATACCGCAGCAGCATACTTAAATAATGCAGCAAAGTCCTTAAATAATGCAGCAGAGTCCTTAAATAATGCAACAAAGTCCTTAAATAATGCAGCAGAGTCCTTAAATAATGCAACAAAGTCCTTAAATAATGCACCAGAGTACTTAAATAATGCAACAAAGTCCTTAATAATGCAGCAGAGTCCTTAAATAATGCAGCTAATTCTTTAAATAATGCAGCAGAATCCTTAAATAATGCAATAAAGTCCTTATCTAATGCAGCAACGTCCTTAATAATGCAGCAGAGTCCTTAAATAATGCAGCAAAGTACTTAAATAATGCAGCAGAGGCCTTAAATACCGCAGCAGCATACTTAAATAATGCAGCAAAGTCCTTAAATAATGCAGCAGAGTCCTTAAATAATGCAACAAAGTCCTTAAATAATGCAGCAGAGTCCTTAAATAATGCAACAAAGTCCTTAAATAATGCACCAGAGTACTTAAATAATGCAGCAACGTCCTTAAATAATGCAGCAGAGTCCTTAAATAATGCAACAAAGTCCTTAAATAATGCAGCAGCGTCCTTAAATAATGCAACAAAGTCCTTAAATAATGCAGCTGAACCCTTAAATAATGCAACAAAGTCCTTAAATAATGCAGCAGACTCCTTAAATAATGCAACAAACTCCTTAAATAATGCAGCAGAGTACTTAAATAATGCAGCAGAGTACTTAAATAATGCAGCAAATTCCTTAAATAATGCAGCAGAATCCTTAAATAATGCAATAAAATCCTTAAATAATGCAGCAACGTCCTTAATAATGCAGCAGAGTCCTTAAATAATACAGCAAAGTTCTTAAATAATGCAGCAGAGGACTTAAATACTGCAGCAGCGTCCTTAAATAATGCAGCAGAGTCCTTAAATAATGCAACAAAGTCCTTAAATAATGCAGCAGAATCCTTAAATAATGCAAAAAATTCCTTAAATAATGCAGAAGAGTACTTAAATAATGCAGAAAAGTTGTTAAATAATGCAGCAAAGTCCTTAAATAATGCAGCAGAGTCCTTAAACATTGCAGCACAGTCCTTAAATAATGCAACAAAGTCCTTAAATAATGCAGCAGAGTCCTTAAATAATGCAGCAAAGTCCTTAAAAAATGCAGCAGAGTCCTTAAACAATGCAACACAGTCCTTAAATAATGCAGCAGAGTCCTTAAATACTGCAGCAGAGTCCTTAAATAATGCAGCAAAGTCCTTAAATAATGCAGCAGAGTCCTTAAATATTGCAGCAGAGTCCTTAAATAATGCAGCAAAGTCCTTAAATAATGCAGCAGAGTCCTTAAATTCCGCAGCAGAGTGATTAAATAATGCAACAAAGTCCTTAATAATGCAGCAGAGTCCTTAAATAATGCAGCAAATTCTTTAAATAATGCAGCAGAATCCTTAAATAATGCAATAAAGTCCTTATCTAATGCAGCAACGTCCTTAATAATGCAGCAGAGTCCTTAAATAATGCAGCAAAGTACTTAAATAATGCAGCAGAGGCCTTAAATACCGCAGCAGCATACTTAAATAATGCAGCAAAGTCCTTAAATAATGCAGCAGAGTCCTTAAATAATGCAACAAAGTCCTTAAATAATGCAGCAGAGTCCTTAAATAATGCAACAAAGTCCTTAAATAATGCAGCAAAGTCCTTAAATAATGCAGCAGAGTCCTTAAATACAGCAGCAGAGTCCTTAAATAATTCAGCAAAGTCCTTAAATAATGCAGCAGAGTCCTTAAATAATGCAATAAAGTCCTTATCTAATGCAGCAACGTCCTTAATAATGCAGCAGAGTCCTTAAATAATGCAGCAAAGTACTTAAATAATGCAGCAGAGGCCTTAAATACCGCAGCAGCATACTTAAATAATGCAGCAAAGTCCTTAAATAATGCAGCAGAGTCCTTAAATAATGCAACAAAGTCCTTAAATAATGCAGCAGAGTCCTTAAATAATGCAACAAAGTCCTTAAATAATGCACCAGAGTACTTAAATAATGCAACAAAGTCCTTAATAATGCAGCAGAGTCCTTAAATAATGCAGCAAATTCTTTAAATAATGCAGCAGAATCCTTAAATAATGCAATAAAGTCCTTATCTAATGCAGCAACGTCCTTAATAATGCAGCAGAGTCCTTAAATAATGCAGCAAAGTACTTAAATAATGCAGCAGAGGCCTTAAATACCGCAGCAGCATACTTAAATAATGCAGCAAAGTCCTTAAATAATGCAGCAGAGTCCTTAAATAATGCAACAAAGTCCTTAAATAATGCAGCAGAGTCCTTAAATAATGCAACAAAGTCCTTAAATAATGCACCAGAGTACTTAAATAATGCAGCAAAGTCCTTAAATAATGCAGCAGAGTCCTTAAATAATGCAACAAAGTCCTTAAATAATGCAGCAGAGTCCTTAAATAATGCAACAAAGTCCTTAAATAATGCAGCAGAGTCCTTAAATAATGCAACAAAGTCCTTAAATAATGCAGCAGAGTCCTTAAATAATGCAGCAAAGTCCTTAAATAATGCAGCAGAGTCCTTAAACAATGCAGCACAGTCCTTAAATAATGCAACAAAGTCCTTAAATAATGCAGCAGAGTCCTTAAATAATGCAGCAAAGTTCTTAAATAATGCAGCAGAGTCCTTAAACAATGCAGCACAGTCCTTAAATAATGCAGCAAAGTCCTTAAATAATGCAGCAGAGTCCTTAAATAATGCAGCAAACTCATAAAATAATGCAGCAAAGTACTTAAATAATGCAGCAAATTCCTTAAATAATGCAGCAAAATCCTTAAATAATGCAGCAAAGTCCTTAAATAATGCAGCAGATTCCTTAAATAATGCAACAAAGTCCTTAAATAATGCAGCAGAGTCCTTAAATAATGCAACAAAGTCCTTAAATAATGCACCAGAGTACTTAAATAATGCAGCAAAGTCCTTAAATAATGCAGCAGAGTCCTTAAATAATGCAACAAAGTCCTTAAATAATGCAGCAGAGTCCTTAAATAATGCAACAAAGTCCTTAAATAATGCAGCAGAGTCCTTAAATAATGCAACAAAGTCCTTAAATAATGCAGCAGAGTCCTTAAATAATGCAGCAAATTATTTAAATAATGCAGCAGAATCCTTAAATAATGCAATAAAGTCCTTATCTAATGCAGCAACGTCCTTAATAATGCAGCAGAGTCCTTTAATAATGCAGCAAAGTACTTAAATAATGCAGCAGAGGCCTTAAATACCGCAGCAGCATACTTAAATAATGCAGCAAAGTCCTTAAATAATGCAGCAGAGTCCTTAAATAATGCAACAAAGTCCTTAAATAATGCAGCAGAGTCCTTAAATAATGCAGCAAAGTCCTTAAATAATGCAGCAGAGTCCTTAAATAATGCAACAAAGTCCTTAAATAATGCAGCAGAGTCCTTAAATAATGCAGCAGAGTCCTTAAATAATGCAACAAAGTCCTTAAATAATGCAGCAGAGTCCTTAAATAATGCAACAAAGTCCTTAAATAATGCAGCAGAGTCCTTAAATAATGCAGCAAAGTCCTTAAATAATGCAGCAGAGTCCTTAAACAATGCAGCACAGTCCTTAAATAATGCAACAAAGTCCTTAAATAATGCAGCAGAGTCCTTAAATAATGCAGCAAAGTCCTTAAATAATGCAGCAGAGTCCTTAAACAATGCAGCACAGTCCTTAAATAATGCAGCAAAGTCCTTAAATAATGCAGCAGAGTCCTTAAATACAGCAGCAGCGTCCTTAAATAATGCAACAAAGTCCTTAAATAATGCAGCAGAGTCCTTAAATAATGCATCAAAGTCCTTAAATAATGCAGCAGAGTCCTTAAATAATGCAACAAACTCATTAAATAATGCAGCAAAGTACTTAAATAATGCAGCAAATTCCTTAAATAATGCAGCAGAATCCTTAAATAATGCAATAAAGTCCTTAAATAATGCAGCAGAGTCCTTAAATAATGCAATCAATTCCTTAAGTAATGCAGCAGAATCCTTAAATAATGCAATAAAGTCATTAAATAATGCAGCAGAGTCCTTAAATAATGCAACAAAGTCCTTAAATAATGCAGCAGATTCCTTAAATTCTGCAGCAGCGTCCTTAAATAATGCATCAAAGTCCTTAAATAATGCAGCAGAGTCCTTAAATACCACAGCAGAGTCATTAAATAATGCAGCAGAGTCCTTAAATAATGCAGCATATTCCTTAAATAATGCAGCAGAATCCTTAAATAATGCAATAAAATCCTTAAATAATGCAGCAACGTCCTTAATAATGCAGCAGAGTCCTTAAATAATACAGCAAATTTCTTAAATAATGCAGCAGAGGACTTAAATACTGCAGCAGCGTCCTTAAATAATGCAGCAGAGTCCTTAAATAATGCAACAAAGTCCTTAAATAATGCAGCAGAATCCTTAAATAATGCAAAAAATTCCTTAAATAATGCAGAAGAGTACTTAAATAATGCAGAAAAGTTGTTAAATAATGCAGCAAAGTCCTTAAATAATGCAGCAGAGTCCTTAAACATTGCAGCACAGTCCTTAAATAATGCAACAAAGTCCTTAAATAATGCAGCAGAGTCCTTAAATAATGCAGCAAAGTCCTTAAAAAATGCAGCAGAGTCCTTAAACAATGCAACACAGTCCTTAAATAATGCAGCAGAGTCCTTAAATACTGCAGCAGAGTCCTTAAATAATGCAGCAAAGTCCTTAAATAATGCAGCAGAGTCCTTAAATATTGCAGCAGAGTCCTTAAATAATGCAGCAAAGTCCTTAAATAATGCAGCAGAGTCCTTAAATTCCGCAGCAGAGTGATTAAATAATGCAACAAAGTCCTTAATAATGCAGCAGAGTCCTTAAATAATGCAGCAAATTCTTTAAATAATGCAGCAGAATCCTTAAATAATGCAATAAAGTCCTTATCTAATGCAGCAACGTCCTTAATAATGCAGCAGAGTCCTTAAATAATGCAGCAAAGTACTTAAATAATGCAGCAGAGGCCTTAAATACCGCAGCAGCATACTTAAATAATGCAGCAAAGTCCTTAAATAATGCAGCAGAGTCCTTAAATAATGCAACAAAGTCCTTAAATAATGCAGCAGAGTCCTTAAATAATGCAACAAAGTCCTTAAATAATGCAGCAGAGTCCTTAAATAATGCAACAAAGTCCTTAAATAATGCAGCAGAGTCCTTAAATAATGCAGCAAAGTCCTTAAATAATGCAGCAGAGTCCTTAAACAATGCAGCACAGTCCTTAAATAATGCAACAAAGTCCTTAAATAATGCAGCAGAGTCCTTAAATAATGCAGCAAAGTCCTTAAATAATGCAGCAGAGTCCTTAAACAATGCAGCACAGTCCTTAAATAATGCAGCAAAGTCCTTAAATAATGCAGCAGAGTCCTTAAATACAGCAGCAGCGTCCTTAAATAATGCAACAAAGTCCTTAAATAATGCAGCAGAGTCCTTAAATAATGCATCAAAGTCCTTAAATAATGCAGCAGAGTCCTTAAATAATGCAGCAACATCCTTAAATAATGCAGCAGAGTCCTTAAATACTGCATCAGCGTCCTTAAATAATGCAACAAAGTCCTTAAATAATGCAGCAAAGTCCTTAAATAATGCAGCAGAGTCCTTAAATACAGCAGCAGAGTCCTTAAATAATTCAGCAAAGTCCTTAAATAATGCAGCAGAGTCCTTAAATAATGCAATAAAGTCCTTATCTAATGCAGCAACGTCCTTAATAATGCAGCAGAGTCCTTAAATAATGCAGCAAAGTACTTAAATAATGCAGCAGAGGCCTTAAATACCGCAGCAGCATACTTAAATAATGCAGCAAAGTCCTTAAATAATGCAGCAGAGTCCTTAAATAATGCAACAAAGTCCTTAAATAATGCAGCAGAGTCCTTAAATAATGCAACAAAGTCCTTAAATAATGCACCAGAGTACTTAAATAATGCAACAAAGTCCTTAATAATGCAGCAGAGTCCTTAAATAATGCAGCAAATTCTTTAAATAATGCAGCAGAATCCTTAAATAATGCAATAAAGTCCTTATCTAATGCAGCAACGTCCTTAATAATGCAGCAGAGTCCTTAAATAATGCAGCAAAGTACTTAAATAATGCAGCAGAGGCCTTAAATACCGCAGCAGCATACTTAAATAATGCAGCAAAGTCCTTAAATAATGCAGCAGAGTCCTTAAATAATGCAACAAAGTCCTTAAATAATGCAGCAGAGTCCTTAAATAATGCAACAAAGTCCTTAAATAATGCAGCAGAGTCCTTAAATAATGCAACAAAGTCCTTAAATAATGCAGCAGAGTCCTTAAATAATGCAGCAAAGTCCTTAAATAATGCAGCAGAGTCCTTAAACAATGCAGCACAGTCCTTAAATAATGCAACAAAGTCCTTAAATAATGCAGCAGAGTCCTTAAATAATGCAGCAAAGTCCTTAAATAATGCAGCAGAGTCCTTAAACAATGCAGCACAGTCCTTAAATAATGCAGCAAAGTCCTTAAATAATGCAGCAGAGTCCTTAAATACAGCAGCAGCGTCCTTAAATAATGCAACAAAGTCCTTAAATAATGCAGCAGAGTCCTTAAATAATGCATCAAAGTCCTTAAATAATGCAGCAGAGTCCTTAAATAATGCAGCAACATCCTTAAATAATGCAGCAGAGTCCTTAAATACTGCATCAGCGTCCTTAAATAATGCAACAAAGTCCTTAAATAATGCAGCAAAGTCCTTAAATAATGCAGCAGAGTCCTTAAATACAGCAGCAGAGTCCTTAAATAATTCAGCAAAGTCCTTAAATAATGCAGCAGAGTCCTTAAATAATGCAATAAAGTCCTTATCTAATGCAGCAACGTCCTTAATAATGCAGCAGAGTCCTTAAATAATGCAGCAAAGTACTTAAATAATGCAGCAGAGGCCTTAAATACCGCAGCAGCATACTTAAATAATGCAGCAAAGTCCTTAAATAATGCAGCAGAGTCCTTAAATAATGCAACAAAGTCCTTAAATAATGCAGCAGAGTCCTTAAATAATGCAACAAAGTCCTTAAATAATGCACCAGAGTACTTAAATAATGCAACAAAGTCCTTAATAATGCAGCAGAGTCCTTAAATAATGCAGCTAATTCTTTAAATAATGCAGCAGAATCCTTAAATAATGCAATAAAGTCCTTATCTAATGCAGCAACGTCCTTAATAATGCAGCAGAGTCCTTAAATAATGCAGCAAAGTACTTAAATAATGCAGCAGAGGCCTTAAATACCGCAGCAGCATACTTAAATAATGCAGCAAAGTCCTTAAATAATGCAGCAGAGTCCTTAAATAATGCAACAAAGTCCTTAAATAATGCAGCAGAGTCCTTAAATAATGCAACAAAGTCCTTAAATAATGCACCAGAGTACTTAAATAATGCAGCAACGTCCTTAAATAATGCAGCAGAGTCCTTAAATAATGCAACAAAGTCCTTAAATAATGCAGCAGCGTCCTTAAATAATGCAACAAAGTCCTTAAATAATGCAGCTGAACCCTTAAATAATGCAACAAAGTCCTTAAATAATGCAGCAGACTCCTTAAATAATGCAACAAACTCCTTAAATAATGCAGCAGAGTACTTAAATAATGCAGCAGAGTACTTAAATAATGCAGCAAATTCCTTAAATAATGCAGCAGAATCCTTAAATAATGCAATAAAATCCTTAAATAATGCAGCAACGTCCTTAATAATGCAGCAGAGTCCTTAAATAATACAGCAAAGTTCTTAAATAATGCAGCAGAGGACTTAAATACTGCAGCAGCGTCCTTAAATAATGCAGCAGAGTCCTTAAATAATGCAACAAAGTCCTTAAATAATGCAGCAGAATCCTTAAATAATGCAAAAAATTCCTTAAATAATGCAGAAGAGTACTTAAATAATGCAGAAAAGTTGTTAAATAATGCAGCAAAGTCCTTAAATAATGCAGCAGAGTCCTTAAACATTGCAGCACAGTCCTTAAATAATGCAACAAAGTCCTTAAATAATGCAGCAGAGTCCTTAAATAATGCAGCAAAGTCCTTAAAAAATGCAGCAGAGTCCTTAAACAATGCAACACAGTCCTTAAATAATGCAGCAGAGTCCTTAAATACTGCAGCAGAGTCCTTAAATAATGCAGCAAAGTCCTTAAATAATGCAGCAGAGTCCTTAAATATTGCAGCAGAGTCCTTAAATAATGCAGCAAAGTCCTTAAATAATGCAGCAGAGTCCTTAAATTCCGCAGCAGAGTGATTAAATAATGCAACAAAGTCCTTAATAATGCAGCAGAGTCCTTAAATAATGCAGCAAATTCTTTAAATAATGCAGCAGAATCCTTAAATAATGCAATAAAGTCCTTATCTAATGCAGCAACGTCCTTAATAATGCAGCAGAGTCCTTAAATAATGCAGCAAAGTACTTAAATAATGCAGCAGAGGCCTTAAATACCGCAGCAGCATACTTAAATAATGCAGCAAAGTCCTTAAATAATGCAGCAGAGTCCTTAAATAATGCAACAAAGTCCTTAAATAATGCAGCAGAGTCCTTAAATAATGCAACAAAGTCCTTAAATAATGCAGCAAAGTCCTTAAATAATGCAGCAGAGTCCTTAAATACAGCAGAGTCCTTAAATAATTCAGCAAAGTCCTTAAATAATGCAGCAGAGTCCTTAAATAATGCAATAAAGTCCTTATCTAATGCAGCAACGTCCTTAATAATGCAGCAGAGTCCTTAAATAATGCAGCAAAGTACTTAAATAATGCAGCAGAGGCCTTAAATACCGCAGCAGCATACTTAAATAATGCAGCAAAGTCCTTAAATAATGCAGCAGAGTCCTTAAATAATGCAACAAAGTCCTTAAATAATGCAGCAGAGTCCTTAAATAATGCAACAAAGTCCTTAAATAATGCACCAGAGTACTTAAATAATGCAACAAAGTCCTTAATAATGCAGCAGAGTCCTTAAATAATGCAGCAAATTCTTTAAATAATGCAGCAGAATCCTTAAATAATGCAATAAAGTCCTTATCTAATGCAGCAACGTCCTTAATAATGCAGCAGAGTCCTTAAATAATGCAGCAAAGTACTTAAATAATGCAGCAGAGGCCTTAAATACCGCAGCAGCATACTTAAATAATGCAGCAAAGTCCTTAAATAATGCAGCAGAGTCCTTAAATAATGCAACAAAGTCCTTAAATAATGCAGCAGAGTCCTTAAATAATGCAACAAAGTCCTTAAATAATGCACCAGAGTACTTAAATAATGCAGCAAAGTCCTTAAATAATGCAGCAGAGTCCTTAAATAATGCAACAAAGTCCTTAAATAATGCAGCAGAGTCCTTAAATAATGCAACAAAGTCCTTAAATAATGCAGCAGAGTCCTTAAATAATGCAACAAAGTCCTTAAATAATGCAGCAGAGTCCTTAAATAATGCAGCAAAGTCCTTAAATAATGCAGCAGAGTCCTTAAACAATGCAGCACAGTCCTTAAATAATGCAACAAAGTCCTTAAATAATGCAGCAGAGTCCTTAAATAATGCAGCAAAGTTCTTAAATAATGCAGCAGAGTCCTTAAACAATGCAGCACAGTCCTTAAATAATGCAGCAAAGTCCTTAAATAATGCAGCAGAGTCCTTAAATAATGCAGCAAACTCATAAAATAATGCAGCAAAGTACTTAAATAATGCAGCAAATTCCTTAAATAATGCAGCAGAATCCTTAAATAATGCAGCAAAGTCCTTAAATAATGCAGCAGATTCCTTAAATAATGCAACAAAGTCCTTAAATAATGCAGCAGAGTCCTTAAATAATGCAACAAAGTCCTTAAATAATGCACCAGAGTACTTAAATAATGCAGCAAAGTCCTTAAATAATGCAGCAGAGTCCTTAAATAATGCAACAAAGTCCTTAAATAATGCAGCAGAGTCCTTAAATAATGCAACAAAGTCCTTAAATAATGCAGCAGAGTCCTTAAATAATGCAACAAAGTCCTTAAATAATGCAGCAGAGTCCTTAAATAATGCAGCAAAGTCCTTAAATAATGCAGCAGAGTCCTTAAACAATGCAGCACAGTCCTTAAATAATGCAACAAAGTCCTTAAATAATGCAGCAGAGTCCTTAAATAATGCAGCAAAGTTCTTAAATAATGCAGCAGAGTCCTTAAACAATGCAGCACAGTCCTTAAATAATGCAGCAAAGTCCTTAAATAATGCAGCAGAGTCCTTAAATAATGCAGCAAACTCATTAAATAATGCAGCAAAGTACTTAAATAATGCAGCAAATTCCTTAAATAATGCAGCAGAATCCTTAAATAATGCAATAAAGTCCTTAAATAATGCAGCAGAGTCCTTAAATAATGCAATAAATTCCTTAAATAATGCAGCAGAATCCTTAAATAATGCAATAAAGTCAATAAATAATGCAGCAGAGTCCTTAAATACTGCAGCAGAGACCTTAAATAATGCAGCAAAAACCTTAAATAATGCAGCAGAGTCCTTATATAATGCAGCAAAGTCCTAAAATACCGCAGCAGAGTCCTTAAATAATGCAGCAGAGTCCTTAAATAATGCAGCAAATTCATTAAATAATGCAGCAGAGTCCTTAAATAATGCAACAAAGTCCTTAAATAATGCAGCAGATTCCTTAAATTTCGCAGCAGCGTCCTTAAATAATGCATCAAAGTCCTTAAATAATGCAGCAGAGTCCTAAAATACCGCAGCAGAGTCCTTAAATAATGCAGCAAAGTCCTTAAATAATGCAGCAGAGTGCTTACATAATGCAGCAGAGTCCTTAAATTCCGCAGCAGAGTCATTAAATAATGCAGCAGAGTCCTTAAATAATGCAGCAAATTCATTAAATAATGCACAGAGTCATTAAATAATGCAACAAAGTCCTTAAATAATGCAGCAGAGTCCTTAAATAATGCAACAAAGTCCTTAAATAATGCAGCAGATTCCTTAAATAAAGCAGCAGAGTGCTTAAATAATGCAGCAGAGTCCTTAAATACCGCAGCAGAGTCATTAAATAATACAGCAGAGTCCTTAAATAATGCAGCAAATTCCTTAAATAATGCAGAGTCCTTAAATAATGCACTAAATTCCTTAAATAAAATGCAGCAACGCCCTTAATAATGCAGCAGAGTCCTTAAATAATTCAGCAAAGTCCTTAAATAATGCAGCAGAGTCCTTAAATACCGCAGCAGCGTCCTTAAATAATGCAACAAAGTCCTTAAATAATGCAGCTGAACCCTTAAATAATGCAACAAAGTCCTTAAATAATGCAGCAGACTCCTTAAATAATGCAACAAACTCCTTAAATAATGCAGCAGAGTACTTAAATAATGCAGCAGAGTACTTAAATAATGCAGCAAATTCCTTAAATAATGCAGCAGAATCCTTAAATAATGCAATAAAATCCTTAAATAATGCAGCAACGTCCTTAATAATGCAGCAGAGTCCTTAAATAATACAGCAAAGTTCTTAAATAATGCAGCAGAGGACTTAAATACTGCAGCAGCGTCCTTAAATAATGCAGCAGAGTCCTTAAATAATGCAACAAAGTCCTTAAATAATGCAGCAGAATCCTTAAATAATGCAAAAAATTCCTTAAATAATGCAGAAGAGTACTTAAATAATGCAGAAAAGTTGTTAAATAATGCAGCAAAGTCCTTAAATAATGCAGCAGAGTCCTTAAACATTGCAGCACAGTCCTTAAATAATGCAACAAAGTCCTTAAATAATGCAGCAGAGTCCTTAAATAATGCAGCAAAGTCCTTAAAAAATGCAGCAGAGTCCTTAAACAATGCAACACAGTCCTTAAATAATGCAGCAGAGTCCTTAAATACTGCAGCAGAGTCCTTAAATAATGCAGCAAAGTCCTTAAATAATGCAGCAGAGTCCTTAAATATTGCAGCAGAGTCCTTAAATAATGCAGCAAAGTCCTTAAATAATGCAGCAGAGTCCTTAAATTCCGCAGCAGAGTGATTAAATAATGCAACAAAGTCCTTAATAATGCAGCAGAGTCCTTAAATAATGCAGCAAATTCTTTAAATAATGCAGCAGAATCCTTAAATAATGCAATAAAGTCCTTATCTAATGCAGCAACGTCCTTAATAATGCAGCAGAGTCCTTAAATAATGCAGCAAAGTACTTAAATAATGCAGCAGAGGCCTTAAATACCGCAGCAGCATACTTAAATAATGCAGCAAAGTCCTTAAATAATGCAGCAGAGTCCTTAAATAATGCAACAAAGTCCTTAAATAATGCAGCAGAGTCCTTAAATAATGCAGCAAAGTCCTTAAATAATGCAGCAGAGTCCTTAAATAATGCAACAAAGTCCTTAAATAATGCAGCAGAGTCCTTAAATAATGCAGCAGAGTCCTTAAATAATGCAACAAAGTCCTTAAATAATGCAGCAGAGTCCTTAAATAATGCAACAAAGTCCTTAAATAATGCAGCAGAGTCCTTAAATAATGCAGCAAAGTCCTTAAATAATGCAGCAGAGTCCTTAAACAATGCAGCACAGTCCTTAAATAATGCAACAAAGTCCTTAAATAATGCAGCAGAGTCCTTAAATAATGCAGCAAAGTCCTTAAATAATGCAGCAGAGCCCTTAAACAATGCAGCACAGTCCTTAAATAATGCAGCAAAGTCCTTAAATAATGCAGCAGAGTCCTTAAATACAGCAGCAGCGTCCTTAAATAATGCAACAAAGTCCTTAAATAATGCAGCAGAGTCCTTAAATAATGCATCAAAGTCCTTAAATAATGCAGCAGAGTCCTTAAATAATGCAACAAACTCATTAAATAATGCAGCAAAGTACTTAAATAATGCAGCAAATTCCTTAAATAATGCAGCAGAATCCTTAAATAATGCAATAAAGTCCTTAAATAATGCAGCAGAGTCCTTAAATAATGCAATCAATTCCTTAAATAATGCAGCAGAATCCTTAAATAATGCAATAAAGTCATTAAAAAATGCAGCAGAGTCCTTAAACAATGCAACACAGTCCTTAAATAATGCAGCAGAGTCCTTAAATACTGCAGCAGAGTCCTTAAATAATGCAGCAAAGTCCTTAAATAATGCAGCAGAGTCCTTAAATACCGCAGCAGCGTCCTTAAATAATGCAACAAAGTCCTTAAATAATGCAGCTGAACCCTTAAATAATGCAACAAAGTCCTTAAATAATGCAGCAGACTCCTTAAATAATGCAACAAACTCCTTAAATAATGCAGCAGAGTACTTAAATAATGCAGCAGAGTACTTAAATAATGCAGCAAATTCCTTAAATAATGCAGCAGAATCCTTAAATAATGCAATAAAATCCTTAAATAATGCAGCAACGTCCTTAATAATGCAGCAGAGTCCTTAAATAATACAGCAAAGTTCTTAAATAATGCAGCAGAGGACTTAAATACTGCAGCAGCGTCCTTAAATAATGCAGCAGAGTCCTTAAATAATGCAACAAAGTCCTTAAATAATGCAGCAGAATCCTTAAATAATGCAAAAAATTCCTTAAATAATGCAGAAGAGTACTTAAATAATGCAGAAAAGTTGTTAAATAATGCAGCAAAGTCCTTAAATAATGCAGCAGAGTCCTTAAACATTGCAGCACAGTCCTTAAATAATGCAACAAAGTCCTTAAATAATGCAGCAGAGTCCTTAAATAATGCAGCAAAGTCCTTAAAAAATGCAGCAGAGTCCTTAAACAATGCAACACAGTCCTTAAATAATGCAGCAGAGTCCTTAAATACTGCAGCAGAGTCCTTAAATAATGCAGCAAAGTCCTTAAATAATGCAGCAGAGTCCTTAAATATTGCAGCAGAGTCCTTAAATAATGCAGCAAAGTCCTTAAATAATGCAGCAGAGTCCTTAAATTCCGCAGCAGAGTGATTAAATAATGCAACAAAGTCCTTAATAATGCAGCAGAGTCCTTAAATAATGCAGCAAATTATTTAAATAATGCAGCAGAATCCTTAAATAATGCAATAAAGTCCTTATCTAATGCAGCAACGTCCTTAATAATGCAGCAGAGTCCTTTAATAATGCAGCAAAGTACTTAAATAATGCAGCAGAGGCCTTAAATACCGCAGCAGCATACTTAAATAATGCAGCAAAGTCCTTAAATAATGCAGCAGAGTCCTTAAATAATGCAACAAAGTCCTTAAATAATGCAGCAGAGTCCTTAAATAATGCAGCAAAGTCCTTAAATAATGCAGCAGAGTCCTTAAATAATGCAACAAAGTCCTTAAATAATGCAGCAGAGTCCTTAAATAATGCAGCAGAGTCCTTAAATAATGCAACAAAGTCCTTAAATAATGCAGCAGAGTCCTTAAATAATGCAACAAAGTCCTTAAATAATGCAGCAGAGTCCTTAAATAATGCAGCAAAGTCCTTAAATAATGCAGCAGAGTCCTTAAACAATGCAGCACAGTCCTTAAATAATGCAACAAAGTCCTTAAATAATGCAGCAGAGTCCTTAAATAATGCAGCAAAGTCCTTAAATAATGCAGCAGAGTCCTTAAACAATGCAGCACAGTCCTTAAATAATGCAGCAAAGTCCTTAAATAATGCAGCAGAGTCCTTAAATACAGCAGCAGCGTCCTTAAATAATGCAACAAAGTCCTTAAATAATGCAGCAGAGTCCTTAAATAATGCATCAAAGTCCTTAAATAATGCAGCAGAGTCCTTAAATAATGCAGCAACATCCTTAAATAATGCAGCAGAGTCCTTAAATACTGCATCAGCGTCCTTAAATAATGCAACAAAGTCCTTAAATAATGCAGCAAAGTCCTTAAATAATGCAGCAGAGTCCTTAAATACAGCAGCAGAGTCCTTAAATAATTCAGCAAAGTCCTTAAATAATGCAGCAGAGTCCTTAAATAATGCAATAAAGTCCTTATCTAATGCAGCAACGTCCTTAATAATGCAGCAGAGTCCTTAAATAATGCAGCAAAGTACTTAAATAATGCAGCAGAGGCCTTAAATACCGCAGCAGCATACTTAAATAATGCAGCAAAGTCCTTAAATAATGCAGCAGAGTCCTTAAATAATGCAACAAAGTCCTTAAATAATGCAGCAGAGTCCTTAAATAATGCAACAAAGTCCTTAAATAATGCACCAGAGTACTTAAATAATGCAACAAAGTCCTTAATAATGCAGCAGAGTCCTTAAATAATGCAGCAAATTCTTTAAATAATGCAGCAGAATCCTTAAATAATGCAATAAAGTCCTTATCTAATGCAGCAACGTCCTTAATAATGCAGCAGAGTCCTTAAATAATGCAGCAAAGTACTTAAATAATGCAGCAGAGGCCTTAAATACCGCAGCAGCATACTTAAATAATGCAGCAAAGTCCTTAAATAATGCAGCAGAGTCCTTAAATAATGCAACAAAGTCCTTAAATAATGCAGCAGAGTCCTTAAATAATGCAACAAAGTCCTTAAATAATGCACCAGAGTACTTAAATAATGCAGCAACGTCCTTAAATAATGCAGCAGAGTCCTTAAATAATGCAACAAAGTCCTTAAATAATGCAGCAGCGTCCTTAAATAATGCAACAAAGTCCTTAAATAATGCAGCTGAACCCTTAAATAATGCAACAAAGTCCTTAAATAATGCAGCAGACTCCTTAAATAATGCAACAAACTCCTTAAATAATGCAGCAGAGTACTTAAATAATGCAGCAGAGTACTTAAATAATGCAGCAAATTCCTTAAATAATGCAGCAGAATCCTTAAATAATGCAATAAAATCCTTAAATAATGCAGCAACGTCCTTAATAATGCAGCAGAGTCCTTAAATAATACAGCAAAGTTCTTAAATAATGCAGCAGAGGACTTAAATACTGCAGCAGCGTCCTTAAATAATGCAGCAGAGTCCTTAAATAATGCAACAAAGTCCTTAAATAATGCAGCAGAATCCTTAAATAATGCAAAAAATTCCTTAAATAATGCAGAAGAGTACTTAAATAATGCAGAAAAGTTGTTAAATAATGCAGCAAAGTCCTTAAATAATGCAGCAGAGTCCTTAAACATTGCAGCACAGTCCTTAAATAATGCAACAAAGTCCTTAAATAATGCAGCAGAGTCCTTAAATAATGCAGCAAAGTCCTTAAAAAATGCAGCAGAGTCCTTAAACAATGCAACACAGTCCTTAAATAATGCAGCAGAGTCCTTAAATACTGCAGCAGAGTCCTTAAATAATGCAGCAAAGTCCTTAAATAATGCAGCAGAGTCCTTAAATATTGCAGCAGAGTCCTTAAATAATGCAGCAAAGTCCTTAAATAATGCAGCAGAGTCCTTAAATTCCGCAGCAGAGTGATTAAATAATGCAACAAAGTCCTTAATAATGCAGCAGAGTCCTTAAATAATGCAGCAAATTCTTTAAATAATGCAGCAGAATCCTTAAATAATGCAATAAAGTCCTTATCTAATGCAGCAACGTCCTTAATAATGCAGCAGAGTCCTTAAATAATGCAGCAAAGTACTTAAATAATGCAGCAGAGGCCTTAAATACCGCAGCAGCATACTTAAATAATGCAGCAAAGTCCTTAAATAATGCAGCAGAGTCCTTAAATAATGCAACAAAGTCCTTAAATAATGCAGCAGAGTCCTTAAATAATGCAACAAAGTCCTTAAATAATGCAGCAAAGTCCTTAAATAATGCAGCAGAGTCCTTAAATACAGCAGCAGAGTCCTTAAATAATTCAGCAAAGTCCTTAAATAATGCAGCAGAGTCCTTAAATAATGCAATAAAGTCCTTATCTAATGCAGCAACGTCCTTAATAATGCAGCAGAGTCCTTAAATAATGCAGCAAAGTACTTAAATAATGCAGCAGAGGCCTTAAATACCGCAGCAGCATACTTAAATAATGCAGCAAAGTCCTTAAATAATGCAGCAGAGTCCTTAAATAATGCAACAAAGTCCTTAAATAATGCAGCAGAGTCCTTAAATAATGCAACAAAGTCCTTAAATAATGCACCAGAGTACTTAAATAATGCAACAAAGTCCTTAATAATGCAGCAGAGTCCTTAAATAATGCAGCAAATTCTTTAAATAATGCAGCAGAATCCTTAAATAATGCAATAAAGTCCTTATCTAATGCAGCAACGTCCTTAATAATGCAGCAGAGTCCTTAAATAATGCAGCAAAGTACTTAAATAATGCAGCAGAGGCCTTAGATACCGCAGCAGCATACTTAAATAATGCAGCAAAGTCCTTAAATAATGCAGCAGAGTCCTTAAATAATGCAACAAAGTCCTTAAATAATGCAGCAGAGTCCTTAAATAATGCAACAAAGTCCTTAAATAATGCACCAGAGTACTTAAATAATGCAGCAAAGTCCTTAAATAATGCAGCAGAGTCCTTAAATAATGCAACAAAGTCCTTAAATAATGCAGCAGAGTCCTTAAATAATGCAACAAAGTCCTTAAATAATGCAGCAGAGTCCTTAAATAATGCAACAAAGTCCTTAAATAATGCAGCAGAGTCCTTAAATAATGCAGCAAAGTCCTTAAATAATGCAGCAGAGTCCTTAAACAATGCAGCACAGTCCTTAAATAATGCAACAAAGTCCTTAAATAATGCAGCAGAGTCCTTAAATAATGCAGCAAAGTTCTTAAATAATGCAGCAGAGTCCTTAAACAATGCAGCACAGTCCTTAAATAATGCAGCAAAGTCCTTAAATAATGCAGCAGAGTCCTTAAATAATGCAGCAAACTCATAAAATAATGCAGCAAAGTACTTAAATAATGCAGCAAATTCCTTAAATAATGCAGCAGAATCCTTAAATAATGCAGCAAAGTCCTTAAATAATGCAGCAGATTCCTTAAATAATGCAACAAAGTCCTTAAATAATGCAGCAGAGTCCTTAAATAATGCAACAAAGTCCTTAAATAATGCACCAGAGTACTTAAATAATGCAGCAAAGTCCTTAAATAATGCAGCAGAGTCCTTAAATAATGCAACAAAGTCCTTAAATAATGCAGCAGAGTCCTTAAATAATGCAACAAAGTCCTTAAATAATGCAGCAGAGTCCTTAAATAATGCAACAAAGTCCTTAAATAATGCAGCAGAGTCCTTAAATAATGCAGCAAAGTCCTTAAATAATGCAGCAGAGTCCTTAAACAATGCAGCACAGTCCTTAAATAATGCAACAAAGTCCTTAAATAATGCAGCAGAGTCCTTAAATAATGCAGCAAAGTTCTTAAATAATGCAGCAGAGTCCTTAAACAATGCAGCACAGTCCTTAAATAATGCAGCAAAGTCCTTAAATAATGCAGCAGAGTCCTTAAATAATGCAGCAAACTCATTAAATAATGCAGCAAAGTACTTAAATAATGCAGCAAATTCCTTAAATAATGCAGCAGAATCCTTAAATAATGCAATAAAGTCCTTAAATAATGCAGCAGAGTCCTTAAATAATGCAATAAATTCCTTAAATAATGCAGCAGAATCCTTAAATAATGCAATAAAGTCAATAAATAATGCAGCAGAGTCCTTAAATACTGCAGCAGAGACCTTAAATAATGCAGCAAAAACCTTAAATAATGCAGCAGAGTCCTTATATAATGCAGCAAAGTCCTAAAATACCGCAGCAGAGTCCTTAAATAATGCAGCAGAGTCCTTAAATAATGCAGCAAATTCATTAAATAATGCAGCAGAGTCCTTAAATAATGCAACAAAGTCCTTAAATAATGCAGCAGATTCCTTAAATTTCGCAGCAGCGTCCTTAAATAATGCATCAAAGTCCTTAAATAATGCAGCAGAGTCCTAAAATACCGCAGCAGAGTCCTTAAATAATGCAGCAAAGTCCTTAAATAATGCAGCAGAGTGCTTACATAATGCAGCAGAGTCCTTAAATTCCGCAGCAGAGTCATTAAATAATGCAGCAGAGTCCTTAAATAATGCAGCAAATTCATTAAATAATGCACAGAGTCATTAAATAATGCAACAAAGTCCTTAAATAATGCAGCAGAGTCCTTAAATAATGCAACAAAGTCCTTAAATAATGCAGCAGATTCCTTAAATAAAGCAGCAGAGTGCTTAAATAATGCAGCAGAGTCCTTAAATACCGCAGCAGAGTCATTAAATAATACAGCAGAGTCCTTAAATAATGCAGCAAATTCCTTAAATAATGCAGAGTCCTTAAATAATGCACTAAATTCCTTAAATAAAATGCAGCAACGCCCTTAATAATGCAGCAGAGTCCTTAAATAATTCAGCAAAGTCCTTAAATAATGCAGCAGAGTCCTTAAATACCGCAGCAGCGTCCTTAAATAATGCAACAAAGTCCTTAAATAATGCAGCTGAACCCTTAAATAATGCAACAAAGTCCTTAAATAATGCAGCAGACTCCTTAAATAATGCAACAAACTCCTTAAATAATGCAGCAGAGTACTTAAATAATGCAGCAGAGTACTTAAATAATGCAGCAAATTCCTTAAATAATGCAGCAGAATCCTTAAATAATGCAATAAAATCCTTAAATAATGCAGCAACGTCCTTAATAATGCAGCAGAGTCCTTAAATAATACAGCAAAGTTCTTAAATAATGCAGCAGAGGACTTAAATACTGCAGCAGCGTCCTTAAATAATGCAGCAGAGTCCTTAAATAATGCAACAAAGTCCTTAAATAATGCAGCAGAATCCTTAAATAATGCAAAAAATTCCTTAAATAATGCAGAAGAGTACTTAAATAATGCAGAAAAGTTGTTAAATAATGCAGCAAAGTCCTTAAATAATGCAGCAGAGTCCTTAAACATTGCAGCACAGTCCTTAAATAATGCAACAAAGTCCTTAAATAATGCAGCAGAGTCCTTAAATAATGCAGCAAAGTCCTTAAAAAATGCAGCAGAGTCCTTAAACAATGCAACACAGTCCTTAAATAATGCAGCAGAGTCCTTAAATACTGCAGCAGAGTCCTTAAATAATGCAGCAAAGTCCTTAAATAATGCAGCAGAGTCCTTAAATATTGCAGCAGAGTCCTTAAATAATGCAGCAAAGTCCTTAAATAATGCAGCAGAGTCCTTAAATTCCGCAGCAGAGTGATTAAATAATGCAACAAAGTCCTTAATAATGCAGCAGAGTCCTTAAATAATGCAGCAAATTCTTTAAATAATGCAGCAGAATCCTTAAATAATGCAATAAAGTCCTTATCTAATGCAGCAACGTCCTTAATAATGCAGCAGAGTCCTTAAATAATGCAGCAAAGTACTTAAATAATGCAGCAGAGGCCTTAAATACCGCAGCAGCATACTTAAATAATGCAGCAAAGTCCTTAAATAATGCAGCAGAGTCCTTAAATAATGCAACAAAGTCCTTAAATAATGCAGCAGAGTCCTTAAATAATGCAGCAAAGTCCTTAAATAATGCAGCAGAGTCCTTAAATAATGCAACAAAGTCCTTAAATAATGCAGCAGAGTCCTTAAATAATGCAGCAGAGTCCTTAAATAATGCAACAAAGTCCTTAAATAATGCAGCAGAGTCCTTAAATAATGCAACAAAGTCCTTAAATAATGCAGCAGAGTCCTTAAATAATGCAGCAAAGTCCTTAAATAATGCAGCAGAGTCCTTAAACAATGCAGCACAGTCCTTAAATAATGCAACAAAGTCCTTAAATAATGCAGCAGAGTCCTTAAATAATGCAGCAAAGTCCTTAAATAATGCAGCAGAGCCCTTAAACAATGCAGCACAGTCCTTAAATAATGCAGCAAAGTCCTTAAATAATGCAGCAGAGTCCTTAAATACAGCAGCAGCGTCCTTAAATAATGCAACAAAGTCCTTAAATAATGCAGCAGAGTCCTTAAATAATGCATCAAAGTCCTTAAATAATGCAGCAGAGTCCTTAAATAATGCAACAAACTCATTAAATAATGCAGCAAAGTACTTAAATAATGCAGCAAATTCCTTAAATAATGCAGCAGAATCCTTAAATAATGCAATAAAGTCCTTAAATAATGCAGCAGAGTCCTTAAATAATGCAATCAATTCCTTAAATAATGCAGCAGAATCCTTAAATAATGCAATAAAGTCATTAAAAAATGCAGCAGAGTCCTTAAACAATGCAACACAGTCCTTAAATAATGCAGCAGAGTCCTTAAATACTGCAGCAGAGTCCTTAAATAATGCAGCAAAGTCCTTAAATAATGCAGCAGAGTCCTTAAATATTGCAGCAGAGTCCTTAAATAATGCAGCAAAGTCCTTAAATAATGCAGCAGAGTCCTTAAATTCCGCAGCAGAGTGATTAAATAATGCAACAAAGTCCTTAATAATGCAGCAGAGTCCTTAAATAATGCAGCAAATTCTTTAAATAATGCAGCAGAATCCTTAAATAATGCAATAAAGTCCTTATCTAATGCAGCAACGTCCTTAATAATGCAGCAGAGTCCTTAAATAATGCAGCAAAGTACTTAAATAATGCAGCAGAGGCCTTAAATACCGCAGCAGCATACTTAAATAATGCAGCAAAGTCCTTAAATAATGCAGCAGAGTCCTTAAATAATGCAACAAAGTCCTTAAATAATGCAGCAGAGTCCTTAAATAATGCAGCAAAGTCCTTAAATAATGCAGCAGAGTCCTTAAATAATGCAACAAAGTCCTTAAATAATGCAGCAGAGTCCTTAAATAATGCAGCAGAGTCCTTAAATAATGCAACAAAGTCCTTAAATAATGCAGCAGAGTCAGTAAATAATGCAACAAAGTCCTTAAATAATGCAGCAGAGTCCTTAAATAATGCAGCAAAGTCCTTAAATAATGCAGCAGAGTCCTTAAACAATGCAGCACAGTCCTTAAATAATGCAACAAAGTCCTTAAATAATGCAGCAGAGTCCTTAAATAATGCAGCAAAGTCCTTAAATAATGCAGCAGAGTCCTTAAACAATGCAGCACAGTCCTTAAATAATGCAGCAAAGTCCTTAAATAATGCAGCAGAGTCCTTAAATACAGCAGCAGCGTCCTTAAATAATGCAACAAAGTCCTTAAATAATGCAGCAGAGTCCTTAAATAATGCATCAAAGTCCTTAAATAATGCAGCAGAGTCCTTAAATAATGCAGCAACATCCTTAAATAATGCAGCAGAGTCCTTAAATACTGCATCAGCGTCCTTAAATAATGCAAAAAAGTCCTTAAATAATGCAGCAAAGTCCTTAAATAATGCAGCAGAGTCCTTAAATACAGCAGCAGAGTCCTTAAATAATTCAGCAAAGTCCTTAAATAATGCAGCAGAGTCCTTAAATAATGCAATAAAGTCCTTATCTAATGCAGCAACGTCCTTAATAATGCAGCAGAGTCCTTAAATAATGCAGCAAAGTACTTAAATAATGCAGCAGAGGCCTTAAATACCGCAGCAGCATACTTAAATAATGCAGCAAAGTCCTTAAATAATGCAGCAGAGTCCCTAAATAATGCAACAAAGTCCTTAAATAATGCAGCAGAGTCCTTAAATAATGCAACAAAGTCCTTAAATAATGCACCAGAGTACTTAAATAATGCAACAAAGTCCTTAATAATGCAGCAGAGTCCTTAAATAATGCAGCAAATTCTTTAAATAATGCAGCAGAATCCTTAAATAATGCAATAAAGTCCTTATCTAATGCAGCAACGTCCTTAATAATGCAGCAGAGTCCTTAAATAATGCAGCAAAGTACTTAAATAATGCAGCAGAGGCCTTAAATACCGCAGCAGCATACTTAAATAATGCAGCAAAGTCCTTAAATAATGCAGCAGAGTCCTTAAATAATGCAACAAAGTCCTTAAATAATGCAGCAGAGTCCTTAAATAATGCAACAAAGTCCTTAAATAATGCACCAGAGTACTTAAATAATGCAGCAAAGTCCTTAAATAATGCAGCAGAGTCCTTAAATAATGCAACAAAGTCCTTAAATAATGCAGCAGAGTCCTTAAATAATGCAACAAAGTCCTTAAATAATGCAGCAGAGTCCTTAAATAATGCAACAAAGTCCTTAAATAATGCAGCAGAGTCCTTAAATAATGCAGCAAAGTCCTTAAATAATGCAGCAGAGTCCTTAAACAATGCAGCACAGTCCTTAAATAATGCAACAAAGTCCTTAAATAATGCAGCAGAGTCCTTAAATAATGCAGCAAAGTTCTTAAATAATGCAGCAGAGTCCTTAAACAATGCAGCACAGTCCTTAAATAATGCAGCAAAGTCCTTAAATAATGCAGCAGAGTCCTTAAATAATGCAGCAAACTCATTAAATAATGCAGCAAAGTACTTAAATAATGCAGCAAATTCCTTAAATAATGCAGCAGAATCCTTAAATAATGCAGCAAAGTCCTTAAATAATGCAGCAGAGTCCTTAAATAATGCAACAAAGTCCTTAAATAATGCAGCAGAGTCCTTAAATAATGCAGCAGAGTCCTTAAATAATGCAACAAAGTCCTTAAATAATGCACCAGAGTACTTAAATAATGCAGCAAAGTCCTTAAATAATGCAGCAGAGTCCTTAAATAATGCAACAAAGTCCTTAAATAATGCAGCAGAGTCCTTAAATAATGCAACAAAGTCCTTAAATAATGCAGCAGAGTCCTTAAATAATGCAACAAAGTCCTTAAATAATGCAGCAGAGTCCTTAAATAATGCAGCAAAGTCCTTAAATAATGCAGCAGAGTCCTTAAACAATGCAGCACAGTCCTTAAATAATGCAACAAAGTCCTTAAATAATGCAGCAGAGTCCTTAAATAATGCAGCAAAGTTCTTAAATAATGCAGCAGAGTCCTTAAACAATGCAGCACAGTCCTTAAATAATGCAGCAAAGTCCTTAAATAATGCAGCAGAGTCCTTAAATAATGCAGCAAACTCATTAAATAATGCAGCAAAGTACTTAAATAATGCAGCAAATTCCTTAAATAATGCAGCAGAATCCTTAAATAATGCAATAAAGTCCTTAAATAATGCAGCAGAGTCCTTAAATAATGCAATAAATTCCTTAAATAATGCAGCAGAATCCTTAAATAATGCAATAAAGTCAATAAATAATGCAGCAGAGTCCTTAAATACTGCAGCAGAGACCTTAAATAATGCAGCAAATTCATTAAATAATGCAGCAGAGTCCTTAAATAATGCAACAAAGTCCTTAAATAATGCAGCAGATTCCTTAAATTTCGCAGCAGCGTCCTTAAATAATGCATCAAAGTCCTTAAATAATGCAGCAGAGTCCTAAAATACCGCAGCAGAGTCCTTAAATAATGCAGCAAAGTCCTTAAATAATGCAGCAGAGTGCTTACATAATGCAGCAGAGTCCTTAAATTCCGCAGCAGAGTCATTAAATAATGCAGCAGAGTCCTTAAATAATGCAGCAAATTCATTAAATAATGCACAGAGTCATTAAATAATGCAACAAAGTCCTTAAATAATGCAGCAGAGTCCTTAAATAATGCAACAAAGTCCTTAAATAATGCAGCAGATTCCTTAAATAAAGCAGCAGAGTGCTTAAATAATGCAGCAGAGTCCTTAAATACCGCAGCAGAGTCATTAAATAATACAGCAGAGTCCTTAAATAATGCAGCAAATTCCTTAAATAATGCAGAGTCCTTAAATAATGCACTAAATTCCTTAAATAAAATGCAGCAACGCCCTTAATAATGCAGCAGAGTCCTTAAATAATTCAGCAAAGTCGTTAAATAATGCAGCAGAGTCCTTAAATACCGCAGCAGCGTCCTTAAATAATGCAACAAAGTCCTTAAATAATGCAGCTGAACCCTTAAATAATGCAACAAAGTCCTTAAATAATGCAGCAGACTCCTTAAATAATGCAACAAACTCCTTAAATAATGCAGCAGAGTACTTAAATAATGCAGCAGAGTACTTAAATAATGCAGCAAATTCCTTAAATAATGCAGCAGAATCCTTAAATAATGCAATAAAATCCTTAAATAATGCAGCAACGTCCTTAATAATGCAGCAGAGTCCTTAAATAATACAGCAGAGTCCTTAAATAATGCAGCAAAGTCCTTAAATAATGCAGCAGAGTCCTTAAATAATGCAACAAAGTCCTTAAATAATGCAGCAGAGTCCTTAAATAATGCAGCAAAGTCCTTAAAAAATGCAGCAGAGTCCTTAAACAATGCAACACAGTCCTTAAATAATGCAGCAGAGTCCTTAAATACTGCAGCAGAGTCCTTAAATAATGCAGCAAAGTCCTTAAATAATGCAGCAGAGTCCTTAAATATTGCAGCAGAGTCCTTAAATAATGCAGCAAAGTCCTTAAATAATGCAGCAGAGTCCTTAAATTCCGCAGCAGAGTGATTAAATAATGCAACAAAGTCCTTAATAATGCATCAGAGTCCTTAAATAATGCAGCAAATTCTTTAAATAATGCAGCAGAATCCTTAAATAATGCAATAAAGTCCTTATCTAATGCAGCAACGTCCTTAATAATGCAGCAGAGTCCTTTAATAATGCAGCAAAGTACTTAAATAATGCAGCAGAGGCCTTAAATACCGCAGCAGCATACTTAAATAATGCAGCAAAGTCCTTAAATAATGCAGCAGAGTCCTTAAATAATGCAACAAAGTCCTTAAATAATGCAGCAGAGTCCTTAAATAATGCAGCAAAGTCCTTAAATAATGCAGCAGAGTCCTTAAATAATGCAACAAAGTCCTTAAATAATGCAGCAGAGTCCTTAAATAATGCAGCAGAGTCCTTAAATAATGCAACAAAGTCCTTAAATAATGCAGCAGAGTCCTTAAATAATGCAACAAAGTCCTTAAATAATGCAGCAGAGTCCTTAAATAATGCAGCAAAGTCCTTAAATAATGCAGCAGAGTCCTTAAACAATGCAGCACAGTCCTTAAATAATGCAACAAAGTCCTTAAATAATGCAGCAGAGTCCTTAAATAATGCAGCAAAGTCCTTAAATAATGCAGCAGAGTCCTTAAACAATGCAGCACAGTCCTTAAATAATGCAGCAAAGTCCTTAAATAATGCAGCAGAGTCCCTAAATAATGCAACAAAGTCCTTAAATAATGCAGCAGAGTCCTTAAATAATGCAACAAAGTCCTTAAATAATGCACCAGAGTACTTAAATAATGCAACAAAGTCCTTAATAATGCAGCAGAGTCCTTAAATAATGCAGCAAATTCTTTAAATAATGCAGCAGAATCCTTAAATAATGCAATAAAGTCCTTATCTAATGCAGCAACGTCCTTAATAATGCAGCAGAGTCCTTAAATAATGCAGCAAAGTACTTAAATAATGCAGCAGAGGCCTTAAATACCGCAGCAGCATACTTAAATAATGCAGCAAAGTCCTTAAATAATGCAGCAGAGTCCTTAAATAATGCAACAAAGTCCTTAAATAATGCAGCAGAGTCCTTAAATAATGCAACAAAGTCCTTAAATAATGCACCAGAGTACTTAAATAATGCAGCAAAGTCCTTAAATAATGCAGCAGAGTCCTTAAATAATGCAACAAAGTCCTTAAATAATGCAGCAGAGTCCTTAAATAATGCAACAAAGTCCTTAAATAATGCAGCAGAGTCCTTAAATAATGCAACAAAGTCCTTAAATAATGCAGCAGAGTCCTTAAATAATGCAGCAAAGTCCTTAAATAATGCAGCAGAGTCCTTAAACAATGCAGCACAGTCCTTAAATAATGCAACAAAGTCCTTAAATAATGCAGCAGAGTCCTTAAATAATGCAGCAAAGTTCTTAAATAATGCAGCAGAGTCCTTAAACAATGCAGCACAGTCCTTAAATAATGCAGCAAAGTCCTTAAATAATGCAGCAGAGTCCTTAAATAATGCAGCAAACTCATTAAATAATGCAGCAAAGTACTTAAATAATGCAGCAAATTCCTTAAATAATGCAGCAGAATCCTTAAATAATGCAGCAAAGTCCTTAAATAATGCAGCAGAGTCCTTAAATAATGCAACAAAGTCCTTAAATAATGCAGCAGAGTCCTTAAATAATGCAGCAGAGTCCTTAAATAATGCAACAAAGTCCTTAAATAATGCACCAGAGTACTTAAATAATGCAGCAAAGTCCTTAAATAATGCAGCAGAGTCCTTAAATAATGCAACAAAGTCCTTAAATAATGCAGCAGAGTCCTTAAATAATGCAACAAAGTCCTTAAATAATGCAGCAGAGTCCTTAAATAATGCAACAAAGTCCTTAAATAATGCAGCAGAGTCCTTAAATAATGCAGCAAAGTCCTTAAATAATGCAGCAGAGTCCTTAAACAATGCAGCACAGTCCTTAAATAATGCAACAAAGTCCTTAAATAATGCAGCAGAGTCCTTAAATAATGCAGCAAAGTTCTTAAATAATGCAGCAGAGTCCTTAAACAATGCAGCACAGTCCTTAAATAATGCAGCAAAGTCCTTAAATAATGCAGCAGAGTCCTTAAATAATGCAGCAAACTCATTAAATAATGCAGCAAAGTACTTAAATAATGCAGCAAATTCCTTAAATAATGCAGCAGAATCCTTAAATAATGCAATAAAGTCCTTAAATAATGCAGCAGAGTCCTTAAATAATGCAATAAATTCCTTAAATAATGCAGCAGAATCCTTAAATAATGCAATAAAGTCAATAAATAATGCAGCAGAGTCCTTAAATACTGCAGCAGAGACCTTAAATAATGCAGCAAATTCATTAAATAATGCAGCAGAGTCCTTAAATAATGCAACAAAGTCCTTAAATAATGCAGCAGATTCCTTAAATTTCGCAGCAGCGTCCTTAAATAATGCATCAAAGTCCTTAAATAATGCAGCAGAGTCCTAAAATACCGCAGCAGAGTCCTTAAATAATGCAGCAAAGTCCTTAAATAATGCAGCAGAGTGCTTACATAATGCAGCAGAGTCCTTAAATTCCGCAGCAGAGTCATTAAATAATGCAGCAGAGTCCTTAAATAATGCAGCAAATTCATTAAATAATGCACAGAGTCATTAAATAATGCAACAACGTCCTTAAATAATGCAGCAGAGTCCTTAAATAATGCAACAAAGTCCTTAAATAATGCAGCAGATTCCTTAAATAAAGCAGCAGAGTGCTTAAATAATGCAGCAGAGTCCTTAAATACCGCAGCAGAGTCATTAAATAATACAGCAGAGTCCTTAAATAATGCAGCAAATTCCTTAAATAATGCAGAGTCCTTAAATAATGCACTAAATTCCTTAAATAAAATGCAGCAACGCCCTTAATAATGCAGCAGAGTCCTTAAATAATTCAGCAAAGTCGTTAAATAATGCAGCAGAGTCCTTAAATACCGCAGCAGCGTCCTTAAATAATGCAACAAAGTCCTTAAATAATGCAGCTGAACCCTTAAATAATGCAACAAAGTCCTTAAATAATGCAGCAGACTCCTTAAATAATGCAACAAACTCCTTAAATAATGCAGCAGAGTACTTAAATAATGCAGCAGAGTACTTAAATAATGCAGCAAATTCCTTAAATAATGCAGCAGAATCCTTAAATAATGCAATAAAATCCTTAAATAATGCAGCAACGTCCTTAATAATGCAGCAGAGTCCTTAAATAATACAGCAGAGTCCTTAAATAATGCAGCAAAGTCCTTAAATAATGCAGCAGAGTCCTTAAATAATGCAACAAAGTCCTTAAATAATGCAGCAGAGTCCTTAAATAATGCAGCAAAGTCCTTAAAAAATGCAGCAGAGTCCTTAAACAATGCAACACAGTCCTTAAATAATGCAGCAGAGTCCTTAAATACTGCAGCAGAGTCCTTAAATAATGCAGCAAAGTCCTTAAATAATGCAGCAGAGTCCTTAAATATTGCAGCAGAGTCCTTAAATAATGCAGCAAAGTCCTTAAATAATGCAGCAGAGTCCTTAAATTCCGCAGCAGAGTGATTAAATAATGCAACAAAGTCCTTAATAATGCATCAGAGTCCTTAAATAATGCAGCAAATTCTTTAAATAATGCAGCAGAATCCTTAAATAATGCAATAAAGTCCTTATCTAATGCAGCAACGTCCTTAATAATGCAGCAGAGTCCTTTAATAATGCAGCAAAGTACTTAAATAATGCAGCAGAGGCCTTAAATACCGCAGCAGCATACTTAAATAATGCAGCAAAGTCCTTAAATAATGCAGCAGAGTCCTTAAATAATGCAACAAAGTCCTTAAATAATGCAGCAGAGTCCTTAAATAATGCAGCAAAGTCCTTAAATAATGCAGCAGAGTCCTTAAATAATGCAACAAAGTCCTTAAATAATGCAGCAGAGTCCTTAAATAATGCAGCAGAGTCCTTAAATAATGCAACAAAGTCCTTAAATAATGCAGCAGAGTCCTTAAATAATGCAACAAAGTCCTTAAATAATGCAGCAGAGTCCTTAAATAATGCAGCAAAGTCCTTAAATAATGCAGCAGAGTCCTTAAACAATGCAGCACAGTCCTTAAATAATGCAACAAAGTCCTTAAATAATGCAGCAGAGTCCTTAAATAATGCAGCAAAGTCCTTAAATAATGCAGCAGAGTCCTTAAACAATGCAGCACAGTCCTTAAATAATGCAGCAAAGTCCTTAAATAATGCAGCAGAGTCCTTAAATACAGCAGCAGCGTCCTTAAATAATGCAACAAAGTCCTTAAATAATGCAGCAGAGTCCTTAAATAATGCATCAAAGTCCTTAAATAATGCAGCAGAGTCCTTAAATAATGCAACAAACTCATTAAATAATGCAGCAAAGTACTTAAATAATGCAGCAAATTCCTTAAATAATGCAGCAGAATCCTTAAATAATGCAATAAAGTCCTTAAATAATGCAGCAGAGTCCTTAAATAATGCAATCAATTCCTTAAGTAATGCAGCAGAATCCTTAAATAATGCAATAAAGTCATTAAATAATGCAGCAGAGTCCTTAAATAATGCAACAAAGTCCTTAAATAATGCAGCAGATTCCTTAAATTCTGCAGCAGCGTCCTTAAATAATGCATCAAAGTCCTTAAATAATGCAGCAGAGTCCTTAAATACCACAGCAGAGTCATTAAATAATGCAGCAGAGTCCTTAAATAATGCAGCATATTCCTTAAATAATGCAGCAGAATCCTTAAATAATGCAATAAAATCCTTAAATAATGCAGCAACGTCCTTAATAATGCAGCAGAGTCCTTAAATAATACAGCAAATTTCTTAAATAATGCAGCAGAGGACTTAAATACTGCAGCAGCGTCCTTAAATAATGCAGCAGAGTCCTTAAATAATGCAACAAAGTCCTTAAATAATGCAGCAGAATCCTTAAATAATGCAAAAAATTCCTTAAATAATGCAGAAGAGTACTTAAATAATGCAGAAAAGTTGTTAAATAATGCAGCAAAGTCCTTAAATAATGCAGCAGAGTCCTTAAACATTGCAGCACAGTCCTTAAATAATGCAACAAAGTCCTTAAATAATGCAGCAGAGTCCTTAAATAATGCAGCAAAGTCCTTAAAAATGCAGCAGAGTCCTTAAACAATGCAACACAGTCCTTAAATAATGCAGCAGAGTCCTTAAATACTGCAGCAGAGTCCTTAAATAATGCAGCAAAGTCCTTAAATAATGCAGCAGAGTCCTTAAATATTGCAGCAGAGTCCTTAAATAATGCAGCAAAGTCCTTAAATAATGCAGCAGAGTCCTTAAATTCCGCAGCAGAGTGATTAAATAATGCAACAAAGTCCTTAATAATGCAGCAGAGTCCTTAAATAATGCAGCAAATTCTTTAAATAATGCAGCAGAATCCTTAAATAATGCAATAAAGTCCTTATCTAATGCAGCAACGTCCTTAATAATGCAGCAGAGTCCTTAAATAATGCAGCAAAGTACTTAAATAATGCAGCAGAGGCCTTAAATACCGCAGCAGCATACTTAAATAATGCAGCAAAGTCCTTAAATAATGCAGCAGAGTCCTTAAATAATGCAACAAAGTCCTTAAATAATGCAGCAGAGTCCTTAAATAATGCAGCAAAGTCCTTAAATAATGCAGCAGAGTCCTTAAATAATGCAACAAAGTCCTTAAATAATGCAGCAGAGTCCTTAAATAATGCAGCAGAGTCCTTAAATAATGCAACAAAGTCCTTAAATAATGCAGCAGAGTCCTTAAATAATGCAACAAAGTCCTTAAATAATGCAGCAGAGTCCTTAAATAATGCAGCAAAGTCCTTAAATAATGCAGCAGAGTCCTTAAACAATGCAGCACAGTCCTTAAATAATGCAACAAAGTCCTTAAATAATGCAGCAGAGTCCTTAAATAATGCAGCAAAGTCCTTAAATAATGCAGCAGAGTCCTTAAACAATGCAGCACAGTCCTTAAATAATGCAGCAAAGTCCTTAAATAATGCAGCAGAGTCCTTAAATACAGCAGCAGCGTCCTTAAATAATGCAACAAAGTCCTTAAATAATGCAGCAGAGTCCTTAAATAATGCATCAAAGTCCTTAAATAATGCAGCAGAGTCCTTAAATAATGCAGCAACATCCTTAAATAATGCAGCAGAGTCCTTAAATACTGCATCAGCGTCCTTAAATAATGCAACAAAGTCCTTAAATAATGCAGCAAAGTCCTTAAATAATGCAGCAGAGTCCTTAAATACAGCAGCAGAGTCCTTAAATAATTCAGCAAAGTCCTTAAATAATGCAGCAGAGTCCTTAAATAATGCAATAAAGTCCTTATCTAATGCAGCAACGTCCTTAATAATGCAGCAGAGTCCTTAAATAATGCAGCAAAGTACTTAAATAATGCAGCAGAGGCCTTAAATACCGCAGCAGCATACTTAAATAATGCAGCAAAGTCCTTAAATAATGCAGCAGAGTCCTTAAATAATGCAACAAAGTCCTTAAATAATGCAGCAGAGTCCTTAAATAATGCAACAAAGTCCTTAAATAATGCACCAGAGTACTTAAATAATGCAACAAAGTCCTTAATAATGCAGCAGAGTCCTTAAATAATGCAGCAAATTCTTTAAATAATGCAGCAGAATCCTTAAATAATGCAATAAAGTCCTTATCTAATGCAGCAACGTCCTTAATAATGCAGCAGAGTCCTTAAATAATGCAGCAAAGTACTTAAATAATGCAGCAGAGGCCTTAAATACCGCAGCAGCATACTTAAATAATGCAGCAAAGTCCTTAAATAATGCAGCAGAGTCCTTAAATAATGCAACAAAGTCCTTAAATAATGCAGCAGAGTCCTTAAATAATGCAACAAAGTCCTTAAATAATGCACCAGAGTACTTAAATAATGCAGCAACGTCCTTAAATAATGCAGCAGAGTCCTTAAATAATGCAACAAAGTCCTTAAATAATGCAGCAGAGTCCTTAAATAATGCAACAAAGTCCTTAAATAATGCAGCAGAGTCCTCAAATAATGCAACAAAGTCCTTAAATAATGCAGCAGAGTCCTTAAATAATGCAGCAAAGTCCTTAAATAATGCAGCAGAGTCCTTAAACAATGCAGCACAGTCCTTAAATAATGCAACAAAGTCCTTAAATAATGCAGCAGAGTCCTTAAATAATGCAGCAAAGTTCTTAAATAATGCAGCAGAGTCCTTAAACAATGCAGCACAGTCCTTAAATAATGCAGCAAAGTCCTTAAATAATGCAGCAGAGTCCTTAAATAATGCAGCAAACTCATTAAATAATGCAGCAAAGTACTTAAATAATGCAGCAAATTCCTTAAATAATGCAGCAGAATCCTTAAATAATGCAGCAAAGTCCTTAAATAATGCAGCAGAGTCCTTAAATAATGCAACAAAGTCCTTAAATAATGCAGCAGAGTCCTTAAATAATGCAACAAAGTCCTTAAATAATGCACCAGAGTACTTAAATAATGCAGCAAAGTCCTTAAATAATGCAGCAGAGTCCTTAAATAATGCAACAAAGTCCTTAAATAATGCAGCAGAGTCCTTAAATAATGCAACAAAGTCCTTAAATAATGCAGCAGAGTCCTTAAATAATGCAACAAAGTCCTTAAATAATGCAGCAGAGTCCTTAAATAATGCAGCAAAGTCCTTAAATAATGCAGCAGAGTCCTTAAACAATGCAGCACAGTCCTTAAATAATGCAACAAAGTCCTTAAATAATGCAGCAGAGTCCTTAAATAATGCAGCAAAGTTCTTAAATAATGCAGCAGAGTCCTTAAACAATGCAGCACAGTCCTTAAATAATGCAGCAAAGTCCTTAAATAATGCAGCAGAGTCCTTAAATAATGCAGCAAACTCATTAAATAATGCAGCAAAGTACTTAAATAATGCAGCAAATTCCTTAAATAATGCAGCAGAATCCTTAAATAATGCAATAAAGTCCTTAAATAATGCAGCAGAGTCCTTAAATAATGCAATAAATTCCTTAAATAATGCAGCAGAATCCTTAAATAATGCAATAAAGTCAATAAATAATGCAGCAGAGTCCTTAAATACTGCAGCAGAGACCTTAAATAATGCAGCAAAAACCTTAAATAATGCAGCAGAGTCCTTATATAATGCAGCAAAGTCCTAAAATACCGCAGCAGAGTCCTTAAATAATGCAGCAGAGTCCTTAAATAATGCAGCAAATTCATTAAATAATGCAGCAGAGTCCTTAAATAATGCAACAAAGTCCTTAAATAATGCAGCAGATTCCTTAAATTTCGCAGCAGCGTCCTTAAATAATGCATCAAAGTCCTTAAATAATGCAGCAGAGTCCTAAAATACCGCAGCAGAGTCCTTAAATAATGCAGCAAAGTCCTTAAATAATGCAGCAGAGTGCTTACATAATGCAGCAGAGTCCTTAAATTCCGCAGCAGAGTCATTAAATAATGCAGCAGAGTCCTTAAATAATGCAGCAAATTCATTAAATAATGCACAGAGTCATTAAATAATGCAACAAAGTCCTTAAATAATGCAGCAGAGTCCTTAAATAATGCAACAAAGTCCTTAAATAATGCAGCAGATTCCTTAAATAAAGCAGCAGAGTGCTTAAATAATGCAGCAGAGTCCTTAAATACCGCAGCAGAGTCATTAAATAATACAGCAGAGTCCTTAAATAATGCAGCAAATTCCTTAAATAATGCAGAGTCCTTAAATAATGCACTAAATTCCTTAAATAAAATGCAGCAACGCCCTTAATAATGCAGCAGAGTCCTTAAATAATTCAGCAAAGTCCTTAAATAATGCAGCAGAGTCCTTAAATACCGCAGCAGCGTCCTTAAATAATGCAACAAAGTCCTTAAATAATGCAGCTGAACCCTTAAATAATGCAACAAAGTCCTTAAATAATGCAGCAGACTCCTTAAATAATGCAACAAACTCCTTAAATAATGCAGCAGAGTACTTAAATAATGCAGCAGAGTACTTAAATAATGCAGCAAATTCCTTAAATAATGCAGCAGAATCCTTAAATAATGCAATAAAATCCTTAAATAATGCAGCAACGTCCTTAATAATGCAGCAGAGTCCTTAAATAATACAGCAAAGTTCTTAAATAATGCAGCAGAGGACTTAAATACTGCAGCAGCGTCCTTAAATAATGCAGCAGAGTCCTTAAATAATGCAACAAAGTCCTTAAATAATGCAGCAGAATCCTTAAATAATGCAAAAAATTCCTTAAATAATGCAGAAGAGTACTTAAATAATGCAGAAAAGTTGTTAAATAATGCAGCAAAGTCCTTAAATAATGCAGCAGAGTCCTTAAACATTGCAGCACAGTCCTTAAATAATGCAACAAAGTCCTTAAATAATGCAGCAGAGTCCTTAAATAATGCAGCAAAGTCCTTAAAAAATGCAGCAGAGTCCTTAAACAATGCAACACAGTCCTTAAATAATGCAGCAGAGTCCTTAAATACTGCAGCAGAGTCCTTAAATAATGCAGCAAAGTCCTTAAATAATGCAGCAGAGTCCTTAAATATTGCAGCAGAGTCCTTAAATAATGCAGCAAAGTCCTTAAATAATGCAGCAGAGTCCTTAAATTCCGCAGCAGAGTGATTAAATAATGCAACAAAGTCCTTAATAATGCAGCAGAGTCCTTAAATAATGCAGCAAATTCTTTAAATAATGCAGCAGAATCCTTAAATAATGCAATAAAGTCCTTATCTAATGCAGCAACGTCCTTAATAATGCAGCAGAGTCCTTAAATAATGCAGCAAAGTACTTAAATAATGCAGCAGAGGCCTTAAATACCGCAGCAGCATACTTAAATAATGCAGCAAAGTCCTTAAATAATGCAGCAGAGTCCTTAAATAATGCAACAAAGTCCTTAAATAATGCAGCAGAGTCCTTAAATAATGCAGCAAAGTCCTTAAATAATGCAGCAGAGTCCTTAAATAATGCAACAAAGTCCTTAAATAATGCAGCAGAGTCCTTAAATAATGCAGCAGAGTCCTTAAATAATGCAACAAAGTCCTTAAATAATGCAGCAGAGTCCTTAAATAATGCAACAAAGTCCTTAAATAATGCAGCAGAGTCCTTAAATAATGCAGCAAAGTCCTTAAATAATGCAGCAGAGTCCTTAAACAATGCAGCACAGTCCTTAAATAATGCAACAAAGTCCTTAAATAATGCAGCAGAGTCCTTAAATAATGCAGCAAAGTCCTTAAATAATGCAGCAGAGCCCTTAAACAATGCAGCACAGTCCTTAAATAATGCAGCAAAGTCCTTAAATAATGCAGCAGAGTCCTTAAATACAGCAGCAGCGTCCTTAAATAATGCAACAAAGTCCTTAAATAATGCAGCAGAGTCCTTAAATAATGCATCAAAGTCCTTAAATAATGCAGCAGAGTCCTTAAATAATGCAACAAACTCATTAAATAATGCAGCAAAGTACTTAAATAATGCAGCAAATTCCTTAAATAATGCAGCAGAATCCTTAAATAATGCAATAAAGTCCTTAAATAATGCAGCAGAGTCCTTAAATAATGCAATCAATTCCTTAAATAATGCAGCAGAATCCTTAAATAATGCAATAAAGTCATTAAAAAATGCAGCAGAGTCCTTAAACAATGCAACACAGTCCTTAAATAATGCAGCAGAGTCCTTAAATACTGCAGCAGAGTCCTTAAATAATGCAGCAAAGTCCTTAAATAATGCAGCAGAGTCCTTAAATATTGCAGCAGAGTCCTTAAATAATGCAGCAAAGTCCTTAAATAATGCAGCAGAGTCCTTACATTCCGCAGCAGAGTGATTAAATAATGCAACAAAGTCCTTAATAATGCAGCAGAGTCCTTAAATAATGCAGCAAATTCTTTAAATAATGCAGCAGAATCCTTAAATAATGCAATAAAGTCCTTATCTAATGCAGCAACGTCCTTAATAATGCAGCAGAGTCCTTAAATAATGCAGCAAAGTACTTAAATAATGCAGCAGAGGCCTTAAATACCGCAGCAGCATACTTAAATAATGCAGCAAAGTCCTTAAATAATGCAGCAGAGTCCTTAAATAATGCAACAAAGTCCTTAAATAATGCAGCAGAGTCCTTAAATAATGCAGCAAAGTCCTTAAATAATGCAGCAGAGTCCTTAAATAATGCAACAAAGTCCTTAAATAATGCAGCAGAGTCCTTAAATAATGCAGCAGAGTCCTTAAATAATGCAACAAAGTCCTTAAATAATGCAGCAGAGTCAGTAAATAATGCAACAAAGTCCTTAAATAATGCAGCAGAGTCCTTAAATAATGCAGCAAAGTCCTTAAATAATGCAGCAGAGTCCTTAAACAATGCAGCACAGTCCTTAAATAATGCAACAAAGTCCTTAAATAATGCAGCAGAGTCCTTAAATAATGCAGCAAAGTCCTTAAATAATGCAGCAGAGTCCTTAAACAATGCAGCACAGTCCTTAAATAATGCAGCAAAGTCCTTAAATAATGCAGCAGAGTCCTTAAATACAGCAGCAGCGTCCTTAAATAATGCAACAAAGTCCTTAAATAATGCAGCAGAGTCCTTAAATAATGCATCAAAGTCCTTAAATAATGCAGCAGAGTCCTTAAATAATGCAGCAACATCCTTAAATAATGCAGCAGAGTCCTTAAATACTGCATCAGCGTCCTTAAATAATGCAAAAAAGTCCTTAAATAATGCAGCAAAGTCCTTAAATAATGCAGCAGAGTCCTTAAATACAGCAGCAGAGTCCTTAAATAATTCAGCAAAGTCCTTAAATAATGCAGCAGAGTCCTTAAATAATGCAATAAAGTCCTTATCTAATGCAGCAACGTCCTTAATAATGCAGCAGAGTCCTTAAATAATGCAGCAAAGTACTTAAATAATGCAGCAGAGGCCTTAAATACCGCAGCAGCATACTTAAATAATGCAGCAAAGTCCTTAAATAATGCAGCAGAGTCCCTAAATAATGCAACAAAGTCCTTAAATAATGCAGCAGAGTCCTTAAATAATGCAACAAAGTCCTTAAATAATGCACCAGAGTACTTAAATAATGCAACAAAGTCCTTAATAATGCAGCAGAGTCCTTAAATAATGCAGCAAATTCTTTAAATAATGCAGCAGAATCCTTAAATAATGCAATAAAGTCCTTATCTAATGCAGCAACGTCCTTAATAATGCAGCAGAGTCCTTAAATAATGCAGCAAAGTACTTAAATAATGCAGCAGAGGCCTTAAATACCGCAGCAGCATACTTAAATAATGCAGCAAAGTCCTTAAATAATGCAGCAGAGTCCTTAAATAATGCAACAAAGTCCTTAAATAATGCAGCAGAGTCCTTAAATAATGCAACAAAGTCCTTAAATAATGCACCAGAGTACTTAAATAATGCAGCAAAGTCCTTAAATAATGCAGCAGAGTCCTTAAATAATGCAACAAAGTCCTTAAATAATGCAGCAGAGTCCTTAAATAATGCAACAAAGTCCTTAAATAATGCAGCAGAGTCCTTAAATAATGCAACAAAGTCCTTAAATAATGCAGCAGAGTCCTTAAATAATGCAGCAAAGTCCTTAAATAATGCAGCAGAGTCCTTAAACAATGCAGCACAGTCCTTAAATAATGCAACAAAGTCCTTAAATAATGCAGCAGAGTCCTTAAATAATGCAGCAAAGTTCTTA